>NC_090302.1:4486818-5136590 GCF_039906515.1 Pseudorca crassidens
GATCTGGGTGTAGCTTATATAGTGGAGGTTATTCATCATCTGCATTCTGAAGTCAAAGACGTCCTCAACCAGACAGACGCCGTGTGTGACACAGTCACTGAGTTTTTCCTTCTGATTTTGGTGTCAGTGATTGAACTGCATAGAAATAAAAAGTGTTTGCATTTGCTGTGGGTTAGTTCCCAGCAGTGGGTGGAAGCCATCGTAAAATGTGCCAAGCTTCCCACCGCCGCGTTTGCACGGGGTTCTGAGAAGTCATCTGGAAACTGCTCCAAAGGCACAATGATATCATCTCTGTCATTGCATTCAATGCCATCTAACTCTGTACAACTTGCTTGTGTGAAGCTGATCAGAAGTCTCCTTAAAGAAGGCTATCAGCTTGGGCAGCAGATTCTTTGTAAGCGATTCCAGGATAAGCTCAACTTATTCCTGCGAGGAAATTTATCTTTAGGTTGGCAGTTGACTAGTCAGGAAACCCATGAGTTACAAACTTGTTTAAAGCAAATTATTAGAAACATAAAATTCAAAGTACCTCAATGTAGCACTTCTGTGGATCTGACTTCTCCATGTAAAACGCCTCCTGCATCATATAATAAAGAAGAAAGTGAACAAACAGGGAAGAAGTCTAAAAAAGACAGGCACTGTCTGGAAAACTCCAGCCCAACATTCTCTAAAGAACCGATGAAAGCTGATGCATGTCAAGTGCAAGAGAGTATTTTCAGCAAAGCAGATAATGCCATAGAAGAGGATAATGAGCGAACTTACATAAAAGATTTGAAACTCAAAGACCATCTCTCCGCTGAGTTGTGCTTGAAGCCGAGTAGTAAAAGGCTTGTTAATGAAAGAGCTCGAGGCCAAGTTAAAATAAGTACAGGGAAGCATAAATCTGTAAAAGAGAATTCCTCATATACCCCACAGAATTGTACTTCAAGAAATGGTCCAGAAAAGGTATTTGACAGAGGAATAATAACATCAACACGTTTGTTGACTGATTCTAGCAATGACTCTCTGGAAAAGGTGTCCACATCAAATGAGGATTTCTCTTTAAAGGGTGATGCTCTTGGCAAAACCTCAAAAGCAAAAACTAAGGCACATAAAGATGAAATCTGTGCTAAGTTATCACATGTAGTAAAAAAGCAACACAGGAAAAGTATCACTTTAGAGGAAAACCTGACTGTATCTAGCATTGAAAGTTTCTATTCAAAGAAGGATACAGGAGGTCAGAAAGGAGATGGCTTCATATACAATCTCTCTTTAGGCCCTAATGGTATTCTGGATGATAAAAATGGAGAACAAAAATCTGAAAACAGTTTATTGCTGAAAAAGAAACAAGTAAAGGAAGAAGAGTTAGGCATTTTCTCTACCCGTGAACTCAGTTGTCAAATACTAGAATGTCATGTTGGTAATAAAGATTTGGTCTCATTTACAGAAATGACCAACATTTTTGTGGAGAAAACACCTCCCTTTAAAGATCCTGTGACTGGACTTGAATCAAGAGATATGGAAATTATCAAGAGTACTGCTCAGTTTTCTTCTGATTTAAGAGAACAAGTCCTTAGCAGTCCTAAGTCTGACACCTTAACAGATTCTCAGGTAGACAGAGACCTCCACAAATTATCTTTAGTAGCTCAAGCCAGTGTTATTAAGTTCCCATCAGATTCAACTCAAAAAAGTTTATCCCAGCTACAAAGAAAAGTTAAAGATGATAGAAGATGTTTCACAGCCAACCAAAATAGTGTTAGGGAAACCTGCTGTGAACAGGTCATTATTATTTCAGATTCTGATGAAGAAGATGATGATGATGAAAGAATTGTGGGTTTTAAGAAACACATTAAACAGGATAAAACATGCATTGAGAAAGAATGTCCAGAGCAGCATGCTTCAATAGCTAACACAAACGTGGAACAGAAGGTAATAAGGGAAGAAAATACAGGGTCCCTTTTGCAGTTTGAGGAATCTGATTCTCAGTTTTTTGAGTTTGAAAGTCCATGTGAAGTGTTTTCAGTTTGGCAAAATCAGAAACCAGACAACAAGAATTCAGTTCAAGAGAATGAAGAAAATTCGTGCTTGACTCATGTAGGTGATACCACAAATGATTGGGGTTATGGTACAGATTATGTACCTGAAGAGGTCATTAAAAAAGCAGCAGAGGACATTGAGGAACACGCAGAACCACACAGTAGTAGTATTTCTGTTGAGGAATTTTGTGAGATTGAAGTAAAAAAACCCAAGAGAAAGCGATATCAGAAAGCTGCTGTGGCAGAAGCTCCTCTAAGGCCTTCATCTCCTGTCAAAAGTGAGGACCAGTCTGATATTCTTAATGAGAGAGATGTGACTGAAAATGATTTTAAAAGTATAGACGTAAGGAGTACAACTCCCAGTTCAAGCGTTCAGAGAACCACTACGGTTTCCCTGAAGAAGTCTCCACCAAAGCTTCGCAATTGTTCCAAACGTGTTAGCAGAGTCTCACTTTCTAAAACTCCTAAAAAAACACGTTCGGATACCAAAACAGGGCAGAGTAAAAGTTCAAATATCCTAAGTTGTAGAACAAGTCCTGCTATAGTGCTACCAAAGAAATTTCGCCAGCGTCCTGAACCAACTTCAACGGTTGAGAAACTTGGTCTGAAAAAGGTTGCTCGTAGGGCATTTGACTTGTCCCAGCCGTCTTTGGAGCGTTTAGCTGACTTACGTCACCATGGCAGAACTGTTGGAGCAGTTGATACCCGGAAAAAGACTAAATTAATTTCTCCTCAGACTCTCTCTTTCAGAAATAATGAGAAACTGCTGACGAGTCAAGACCGTCAGCTGCGAAGGCAGATGAGACCCAAATCACAGCGTAACAGAAAAAGATGTTTTGATTATCAGAGTACAGATACAACACGAGCAGGCCCACATGGAGCACAAAATTCTGACAAATTTGTGCCAGAATCAGATACATCAGATTACAGTTATAAAGGAGGAGTTGAGGTAACTGCTAAAAGTAAGGAAAAAGCGTTAATAAAATGTGTGTCTTCTGAAACAGAACCCGTGAAAGCAAAATGTGCTTCTCAGGTAGCTGATGGCCCTTGTCTTTTGAGCCAGGGTACTTCTGTAGTCTTACATGGAGAAGTGCCAACAAAGGGAGTAGTTGTTTCTACCTCAGGGGACCCTTTAGGTGGAGGTGACCTAACGGTACATCACTTAGATGTGGCAGCCTTGAGAGAGGGGGATCCTGAATCCAGCAATGACATAGAGGAAGATAATATATTTTTAACACAGTGTGATCCTGAAGATATGGATTTATGTTCACAAATGGAGAAAGAGAATGATAAACTCATTGACGTAGTTCATGGAAAAGATACAGTCCAGGTAGAAGAAGGTTATGTGAGTCGGCCTCAGTTGGAATCTTCGAGTAGCACAAAATGTAAATACAAAGATTGTGTTGAAACACTGAAAAACCAGGGTGAATACTGTTCAAAACACTCTGAAGCTAAAGCAGCGGATGAAGCTATATTTCGTAAACCTGGCTTGCCTCTCTCTGCATCTAAACCTTCGAGACCTCCCACTGCTAAGATTTTTAGCTCCAGTAGTACTTCACGAATTGCTGGTCTTTCCAAGTCTTTGGAAAATACGGCAGCGCTCTTACCAACTCTGAAAAATAAGTCAAGTGGGGTACAGTCTGTTTTGAAAGTACCGCCAGTCTCTCTGGTGTCCAAGAAGCCAGTGGCTGAAGTGAAGGGTTTGTGCAACGTTCTCCATTCTCATACTCCAAATAATTCCAACAGGCAAGGCTACAAAGTTCCATATTGTGAAAACAGATCTTTTTCGGCTTCCCCTCCAGTAAACGTTCTCTTGTCAGCACAGTCCATCTCTGACACCTTCGTTAAAGAGGTCTTAAAATGGAAATACGAAATGTTTGTGAACTTTGATCAGTGCGGACCCCCGTCAACTCTTTGTCAGTCCATCTCAAGACCTGTGCCTGTGAGATTTCAAGATGGTGGAGATTATTTTAATGTGTTTTTCCCTTTGATGATGCTGAATACTTTTGAAACAGTAAGTATATGTTCTAATCGTATACGTTCAGACTTTGAAATTACCTTTCTTTACCGTGCTGAGTACAGCTAAAATAACTGAGCACATTTTTATTTAGATGTAGCTTGTAGATTTCATGTTGAACAGACATTGTGCCCGACACTGTTCTAGATGCTGGTGATACAGAGGAAACACTTAAACTCTGCCCTTCTGGAGCTTACAGACAACAATTCAGAGTGCTAACGTACCAAGTCCAGAGGTGGCACAGGAGGAGGAAACGTTTTTCGGTGTAAAATAAGGGAAGACTTCTCAGAGGACGTAGTCTCTCATCTGCATTCATTTTTTTGAAAAGTAGTGTAAACCTTTACTGAAGTTTTCTTGAGGAGGTAGCAAAGGGCAAGTTACACTGATCAGCACAAAACAATAAACCCCAAATTTCTCATCTGTCTTCCCAACTTCTTATGCCTCATAGCAGCCTTTAGCTGCCTCCCTACCCCAACACATCCCATTCTGGTTCTTCTCTCTTTCTTACTCCCCGACTGGGATTGCCAAGTAAAATACAGGATTCCCAGTTAAATTTGAACCTCAGAAAAACAGCTAGTAATTCTTTAGTGTAAACATCCACCTGCACTTGGAAGGATGTTTTTGGTGTTCTCAAAGCAGGTAGACTTTTACTTTTTTTCAAATTCCTTTAAAAAAAAAGAACCCAAAACGTGAGCATGCAATGAGACTCTTCAAAACCAAGAACACTGAGGTAAATACCCACGTATTCAGTCAGGAGATACTTGGGTGCCTGATGCTTGCCAAGTACTATCACAGACCTGGGGGGTAAAGTGGTGAACACGACAGACAAGGCCTCTGCCTTCTGGGAGTGATCATTTCAGATCAGGACCAAAGGCTCTAGAGTGCTCTAGAATGATCTAGAACAAAAGGGAGCGGGCACTTTAGACTGAAAGGTGAGACAGCCTCTGTGAGCGATGGTATTCACACCGAGACCAGAGTGAGTAGAAGGAGTTGGCCATAGGAAGTATATCCCAGGCAGACAGACTGCAAAGATCCAGCTTAGAATTGTTAAAGGCAAAGGAGATGTACTGCACAAAGAGGCAAGTTGGTGTCAATGTATGCCCTAAATTTCAGCCGTTGTCTTACGAATTATCTTACTAGTGTTTCAAAAGCATTAGAAACAACTAATTGATAAAGGGCCTTCAGTCTGTCTCCTTAACAACAATGTGAAATGGTATTACAAGAATGAGCTTCTTACCTTACAAAATTGTTAGTTCAGTGAACAGTGTATACAGTTAAATAAGCTGGGGAATATACAGAGATTTTCTTCATTTTGAAGCTTATTTTTTTCTTGAACGTTTATCCTTTCCAGAAAACACTAAATCGCTTAGAAGCCATTCATAGCCCTTAAATTTAGGACACATATTTGTGATTTTATTTTTCCCTTAGTTAAGAAGTATTTCTATGTTTATCTTTAAGATTTTTTCCTTCAGGACATTTCTGTAGCCAAAACCTTTTCAAAACAGAATGAGCACAAGTTCCGTTTGTATATACACAAAGTTCAAAATAGTCAAATACTTGTGGAAGGCCCATTATAAAAGAAAACAGCAGCCGCTCTCGCCTCCCCAAGTAATTATTTTTGATCCTTGATGGATCCTTTTGTTATTTACTTCCATATTTCTAAATAACATGCCACTATTTTGACTTGTTAATTTTTCAGTTCTAGACATTTTCTGTAGTTACCCACTACAGGAAGTACCCTCTCTTCCCAGCCCTGTGTTCACACACACCTCTCCTGTTTCCCCATCCTCACTATGGAGTAGTCTTGTAATTTTTAGATCAGTGTTTGTTATTATTTTGACGATATAAAAGGTGTCCATGGCTAAGTCATGTGGTAGCTGTAACTACTTTTTGTTTCCGACTCTTTACTTTCTCTGGATTTATTGTTTACTTAACTTTCTATGTACGTATCACTAAATTAGCTTCAGATGGTCTCTTGGATTTGTAGGTCTCTCAGTATGATCAGGCACATCAGATAGTTGATCAATTTCATCTTCTTGGTTTAGGATGGTTAACCTGAAATGCTCACCATCCTCGTCCTAGGGCTTGCATTTCCTTCTTCCTGTGTTGGATCTCTGTCTCCTGTACCCAGGGTTGTCTGTTTTTGTCACCCCCTCATTTTAGTAAGGCACATCCTTCAAACTTCCTGAGAGAAGAATGTGTAGGAGATAAATTTTGAAACTTTGCATGACTTAAAATTTCTATTTTGCCATCTCTGTCTGTCTTTGTTGTTGTCGTCGTCGTTCTACTTCCTTGGAGACTTTCTCAGCGTCCAAGTCTATTGAAAAATTTTTGAGTGTATTTTTAGTTTCACGGGCACTCTTGTTCTCTCATTATTCCTTTTTATAGGATTCTGTGCTTTCTTCATGTACACAGTATTTTTTATTACCTGAAGTTAATTAATGATAAGTTTAAAGTTAGTTGAAAGTTTTCCTCTCTTTGCATCGTCCCTGTTTTCCCAGTTGCTTTTTTCCTATTCATTTTAGTGTCTACAGAGCTTTCATGTTAACTCCTTTCTTCGCGTGTCTAATGATTTTTGGTGGTTTACTCACACTTAAGAACAGGATACTAAAAAGCAGATTGGAGCATTGTTCATAATAGCCAGAAGTTGAAAACAACTGAGATGTCCATCAGGAGATGAATGGATAAACAAAACATGGTATATGCATACAGTGGAACATTAGTCTACTATTAAAAGGAATGACCCGTTATATACACTTTGACCTGTTCTTTGATGAACCTTGAAAATATTATGCTAAGTGAAAGAAGTCAGGTACAGAAGGCCACATATTGTGTAATCCCATTTATATGAATTTTCCAGAATAGGCAAATCTGTAGAGACAAAAAGTGGATTAGTAGTTGCCAGGGGATGGATGGGGGGGGCGGGAATTAGGACTGACTGCTAATAGGTATAAGGCTTGTTTTGGGATGGTGGGAATGTTCTGGAATTAGATAATGGTGATGGTTGCACAAAATAGTGAATGTACTAAAAACACACTGTAGTGTGCACACTTTAAAGTGGTGAATTTTATATTGTGAAATATATCTCAACTTTTTAATGCTATAAGAAAAGAGGATGCATTTAAATAATGACAGGTCAAAAGAGATGCTTAGGAAAAGAGATACTTTTACTAAAATGGTCCTTTCTTATTTGCACTGTGGAAGTCAAATGTGATCTGAAGGACACCATCACATGGTGAAATCCAAATTAGTTTCATTCTTTATATTAAGATTATATGCTTAGGTATAGTTATAATCTATATTTTGTTACATGTAAGATTTTAAAACAGATTAGAAGCTCTGAGTGAAAGGGTTAGGCTTGTTGACCATTGGCATTTTATTGGGAAGCCTCATCCCCACCCTCATGTCACTGTTTTTAGTCTTTTTTCTTCCCCCCCCCCCCCCTTGTGAGGTCAGATTTCCCCAAGAAGAATCTTCAGATCGATTGCCTGGAAAGCATAGGCCTGACGGGGAGCTGACTGTGGGGTGAGGGTGGGGGCAGAGGGAAGGGTCCAGGCATTCAGTATATAAACATTTGCTTCATTCCCTTTTTTAAAATTGTTTTATTTTATTTTTAAAATTTATTTATTTATTTATTTTTGGCTGCATTGGGTCTTCGTTGCTGCACGCGGGCTTTTCTCTAGTTGTGTTGAGGGCTTCAGTAGTTGTGGCTCACGGACTCTAGAGCGCAGGCTCAGTAGTTGTGGTGCACGGGCTTAGTTGCTCCGCGGCATGTGGGATCTTCCCGGACCAGGGATCAAACCCGTGTCCCCTGCATTGGCAGGCGGATTCCTAACCACTGTGCCACCAGGGACGTTCCCCCCCCCCACCTTTTTTTTTTTTAAGTACCTTATCCCCTCTCTGTCTGCTGCCCCACAGCCAGAGACTGTCACACTTTATAGAGATGAAACCGCTATAGCTTTTTGCTAGGAGCAGGGAGGGGCAGTCTGCCTTCAGCCCTCCTCCTTCTAGAGGTGTATGTCAGATGCTTCCTGCTTAGAGTTCAGCTTCTTGGACTTGCTGAGTTAGTTAACCATTCATCCATCTGCTTACCAGCGTCCCAGATTTTGATACTTTTGCCTCCTCTTCTGTTCTCTTCATCCTAATGAATTAATCCTGTTGTGAAAAATCCCTTGGGTGTTTTAGTGGGGTTTCAGGGGGAATGAAAGGAAATGCCTGTGTTCAATCTGTCATCTTTACCACGAAGTTTTATCTTGTTCCTTTTTTTTTTAACCATGTAGTGAAACAGCATTGTTTTAGCATTTCTAGTTTATATAGGCCAACATTTATTAATGGTATTATTAATATACCTTGATTACTTTTTTTTTTTTCCCCCACTGTAACGTGTGGCTTGTGGGATCTTAGTTCCCTGACCAGGGATTGAACCTGGGCCCTCAGCAGTGAAAGCGCTAACAACTGAACTGCCAGAGAATTCTCAGATACCTTGATTACTTTTAATTTTTTCTTCTTTCTGATAAGTCAGAGACTGTGGCATCAACCACAGTCTTGGGCCAAGGCTTCTTACCCTCATTTGGATGTAATTTGACTTCATAATATTGTTTGTTAATGGAATGCTGAAGTGTGTTTAGAGTCCTTTGACAAAAATGCGGTTGGTATTCTCTTTAGGACATGAAATGCAGTGTTTGGTTATCCAGTTATTATGTCTTATTGCAGGTGGAATGCAATGACATTGCGTAGAATTATCCCTTGCCCCAAAGGGAAACGAGCAAATTCAACTTTTAGAAATATGAGTTTCTTGAATTAAAAAAAGAAAAATCCCACAAGGACTCAGAGGCAAAAAATATACAAATCAGTTTTCACAGCAAAGTAAAGGAGCTGTTACAGTGGAGGATTCCTGGACTGAATGTCAATATTATGACATAGCGTGAGTGTGTTTTGTGTTTGGTAATTGCAGTCATTGTTGCTTTTTGTTGTGGTCATCCATTTACAATGCTTGGCGTCAGTTTATTCATCTCTTGTAAAAATAAAATACAGTGTGTGGGGGGGGAAAAAAAAGAAATATGAGTCTTGTGTACTGATGTGACTGATAGAGGATATATTAGTTTTTAATCCTTACGTTTAACACACAAAAGTATTAGATAAATGTGCACTGTTTTGACAGGGACCAATTTTTTTGGTCAGTTTTAGCAAATACTCTTTTTTTCTTAAAGTTTCGGTTTGCAGTCCCCTTCTGTTACCTGTGTGTGCATGCATGTATATGCAGAGTGTAATTGGCAGGCGCTTTTTAGGTTGTGTAGACAAGGAGCAGGCAGAAAGGGGGCTCTTCTGGAGTACCAGCTGTGATTCTTAGTGCCCAAACCCCTTATAGGGAGATTGCACCGTTTTTTAGCTAATTTCCAGTTATAATTTGCTCTGTGAAGGAAACAAAACAGGTTGATATGATGAGCGACATTGGGAGGCTGCTTTTGAGATCGGGCCGAGAGCCAGGAGAGGAGGGTTTTGTGCAGAGGAGGGGGGAGGGTCAAGACTATAATGCTTTGAAGTAGGCCTAACTGAGCATGTGTGAGCAAAGAGATTAGGCTGATGTGGCTGGAGTAAGGTAACTTAGAGGTAAAGGGAAAAGAGGTAAGATTGGAGAAATCAGTCAAGAGCTGGATGGTATACAACCCTGTAAGTGCAGGTTGGGGTTTCATTCTCAGTACAGTGAGAAGATGTTGGAGGATTTTTAGCTGGTTGGTGTTTAGGCTGGGGGAGTAGAAATATGTAGTAGTTTACTTTTTAAAAAAAAAAAAAACATTCTTAGTTGCTCATTAGAGAGTAACTGTAGAAAGGTAAGCATAGATGCAGTAGACCTGTCGGGGGCTATTATAGTAGGCCAGGAGAAAGATGATGGTAGCTTGATCTAGGTGGTAGCTTTGGAAATAAAGAGAAGTGAATTCATTGGGCGTAAATTTTGGAGATAGTACTCAGTACCTATCTTTTTTTATATATATAAATTTATGTTATTTATTTTTGGTTGGGTTGGGTCTTGGTTGATGCACACGGGCTTTCTCTAGCTGCAGGGAGCTAGAGAAACTCTGCATAGCATCCCCCGTTATCAACATCGCCTACCAGTGTAGTACATTTGTACAACTGATGAACCTACATTGGCAAGTCATTACCACCCAGAGTCCATAGTTTTCATTAGGGTTCACTCTTGATTTGTACATTCTAAGGGTTTGGACAAACGTATAATGACATGTATCAGTCCTTTAATATCAGAGTACTTTCACTGCCCTAAAAATCCTCTGTGCTCTGCCTGTTCACCCCTCCCCAGTCTCACCCCTGGCAATCACTCATCCTTTTACTGTCTCCATAGTTTGCCTTTTCCAGCATGTCACATAGTTGGAATCACACAGTATGTGGCCTTTCCAGATTGGCTTCTTTCACTTAGTAATGTGCATTTCAGGTTCTTCCATGTCTTTTCATGGCTTGATAGCTCATTTCTTTTTAGCACTAAATAATATTCCATTGTCTGGTTGTACCATAGTTTGTTTATCCATTCACCCACTGAAGGGCATCTTGGTTGCTTCCAAGTTTAGGCAGTTATGAATAAAGCTGCTATAAACATCCACGTGCAGGTTTTTAACGTAAATATAGGTGTTCAGTTCATTTGGATAAATACTGAGGGCACTATTGCTGGATCCTACAGTAAGAATATGTTTAGTTTCATAAGAAACCACCGAACAGTCTTCCAAAGTGGTGCTACCATTTTGGGAATTCTCTGGCGGTCCCGTGGTTAGGACTATGCACTTCCGCTGCAGGGGGCACAGGTTCGATCCCTGGTCAGGGAACTAAGATCCCACAAGCCACGTGGCTCCGCAAAAAAAAAAAAAAAAAAAAAAGTGATGGTGCCATTTTACATTCCCACCAGCAATAAATGAGAGTTCCTACTGCTCCACATCCCCGTCAGCATTTGGTGCTGTCAGTGCTCCAGATCTTGGCCATTCTAATAGGTGTGTAATAGTATCTCGTTGTTTTAATTTGCATTCCTTTGATGACATAAGATATGGAGCATTTTTTCATATACTAATTTACAGTCTGTATATCTGCTTTGGTGAGGTGTCCAGGCCTTTTGCACATCTTTTTCATCAGGTTGTCTGTTTTCTTACTGTTGAGTTTTTTTTTTTTTAGTAAATTTATTTTATTTATTTTTGGCTGCATTGGGTCTTCATTGCTGTGCGCAGGCTTCCTCTAGTTGCAGCGAGCAGGGGCTACTCTTCATTGCGGTGTGCAGGCTTCTCATTTCGGTGGCTTCTCTTGTTATGGAGCACAGGCTCTAGGCATGTGGGCTTCAGTAGTTGTGGCACGCGGGCTCAGTAGTTGTGGCACGCGGGCTCAGTAGTTGTGGCTCACGGGCTTAGTTGCTTCGTGGCATGTGAGATCTTCCTGGACCAGGGATCGAACCTGTGTCCCCTGCGTTGGCAGGCGGATTCTTAACCACTGCACCACCAGGGAAGCCCTTCTCCTTCACTTTTAAAGGATAATTTTGCAGGATTCAGAATTCTAGGTTGGTAGGTTTTATTCTCTCAACAGTCTAAATATTTCACTACTCTCTCCTTGCTTGCATGGTTTCTGAGGAGAAAGTAGATGTAATTCTTGTTTTTCCTCCTCTATAGATAAGGTGTTTTTTCCCACAGGCTTCTTTCATGATTTTTTTCTTTATCTTTGATATTTCATATTCCTTAAGTTTGAATATGATATGCCTAGGTGTAGTTTCTGGCATTGATTCTGCTTGCTCTTGGAGTTTCCTGGATCTGTGGTTTGGTGTCTGATGTTAATTTTGGAAAACTCTGAGTCATTATTGCCTCAAAGACTGCTTCTTTTCCTCTCTCTCTTCTTCTCGTATCCCCATTATGTGTATGCTGCATCTTTTGTCATTGTCTCACAGTCTTGGATATTCTGGGGTGTGTTTTTTTCCCCATTTTTTTTTTCTCCTTGCTTTTCAGCTTTGGTAGCTTCTATTGCTATAGACTCAAGCTCAGAGATTGTTTCCTCAGCAATGTCCAGTGTACTAATGAGCCCATCAGAGGCATCCTTCATTTCTGTTACAGTGTTTTGTTTTGTTGGGTTTTTTTGCGGTACACGGGCCTCCCACTGCTGCGGCCTCTCCCATTGCGGAGCACAGGCTCCGGATGCGCAGGCCCAGCGGCCATGGCCTACGGACCCAGCTGCCCCGCGGCATGTGGGATCCTCCCGGACCGGGGCACGAACCCACGTCCTCTGCATCGGCAGGCGGACTCTCAACCACTGCGCCACCAGGGAAGCCCTGTTACAGTGTTTTTGATCTCTAGCATTACCTTTTGATTCTTTCTACTTTACATCTCATTCATTACATTACCCATCTATTATTTCATGGTCTCCTTTTTCCGTTAAACTCTTAGTATATTAACTATAGTTTTAAAAAAAATAATTCCTGGTCTGATAATTCCAGTATTCCTGCCATATCTGACAGGTTTTAGTGCTTCTTTAGTCTGTTCAAACTGTGTTTTTTGCCTTTGAGTATGCCTTGTAATTTTTTGTTGCAAGGCGGTCATAATCTACTAAATAAAAGGAACAGCAGTAAATAGGCCTTTAGTGATACAGAAATGAGGTATGGGGGAAGGAAGATCATTCCGTAGTCCTATGATAAGGTGTCACTCTTTTAGTGAGCCTTTGCCTCTGGACTAAGAACTTTACACCACATGCTTCTTAGTTTCCCCCACCTCCTTGGGTGAGACAGGATGGTTAGAATGGGCTGGAGCTGGTTTTCTTCCCTCAAGTAGGTTAGGCTCTGATAAAATCCCAGCAAGTTTGACTCTGATAAAATAGCTTCTCATAGATCAGGCCTTGTTAAGAAGGTCAAGAATGCTCTGGTGTATTTCAGAATGTTTCCTTTTCCCCAGTCCCCACCAACCCCCCACCCCCGCTGGAAGCACACAGGGAATTTTCTGCAGTGTTCACTGTGAGGGCCTGTTAGAGCTCCTAGAGGTAAAACTCACCAAAGTGTGGGGTCCCTCTTATGACTGGGTCCCCCTAGAGTTTTTAAGAGAGTTGTTCATGCTGAGCCTCCAACAGTTTGTCACATCCAGTTCAGGTTTTCCTCCTGGCATGGAGGTTTCTACTTAAGAGTTTTCTGCTCTGGTAAGTTGTGATTGTATCTACCTTTTTGTCTCTTTTTACTTGTTAGGATGGAGTGGTGACTTCTAAGTTCCTTAAATGCCAAGCTGGAAACCAGAAGTCCCAAATTAATTTTTAATGTTTGTGTCACACAGGAGTTCTAGGTTCTGGATTTTATGGTTGCTTACTTTGGAAATTTTTGCTGTTTAACATTGGCTTTTCAGATGTTTTTGCTTTCTTAATTTGCTTTTTTTGCTTTGCGTAGGTGGCACAGGAATGGATCAGCTCTCCAAACAAAGAGAAATTCCATCAGTTGCATTTACGAAAATTTCCTTCTGAGTATAAAAAATACTGGGAGTTTGTGGGTAAGTTCTTTCTTATGTAACTTGGGCTATATCATATAATAATTGGAGATTGCTGTTTGAGGGAACATAATAATTGTTTGAATTTTCTGGGATATAGGTTTCCTAAGGTGAATTTGTAACCTCTTACTAAGAATATGTTTAAAGTCTTTAATTAATGAGAATAATTACTGGGACAGTTATAAAGTTCATGGTTTTAACCATTGTGCAATCAGAATACCACAGGCCAAAGTGTCCCTAGATGCTGGGCAAGGGAGAGAGAAGGTGAGTGAGGGAGTTTGACTGGCGGGGGCGGAGGGGGTGTTGCCATGATCGTGCGTACAGATTCTGAGTTAATCTCTCTGTCGTCTCTGCTCTCATTTCATGAGTGGTCTGGAGCACGCGTCACAGTTACGTCTTAGTTATAAATAAACCAAGCATTTAGAACCCTTTAAACTAAAAAGTATAAATTCTCCGTCTGCCTCCTTCCCCCTTGCAATCCATCCTACTCCATAGATTCACTTAAGGAAAAAAGCATGTACATATACTTGGGGGGAAAGGTATTATATGTTCACTGTAGAATATTCAGGTAATATTAGCCAATAGTAAAATAAACATCACTCACAGTTCCCATCATTCAGAGATAATCCTATGAACATAGTAGTGTATGTCTTACTGTTAGACTTCCTACTCATCTGAGTGAAGTGGGGGTGGGAGGGGGTGGGGGGGTTGGTAGGGTTATTTTACCTAAGTGACTGTTTTCATGTATTTATTCAGCAAATATTTACTGACTTTATACTACCTGATAGTGTATGATTCTAGATGCTAGTTATGTAGCTGTGATGAAAACATAAAATTCCACCTTCATGAAGCTTACATTTGACTTATTTTCACTTTATCTATGATAAATGTCTTTTCAGAGATAAATAATAATAGCATGTTCAGTGTATGTAGTTATTCCATTGTAAGCATATTCCATAGTTCTGTTTAACCAATAATTTCTAGTTAGACATGTACATTATTTATGGTTTTTTACTGTTACACTGAATAAATCCCTTTGCTAGATCAAATAGTGTGTGTATTTTAAGACTTTTGGTTCATATTGCCTCTGTCTACCAAAAAGAATACGATTTTCACTTCTAACATAAGAATGTATCTCTTCTCATTTGCTAGTTTAAACTTTTCCCCCAGTTTTATATGGAAAATGTATCTCATTTGAGGTTGTAGTTTTTGTCCTCAAATCTTTATTGGTCTTTTGTATTCTTTGGCGGGGGCGGATAATTGTCTGTTCATGCCTTTTGTCCTTTTTTTTTTCTATTAGGGAGGTTGTTTTCTTATTTGTGTGCATTGTTAATTTTTTTTCAATTTCATTATTTGCTGTTCAACTTCACATGCAGTTTTTGAGGCAGACAATTTTTATCTTCACATGTTCAAAAATACCGTATTTATTTCTTTACCATTCAGTTGGTTTTAGAAATCAGATAAATGCTTCCATATTTTCTTGTAGTAGTTTTATATTTCTTTTTAATGTTTAAATCACTGATTTATCTGCCATTTATCTTGATGGTATGATAGAATCACATAGCATTTACTCTTGTGTCTGACTTCTTTCATGTAACATGTCTTCGTAATTCATCAGTTTTGTGTGCATCTTTGGTATTTTTTTTTTCATTGCTGTGGTGGTATTTCAATGTGTGACTATGTCACAATTTTACTGTTGATGGACATTTTTATTATTATTATTTTAAAGAAGTTTTTTTGGCAGTGCCATGTGGCTTGTGGGATCTTAGTTCCCTGACCAGGGATTGAACCCGGGCCACAGCAGTGGAAGCGCCGCGTCCTAACCACTGGATCGCCAGGGAACTCCCGTTAATGGACATTTTTTCCAGCAGTTTAGGCCTGTGTGTCAGGGCTCCCCAAGCCCATCCCTACGTTCAGTGATTTGCTAGGAGGACTCACAGGAATTATATTCATGCTCATGGCTGTGACTTACTGTGGCAAAAGGATACAAAGCAAAATTAGCAAAGGGAAAAAGCAAACCAGGAGCAAGTTTCCAAGAGTCCTTTCCCAGCGAAGTCACACAGGACGCACTTAACTTTCCCAGTAGTGAGGTGTGACAACCCATGTGACACATTACCTACCAGGGAAGCTGAGACACTCAGTGCCTAAAACACCCTCTGCCTAGCTCAAATTCATGACTTTTCACAAGTAAAGTGGGTGTTTGACATAAGCTGTAGAGAAAAAATTTGGCAAACAGGTAAGGTACAGTGAGCCATTCTCATCAGCAAATGATGAGAGGTGTCCGGAAATCCAAGTTCCCAGATTCCAAGGGGGACCAACCTTGTAAGCAGGCCTTTCTAATGATAGCAGCCTCAGGCCTGCTTCTACACACAGCATTTTATGAATAATGCTACTATGATCATTCATGTGTCTCTTCGTGTTATGTGAGGGTGTTTTTGTGGAGTCTGTCTCCTCAAGTGGGTCTCAGAGTCTCAGGGTATTATGTGTGAGCTTAACGTAAGTAGATAACGCCAAGCCAGTCATGCAGAATGACACGCCCCCACCAGCGTATGGAAGTCACGTTGCTCCATGTCTGTGCCAACACATTTGTGTCGATTGTGCTGTTCATTTTAGCCGTTGCAGTGTGTGTGTATTGATGGCCATTTGTGGTTTTATTTTGTACTATCCTGGCTATCAGTGACATTGAGCACCTTCTCATATATTTAGTAGATGCTTAAGTAACCTCTTTGGGGAAGCACCTATTAAAGACTCCTGTTCATTTTCTGTTAGTTGTCTGTTTCTTACTGATTTGTAGCGAGTTCTTTATATAATCTGGATATAAACCATTCTCCCACTTTGGCTTCCATTATGACTCTCTTAGTGATGTCTTTAAAATTCTTATTTTATTCTTGTTTAGAATTTATTTTTTAACATAACAAATGCATCTATGTATTTTTTACGGTTAATGGTCTGTGCCTCATTTAAGAAACCTTTCCCTGCTGCAGGTCATCAATATATTATTTTAACATCTAGAACAGGTGTCAGCAAACCACAGCTTGCAGATCTACCCGGTATCCTGTTTTTATACTGCGGAAGAGTAAGGTTTTTTTTGTTTTGTTTTGTTTTTTTGCGGTACGCGGGCCTCTCACTGTTGTGGCCTCTCCCGCTGCGGAGCACAGGCTCCGGGCGCGCAGGCCCAGCGGCCATGGCTCACGGGCCCAGCCGCTCTGCGGCATAGTGGGATCTTCCCGGACCGGGTCACGAACCCGTGTCCTCTGCATCGGCAGGTGGACTCTCAACCACTGCGCCACCAGGGAAACCCTTTTTTAAGGCTTTGAAAAAAAGATGATGATGAATATGCAACAGACACCATATGTGGCCTGCAAAGAAAAATCTGGCTCTTTACAGAAAGTTTGCCAGTCCCTTTCGAGAGGCTTCACTGTTTGCCAACCTGGAATGGATTTTGTACACGAGTAAGATATAGGGGCCGTGTTTCATTTTTTTCCCTAATGGAAATGTAATTACCCCAGTAGTGTTTATTGAAAAGATTATCCTTTCTCCATGGTCTGCAGTGCCATATTTTTCATAAATCTAGTGTCCATTTAATGTACTGACCTTTTTCTGGACTCCTTTCTTCTTTATTGGATCATTTGCCTACCTCTCTGCCCATATCACATTGCTTAATTTTACTTAATTAAGCTTTATTATAAACTTTAATGAGCAAGTCCGCCTACCTTGTTTTGCCTTAAGAGTATGTTGGCTATTCTTGTCCCTTTGCATTACCATGTAGGTTTTAGAGAAAAAAAAAAATGTGGAAATTTGTTAAGAATTGACATCTTTCTAATACTGATTTGAATAAGCTACATACCTTCAGTTATTTAGGTTTACTTTCAGTAATGTTTTACAGTTTTCTAGGGAGAGGTTTTGCAGATCATCATTGGTTAGATTTTTTTTCTTTTGGTGTCATTTGTAATTATTTAAGTGACTATCTCTAAAAGATATGGACCTAAAAATTCATAGTAAAACATTATTTTGTTGCTAAAGCATTAACCATGCTTTCTTAATATTAGATAGCTAGACAGTGTTCAAGTTTTCAGTTTCCTCATAAAGAACAATTTATTTCAGCCTGTTTGAATTAAGATCCAAATTAGGTCCACTCATTGACATTGTTAATATGTCTTCTTCAATTATAATTATCTCCTTCATGGATTTTCCCCCCCTTTGTAATTTATTTGTTGAGGAAATTGTGTTGTTGACCCTGTAGAATTACTGCCTGTGTCTTGCTGATAGCATCCCCCTGGTGGTGTTTAGTATGTTTTTCAGTCCTCTGTATTCCTTGTAAATTGATAGTTGGATCTAGAGGCTTGATCAGATTCATTTGATCTAATATTTTTGGCAAAACTATTTCATAGCTGGGGTTGGTGTGTTCCTTTATCAGGAGGTGCTTGATCTTTAATTTCTCTTTTTGTAATATTTATAACCGTTGATCCTTAATGCCTAGATTAATTATTTTACTAAAGGATACAAAATGGTGATATTTTTATTTTATCATTTCTTCATTTATTAGCTGTTGTAGTTCTCTAAAGAGAAAGTGCTCCGTTTTATTTGATTACTCAGTAGTATACTTTATAAAGAAGGGTAGAATAAGTATTGATACTTGACTCCTGACCAGTTTTCAAAATAATGACTTAATTCTCTGCAAGTGCTGGGTTGACCAACGAACTTTAAAAAAAATTGTTTTCGAACTTTAAAAAAAATTGTTTTCGTTACACATGGACTTAAATACACTTCTGTTTCAAGTCTTTGTAATTGGCTTCTTCAGGTTGGCTCCTGAGCCCTTTAGACAGGACCCTACTAGTCTTTGAGAGCTTTCTTGCTACCTGATATAACCGATACCATCTATATTTTTTATCCTGTATGTGAGCTTGTGATTTTCTAAGTAGCCTTCGTATCTTTGGGTAGAAGAAGTTATTTCAAGATCAGTATTGGCATGTTACATGCTGTTAACAAGTAATACGTGTAAACATAAGGATACAGGAAGGTTGGAAGAGAAAGATTGGAGAAAGCTACTCATGCAAACCCAACTAAAAGAAACTTGTTTTGCTCTGTTAATACCAGACTAAATAGACTTTACGGCAGAAAAGCGTTATTTGAGATTAAAAGAGTATTTCACAATGATAGCAAGTTCAGTTAACAGAAGATATAGGACCATTTTGAGTACCTAATACAATATATAAAGAAAAAACTGAAAGAACTAGAGTATACTCTTTACATATATGTGAGACCTTTGAACCATTCATTTTTTTCTTTTAGTTTGGAAATTATACCTCAATTTTTACCTCTTGGGCCATTTAGTAGTTCAGGTGAAAACTTACAGCGTGCATGATTCAAAGTTTACAGTTTTAATCAATACTTTAAGTGTCTCCATAGATAAGGCAAAATCTTAAAAACTTTAACCCTGTTTATCTGTTCCACTTCGTATATTCTTATTGTTATGTATTTTTTAACTCTGTATTTTAAACTGTTTAAGACATACAGTTGGTCCTCTGTATTTGCGGGATTTGCATCATCGGATTCAACCGTGGATTGAAAATATTCAGGGAAAAAAATTCCAGAAAAACATATTTGCTATGCACCAGCACCTATTTACGTACCACTTATGTTGGATTTACAACTCTGTACATAGCGTTTGCATTGTAGTAGGTATTATAAGTAATCTAGAGAGGATGTAAAGTGTACTGGAGCATGTGCGTGGGTTATATGCAAATACTACACCATTTCACATAAGGGACTTGAGCATCTGAGGATTTTGGTGTCTGCAGGGGTCCTGGAACCAATTCAAGGACTGTACGACTGTACTCTGTGTAGTGCCTTGTGCAGCCCTTTTTTGTTTGTTGATACTACTAGTTCATGTATTTCTTCTCTCCTGGTGCTTTGCTTATCTCTAATATGTTGGTCATTGTCTTTGGAAAGTTATTTAAAAAATAATCAGAGGCCTAGGATGATAGGATGTCTTCTTCCAGAGAGGATTTTTCTTTGCTTCTGCCAGGATTCTGGGAGTACTAGCAATGTGGGATCATCTTAATCTGGTTTAAAGAATTGAGCTTTCCTGAAATACTCGGGTGAATTGAAGCTGCCTTCATTCTTGGGTGTAGTCCTTCATGGTCCCAACCTGCACCTTGAGGGCTACCAGGATGCCTACTCTATCTGTGCAGGCCCTGGACTCCAGTTTTTGTCTCTTTTTTTGTACAAGGCTATCCCAGGTACGGCTCAAATTCCTGGCTGCCCACTCCCTGAAGAGTTCAGATGTTTCTAGGGAAAATACTGGGCTGATGCCTATGGATTTCCACATTGTTCTGGATCTCAACAGAGTAATTCTTCATTGTTGTATTTGCTCTCTGATGCCTTCAAATAGACATTTTTTAAATTCTTTTTTTTTTTTTTTTTTTTTGCGGTATGCGGGCCTCTCACCGTTGTGGCCTCTCCCGTTGAGGAGCACAGGCTCCGGACGCGCAGGCTCAGCGGCCATGGCTCACGGGCCTAGCTGCTCCGTGGCATGTGGGATCCTCCCGGACCGGGGCGCACGAACCCACGTCCCCTGCATTGGCAGGCGGACTCCCAACCACTGCGCCACCAGGGAAGCCCTAAAATTCTTTTTTGACTTAGTAGTTCAGTCGACTTAATCCTAGTACTTCGTGCTTTGGTTCAGTATGTTGTTGCTGGATTTGGCAGTTGGTACTGAACTTTTTAATTTTAGAGCTTGCTCTGTTTTCTCAGCCCCATTTATTTTACTACTGTCCTTTCCCCCCTTGTTTGAAATGCCACTAGTAGGCTCAAAATTCGTATGTGTACATGGATCTGTTTCCAGATTTTCTTTTGGGATTTTCAAAGTAGGGCACAAAAGTGAAATTTTCTTGATTAAAAACTAAGATAAACTTCAAGGAAAAGAAATTTATTAGCTGCTTTTTAATATTATGACTTCATCTATTTTGGCTTTGTAGCAGTTTTTAAGAAGACTTTTATAATACTGTGTGATCAATATTTGACAATGCTGACTAGCTTAGACTATCATTTTGAAGTATGTACAAAGTCCACTAGTGCTGTATACTTGCTTGAACTTAGTACAAGGGTTTAATATCCTTTAATCTCATGTAAAATAATTCTGTTAGAATAAATGCTGATTTCTTGTTTTATAGTTTATCTTGAGGAATGTGAACTAGCTAAACAGCTTCATCCAAAGGAAAATGATTTGGTGTTTTTGGTTCCTGAAAGACTAAATGGAGAGGAGGAGGACATAGAGAGAAATCGCATGCAAGATCCCTATGAATATTATTGTGGTTATGTTCATAAATTCCGCCGCACCTCAGTCAGTAAGTACCTAATGAGACATTGAAGCGAAATCTGTCAGCAGCTCATCTTTTAATTTCCCTCTAAATTAGGCTTTACTAGCCATGTATTTGCTATACATTTACCAGATGTATATTTGCTAGATGTTTACCAGACTGTATTTGCTAGGTTGATTACTTAGCATTCAGAGTCCTCTTTTAGTTTTTCTAGACTCAGCTGGAAAAGGCCCAGCATTTATTGCTTCAGACTTAGGATTTAAAACCTTTCTTTTGTAATGTCTTCTCCTTCTAGTAAATTCCTTCATCTGTCAGTGTGTTTGTTATAAAACAGACAATTTGCAAACCATCTGTTTGTTAAATCACATTCCAGCCTTGGTTTTGTGGCTAATTATTGATGAGCAGACCAAACACATAACTAATTGTAAGGCAACTGGAGGGGTTTACCATTTCATCACTCCCATCCATCGTGTTGTAGGGACCTCTCTCCCTAAGGTAGCATAACAAAAATAATGTTAGCTTGAATTTAAGGACTACTGACTATGTGCCAGCCAGTGTGCCCTGTCCTTCCTGTGCACATTTATCATCTTTTCCCAGAGCCCTGCAAAGCAGAATGGTTTGTTCTCTGCTCATTGGGAAATCAGAGTTCAGGGATGTTAAGTAACTTATCCAAAGACATCCTTAGTATTAAACGCTAGGTCCAGAATTGAAGCCTAATTTTGTTTGACTACGAAGTCCACACGCTTGATATATGCCAAGCTGCCTTTTTGACATTGCTGCTCTCTTAGTCTCTGTTATGTGAAGAGAATATGTGATCATTATTCCTTCACCTTTTTGCATCGTATCTTAAAAATAGCAACAAAGCTGTTAGGAGTTTAACATTGTGCCGCATCATAACTGGTGTGCCATGTTTACTATTGTGTGATCAGAGCTCAGTTCTTTATGCAAGATGAGTTTAGCAACAGGGATATATAGCTTCATCTGTGCTTTCAACTCTTACAAGTGGTTACATTTGCCAAAGTTCTGTTTCTAAGATTTAGAAACGGTTTCTGTCTCCTTCCCTGAACTCCTCATGCATCCAACTATCTGACATCTCCATTTGGAGATTATTAGACATTTCAAACCTACTCCAAAAAGAAACACTTGATTTACTGCCTGACATGTGCTGTTGCTTCGGTTTTTCCCAACTCAGCATGTGGGACCTCCATCCCATTCTTCCAGTTGCTCAGCCCAAAACCTCAGAGTCATCCTTGAGTCCTGCTTTCCCTCACACGCTCCATCTAATGCATCAGGAAATCCTATTGGATCTTCCTTTGCCATATATCCTACATCCAAGCGCCACCTCTCCCGCTACCTCCTGGCCCACACGACCATTCACTTTTACCTAGATTTTAGCCTCTTAAGTTGTCTTTTTGTGCTTTTTCCATTGCAGTTTATTCTTCATTCTCAATAAGTGATTCTTTTCATGTGTGAGTTAGCGCATGTCACTTACCTGCGCGGAGCTGTCCTGTGCTCTTGACCTGACTCAGAGTCATGTTCAGAGTGATTAACTGCAGAGCCCTCTGAAGTGTAGCTGCATTTACTCTCTTGGTCTTCTAGCTCGCTTCTCCCTGCTTTTCCTTCTAGCCATTCTGGCCTTCTCCCTGTTCTGAAAATAATCCAGGCACCTCACTGCCTCATTGTCTTTGCAGTTGCTGATTCTCTGCCTGTAACCCACTTTCCCTGGTTACGGGCATGGCTCACTCACTTAATGCCACGTCTCTGCTCAAATATCATATCAGGAAGACCTCCCCTGACTCTCCTGTCTACGATAACACTCCCTCACAACCCTCATCACTTCCTCATCCCCCCTCTCGGCTTTCTTCCTAAGACTTACCATCACCTGACATGTTTATTTGCTTATCTGCCCCCTTCTTCTAAAAAATAAGCCTCCAGAGGACAGGAACGTTGTCTGGTTCTTAGGAGGCAGTCAGTAGATACTTATGAGAAAATTATTTAAATGATGTATAAAAAACATGTTACAGGGCTTCCCTGGTGGCGCAGTGGTTGAGAGTCCGCCTGCCGATGCAGGGGACACGGGTTCGTGCCCCGGTCCGGGAAGATCCCACATGCCGCGGAGCGGCTGGGCCCGTGAGCCATGGCCGCTGAACCTGCGCGTCCGGAGCCTGTGCTCCGCAACGGGAGAGGCCACAACAGTGAGAGGCCCACGTACCGCACAAAAAAAAAAAAAAAAAAAAAAAAGTTACAAAACACGTTGTTCTGAATAACCTTTTTAACTGGACACTGTTATTCACTGGTAACTGAAATTGCTTTTTCTCCTTCTTGATAATAGTGCATAATGGGAAATCTGAGTGCTCCGTTTCCATCCAGACTCAACATAATTTACCAGTCAATTTAAATGAATTAGTGAAATGTTTTGTAATCAGCTCTCTGGTGACTACACAAAGGAAGTTGAAAGCCATGTCTTTGCTGAGTGGTCGGAACCAACTGGCCAGAGCCGTTCTGAATCCAAACCCCATGGACTTCTGTACAAAAGATTTACTAACTGCAACATCTGAGAAAATTGTGAGTGATAGTCATTTGATAACAGGGAAAGTCAGAACATTTCATGTCAGGATGTTAAAGCATCATGTTATTTTCATCTGTCACACATTCCCTTTTGTCTACAACAAAGACATAGTCACCATGTGTGCCCAGTGACGTTTTTAGTACTTAGTTTTCTTTAATATTGCAAAGTAGTTCTTTGTGTTAGGTTAGTCAGCCTACCTCAGGAAAAAAGGTAGAGTGCAAAAAGGAATTGAAAATATGCTTGAAGAGCAACATTAAAATGTGAGGTGAACATCCTACTTAACTGTTTGTTAGGTGATTAAATGCAGGAGTAAGAGTAGGTTTAATGGAATGAATTTTGCATTTGAATGATCAGTGGAGCATCGACTGGTATTGTTGCCAGTGTGACAACGAAGTTGTGATTCTTTGTGAACACATATTTCTCACTGTTGTAAGAGTTGTGTGTAAGTTCCAGGAAATTAACACAGAGACAGGCGGAAAGAAAGGAATGTTATTTGAACCCCTGTCTTGTGTTAGGGCTTTCATATGCATTTTCTCAGTCAGTTCTTGTTGTAGTTTATCTTATGACAGGGCCAAAAGTAAGCTCATCACACGAGATGAATTGTGCCGAAGCACAGCAGTAGAGGGCTGCCGCTTACTCAGGCAGAACAGCGCCGTCTGTCCTGCTGTGGTAGCTTTTATTAAAGCATTATCTAGGTTTACATTTTTAAAACTTGTTTTCTTAACATTTCAGAAATGTCAAAGCAGCAACCTACGTTTTTATTAATTATACAAGCAATAATTGGCTTTCGTGAGCACCTGCCGTGCTTCGTCCTTGAGCGCAAAAGCAGCACAGAGTTCCCACCATTATTTTGATTATACTGAACTAGCACAAGGAAATCTCCTTGCGTTCCTACCACTCTGATTATACTGAGGACATCTCACGGATCAGGGCCCAAAGCACTCAATGCTTCTTCACAGGCCCCCGGTTTGCCGGGGGTGGGTGGGCTCAAAGCAATCAGGACTGTTTGCAGTTCTGGCTTATTCGCCAGCCCCCAGTTTGCTTGGGGGGGGGGGCTCGTGGGTCACGTCTCCTTTCCATCCTCAGTTATTCCACTACAGTTCTCACCCTCTAAGGAATCCCAGATTTAATGATTGACAAAGGCTGAAGCCCAGAGAGGTTAGGAGTTTAGAGACCTAGCTTTTGAGTGAAACTGAGGTGTAGACTCAAATCTGACCCAAAATCCATGCTTTTTCGACTGTATCACTTGTGTTAGGAAAGGAAATCTTGGAATGTTTTTACTGTCTAAAGAGAGAATTGACTAAAATGGGAAGAACCACAGAATAAAAAGAAGAAAAGTGCAAAACAATTTATTGTGATCAGCTTTATAAGAATCACAAATAAAAATATAGTTGTTGTAGTTGTAGGTGGACTGAGGCCTGTAGACACTCATCAGTAGCTCTTTCCAGTAGTGAAAGTGGTTCTTAGATTAAGGGTCATTTTGGGGTCTTGCCTGATCATCACCAAAGCTTCTGTCTGACAAAGGTCAGCAGATTCAAACAGATGCCTTCCACCTTCTTGCTCTCCTGTGCCTTCACAGGAAGAACCACTCGTTCTCACTAATGTCTTTTGTATAGATTGCCCACCTAAAAGATTTCAATGAAGACCAAAAGAAAGCAATAGAAACTGCATATGCCATGGTGAGACACTCCCCAGCAGTAGCCAAGATCTGTCTGATTCATGGACCACCCGGGACAGGAAAATCGAAAACCATTGTGGGCCTCCTGTACCGCCTGCTGACAGAGGTAGAGTGTGCGCGAGGGCATCTGTGCCCTTAATTGAGTATGTTGTTTTACTTTAACTAACGTGTAAATAAGTACTAAAGTGCGTTTTTTCCCTTCACTTTTGTGTATCTTTTTGATACTGTGTGGAACTATATCAGATAAAGCAGTAGCAGAGGTAGAGAAGATTATAAGAAAGAAAAGGAACAGAAAATGTTATCTTGTGTGAAACTAATGCTAAGGGCTAGAATGGTGGTCTTCGGGCTTCATTATAGGTCACAGCTAATCCCAGGAGACCATCTTGAATGTATTTCTGGGCTACATTTTGAACATTGAATAAAATAAGTGGATAGTAAGGTAAGGCTCAGAGAAGTTACGATAAAATTTTATGCCAGAGTAATTTTTTTTGGGGGGGTGCCACGCCATGCGGCATGCGGGATCTTAGTTCCCCGACCAGGGATCGAACCTGGGCCCTTGGCAGTAAGAGCACCGCATCCTAACCACTCGTTTGCCAGGGAATTCCCTGCCAGAGTAATTTTTTAACATCAATGTAAGATGTAGGTGCTTTTATTTACTTTTAACTATTTATTAGGGGAACTGTCAAATATATGTGGCAGTAGAGAAGAACTATAACGCTGCATAATAGAGCTCATCAGTATTTTTTGTTTGTTTGTTTGTTCGTTTGGTACAAATTGTCGAACCAGAGGAGGGGACTTTCAGATGAGAACTCCAATGCCAAAATCAAACAAAACCGTGTCCTTGTGTGTGCGCCTTCCAATGCAGCTGTTGATGAACTTATGAAAAAAATTATCCTTCAATTCAAAGGGAAGTGTAAAGACAAGAAGAATCCTTTGGGTATGATACTTATGTGGGCTTTTAATTTGTTTTCAATGTTTAGTGTGGGTAACCTTGAATGACAAAGAGCAAGCCAGTTCTGGTAATTTTTTCTACTTGAGGCTGTGGCCTATGTGTACTTACTGGTTTGTTTAATGAATGTTTTGGAGCATTTATTCTGTGCTAGGCCCTGTGCTATGTACTGAGGTTTCAACAGTGAAACCCTCAAAGAGACAGGAAGTGGATGGATCAGTGGGCTGTAAAGGTAGAAGCTCTATAATAGGAGTAAAATGTGGGTAGTTTGAAACACCTTAGAGCAGCCCTTGATTCAGTTGTGTAAGGGTTCGGGAAGACTTTTAGAGGAAATGATATCTAAGATGAAACTTGGAAGAGCAATGAGGCCGTGAAGTGGGGAGAGGACTCTCGTGGAACTTACTGTAAATAAAAAGGACCAGAAGCCAGAGAACCATGGATGGTTCAGTATAGCTAGAATATAACGAGCTCCACCAAGGCAAGGGCTTTTAAAAATGTGTTCACTGTAGTAACCCCAGTGCCTGGAACAGTGCCTGGCACTCAGTTGGGACTTAGTAGATGTTTAGTGACGCAAAAGCTAGAGCAGTCATCACTTATGGTTACCGAGTGCTCAGTATGTGTCAGTACTCTCAGAGTAATCCTCTGAGCCACGCAGTAAATAACCTATCTACATTTTATAGGTGGAGAAGCTGAGGAGTTGAGATATAAAGTATACCACAGGGATAAGTCTTTTCAGCACAGTTGACAGATTGAAGAGCATTGCCACCGAGGATTCGGGATGCTTGAGCGAATGTGTGAAGTCATTTCTGTGCACTTAACCTTAACACCTGCTCTCACACCAGCCATCCTGAGTGGCGTGGTTGTGGCTCTGGGTCAGGCTGCTCTTCTAAGCACATGTATCTTGTCTTCCCTAACCAAATTTTATTTTCCTTGAGGTTACCTGGCAGTGACCTAAATCAGTTAAGATTCAGTTGGGCTGCAAATAATAGACACTCAAGTACAGTGGCTTAACTATGATAGAAGTTTATTTCCTTCTTACTCAGAAGCCCAGAGATGGACAGTTGAGGGATGATACTGGCCTGATGACTCTGCTTCCGAGTCTTCAGAGACCTAGGGTCTTTCTACCTTGTTGCTCCACTACGTGTGACCCCCCCACTCCTTAGTTCACCTCATGGTCAGAAATGGCTGCTCCAGCACCAGTAGTCACATCTAGCAAGTGCAAGGAAAAGGGGACAGATATACTAGCCGTGCTTTAAGAAAAGTTCTGAGACGCTGCCAGTAGCACCTCTGCTTATTTCCTTTTGGCCAGAACTTAGTCCCATGGCCACACCAGCTGCAAGAGCAGCTGGGATGTGTCGTCTTTATTCGGAGGGATCACACACGTGTTTCCTTTATTGCATATGTATTAGCTACATGTAGAATTCATTTGCTTTTAAAACTTAAAATTCATTGTCAACTGCAGCTTTTCTACTCCCCATTATGTTTGTGAGAACTGTGACCTTATGTCTCGCTGTATATGGATGCAGTCATTCATGTCAGCGGCTATAGGGCATTTCATCATATGAGTGCACGGTTTATTCGTTATCCATTGATAGCAGTGTAAGTTCTCTTCCTTTTTTTTTTTTTTTGTTATTTCAAACTTTATTCCTGTACTTGTGCCTGTTTCTCCAGTGCAGGATGAAAACGTTTACTGCAGTGACTGAGTTGTATTGTGTTGTGCTGTACAGCAGCTGAAGGGAGCACACTGGAGTACTGTGTCCTTACTCACGTCTCCTGAGTATTCATACAGGCTGCTAGGGCAGTGCTTTCACACTGTGGCTTGTGACTAGTTTAGTGGATTGTGAAATCAGTTTAGGGAGATCAGAACCAGCATACTTAAACAAGATAAGATAGAATAGAAGAGAACAGAAAAGATTAGAGTGTAGGTAGTGAGGGGTAAGTATTGTTTTGTGAAACCTGTTTTATTGGTGAGGTATGAGTGTACTGGCTTTCAGTGTGAAGTGTACCTCATACTATAGATCACGGTCAAAAGAGTTTATAAAAACACTGGTCTAGTGTATATATACCTAGAAATGAAAATGCTGGGTTGAAGGATTTGTGCAGCCTCTAGATGGGGCCCGGTTCTGCTCCAAAGTGGTTGTATCAAATTATACAACCGAGAACAGTTCCCGCGCGGTTTTCACTTTCCTTTCCCTGAGGGAGGGTTAATAAGCACTTTTTCAGGTGTGGGTTGACAACACAAGAAGGCTGGGACGAAGGTGGCACAAGTGTCGTGTCTAGGTTGGATTTTTAAATTTTTTTGTTAGAGAGAAAATGAAGTCTCTTGTCAGTAAAGACAGCTTTTTTCTTCTTTTGCAGTACTTTCATTTTTGCTTCTTTTCACTATGTCCAGTGGTCCTGGGTGTCCTTTAAGGAAATACCTTGGACATCTCACCATTAAGTGTGATGTTTGTTTCTGGGGTTTGGTATATACCCTTTTATCAGGTTAAAAAAGTCCCCGTCTAATTAGAGTTTTTTTAATGAATGGGTGTTGAATTTTATTGCATGCAGTTTTTTTTTCATTCATATCCCCCCTCCCCCCAACCGCACAGCAATGGAAGCACAGAGCCCTAACCAGGGAATTCCGCTTTTCTTTTATTTTTTTCTTTCTTTCTTTTTTTTCTTTTTGGCCGTACCCCGAGGCTTAAGGGATCTTAGTTCCCCGACCAGGGTTTGAACCCAGGCCCACGGCAGTGAAAGTGCCGAGTCCCAACCACTGGACTGCCAGGGAATTCCCTACAATGCTTTTCTAATGTGAAAATATCTTTGATTCCTAGAATAAGGTCAGCTTGGTTGTGTACTATTATTTTTTAACACATTGCTGGATTGCTATTGATTTTTTTTTTTTTTTTTTTTTTTGCGGTACACGGGCCTCTCACTGTTGTGGCCTCTCCCGTTGCAGAGCACAGGCTCCGGACGCGCAGGTTCAGCGGCCATGGCTCACGGGCCCAGCCGCTCCGCGGCATGTGGGATCTTCCCGGACCGTGGCACGAACCTGTGTCCCCTGCATTGGCAGGTGGACTCTCAACCACTGCGCCACCGGGGAAGCCCTGCTATTGATTTTTTTAAATGAGGCCAGCCTGTAATTTTTCTTTGTCATATCTTTGGTTTTAGTATTGAAGTTATACAGACTTTAAAAATGAAGTTATACAGACATTTATTTGGAATGTTTCATATAAGACAGAGAATTACCTGTTACTTGAAGGTTAATTTGTTTTTAGTGTTGTTTTTGGGGGGGACTTCTTGTTTGTTTGTTTTTTGTCTATTTTTTGACAGATGGATAAGTTTCTGTCTGCTGAATGTCTTTAATTGTTGGTTTATTCAAGTTTTCTACATTTGAGTGAGTTTTGCTAATTCATATTATTCAAGAAAAATTTCCACTTCACCTTAGGTTTTCAAATATATTGGTATAACATTGTTCACTGTATTCTCATTTTAAAAACCTCAGCTGTATTTTGGTTGGGTCACCTTTGTCATTCTCTGTATTATGTATTTAGACTCTTAAGTCCACATGTGGCATGGGCCTATAGTTGGAAAGTCCTAGAAGAGAGTTTGTTTTTCTCCCAGCTAAGCCCAGGCCAAGATAGATTCATGTCTTTTTCATCCCTCCACCTCTTCCATGCCCTCTTGCTTTCTAGTGGGCTTTAAAATCCAAGCCCCCATTATAAAATTTCGATATGTTGATTGGAATGGTAGTTTTGCTGATGTAGATATTTGTCAGACTCCGTAGAACTAAGGATTTTTAAATCTCTGCATTTTATTGTATGTAAATTAAAAAACAAACACCTAAGCACCTAGAGAGTGACCAGCCCGCAGCCTGTTCCCTCCAGGGAAGCCACAGCAGCTCAGGGGCTTTCACCTCTGGTTTTCACCTTTCTCTTTGTTTTTGGCCCCTAGGAATTTCTCTTACATTCTTCTGAGCTCACCCTGCATTTTAAAGGATGTCTGTTTTAATTTCTGGAGCATTTTTAGGTGCTTATAGTGGGTATAAATCTCATCCACCTTTCTGGTAGAAACACAGGTTAGCAATTTTGAAACCTTCAAGTAAATGTTGGTCAGAGAAGATGGCTTCAAATTTTAGAAGAATGAGCTGAACTAGGAACAAAAATATGTGTAGACAGCTGTATAATGAGCTCATTTATTCATTGAACATATGTTTATTGTACTTACGTGCCAGCTGCTGTTCTAGGCAGTGACCAAAACACAACCTGGTTCTTATGGGACCTGGATTCAGTGGAAGGAGTTAGCAAACAAGTATGTGATGTGTCAGATTGGGATAAGTGCTAATAAACGCTGCATGATTGCTATAGTTTAGTTCAGTGAAGCAGTGGGAGATTTTTAGATTAAATAATACCTGAAATGTGCTAACCTAAAATTAAAATGTGGTTAATAAACCAGTTAAATGATGCTGACAGTTTTTGGAATTACCATATTCCAGAATTTCCAGCTTCTTGTGTCCCTTAGATCCTGGAGTGGCATTGTGATGTGGAGCAGTTTCAAAACCTTGGTTCTCAGTATCCTGCAGAAAGCATATGATGGTCGCGTAAGATTCTGTTTGGGGAATTCAGACATGTATTAATAGATAAAAGTCTTCATCTTCGAAATATCCTATGGTCAAGAAATTCGTTTTATTTTCACTCGCCATTTCCCAAATACATTTTACCATGGAGTGATGTACAGAACGTAGTTTGAGAAGCATTCGTGTAGTAGAATCTCAGCTCTGCAGCGTACTGTTGATGCAACCTCAGTAGCTTTTATTAGGTGGAAGGAAGTCCTTGCCTTGTAGGATTCTTATGAAGCAAATCTAAAAGAATGTGTGTGGGACCTCTAGTGCAGTTCCGGGTATTTGGTTGATTAATAGTTCATGTTAGCTCCTTTCTCTGACTGTTAATATATTTGCTTAGAAATAGTTATTATGTACAGAAATTGACAGTGTTCTTATTAATCTCTAAGTGTGACTTTTATCAACAGGAAACTGTGGAGATATAAATTTACTACGTCTAGGTCCAGAAAAGTCTATTAATGCTGAGGTCCTAAAATTCAGTTTGGACAGCCAAGTTAACCACAGAATGAGTAAGTACTGAATAAAGGTATATATTAATTGATTTCTGTTTCTTTTTGTATGGTAGAAAATGGCGTGGGCATTAAAGGTAATTTGGAGACCCTAGAAGTAGTCTAGTTTTGGAAGCTAGTTTTTCTTCTCATTGTGTATGCATATGTATATATTTGTTACAATGAGCAGTTGTTTATCTTTTATTTTATTTATTTATTTTTTTAAAGAAAAAGAATTACCTTCTCATATTCAGGAGATGCATAGAAGAAAGGAATTTCTAGATCATCAACTAGATGAACTTTCCCGCCAGCGTGCTTTATGCCGAGGTGGAAGGGAACTACAGGTATCTAAACATTTCTTGATCAGTGTTTTTTAATAGCTCGTAGATAAACTAGTTGGTGAGTATTTGATGCAATTCTTTCATTGTGGAATAGCATAATTAGTGTATAAAAATGTACACAGGGCTTCCCTGGTGGCGCAGTGGTTGAGAGTCCGCCTGCCGATGCAGGGGACACGGGTTTGTGCCCCGGTCCGGGAAGATCCCACATGCCGTGGAGCGGCTGGGCCCGTGAGCCATGGCCGCTGAGCCTGCGCGTCCGGAGCCTGTGCTCTGCAACGGGAGAGGCCACAACAGTGAGAGGCCCGCGTACTGCACACACACACACACACACACACACACACACACACAAAATGTACACAGAAATGGTATGCCTTACATTAGGGGTTAAACTTTTTTTAAAAGAACAAGATAGTAAATATTTTAGACTTTGCAGGCCATGTGGAGTCTGTTTTAGCCACTGAACGCCACTGTTAATGGCATGAAGGCAGAGTAGGTAACACATAAGTGATGCCCCAAGGGTTGGCCTGCTTAAGCAGAAAGAGCGTACCTGCAGTACCCTGAACAGAACTGAATCATACACAGTATTAAGAATTTATTGGGACTTCCCTGGTGGTCCAGTGGTTAAGAATCTGCACTTAACACTGAAGGGAGCTCAGGTTCGATCCCTGCTCAGGGAACTAGGGATCCCTCATGCCGCACAGTGTGGCCACAAAAAAAAAAAGAATTTATCAAATTAACACCTACTAATTGAAACACGGGGTGCTGGTTGTTGGGTTGCTTTATAATGAGCTGATGTTTAAAAACAGACCACAAGAGAAATCGAAATCCAAATAGAGAAGTTTATTTTCACAGGTCTTGAAGAAGGTATAAGGCATGCCTTGTGGGGCGTGACAGGCAGGTCAAGGGAGAGTGCAGACAGAGAGAGGCAGGCCCTGGCGCACATGTCATTATCAGAGTCCATGGGTGGAGTACTTTGGGGTTCCCAGGCTAGGGCTGGATTGGCCAATTTTAAGCGAAAGAGCAGGGTTTTGGTAAGTTGCTTGGAGGGTCTTATCTAAAGGGCATATAAGGGGAAGGCACTGGATAGCAGGGGAGACTGTTGATCACAAGAGCTTATGTTGGCTGGTGGGCTGGTGACTCCACAGGCTGCCGTCTAGGGCGTGCGTGTGTGTGAAGGGACCTAGAGTTAGTTTGGGGTCTCTGCAGGCTGCTTGGCCAAACAAAATGGATGCCAGGGCAGCACTCTGACACACAGCAATACAGGAAGACTGGTATAGAGAAAACACACTGGGTGAATCAGTTTTTCATTGGTAAAGTACTGGCTCATCCTTTTGAAATGTGAGGCAGTCCATTGGAAAGCATTTTAAAATGCTTAATTTAATTTTAATGATGGCATTCTGATTTTTTCCAGAGGCAAGAATTAGATGAAAAAATTGCCAGAGTTTCAAAAGAAAGGCAGGAGCTTGCTTCTAAAGTTAAAGAGGTAAGTAGTTCACCTGTAGCATTTTCCTGGTATTACTTTTTCTTTTTTTTAACTTATGAAATAGTTCAGACAACCTGTGGTCTTTTCTCAATTACATTTAAAAATTTGGGGGAATTCCCTGGCTGTCCAGTGGTTAGGACTCTGTGCTTCCATTGCAGGGGGTGTGGGTGTGATCCCTGGTCAGGGAACTAGATCCCGTCTGCTGCAACTAAGAGCCCACATGCCACAACTAAAAGATCCCTCATGCTGCAACTAAAGATCCCACACGCTGCAGGGAAGATCCCACATGCCACAACTAAGACCCAGCGTAGCCAAATAAATAAATAAATATTTGAAAATACAGGAAAAAAAAATTACATGTCTGAATTCAGGTAGAGTGACAGTGGCTGGGATATGGCCCAAGAAATACAAGCACCTTTTTTCTCAGTTTTTGGCTGAAAGCATATACTCTTTTTACTTGTTTTTGATCACAAAAATCCTTCTATAATATGTATAACTTTTCTCAGTATTCTTTGGATATAAAAATATCAACTAACATTTAGATTGGTCAAAGCTAGGATGAGCCAGGTGTGTACCCCGTCACCAGAATGCAGCCCTTAATGAAATGAATTGGGGTCAGGGAAAGAGACCGGTTACTCAACTGGTAAAAGAGACCATTACTCAACCGGTAATGGTATTTGTATTTTTGAGCTGAGGTTTTTCTCTTGAATGTATTATTGACCTTCTCTGTGTGGCTAAATAAGTATAATTGAACTTAATGCATATTTCCACTAGCAGTTTGTTTATTAAAAATTATGTGGAAAGCTTTTTATTGTAACTTTAAGCTGAGCCCAAAATTAATCTTCCCACGTTTAAGGATGAATTCCATGTTTACCAGTATTATGGTTTTTGCCACTGATCACGTTGTTCTGTGAGCCATAAAATTAATTGTACTTGGCAGTTTTACTCATTAGATGGCTGAGAGGAGACGTATGTGACAGTTAACATGTGAGCACCAGAAGGCCACAGTCACCAGCCTCTTCTCACACACACGCCGTGGCATCCATGGTTGAATCTATCATATGTTCAGGGATGATTCACGACAGCTTTTTCCGGAGGGGAAATAGGCTAAGTGAATCTCTGATGAGAGTACTAGTTTATTAATTTGAACACTGAATGATATGCGTTGTGAGGTGTCATTCATCCTGTCAGTCTCCATCACAGTTTATTCCATTATAGTCTGGACCAAGGTTGTAGGATTCTACTGTGGAAGTAGAACGCTTGTCAGTTTCACAGGCGTTTTTGTTGGTACTAGCCCTTATAAAAGGGAGAACAATATATGTACTTAAAAACTAACAGAAAAGGGTATGTTCAGGCTTAGTTCTGATCCTGGTTTTACTCAGATAATTGCTTCACAATCCTGGTTTTACTCAGATAATTGCTTCACAACTCAGTAGAATTACTTAATCTTTGCTTATTCTGATACCTTCCCTCATACATCAGGCTGTAAGAATTGTAATCCACTTCGTCCAAATTAAACCCTGAATACATTTTTCTTAATGTGCTTATTAAATCATGTTCTGAGATTAGACTCCACTGCAAAGTGTTCTTTCTGGTGGCTTCTGATTATCTTGAATGTATCTGCTGTTTTCTAGGTTTGAGGTTCCTACCTTTTACTAGACATTATTCTGCCACATAATAAGTGTAGTTAGGAATTTATATACCACTGAATGTTGATTAACTTTTATTCTCTTAGGTTCAAGGACGCCCACAAAAGACACAGAACACCATCATCTTAGAGTCCCACATCATCTGCTGCACACTGAGCACGAGTGGTGGTTTGCTGCTCGAGGCTGCTTTCCGTGGGCAAGGGGGTGTCCCCTTTAGTTGCGTCATTGTTGATGAGGTCAGTAAGCAGTCGGCCATACAGCTTTGCCTAGGAGTAAGGAGTAAGTCTTAGATGAAGAGTGGCTGCCGAGATGTTGACAGAGTGGTCTTTGCATCTGATTTTGACCTGCCATTACGTGTGTATTCTCTTATGTTGAAATATGCTGCTAGTGACCCACCACGATGAAAATTGCTTTTTCAGTAGTGGGACTGTAGTCTTAGGGATTCCTGATTGTTCTTCATAAAATCCCTCCTAAGGATTATTGTAGCTCCTGCTTGGGATATCTCTGGTTACCTTTTGAAGCATTTTTAATATAACTCTGGACAGCTCTGAGCCACCATATTTTCAGCTAATATCTTTATTCCTACTTCATTCATTGAGCAAACATTTATTGGGTACCTACTATTTGCCAGGATGTAGAGCCAGAAGACAAAAGAGATGGAAAACGAGGTACAGAGAACCCATCCAGGAGATCCAAGATCCAGTATTCACCAAAACGAAGGAATAGAAAAGATGGAAGTGATGAAATAATTGAAGAAAATGCCATTGAATTGAAAAGAAGCTTGAGTCTTGCAACTGAAGCAGCCTACTGAGGAAGAAGGAAGAGGGTGGGATGGGGGGGAACACACAGACACGCAGTCCCCTCAGGCATGTGCCCAGCAGGAACAAAGAAGACAAACCGGGGACGTGACATGGCCCTTCTAGCTTATGGCTGCTTCCCAAGTGGTAGTGGCACCTGATTGGTGGCTGACTTCAAAACGTGTGTGGGGTTTTTCCCCCCCTTCGGCGTTTAGAATGTTTTTGTTGTTTTGTTTTCTAACCAAAGAAAGTTCTTATTTTTGATCTTTGGTGCAGAAGGAGAAAGTGTATGTTTCTGAATGGTTAGGACTCTTATGAATTGGATAGACTGTATATAGATAAATAAGTAATAGAGATAATTCTGATTATGTCTCCATTCTGTACTCTTACCAAGGCCGGACAGTCTTGTGAAGTTGAAACTCTTACTCCGCTCATCCATCGTTGCAACAAGCTCATCCTCGTAGGAGATCCTAAGCAGCTCCCTCCCACAGTCATTTCTGTGGTACGTTTTTTCACATTCGTGTTGCTTTAAAGTGGAAGGGGCTTGTTTGGGGTTTTTTGTTTTGGGCGGTGGGGCAGTCTTTCTTGGATCATCATCTCTTATTTGCAGGGAAAAACAGGGAATGGCTGAGAAAAGAGAACCACTGTTGAGAGCCTTCATAGTAAAGGTCTCCGGAAATGTTCCTCTTTTCATAATGTGCTTATGCATATGTGACAGGAGCAGTGTGAGTGTCACAGACCAGAAGTTTAGGAGGAGGATGTCCCATGTGCAGTGAGCTGTTCCTTTGGGAAAGGCAGTGTGCAGCTGTTCTAAGGGCTGTATCTGATTCATTTTAGTAACATAAACACCAAAACAATAATAAAATAAAAACTTTAAAAGCAAGGAAAAGAATCCAACCTCCTGATGTATATTTAAATATGTGCAAATTTGAGGAAAACAGTATAAAGAGAAATTATTCTTACAGTAACGTTTTCAATTTTAGGATTCTGTATCCTATAGTGCAGGAAAATGCCAGTGTCCCTCACATCCTCTGAAAGGGAAGGTGGTGAAAGGAAAGAGGTTGTGGGCTGTGCTTGTGGGAAGATGAGCACCAAAGTTGTGGTCCCCTTCACTTTGCTTCTTAAATCTCACTAAAGATGGCTCCTAGAAATGCACAGCAGAATCAGGATTCAGATGTTTTGGGTAATCTTCATAGGTCTAGATGATGGTTTTGAAATTTAATGAAATTTGAGCATTTTACTGATACATAGATTATTTGTACAAATAGAGAGTAGTGGCTGCATAAACAGTCCCAGAGAACAGACCATTTTCACAGCATTTCTGTTACGTTATGGAAAGAAAGCAAGTTGTTTTTGTTACTACTGTTCTTTGACTTTGGAATCATCAAAATGATAGTGCAGTTCTTTGACGTCTGAACACTCGTGCGTGACTGTTCAAGGGAGTAGCCTAGGAGCGCCCGCGTCCCTGAGTGAAAACCTCGTCCATAGGGCAGAGCTGCTGCAGGGGGCTCTGCTTGTGGACAACTAGGAGGAGCCAGCTGTGCCCTGCATTCTTTGAATAATGCGGTATTTCAGAAACCTACTCATTTAACTTCCTGAAGGGCCTTAGCCTGTGGTTAGTGAAAAGGGTTGTCGATAGGCCTCAACTTTACTGTCTACTTTGGTGATTGATTAAAAACAGCAGAAGTGAGAAAAATCCATTTGGACTTCTATTGTTGCAAAAATAAGTAGAGGCTTATTGAGAAAATTTCAGAAAATAATTACAAAGTTAATTTTCTCAACATGCCTTTCTAATCCTAGGGATAATTACTATGAACAGTTTAGTGAGTATTTGAACTGTTTGTGGGCATGTGTGTGTTGACTTTTTTTTCAGTCTGTGTTCATTGAGTGCCAGGCTAATTCAGGCACTGTTTTTAAGTTCTGGTGTCATGACAGTGATGAAAACAGACAAAAATCCCTGCCCTCATGAAGCTGACATTCTAGAGGGTAACAGACAGTAAATAAGTTACTAAATTCAGAATGTCAGATGGTTATAGGGAATGTATAAATTTGTGCATATGTATGTAGGTTTTGACCTTGTTTAAAGGTGGCAGAATCAGTCTGTACCAAATTACCTTTTTTCCAGTCAGTAAATAGATCAGGAATATATGTTCATGTCAAAACATTAAAATCTCCATCATTTTGTAGGATGGACTAGTTTTTTTTCTGGAAGTAGTTGTGTTACCTCATATAAACTATTTTCTTTTTCCCCAGAGTGAAGTAAATGAGGTTTTTTTAGCTATAACTTGAATAGATAAACTTTGGGGGGGTATAGATGAAATTGCCAAGTGTCTACTAAAAATATTCTCTTTAATTATACAAACCTATTTAATATCACATATGCAGATAATCACATATATGAATAATACAAATAAGAAGTAATGCCTATTTTCTCCACTCTGATAGTTTGTGAAACAGGTTTATTAAAACTTTGCACGTACATCTTCAATGCTCATATTGTCAACATCACTTATAAAGATTGCATCATCTTAGTGGGTTTTCCAGAGCACATTTTTTGCTTCTAGATTATTTAAGATATAATACTTTTTGAATCTTGATATGATGCTACCATTGAAAAGTATATCCCAAGGCACGACCGTGATAACATTAAGACAGTTTTCTTCGTTTGTCAATTAAGTCACTGTATTTCAGATCACAGGTTTGTAACCCTTTCTTGGATTTATGAAATCAACTTAGTTGCCTGTCTCCTCCACTAGAATGCAAGTTCTGTGACACTTGATCTTATTCACTGTAGACTCTCAGTACCCCAAGTTTTAGCTGCTGAGTATATGATGGATGGATGAAGAAATTGGTCTTTCAGAGGCTTATTTACAATGACATTCATTATTTCTAGTTGTGAGAGCATAGCCCAGAAATAATTGTTAAAATCTGTGTTACAGTTCTTTGCTGCTTTTATCATCGATTCTTTCAGGTGACCCCTGTTAGCACCAAAATAGCGACAGTTGTGGTCATTCACAAGATCACATCTCGTTCATAAGCAGTATGTGGGTTTTCTAAATAAGGAGAAAATACCTTAACTTTTGTAGTCAAGCTGCTTGGCTTTTCTAGGGCTGGAGTTGGAAACATCTTCTTTCTCTGAATCTTTGGTTGTTGGCAATACCTCTAATACATTTTAGAGCTCGGCGATTGTTTTTTTAATAGTGGGAAAAGTACAAATGAATTCTTGGAGATTATTGCTTTGTTTTCCTCCTTTCAGAAGGCCCAGGAGTATGGCTATGACCAGTCGATGATGGCCCGCTTCTACAAACTTCTGGAAGAGAACGTGGAGCACAACGTGATTGGCAGGCTGCCTGTCTTACAGCTCACCGTTCAGTACAGGATGCACCCAGACATATGTCTCTTCCCTTCTAATTACGTTTATAACAGGAACTTGAAAACAAATAGGTGAGTTCTGTTCATTGCATGTTCACCTGTTTTATTTGTAGGTTTGGCTGCTCAGGAAGAATAGCTCTTTTGTTGTGCTTTTAGGTCTTGTTATTAAAAACATAAAGGTTTAATAATTTTAATTATAAAAGTCCTATTGATTGTAGCAAATGCAGATAAACGAAAAGAAAGGGAAAAACCCAACCCCTATTTATGCTACCCAGAAGTAATCACTGGTAACATTTTGTTACATCTACTTCCAGTCCTTGTACTATGCACATCTTTTTTTACTTTTTCTCTTTTGGGGGGGAAAAAAAGCACACCATGCTCTACATAGTATTCTGTAGCTTGCTTTTTTCACTTACTGTAATATGAGTAACTTTCCAATCATGATTGTTATATTTTAATTACATGGGTCATTCTCCCTAGTACTAGAATAGAAATGAAATTCACTTGCTACCTTTCACTGAAATGTGTTATTTAAAAGTATTTAATTTTATTTAAAAAGAAGGTCCTTCTTGTCCTCTTACTTTCCCTTGCTCTCTTCCCCAGAAAGAACAAATGGTAATAATAATTCTAAAACGTTTTCTCTTGTAATTTGACTTGCATTCTAAGTGGTGGCTGCTCTTTTGTAGAATCACAGAGGCCATTCGGTGCTCATCTGACTGGCCATTTCAGCCCTACCTCGTGTTTGATGTTGGAGATGGTTCAGAAAAGCGGGATAATGAGTACGTCCTCCTTTTTCTTCAGTCCCCACTGATGGTCCCAGAATTTTTATATTGTTTTTGTTTATATTTAAATTCAAAATATTTTCCATATAAATCTCTCTGCCTAGTGCCAGTGCACAATCATTTTCTTTTAGCTGGGTTGATAACTTCACCTTTTCAATCATAAATTACTGATGTATTTATATATTTCAGTCTTGATTTTTTTTTTCTTAACTGGGTAATGGGGGTTATGTTACCTAACATGAGGTCAGCACTTCAGTAGATCCATGCTGAGATCACAGCTGTGAGTAAAACAGACGTGGCCCCAGCGCAACGCTGCTGTGGTCTAACAGGGGAGACAGACATTAACCAGGCCATCACCGTGGTGATTAATGATTCCGGTTGGGTTAAGTGTTGTGACGGATAAGTACAGATACAGTTGAATCAAGGTGTGAGGCAGAGGGTGGACAATGCTTTCAGCATGTTGGATTGTGAATCAGGTGGTTTGTGGATGACAGCAAAAAGGAGCAGTGGTTCCTAATTAGGAAGCACCTCAGAGGAGCCAGGGCTTCTTGTGAGAGAATAGAGGAGGAGCCCGGAGGCTGCATTTGTTAGCACAGATAGAAATGCCACCCCTGTATCATGACGTATGAAGAAATAGAAATTCCACCTCTGCATCAGGAGAGAGCTGCAGAGCAAGTGGTGTCCTCCGTGAGAATAAGATATTAGTTAATAGTGGTGGAGGGAGGGGCCCCTCAGTGAAGAAGTTAGAAATACGGAGCAGTTGGCTGGGGGGTTGCTGTTCCAGAGGGATTGTGGAGGTTGTAGTGGGGTCTGTTGGAATGGAGCAGAGGATTGAGAGTTTACCACATAAGTATTATGGGGATGGATGGTCATGAGAAGAGTGTTGGCCTGAGAGGTGACCAAATAAAGATTACAGGTACGGAAAAGAAAGCTAGCTGACTGGGTTGTCTGTATAGTAAGTCTTGAAATTAGAATAGTGAGTATTTAAGCCTTTAGGGTGAGACAGATAAGGTAGCCTCAGGAATAAAGGTGCGAGTGCAGGGCATCCTCCAGTGTGCACACGTGTTGCATTTGGTATGGTGATGAGGGAACGCATTGTAGTTCGGGAGATGAGTTGGGAGTGCAGGATGAAGCCAGCAAGGACAGAGGGACGTGATCCTGCTGTAGGGCCCCGTGTTTGTTCATCTCTGGGGGCTGGGTCACATTTAGTCTGTGTGGCTGCCATCCTCTCGGTCATGTGGTGCATGATCTGCGTGGCCTGTGGTGGGGAATGCAGGAAGGTAGTACATCGGAAGCACTTTTCTCAGTGTTGGGAAGATAGTAAATCCTTAGTGTTGGCTGTTCATTAGTCATACCTTCATTATTATTATGAATACTTCCGTTCTCACTGTGGCTATCCCTGTTTTAATAAGTGAAGAAACTGGTGCCTTAACGTCACTTAACCCCAACCTCTTTTCTCTCATACAACTTCGTGTTTCACTGGGCAGTTATTTTTATATTTATCCATATGTACAATATTAATGGTCATTATAACAGCCTCTTTGAATCACTGCTGACTGAATAAAGATGAAACCTACCTGTGTACCCGTTACTGTAGTGGAAAACAAAGTGGAACTTAACTTAGCGATTGGACTGCTATTAGTTTTGATGTGTTGTATTTTTTGTTTTTGTCTTATTTAGCTCATATGTAAATGTTCAAGAAATAAAACTGGTAATGGAACTAGTTAAACTTATGAAAGACAAAAAAAGGGATTTTACTTACCGAAACGTTGGCATAATAACCCATTACAAGGCTCAGAAGATGATGATTCAGAAGGATTTGGACAAAGAGTTTGATAGAAAAGGGTGAGGCATCTCTATTTTTACAGATATTTCCACTTTTTCTGTTGAATTAAAATGAAGAAAGAGGGGATAGAAGGAAAGAAGAAAAGGAAACTTAACTCTAGGGAGTGGTCTTAGACCCTGGTAGTATAGAACAAGGAGACTAGGACCCTGGCTCCATAGACTTGTGCTGGGAGGGAGTGTGGTTACACTTGTAGCCCCTGCAGATGGAGTGCCTCCTGCCAGTTCAAATGTCATCACTGTTACACTTGACAATGGAAGTGACTGAGAAATTCTTCAGGCCTTTCCCTTTAGTTGGGTGACTTGTTATCTGAATTCTAACTCTACTGAGAATCATGTATTCACATTTCACTTAGAATAAATTATTTAACCCTTTTAGTGCCTTCATGTATAGGATGAAGATCTTGTTTTTGTCTCCTTTATACCTCAACAGTAAAATTAAAAATTAAATATTGGAAATGCATTAACTCAAAAGTTTCTGCACCTAGAAACACACAAAGTACCAAAATTGACTCTAGAAAAAAACAGAAACTTTGGATAGACCTATTAAATGTAAAGAGATTGAGTTAGTAATCACTTTCCAACAGAGAAAAACACAGGACCAGACTTCACTGGTGAATTCTGTCAGACACTAAGAATTAACACCAGTCCTTTGCAAATGCTTCCAAAAAATAGAAGGGAAGACTTTCTAACTCATTTTATGGGGCCAATATTACCCTGATACCAAAGCCATGGAGACATCACCAGAAAAGAAAACTATGGACCAATATCCTTTATGAATATGGATGCAGAAATTCTCAACAAAATAATGGCAGCTGAGCTCAACAGCATATTAAAAGGATTGTTTACCACAGTCAAGTGGAATTTATCTCAGGAATGCAAGGTTGGTTCAACATATGAAAGTCAGTCAGTGTGATATATACCATATTAAAGGGGGAAACCCCACACGATGATCATCCGAATAAATGTGGAAAAGACATGGGACTGAATGCAGCAACCTTTCATGATAAAGATACTCAACAAACTAGGAATAGAAGGGAACTTCCTCAACCTAATAAAGAGCATCTATGAAAAACCCACAGCTAAAACATCATACTTGATGCTAAGATTGAAAGCTTTCCCCCTGTGATCAGGAAGGATGCCTACTCTCACTGCTTCTGTGCAGCACTGTATTAGACGTTCTGTGCAGAGCAATTAAGCAAGAAAAGGAAATAAATGGCATCCATAATGGAAAAGAAGAAGTCAAAGTGTCTCTTCACAAATCGCATGATCTGGGACTTGCCTGGTGGTCCAGTGGTTATGACTCCATGCTTCCACCGCAGGGGGCATGGGTTTGATCCCTGGTCAGGGAACTAAGATCCTGCACGCCGTGTGGCCAAAAAAAATTCCAAAAACCAAAAACACAAAACCAACAACAACAAAAAACAAATGGCATACTCTTACATATAGAAAACCCTAAAAAAATCTATGGAAACTACTGGTCCTTATAAACAAGTTCAGCAGAGTTGTAGGGTACAAGATCAGTATACAAAAATCAGTTGTATTTCTGTACACTATAGAGAAATCTGAAAAGGAAAAGTTTTTAAATTCCATTTACAATAGCATCATGAAGAACAAAATACTTAGGAGTAAATGTAACCAAAGAAGTGTGAGCTCATACACAGAAGGACAAAACGTTGCTGAAAGAATTTAAAGAACTAGGTAAATGTAAAGACATTCCACGTTCCTGGATCGGAAGACTTAATATTGTTAAGGTGGCGCCATTCCCCAGGTTGGGCTGCAGATTCATTGTTATCTCTGCCAAAATTCCAACGACCTCTTCTTACAGAAGTGGACAAGCTTATTCTAAAATTCACATGGAAGTGCAAGAGACCCTAAATAGCTTGACAGAGAACAATGTTGGAGGGCTCATACTTCCCTCTTTCAAAATTTACTGCAAAGCTATCAACACTGGTACTGTCACAAGGGTAGACATATAGACCAATACAATAGAAGTGAGGTTCCAGAAATAAACCCATACGTTTATGGCCAGTTGATTTTCAACAAGGGTGCCAAGCCTGTTCGTTGGGGAAAGAGTAGTTTTTCAACAAATGGTGCTGGAATAACTGGATATCTACATGCAAAAGAATGAATTTAGACCCCTGTCTCACACTGTGTACAATAATTAACTGAAAATGAATTAGAGCCCCGAGTCTAAGAGACAAAATTATAAAACTTATAAGGAAACAAAGGTAAATTTATATGACCTCAGATTAGGCAACAGATTCTTAGATATGATACCCAAGCACAAGTAACCAAAGGAGAAGTAAATCGGCCTTCGTAAAAATTAAAAACTTATGTGTTTCAAAGGACACACTATCAAAAGAGTGAAAAGACAAACACACACCGTGGGAGAAAATACTTGAAAAATATTTATCTGACAAGTCATATCCAGAATATATAAAGAACTCATACAACTTAATAAAATGATAGTCTAACTTTTTAAGTGGGCAAAGGATGTGAATAGCATTTCTCAAAAGAAGATGAACAAAAATCCAATAGGCACATGAAAAGCTGTTCCACATCATTTGTCATTAGGGAGATGCAAATCAAACCACAATGAGGAGCTATTTCGCACCCACCAAGATGACCGTCATCACAAAAACAAAACAAGTTTCGGCAAGGATGTGGAGAAATTGGATTACTTATACATTGCTGGTGAGAAACTGTAGAAAACAGTTTGGCATTTCCTCCTAAAGTTGAACATAGAATTACCACGTGACCCAGCAGTTCCACTCCTAGGTACATACCTGAAAGAATTGAGAAAGGGTTCACACAAAAGCTTGTACATGAATGTTCGTAGCGACATTATTCATGATAGTCAAAAAGTGGAAACAACCCAAATGTCCAAAAATGGTACATAGGTAAAAAATAGTGTATCTGTACAAGCGAATAGTCAGTCGTGGAAGGAGTGAAATACAGTTAACAGTCTATGACACGGATGAACCTTGAAAACGTTATGCTAGGTGAAGGAAGCCCAACACAAAAGGTCCCATGTTTTATGATTCCATTTATATGAAATTTCCCATATAGAAAAGTCCATAGAGACAGACAGTAGATCAGTGGTTGCCAGGGCCTGGGGAGGGGGAGATGGAGGCTGATGGCTGACAGGCACAGGGCTTCTCTCCTGGGTGATGGACATGCTATGAAATTAGATAGCGGTGATGGCTGCACACCATAGTGAATGGACTCAACACCACCAAATGGTGTACTTTAAAATGGTGAATTTTGTGTTACGTGAATTCTATTCCAGTTTAAAAAGATAGCATTAAAAAAGTAAGAAATACTACTGTATAAATATGTATATTTAATAATTATCTTTTTTCAGTAAATATGTTTCTCTCTTTGTAAATAGGCCAGCAGAAGTAGATACCGTGGATGGCTTCCAGGGTCGTCAGAAAGATTGTGTTATTGTTACATGTGTCAGAGCAAATGCCATGCAAGGTTCAATTGGGTGGGTAACTGTCATTATTGATTCTTTGCTTGTTTATGATCCAGAGTTAGATCTTTTTAATCACTGTTAGAGAATACCATCATTTGCTCTATTTTCTTATATAAAAAATTGAGTAATACCGTGAAGGTTTCTTTTTTAAGTTGTGAAGTTGATCCACTGTTAGGTCTGCTTCTCTTGGTACCTTGTGTATTAACTCATGTCACAGTGTGAATCTGTTTTTTCACTTGATGAGAGTGAAACAGATTATTGAATCCAGTATATTTTGCAGGGGCATGTTCTTCTCCATGGTATGTGTCATAATTGATCTACTATCATAATTGATCTACTACCATATTTTTAGGATCTTTTAAGGCTTAAAAATCATACCATTAAAATTTCCAATATCTCATCCGAGTCAAAATAGGAAATCAACAGACAGATGCATCACTTTGAAGGAAAGCACTGGGCATCTTGTTTGTTTGCTGTCCTTAATGGGAATTGCTTCTGTGCCAGGTCCTGCACCATGACCTTAAAGCAGGAGCCCAAGAAAAGCTGTCTGAAACGCCAGTGTCTCACCTACACTGACATGCCGAGTTATTCTGAAGAAAGAAGTAACTTTTTTTTTTCCTTCTATTGCTTAGGTTTCTGGCAAGTTTGCAGAGATTGAATGTCACCATCACACGAGCCAAGTACAGCCTCTTCATCCTGGGACATTTGAGGACCCTGATGGTAGGTACATTCTAAAGGACCAGAGAAGTCCAGAGTTTGCTCATCATGACTGATACCGGGTTGAGGTTTTGTTTTTATTTTTCATCAAAGTGGAAATGATTTCGAGGCTACAAACAATAATGAGCCTCTTCCCCCTGGTTGTTATGTCCTCCAGCTGCTTCTTCCTGGGAGCTTTTATAATGCCTAAACCGCTCACCCTTTCTTAGCCCAAGACCCAGGTAGGTATCCGTAGTGTACTCTCAAGATGACCTTTAAAAAAAATTGTATCTACATCGTAGAATTGTTAAGAAGACATGTAAACCCATATATGTAAAGTGCTAGAAGATTGGTTAGCACTTAGTAAACACTCAGTAAATGTGGCTCTTAGCCTAGCAAGCCAGAGAGAGGGGGAATTTGCAGGAAAGTGCTTGGATCTTCATTTCTGTCTTGGCACTTAGAGCAGCACTGCTTGCTGTTTCCCTTGAGGGGTGAGTGGCATCAGAGCTCGTCCATCCCTAGATACTCCTCTAGAAGGAGGGGCAAGTTTACATCTGTAGTCGACAAATAGTACAGCTTAATTTGGTGAATCACAGCTGGATAAAGCATATATTTGCTGCCTGTCTCATTAGGTGTAATAACTCAGTTTCCCTAATTTCTGTATTTAACAGAGTCATTGTTTTATCTCAGGAGAGGTGCCAACTCAGTAGGTTTTTCCCTTGTTTTGGTTAGTTCCACCAGAGGGCGCTCAAATACAGTCTTTCTCATTCAGCTCTTACCTAGATCTGTGGTCTTCAACCTTCGTTGTTTGTGTACCCCCTTGAAAGAATGTTTGAAAGCTGTGTATCCTCCGTTTTTAAGTTTCTATTGAAAATTTTTCATCGTTAAGTGTTGATAAAGATTTTGTTTCTAATGTATTGTAAATATTTGACATTTTAAAATAAAGCTATTGGGCTTTCCTGGTGGCGCAGTGGTTGAGAGTCCACCTGCCGATGCAGGGGACACGGGTTCGTGCCTCGGTCTGGGAGGATCCCACATGCCGCGGAGCGGCTGGGCCCGTGAGCCATGGCCGCTGAGCCTGTGCGTCCAGAGCCTGTGCTCCACGGCAGGAGAGGCCACAGCAGTGAGAGGCCCGCGTACCGCAAATAAATAAATAAATAAATAAAAATAAATAAATAAAGCTATTAAAAATAAATCCATTATGCCACTCTTAAGTATATCCAGTGGAATAGAGAGCAGTGTTATTCTTTCTGCTCTTTAAAATTGAATTGCCATTTATACTGTTCAGGATAAAATTCAGTGGGGGTAGTTTATATATTTTCATAATTAAAAGCCTTTCTGTTAATATGACTATTAGGCTTTTCTGCCACAAAAAATTTACATGTAAATTTGAAAGTTTAAAGAATTGGTTTTCATAACTATTTGGGGAAACTGTGTGAAGGGTGCGTGGAACCTCTACTGTTTTGATAACTTCCTATGAATCTATAGTTACCTCAAAGAGTTCTTTAAAAAATTATTTTTCCTGTGACCGTAAAGATCTGAGTATTAACGAACGATATCTTGTCAGTTGAGTAACGTATTAACAATTACTTTCACACAGTTGAATTTTGATAATGTTCAAACCAGAAGAGTAAAATGTTTATAGAGCTGTGTCTCTTAGATGCCCTGATTGCAGGAGCCTTCATGGGCACCCCTCTGTTTACCACCCCCTCTATTTGACACCCAGGCATGTTTACCTCGCCTAGCCGTGCGCCCTGTGGTCAGATTTGGGACAGGTGAGAGTTGTGGTGGTTGTGAAGGATGGAGTGGAAGGGCAGAAAAGCCCCAGGAGGACATAGGGGACTGGGGTTTAGAAGCTGAGGTTTGGAAATTGATTCCCAGAAAACGTGCTCACATCCCCCCCGAGGAAGTCTCTGTGAGCCCCAGAGTCACCGTCACGCAGATTTGAAGACCACTGATGTCTAGCTGCGGTATAGACGTTATTATCTTCACTCTGGGAAGCCAGTGTGACAAAAAGAGACCGACAGAACAGAATAGAAAAACTTCCAGTTTATCATTTGGAGTTTGCAATCCAACTTAACGTATTTGTCCTTGGGCTTCCCCCCTCCCCAGCCTCTTTTTTTTTGGTTCTTCAGCCCAGTTTCCCTTATGGAGATGGAATCAGTGATTAAGGCACTTGGTTTCCTCTGAGAAATCAAGACTAATAGCCCCTTCTCAGAACTGTTTTTGTGATCTAGGGATTGGATTAAACAGCAAGTTCAGGTGCAGTAGAATTGGCAGAAATAGCAGCAAGGCCATCTGCTTTACATCTGCGTTCCAGCCACAGGGTAGGACGCTCAAGAGCTCTCCTGAGTCGGAGATCTGAGCCTGGTACTGCTTACATGCACCTTCCTGGTGCATGCGGTCACCGTACCGTGCACTTGATTTACACGACTTACTTTAAAAGACCCTGTGAGGTCTGCATTGCCACCATAGTTTAACAAATCCAAGAAGCCATTAGTTATATAATGTGCATCATTATTTTATGTTCTGCTATTGAATTGTGACACTCTGTTTTCACTTAGAATTTTTGTTTTATAGTTACTGAAAGAACTCTTTTAGACTTTCGACAGATTTTTATTGGGTTGGCCAGAAGGTTCATTTGGGTTTTTCTGTAACATCTAAATGAACTTTTTGGCCAACCCAGTGTCATACCACTCTTGTTTATACATAGGAAATACAGCAAAATAGGTAGACTAAGATACCCCTGAAAGCATCTCACTTTCAGACTAACACTCTGGTCGTCCCCATTCACCATCCCATGTACCCTTGCTCACGCTCAAACCGTTCCCTGTGCAGTCAGTGTCTCATGAGAGGGCCCCACTGTGGTCCTGGGGTTTTTTCCAACTTCTCATCTCCATTCTCCAAGTTGTAGTGCTGGTACTTTATTGTCTTATCAGAAGATGTCTGTGGAAAGATTTTTCAGGCAAGAGCCAGGACTCATTCTTTTTAAAAGTGGTTTGTTGACTAAAAGTCAAGAGGTTGTAGTCGCCCAGCCATGAATTCCTCCAGGATTACATACATCGAAACTGCTGCCTGGCCAAGAGGTACCCCGAAGTCAGAAATGGTAAAATGTGAAAATAAAGCGCATTTTATTTATTTTATTTTATTTCAAAGCACGTTTTAGAGTCATTTAAATAAAATACTATTCATACTTTACAGTAAGGAAACAGGCTCAGAGAGGTCAAGTGACTTGACCAAGGTCACACAGCAGGTCAGTACTATGTATGCAGCTTCACTGCTGTACCCTTACCCACCTTCATGAATAGTGCAGGAGCCCCCATGAGGGGAGCTATCCTTTTCTTCTCGTTCCTTCAGTCTCCGTCTTTTTTCCTCCCTCATACTCTTTCTTCTTTCTAAAGAGGCCCAAGTTCTGATGGTTGTAAAGAAGCAATTTATTGCTGAGGAAACTCTAAAAGGAAGAGAGGAGAGATGCGGGAGTTGGGTTTTCGTTTTGTTTTGTTTTGTTTTTCCCTTTAGATGTGCTTTTCATAACTTAAGCCCTTCTAGAAAAGAGACAAAAGTGTGACAATATCTTTGGAATAGTTATCTCAGCGGATTAAGATGCTTTAGCCCTTTGGAGTTTGGGAAGCCTTTGGGAATTTGATGAAAGCTGTGGACCTCTTTCTAGAACAGTCAGCATGCACTCAAAAGTTAGAGCTTTCTGAAACCAAGCCTTCCTCTTCCAGAATGTTAGCCTTGGCCGGAGGCAGGCAAGACTCTAGGATCAGCAGTGTCACAGGGAACTTGGTGGGATGACGGAGCCCTTCTGTGTCCGTGTTGTCCAGGATGCTAACCCTAGTCACATGTGGCTGCTGAGCACTTGAAATCTGGCTGGTGCAGCTGAGGAAATGAATTTTTAATTTTATTTAATTGAAGATTAAATAGCTACATGAGGCTACCGGCAGTTGGTACAGATTTGCATGACAGCTAATTCACCACGTGGCCTGAGTAACAGTGGTAAAATGGTGGACGTTCTTTCTTAGAGGTGGTGCCCAGTGTTCTTTTCTAGCAGCGTGGCTTTATAGTTCTGTATTCCACCTTATTTTTCCTTTCAGCCTTGTCTAACAAGTAATGGATTCTTGAGAATCTGTTCACGAAGGTATACTTACTATTTGTTCAGAATTGAAAGCTGGAACCTCTGCTTCCCAAGCATACGAGTGTTTCTTTGCGATGTAATTTTCTTCCTTCTCTTTGTTTCAAGGAAAACTATCATTGGAATCAGCTGATTCAGGATGCACAGAAGCGTGGTGCCATTGTTAAGACTTGGGACAAAAACTATAGACAAGATGCAGTGAAGATTCTGAAACTCAAGCCCGTACTGCAGAGAAGTCTGACTCACCCTCCTGCTATCGCCCCAGAGGTGTCCAGACCCCAGGGCGGAGTGCCCAGCAACAAGCTAGACAGTGAATTTGCCAAGATGTCTATTGCTTCTTCCCTGTACCCCTCACCCTCTGACTCCAAAGAAGCCACTGTCACTGTTACTGCAAATGACCCTGAAAGGCCACCCATTCAGGACTGGCTTCGGGACCCACGACTACTTAGGAGGATGGGCTTGGGCTGTGAAGCCAAAGGGAAATGCCTCAGTGAGCTGCAGCCCTCGAGCCCCCAGTATCCCGGAGCAGCGCCTCTCTCTGGAGAGCCAGGCTCCCCCGGAAGGCACCAGGATCCGACCAGTATCGGGCAGCAGCCCCCCGCCAAGGGAGCTGCTGTGAACAACCACAGACCTCACGCGCAGTGCGACCCTCCAGCTGCTAGTACCGATGCTTCCACGAGTAAGAGAAAATGTGCCCAGGAAGGGGAGGCAGTCAGCCACAGGAGGGAGACCAGGGCCTTCCCTGAGGGGGATCAGGAGACGTGTGGCTCTCTGAGCCACCACACAAAGAGGAACTCAGGCTGGGACGAGAGGGGGCTGGAGGAGGAGGACAGTAGCTTGAAGAAGAGGAAGCTTTCATAGTGGGGCCAAGTGAGACTGTCAGCCACAAGCATTACTGCAAACTTCAGGTGACCAGCTAGTAGGACTGTCCAGATAAGATTACTTTTTTCCTTAAAGGAGTTTGTGTGCTGTTGGAAAACAGAAAATGTATCCTGACACATGGGCCTCTTGGTCATCTTCAGTACCTTTTGTCAGTTGCAGAAGCTTTCAGAAGGCATTTGTGTATCAGTAATAATGTCCTCGAAGTCGAAGACTTAAAATGTTGATCTCTTGTTCTTCTGTAGAAAAGGTCAGACTGGAGAGGATGCTGTAAAAGTTGGAATGTATATTTGTGTAGCAAATAACAGAATCCTTTTAAAATTTGATCTGGCAGACAGCTTTTCTTTCCCCTGCTTAAAGTGTTAATCATTTTCAACAGAACAGACCTTATATTGAAAAAAAAAAAGAAAGATGGGAGGAGGGCAGGTCCTTTCAAAGATTGTTGTAGGAAACAGACATCTGTAACAGCCCAGGCGGCCTGAGAGAAGCGAGTCAGTGCATTGGGTCAGATGCCTCTAGTCCTGTTAAATCAACTGGAGTGTCCTGGGCAAGACCCTGGGAAGCAGAGCTCTGTTAGGTGAAATTCCACTCATGCACCTTTTTAGACAAGGCACCTTGGCACAGGATATTACATTTCTGTGACGAGTTCGTCTGCCTGCTGTAGTGAGCACATAGTTCTCTAGCTAAAATTCTCATTCTTCGTGAGACAGAAGAATGTGAAATGAAAGAATAATTCTTGAAATGTCATTCAGATGCCCCCAGCATATTGTGAATTTCCTGCAACTGGTAGGTTACAAATCCAGTGGTTGCCAAGTATTAGATCAGTGCTGGGGTGGCTTGTGGAAGCCTGTAGATCAGCAAGAGAATCCAACTCATGAAAAGCTGGATGTTTAGCATCTTCCCAGGGATTCTGGTCACCAGGCAGCTTGGGAACCAGGCAGGGCAGACCAGATACAGTATTTTAGGCAGGAGAGAAACATCCTCTAAAAAGAGAAGGATGGGGGCTTCCCTGGTGGCGCAGTGGTTGAGAGTCCACCTGCCAACGCAGGGGGCACGGGTTCGTGCCCCGGTCCGGGAAGATCCCACAAGCCGCGGAGCCTGCACATCCGGAGCCTGTGCTCTGCAACGGGAGAGGCCACAGCAGTGAGAGGCCCGCGTACCGCAAAAAAAATAAATAAATAAAAAGAGAAGGATGGGAGAGGAGTGCAAATACTGGGCGTTGAGAACAGGAAGAGAGTTGACAGATTGCGTCTGATCTTTGGAAACCATCGTAAGTGACGCAAATACACCGCTGTGGTGGAAGAGCTGGTTAGAGGGGTTGTGCTTCTGTGGAAGGAAGTGGCCACGGTGGGTGGAGATTAGAGAGACTTGGATGAGGGCAGGGCTGCCTAATTTCAAAGTCCAGTTTTCCAAGTGCACACACACTGCTGTTGAGGTATCCCAGACTGAGAATCTGTGTTAGTAACAGTTGACCATTGTTTGAACTAGCGGTTTGTAGTGAATGCTGTGCAGCCCTAGGTAATTTGGGGGAGAAATCACACATTCCTGAAGATGAATGTGCACCATTTGAAACTTTTTCAGTCATCTGCGTTTTGTTTTGTTTTTTTTTTTTCCTCGGTACGTGGGCCTCTCACTGTTGTGGCCTCTCCCATTGCAGAGCAACAGGCTCAGCGGCCATGGCTCACGGGCCCAGCCGCTCGGCGGCACGTGGGATCTTCCCGGACCGGGGCACGAACCCGTATCCCCTGCATCGGCAGGCGGACTCTCAACCACTGCGCCACCAGGGAAGCCCAGTCATCTGCTTTTTAAGCAAAAAGGGCTTTGTGTTCATCAGGAATTCTACTGAAGCAGGTTATTAAGAGCTTTAAAAAAAATGTTTGGTTGCCAAAGGTTTAAACATGCTACTTCTTTGTTACCCTTGTCCCTCCCTCTGGTGTCCAGACCTCTGCTGATGGGCTTGAACACTCCTGTCACTCGGGGAGCACGCGCTCTGTCCCCACAGTCAACCTCTGCTCCCCGTTCACGGAGGCAGGCTGAGCCCCACTCTGGGTCAGGGGCTTCGTAAGCTTCCTGCCTGGCCTTTGGCAAGAAAGCTCATTGTTTAAGTTTACTTTCCTACTATCTTGGTAAAATGCTTCAGTTAGCAGACACTTGTAGTGACAGTTTAGAGAATCTAAAACCTGTAAGCTTATAGAAGAGGCATGCTGGAAAGAGCTGGGGTCAGGAACTTCCCCACTCCGCTCACACAACACGTGAAGTAAGCGCTCCCCACTGTACGTACTTTGCTGCCCCACCCAAACGATGTTATTTCCAGTTAAGTTTGGTGCCTGTTCTCACACGTTGTGTTCACTTTTGGTTCACCTTCCACCTAGTCTGGTAACGCGAGAATTAGTGCATCATCCCTTGTAATGAGCAAGCCTGTGTCCTGACAGCCTCTCCCAGCAGGAAACAGTCATACCTGACATTGCATTGGAATCGATTTGTGGTTCCAGTTGGTGTATGTATTTGCATTAAGCATTTCATATGTACAGTGTGGCCTTTCTTGATGTGGCTGTCATAGCAGTGTTGTTGATTGGTGGTTAACCTTACTGCAGGTGAAGAATACAGCTGTTACTTTTGTCCTTGCCATGGAGTTATAAGAAAGTGGCCTTGTCTTCTTTCAATCTTAGTTCTTTCAACATGAACATATTCTACTTAAAAATTTGTTTTGCTTCTTTGTATATGATTTGCCTTGGATTTACTGTGCAGTTTATTTCTGTGTTTTCATGTATTATCAGGAGCAAATTTGATAAGTACATGTGAATAACCTTCTGTAAATGAGTTTTATAACAAAATTGTAGTAAACTATTTTCTAAAGTTAGTTGTGCAGATTGATAATTTTTTTGCTGTAGTTTTGATTCTTTCTATGCTCTGAATTCCTAGCTGGGATTTGGCAAGCAGTAGCCCTGTTGTCTTTGTTAAAACCTGAATATTAAGAGAAAATGGCAGAATTAAAAGTGGAAACAAGAAAACTGACGTGGGTTAGGAGTTATGTGTTTTTGAATGAAGGTTCAAGGTACCTCCCAGGTACTCCATTTAGTCTGCCATTAGATTTATTTTATGCCGAACTTATCTGGTGACGATTTGCTTTATTCAGGTTTCTCATCCAGTCCGCACCCCCAGCTCTCCTTGCTTCTCAGGTCTTCTTGGAATCTTACCCATAAGGTTGCAGGGTGCACTGTGGCTAGTTGTGGTGTCAGTTACACGTTGACATTTGGTCCAGAAACGCATGCTCACCTCCAGGCTGAGATTGGGGAGCGGGTGAGAGAGGAGGGACAGATGAACAGTGACCCACGAAAGGAGCTCCCGGGGCACCGATGGGGGCGCAGGGAATAGATGGCCAAGTTGGGGGTCACCACTGATGGTTACAAAAGTATAAGTCGTTTTATAAAAGCAGTGGCTTCAGGGGGCGGTGAGATGTGCTGTGCTCCGCCAGGACGTGGGCAGCGCCAGCTTCGCTGGGCCTCCCGCTTATTCCGGGTGGAGGCACCAACCACCCACGAGGGTAAAGTGACGTACGTGTTCTGGGGCGAGGTGAACTTGCCAAGTGACCTGATGAGAGGTGAGCGCTCTGCGATGGCCATTTTATTTATGGAATTCGTTACTGCAGCAGCTGTAGCAGTGATTTTTAAAGTCCCTCCTGACCAACACATGCGCTGTCACCACCATCTCCTGGGTTTCGCCATTTATTGTTTGAGGAATAAATATTTCGGGGAGGAAACTGAAATTTACCTTGAGCTTAAATAGAATTTCCAATGTTTTGCAGCACCGTGAAGGCGGGTTCTGTACACAGGGGATCCCTCCATAACTCTTAAAGGACCTGAGTTATCGTCACCCCGTCCTGCTGTACAGAAGGCATTTGCCAAGGCAAATGGCGTAAATGGTGTCTGCAGTTGGATGGTGCTCGGAACCACGGGCACTGCCTTTGTGCTCTCTTCGTTAGAGCTTGGGCCCAGCCGTGCTGGTGGACACTGTTGCCTTTGGTCTAAGCAGCATTGCTGCAAATTGAATTGTTAGTAGTTTTCAGCCTGGGAGGTGCACTTTGGAGTCACTCCCGGGCCCTACTCTAGAATTCCTGATTTCATGGGTCTGGGGGCAAGTACTTATCGCCTTTTTCTTTTTTAAACTTAAGCTTAAACTCACTCTCAGGTGTTTCCGTTGAGTGGCCAGCCTTGCGGCCTGACTCCTAAGGGTTCAGGAGGAAAGGGGAGCAGCCTTGGGGCCCGTCGGGGTCACGTCTGCCTTCCTCAGTAATGGTCCCCCCACAGGGGCCCTGAGCGGGGCAAGGCCCACCACCAAAAGCCATCTGGCCATCTCTGCTTTTGTTCAGAAGGAGAGTCCCAAGGGCTGCACAGTGGGGCTGGGGAAGGAGGTCTGGGAATATATCCAGAGAAAACCATAATTCGAAAATATACGTGCACCCTGATGTTCATTGCAGCGCTATTTACGATAGCCAAGACATGGAAGCAACCTAAATGTCCATCCCCAGAGGAATGGATAAAGAAGATGTCGTACATATATACAATGGAATATTACTCGGCCATAAAAAAAGAATGAAATAATGCCATTTGCAGCAACATGCATGGACTTAGAGATGGTCATACTGAGTGAAGTAAGAGACAAATTATCATATGATGTCACTTGTATGTGGAATCTAAAAAAATGGTACAAATGAACTTATTTACAGAACAGAAATAGAGTCATAGATGTAGAAAACAAACTTATGGTTACCAGCGGGAAGGGGAGGGGGAGGGATAAATTGGGAGATTAGGATTGACATGTACACACTATTATGTATAAAATAGGTAACTAATAAGGACCTACTATATAGCACAGGGAACTCTTCTCATTAGTCTGTAACGGCCTATATGGGAAAAGAATCAAAAAGAATGGATATATGTATATGTATAACTGATTTGTTTTGCTGTACAGCAGAAACTAACACAACATTTAAAATCAACTATACTCCCATAAAAATTAAAAAAAACAAAACAAAAACTACGCTGCCGCCATTCAGGTCACAGGGACATCTTATCTTGGTTCCTCTGGTCAGAGGGATGGGTTTTCTATGAGGATTTTCCCACAGTCCCCACTCACAGGGGCCTCTTTTCCTGGTCCTCCAGAAAACTACAAAACATTGCTGCTGCTTCCTTTACCGAATACCCCCCTGGTCATTGTAAGTATCTGAAATAGTTAATTCTGATCTTTTTTTATAGTCTACTGCCATAAAAAGGAAGGCATAAGGGCATCACTCTTCTTTTTAAAGTGCATCTATAAATTAAATCTATTTTTATTTTTTTAATTAAACTTTTTTAAAGAAAAAGTTGGAAAATTTTATTTGGGCCAAGTTTGAGGATTATAACCCAGGAAGAGCATCTCAGAAAGCTCTGAGAACTGTTCCCTAATTTTCTTTTTAAGCCCTTTAATTGCCACTTCTTCTAGTATTTAAACTGATCTAGTGAATCTAATAAACTCATAAACACGGTGAATCTCCAGTTCTTTTAAAAAAATACCATTTACATACATAAACTAGTATGTATAAAATGGATAACTAATAAGAACCTGCTGTATAAAAAAATAAAATTCAAAATATAAAAAAAAAAGAAACCAGAAAACCTGAGGTTTCTTTTCCTCATATCAAAAAATAATAATAGGGCTTCCCTGGTGGCGCAGTGGTTGAGAGTCCGCCTGCCGATGCAGGGGACACGGGTTTGTGCCCCGGTCCGGGAAGATCCCACATGCCGCGGAGCGGCTGGGCCCGTGAGCCATGGCCGCTGAGCCTGCGCGTACGGAGCCTGTGCTCCACAGCGGGAGAGGCTACGGCAGTGAGAGGCCCGCGTACCAAAAAAAAAAAAAGTAATAAAACAAAATACATACCATTTAATACAGTGTTCTTAAACTTTTCCATTTAATCCTAAACTGAGTTATTTAGTAGGTTTCTAATTGAAATAACAAAACTAATCTGACATGAATATGCCAAATTCTCTTAAATGTTAAAGACACTTGAGTCATCAAATATGCTTTAAGTAACAAATAGAATTTGATATAAAAACATCACTGTCTTTTTAATTTACTACATCAACTCAGGTTTAATTTTCAGTCTTCACAAAATTAGAAAGCAGCCACTAAGGGAAGTTTTTATCTTCCTGCGTGAATTAAGGTTGGCATCCCAAAGCAAGTTAGAAAACAGATACGGGACCTGGGGACGGTGTATGTCCACAGTGACTCTCAGGCCACCGATCGGCACACTGGGGACGGCGTATGTCCACAGTGACTCTCAGGCCACCGATTGGCACACTGGGGACGGCGTATGTCCACAGTGACTCTCAGGCCACCGATCGGCACACTGGGGACGGTGTATGTCCACAGTGACTCACTCTCAGACCACTGATCGGCACAGACCCGGCTCTTAAAACTTCTGTGAAATAAATCATATACATCAGAGTGTATGTAAGACAGACGTAAAAGGAAAGACATAATATAATAGACACCCGTGTACCCCCCCACCCCATCATAAGAAACGGCACTGCTGACGCCTGGAAAGGTCACTCTCCATGTTTCTTCTAGACACTCCTCCCCACCACCCCCTTCCACTTAGTTGTAACCCGAATTCTGAATTCTGTAGTTTGTATAAAGTTTCACTGCACACCCCCAAATTATATTTACTTAATTTTGAAGTTTATGTGTTATATACGATGGGTATTCTGAGGCTGACTTTTCTCCCCCTCATCTTTACATTTCTGAGATGACTAGCCATTATCCGCTCTTTTTGGGTGGAGGGTAGTATTCCATTTTAGGAACACGCCCCAGTCTGCCCGTTCTACTCTGATGGACTTTGGGGTTGTTACTGCTTTTCCCATCGCATTCCTCTGGTACCCACGTAGAAGAGTTTTCCCAGGCAGTGCTCAGACGTTTGTCACGTAGGGACACAGGACAGGAAGGGACTCCAGAGCACCTGGACGTGGATGCTTCTGGGCCTGAGGCTGTGACTTCAGAGCTCCAGACGACAACACGGTCAGGTGCTCCCTTCCCCAGGAAGCAAGCCGTGAGGACAGCATGCCAGGTGGGGCCTGATTGGAGCCCTGCCCTTTGCATCATAATCCCCTTATCCCACCAGTAACCCCCTTGATCACAGGAGCCAGACTTTGTGGGTTCCACTCTTTGCAACATAAACGCCTTGATTTGGAATACCCCTTACCTAGCAGTCTACTCGTAGGCAGTCGTGGGGTCTAGAGACACATCCTGTGGTACTAACGATGCTGGACTTAATCCACCTCTTGGGCAGAGTGACAGCGGCAGATGTAACTAGATCCCGGTAGCTGGAAGATGTCCACAATGTTATGGTTAGGTGGCGGTTATAGTTTTGTTCTATATACGTGTGTGTGTGTGTGTGTGTAGTGTTTGTGTGTGTGTGTGTGTGTGTGTGTGTGTGTGTGTGCGTGCGCGTGTATGTTTGTATATGTGTCTGTATATAGACAGGCAAACACAAAACGTTTCTATAGGAAAAAGGACATTCACCAAAATGCTGATAGAGGTTAGGTAGTTTTTTTTGTTTTTTTTTAGTAGACTATTTTCTTAGAGCAGTTTTAGGTTTGTAGCAATATTGAACAGAAGGTACAGAAATTTCCCATAAACCCCCTGTCCCCACCAGCAACATCCCCACCAGATGGTACATTTGTTACAATCGATGAAGCTACACCGACACTTCGTGATCACCCAGAGCCCACAGCTTACATTAGGGGCTCACTCTTGGGGCTGTACAGTCCATGACTTTTGACAAACGTGTAATGACTTGTACCCACCATCAGAGTATCATACAGAGTATTTTCAGTGCCCTGAAAATCCTCTGTCTTCTGCCTTTTCTAGGGGGTAAATGTAAGTATTATATTCTGCATACATTTTTTCATTTTTCCATTTGTTGTACAGTGTGCATGAGTTACTTTTACAATAACTTTATTTTAAAGAAGACACACCAGTTCTTCAGTCATTTTCTCTCTCTCTCTTTTTGTTCTTTTTGTTTTTGGTTTTCTGGCCACCACGCAACTTGTAGGATCTTAGTTCCCGGGCCAGAGATTGAACCCCGGCCCCCAGCAGTGGAGGCACGGAATCCTAACCACTGGACTGCCAGGGAATTCCCATCATTTTCTCTTTTTTAAAAGGTGTTGCCCCAGAGTCTGTGGAAAAAGCCGTGTTAACAAACCTTCATCATGTCCTGTGATGCTCCGGTTTCCGAGGTGGGCCGTGGGATGTCAGCAGTGTGGTACCGCCACGAGCCTTCCACAGGTGCTCACCATCTCTGGGGCTGTGTAACCTCCTCTTCCTCATGGAGGGCCCCCTGCCCTCACATGGCCTCCTGGCCTTCCCATCCTGTACCCCCAGAGCCAGGGGACACAGTGGGGGCTTAGGAAAGGGGTTATTGAATGAATGGCTAGAGGGACAGCTGCTCTGGGAGGAGACCTCCAGCCACCTTCCCTATCAAGGGAAGGACGCTGTGCCCAGGACACCCACCTGGGCCCTCCGGTCCTGGCCCTGCGGACCCGAGGTCCCCACAGTGCCAGGTGCGTCTGCAGCTGGGGTGTGATTGAACTCACCAGCTGGGCACCTCCTGACCTTGTGATACGAGGTGTCCCGGGCTCACGCAGACTGTCTCTGTCCAGCCATGGAATCGGACTTCACTCCGAGGAGCCCTGGTTCCTCTTAGGGGAGGAGCATGTTTAGAAACCAAGATCTGGGCTCCAGCTTTCCACCCTTCACAGACCACCAGTATTGGCTCCTCTGCTGGAAGCTCTTTCCAGAACTGAAGTCCCAGGAGGAGCAGGGTGGCCACTGGCCCAGCAGATCAGGGCCTCCCCAAGGTCTGCCTCCTATGTCTCGGTGAGCGTGATGGGAGTGAAGATGCCCTGAATGTGATCCCCTCCCTAATCTCTTCCTCCCAGTGGAGGATGAAGAGGGGCTGTGATGCCTATAGGGAGGAGAGGGTGCTCACTGTGCCCGGGCTGGTGTTGGGCATCAGGGGAGGCAAGCAGTGTCTGCCTGGTTCCTTGTGCCCTGGGACCCGGCACGTGGAGGTCTAGGGTATGTGCTGGGTGAGGCAGGGAAGGAAGGAAGGAAGGAGAGACCGAGTGATGCGGCCCCCCCTTGGCAGGCTTTGGTGGGGGAAGGAAATGGATAACAACAGCCGACACCGGTCACTTACTTTGGGGCAGCACTGCATGTATTAACTTCTTTAATCCTCACAATAGCCCCATGATGTAGGTGCTGTTTTTCACAACCCCATTTCACAGGTAAGGAGACTGAGGCACAGAGAGATGGAGTAACTTGCCCAAGGTCATCCAGGTGGTGGAGAACAGCTTCGAACCCAGGTGGTGGGATTGAGAGCCCCTCAATGCCATCCCTTCTGCCTTTAGAAACTCGCTATCCCCCGCCCCCCTTCCCCACACCCCCATGCTGCTCGAGGGGAGAAATGTGGGCACTGGGTCAGCTGTGAGATGTACAGCGCAGGACAGGCCCCAGTGCCTTTAGTGTCAGCTGCAGGGCACAGCTCCGGGAGCTCCCGGGACTCTGGGACCCATTCCAGCTGCTCCTGGCCGGGTCCCCAGGGCCACTTGCTCGGTCAGTAAAGTAGGCGTCCTCTGGCCAGAAGCCATCTGTAACACGGCTGCCGCAGGTTCACCCACCTGGCCTCCGGCCTCATCCCCCGCTTGCTGGACTGAAAGGTCTTCTGTGCCTCTGGGAGCCCAGCCACAGGGGTTCTGGGGGCCTGGCCAGACCCTGTCACGTGGGAGAGGTGCATGGGTGGGGCAGTGGGCGGGGAAGAGGGCCACTGGTGGGGGCAAAGAGGAAAAGGGTGAAGTTTTTCATGTCCTTTTAAAATTAAAAGATCTCCTTTGATAGGATGTATTGCTAAATTTTGTAAAGCAGGCTAAAGAAGGGTGTGTATAAGATGAGGCTATCATTGCTAAAATAAATAAAATAGAAGGAAAAAGTGGCAGCTTTGCGGCTCAGTGTTACAAGCTTGGGCTTCTGCCCCAGAGAGACTGCACTCGCAACCTGGACTCAACCTCTTCCTGGCTGTGTGACCCTGGGCAACTTGCCCACCCTCTCTGTGCTGGATAGTCATTGTTTCTTTGTGCCCCTCCTCTGGATGGGGAAAGACAGCCCACCTCCCTTGAGGGAGTGGGAAAAGCTGGACAGAAGGGTGTGGGCACACTGTGTGTGGCCTGCCGGGGACGCCAGCAGGAGGCAGGCCTGGGCCACGGTGGTGCCCATGGCAGCATCAGGGCCTCACAGGGACAGCAGCGATGGCTCTCTGGCCAGGATACTGGGTGGCGCTCCTGGCTTCACGGCACCACCCCGCCTCACCCCGTGCATCTGGCGTGTGTCTATGGGTCCTATGATCTTTCAAATACTCTTTTCTGCTTAAATCACCCAGAGTTGTCTTTTGGCGCTGTGCCCAAGATCTCCGACCACGACACTTAGAGCCTCAGTGTTCTCAGCTGTAAAATGGCTCTATGACCAGAGCTCACTTCTGAGCTTCATCTCGGGGATCCTTGAAAGAAGATATATTCAACCTCAGCGCAACGCTTAGCACGGTTTTAGCAAATGCTGGGCAAACGCTCTGTATCTGGGTTTGTTTTATGGGAAAGCACTGGAAATGTACTTCAGCAAATATTAACAGTTATTAGCTTTGGACGGAGGATTGTGGGTGATCTTAAGTTAAAAGTTATTATTATTTTGCATTTCTGTTTTTTTCTAACTCCCCTGCACTCATGATTTGTGTTTTATAAAGGGGAAAATAAAAACGAGTAAATAAGGCTTGTCTTCCCTGGGCTTTGACCCTTAACCTCAGGCTTTTACCCTGGCCTGAGATGTGCAGGGATCTCTCGGGGACTCGGGGAGACTGGCCCAGCTGGAGGTGCAGGGCCAGGGCAGGGGTGCGGGCATGGGGGGAGCACCCTGCCCAGGCCTGTGGGGAGATGCCGACAGCTGCTCCCCAGGTGCCCATAAATGCCTCATAACTGTAAAAACGCCGACGCAGCAGGCCTGCTTATTTAGAGGGGGCAGGTGAGGGCAGGGGGCAAGGCATCTCCCCTGACAGCAAAGCCATTCGGATGACGCCCGGCTCCCCAGGGCCCCTCGCTCTGCCCTGGAGCCGCTGCAGGGGCGGAGGAGGGGTGTGGGCAGGAGCTGCAGGCCCCACCGGGTGGACAGCCTTTTGCCTGGGCTGCCGAGGCTGCAAGGCCTGGGTTCACACTCACGCTATCCTGAGTCACCTCCTGTCCCTGCTTCTTAGCAAGCGTGACTTCAGGCAAGTTACCTCCCATCTCTGAGCCTCGACTTCCCTCTCTGTTAACTGGGTAGACAAGCCCTTCCGCTGAGAGCATTCTCAGCATGGGGCAATTTTGCCCCCACTTTGCGGTGCCCGGAGGGAGGGCTGCCGGCACCTAGAGGCTCGAGGCCAGGGATACTGCTAAACATCCTACCACACATAGGACAGCCGCTCCCCACCCCACCCCGAAAGAATTATCCAGCCCCAAATGTCAGTGGCCCTGAGGGTGAGAAACCTGCCCTAGGGTGAAGGTGAATGTTAAGTGTAATCATGCGCGCCCTGTGCCCGCGACAGTGGCTGTTACCATTCATGCTGGGAAAGGGGAGCTTCTGCCTCTCAGAACCAGATGTCAAAACATGAGGTCTGGGACCAGGGCGCACCATTGAAAAGAGGCCGGGCTGTGACTTTGGGCTCTGCTAACCTTGTTTTCTCCTTTTCCCCACTGCCTGAAAGATGTCAGAGTTTTCCGAATGAGCACTGGCAGCTTTCCCTCCCTCCTCTGGCTGAGGTCAGGGCCTGAGCCGAGTCCTCGGGGACCTGGGCTGCCACTCTGATTTACAATGTGCTCCACCTCCCCGGCCCTTGCTTACACAGAGACTAGTCACAGGGAAGCTGACAGAGCGCTGCTGGTCCGGCAAGAGAGGTCAGGGCGGACAGAGTGCTGCCCACTGAGGACCCCTCTTCCCAGACCCCTCAGGGCCTTCCAGGGACACACCCAGGGTGACACCAAGGGGTATGTGTGTGTGTATGTTCAGTGGAAGCTGCTGGTGCCCGACCCAGAGCCCGTCTATGGGAACCCCCCCTCCACTGCTGTGATGCCTGTTACAGCCGCCCATCTTCTGTACTGGGGGGCCCCCAAATGCAGCATGAAGCCAACGGCATGAGACTGCCCCCTTGCCTCAAGACGTGATTTAAGCTCAGAGCCCCGGTGGGTGGACCAGGCTGAAGCTGGGCATCCTCACTGGGCTTCCCCGCCCCATCCTAATTCTCTCACTCCCTTTCACATGTATCCTGACAGCACACCCTCCGCAAATCCACGCACTGAACCCCTGTCTCAAGCTCTGCAAATAAGGGACCCAGACCCAGGACTGTGTGTGTGTGTGTGTGTGTGTATTTGGGGGTGAATGATCATGGTTCCTTCATATGTTAATATCATGATGATTAGGAGGAAGGCGACCATGCTTACAAATTGCACCCTGCAGTTGGTGTTTTATCTAGAGGTGGATTTTGGTCAGCCTGCCCTGTGCTCCTTTGAAGGCGGAGGCAGGTCCTGTTCTGGAAGGAGGCGGCTTGACAGGCCCTGAACTCCTGGGCCTAAAGCCACTGCCATCTGTTGTCTTCGTTATGGGCAGTGTTATGACACAGGGGCTGTGGCTAAGCAGGGGTAACGTTGTAGTGTCTCTGCATCAGTGGACTCAGAGACCAAGATGCTGGGTGGGGAGGGCCAATAACTTAGGAATTGGTAAGTCTGCGTGTAACAGAAAACCCAAAGACCAGCGTTTTAATCACATCAAGGTTTATTTTTTCTCACACGTTAAGAAGTGTGGAGATCAACAACTAGGGCTGGCGTCCCCTGCCCTGCTAGGTCCTCAGAAAACCAACTTCCACCCTCTCGGCTCCACCATCCTGTGGGGGTGGCTCTCCCACCCCATGCCACCAGAGCATGGCGAGAGGGGGGAAGAGAAACGCCGGGGCCCCAAACTTGGCCAGCTGAGGCTGGGTGGGGAGTGAGGGGAGGACAGGCTTCTACGGAGCTTTCTGGGGGCCCCGCCCATCACTCCTGCTTATAGCCCATTGGTCAGAGCTGTCACATGGCCCCTCCCGTCCACGAGGACCCCAGGGATGTTTTCTTCTAGCCACTTGGGCCACGGGGCAGGGGAAGGGGCGGAGCTGAAAGAAGGCACTTTCTTGGGGTTAGGAGCAGAGGGAGATCTGGAGGCCAGGAGGGGGTCAGTGTTTGACCCCGAGAGGCTCTAAGCATATTTTATATCCACCTGTAACCATGTTGTAATCTCTTGTCATCCTCAACTTTTGTTAAACTCCGTCTGAGCCTTGTTTTGGGGACTTGCCGGAGGAACGCAGTTTTAAAGTTCCCAGCCTGGAAAGAGCGGCTGCAGCCAGAGGGTAACTTTAGGGTGTGGGGAGCGGGGGGGGGGGGGGGGGGGAGGGGGGAGGGGTCGGCTGTAGGCGCAACAAAGGACCAGAATCTGATCCGTGGGCTGGGAATCTTCCAGGGCTGCTGGGAAGTAAGCAGGTGGGCAGGGAAATCTGGATCTTCTTGAGAGACAGCAGGGAAATCCAACTCCCAGGGGCCAGAAAGACCCACGGGCACCCCAGAAGCACAGGGCTAAGCTGAGGCACCCCTTTCTTTGGAGCTCCCTTTCACAATTCCCACACTGCCCCGGTCCCCTCAGCCGTCACCTTCCTGATGCTCTGGAGGGAAAGAGGAAGGAGAGAGGAGAGGGGTGTCGGCTGTGGGTCTTTGCGTTGCCGCCTCCACCAGCCTGTGCCCACCCTGGCATGTGACCATCAGGGGGCTCTGGAAAGCGGTGGCAGCAGCAGACACTGGGCCTGAGGCTGGGGTCCAGCAGGCCTGATAGGATCCCCATCCTGATTTATAAACCGGAGCGTCAGAGTCGAGCCCTGTTAGACGGCTCTGTCAGTCGCTTGCCTTGCACTTTTCAGCGAAGGTATCAATGTCCACCACATGCTTTTAAATTTGAGGACAACCAAGGCAAAGTGCCAATAAGCTCTGGATTTTTTTTTGGTGGTGGGGGGAAGGAGGGAGATAACCTCCCAAGTTTGGGGAACATTGTAGGTCTCTGCAGGGCCAGGCCTGGCCACATGGTGAGAGAGCTCCGGTGGCTACGCCTGCCTGTCATTCACAGAAGGGCCTGGGGAAGGGACGGCCTTGAGCGCGAAATTGCTTCTTTAAGGCTATTTCGTGGACTCCCCTTTAACTCCCACACTTGCTGGGTAAAAAAGAACAGAAAGAAAACAGGCCCTGGAGGCAGCAGTGAGCAGATTCTTTACTGTCAGATTATACACCATCAACCACCCCTGTGGTGTCCAGCGTCCCCGCTCTTTGTCCCTCCTTATAGGGGCAGTTAATACAAACAAAAATAGTTCTCTACAAAAGTAAGTTTCCAGCCCTCCTAACCCTCCTTCCTAACTCCCTTCCCCCAGACAGCGAGCTCCTTGGTCACCAGGCCTCTGGAAAGGCCTGGGGTCTGGTGGGTTGTAAGGGAAAACAAAGAATAGAAAAGAGAATCAAGTCAGCGACTAGAGGTGTAGGCAACTGGATTTTCGGGTCCGCTGGCTGATGGTGAGCCAGGGACAGGCGCAGGGGGTGTCTGCAACAGTCGTGTGTGTGGGGGGGCGGGGTGGGGGGGAGAGGGAAGCAGGAGGCAGGACCTGGGGCTGTTGGGATGAGCAGCTTCTCCCACGCCCCTGTCTCACCGCCAGCTAAAAAAAAAAAAAAAAGGAAAGGGTCGGTGGGTAATATAAAAGAAAAACTAAGACCGAAATCGCGGGCCGCTGGGGCCGCGACCACACAGCATCCCCTGCTGCAGCGCCGGGGCGGGGGCAGGTGCCACTTCGGGGGGGACGGGGCGGGAGGACTCTGCTGAGTAGCACCTGGGAGCAGCTCGGGCCGCACCCTTCTGGCCGCCGGGCCTCCGACGCCGGCCCCCGGGCTCCCGGCTCTCCGGGCGCGGGGCGCAGGGCGCGGCGGGGCGCACGGACCGCCTCCCCCCACCCCCGGCCGGGGTTTCTCCGCGGGTCTCAGCAGTCCAGGCAGGTGGCCAGCCGCAGCAGCAGCAGGCAGCCGAGCAGCGTGGCGGGGCACGGGGCGGCCCCGGGCGCGCGGTCGCAGTCCAGGCCGCCGTCGGCGGCGCCGGGGTCGCAGCGGGGCTGCTCGCAGCGCACGCCGGTGTAGCCGCGCGGGCAGGCGCAGCGCTGGTTCTGCACGCAGGTGCCGCCGTTCTGGCACAGCAGCTGGTCGTCGTCGCACACGTTGGCTGCGGGGCGGAGGAGCGGTTAACTCGGGTGGCGGCCCGGTCCAGCCCTCCCTCTCCCCGCCCCGCGCTGGAGTTTCAGCCCCTGGGACGTGCGAACACTGGGGGCGCGGCCTGGACCGGGGGTGTTGGAGACTCAGGGCGCATTGGCGCGAAGCGTCCCGGCGGGGATGGTACCAAGGGCCGCGCGAGACCGGGACCTTGCCTCCCTCCCGCCGCTGCCCGGCTCTCCCCGCCCCGGTCCCGGCACTGGCCTTGGTGCGGTTCTTCAGACGCACCTGCTCTCCCGTCCAGAGCTTAGCACGTGCTACTCCACGTGCCTGGGGTGCCCTTCCACCCTCTTCCCGTGGCTAACGTCGGGTCTCCGCTAGCCCCTCACTTCCTCGGACTGCCTCCCTCCCTCCCTCCCCGCAAATCCGCCAGCCTCCAGCCAACTGCAGCCAACGCCCGGCTCCACTTTGGCCTCCAAGCTCCTTCCCGCTACCGACTCTACACCAGCTAGCATCAGGCCCCGCCCACCACCCGGACCCTGCTTCGGACACCAGGCCCCGCCCACCTACAGGGCCCCGCCCCGGAAGCACCAGGTCCCGCCCCTGGGACCCACCCACCGACCCGGACCCGGACCCGACCTGGGCGGCCTCGAGGCCCCGCCCCGGGCCCCACAGCACGCGGCCCCGCGCAGGGGGGCGGTGCGCACTCACGGTAGCAGCCCTGGCGCCAGTAGTGCGTGGGGAGGCAGTCGTCGCACTTCGGCCCCGCCGCGCCCTCGCGGCACTCGCAGAAGCCGGTCTCGTTGCACCGGTCGTGCACGGAGCCGATCTGGTTGCAGTTACACTCTGGACGGACACGCGCACGGCGAGCGATCAGGGGCGACGTGCGGGCGCCGTCCGCACGGGCCCACCCCGCCCGGCCCCGGCAACCCTCCCAGCAGGATCTCCGCACCCGCCGCTGGACGGCGGGGTGGGGACGCCTGGGGCGTTCAGATCTCGAGGGGACAGTTTTCATTTTCTCACATCCACTAAGCCCCTTCCCCTCTCTGGCTCTGGCGCTGCATGGCCCGGACCAGCCCCTTCCCGTCCCTGGGCCTGCGTCTCCGCTTCTGTAACTGGAACGGGCGCTGATCCCTCCCGGCTCCAAAGAGCTATGACTGACAGGTGGGAGGAGCCTCAGCGGAGGCCACCGGCCATCCGTCCTGGGGGCCGGGGTGTGTGTGCGGAGGGGGCAGGGTGTAGTCGGCCTCCGAAGCTCCTCTCCAGGGCGGGTGGAGGAGCAGCCCCAGAGGCCTCCCGCTCGCCCTGCTCCGTGGGAGAAGCCGAAAGCCCCCACTCTGGGAGTCCTTGTCGCCTAGTGCCGGGCCCGGGGGTGGGGGGCGGAGGCAGACAGGCAAGGCAAGAGGAGGCGCTGGGGGAGACGCCTCTAATCGGATCCAGAGGCCCTGCCCTGTCCCTGCTGCTGGCTGGTGTGACATGGGCAGCACGGTTCCGTTGGGATCACTTTAGAGTTGTGATGAAATTATCTGAAGGCCGCTGCCATAATGCAGACTGACAGCTGCAGCTTTGCGGGCGGCTTCTCCTGTGCACAGCCGGGGCTGGCCTGCTGGGCGGGGGATGGGCAATGGGTTCCCAAGGGCGCTGGGCATCGGAGGGCTGAGAACTGGCCTCTACGGGAGACAGTCTTCCAGACTAGTGAGTGTTGTTTGTGGGCCACATGTTCGGTCTTTTGGGATGGCCTGCCTCTGCCTGGGCCCAGGGCCCAGGGCCCCTATAGATTTCCTTCTTTACCCCAAAAGCCAGTCCAGTTTAAAGAAAGCCAACCGTCTGCCCACTGGGGGTGGAGGGCATATAAAGTGTGAGAAAAGAATTCATTTGAAGAAAAGCTTCAGTTCCCCCAAAATGGTTGAAAACCCTTGATCTGATCCACCTCCCTATTTTACAAACAGGGAAACAGCCCCAGAGGGGGGAAGAGAATTGCTCAAAGGCACACAGCCCGGCAAGCCTTAGAACCCGTCTTTGACTGGAACTAGTGGTTCTGAAATGCCAGTGCCTGCAGGGAGGACCACATGGGGAGGTAGGTTATTAATAGAGCGGATTCTGTATTTAGAGTGGGCCCAGGAATTGGCGTTTCCCCAGCCTCCCCCGGGGATTCCAATGCAGGGGTGCCCCGATCCCGTCTAACGCTGCTCTTCTGCCTCGCACCCTGGTCCACACACTCGCGTGCGGGGCCCCCGCCTCCCAGCCGAGGGCTCACCAATGCACACGTTCTCGTCGTCCAGCTCCGCGGAGCCGTTGCGGTAGTAGCCCAGACGGCAGTGCTGGCAGTGCTGGCCTCGTGTGTTGTGCTTGCAGCTGACGCAGGTCACCACGTTCAGGAAGTCGATGTAGCTGCAGCGATTGGAGTGGCCGTAGCACTCGCAGTCTGGGCCGGCCAAACGTGAGAAACACCAAGGGTCAGAGAACAAATGGCAAGCGTGCCTTCTCGCTGCCCCTCCCTGGTGCATTCCGGAAAACGGAGGCCAGGGGTAGGACCTGGCACAGGATGGTGCCCTGGGTCTCTGACACTTCTGTACCATGTGGGGAGAGATGGGCCTGCTAGCTTCGAGCCCGAACGAGAACCAGTGTAGGCCCAGCTCACAGATTACCACCTGGCCCCATGGACAGGGCACCAGGGAGGGCCAGTGGGCAGCATCCACTAAAAGCCTGGCTGGGTACCAGGGCAAAGTGCTTTCTGGAGGGAGGCCCTCGTGATGCTGCGGGTGGTTAGATATGATTCATGCAGGGAAGATGGGTCATGCCATCAGACCGTGAGCTCAGGGAGGGCGGTGCCCGGGTTCATGGCGTTCACCATGGTACCCCAGTGATTCAATGAAGGGTAGACGCATGCATGAACGCTGGAGAGGATGGAAAGGGCCAGGAGCTTCCTCCCCATGCTGCTTTGGAAGTTGGTTGGAAGGAAAACACCCACCTGCAGGACCCTTTCTTATTAGCCTGAGCTGTTCTGCAAATCTCATTGGCATCAGAGGGCCTGCTCTTGCACGACCCTGAGAGTGAATGCTGCCTTAAAGTTTGTGCCCCCAGCATCTCACCTTGACTCCTCCTAGCCCTGGCCCAGCTTCTGACTCTCACTGGAGGCACCTGTGACCACCTGGGGCAAAGGCCCCGGGGTTTGGAGGTGGCTCCCATGACATCATCAAGGGGCGGGGTTTGGTGAGGAGGGTCACCTTCCCTGCCACAGAGGGGGGCATCCCTTGGTGTCCCTCCTAAGAGGCTCAACACCCCCTTGAACAAGAAAGGATGCCGGCTCCCCGCTGTGAGACACCATCTGTGTATCTCTAGAGGAGAGGATCCAACCCCCATTTTGTGATGTGAGAAGGAGGGACTGACCAGATATCGAGGTCAAGGGCATGGGAGACCTCAGAGAAATGAGCCTCTGACATGTGCCCAGGAGGAGACGGTGAGCATTCCCACACCATGGCCTCCTGGACCTGTCCCCTTCACCTTGTCGCTCCAGGGACAGTGAGAAGATGAGGCATCCTCCAGGTGTCCCAGATCTTGCTTCAGCCAAGATGAGCCCCTGGGCCACACCTCCCAGGGAAGCCAGGACAGGTTATTCCTGGCAGCTCCTGTGCCTGCCCCCGTGCTAGCCCACTGTACTTCGGACTCATACCTGCTCCCAGCTCCCTTGGGGAGGGGGGACTGGAGGCGAGAGAGAGGCTCCGTTTCACCTTGACCCAGCTACTCGGGGAGGGGGCATCGGTCCACGCACTGCATTGTTTTGTTTTGTTTTTTTCCAGTGGAGGTGGGGGGAGAGGGGCCGGAGGAGGGGCTGATCAGCCCCGGGGCCTTCCTCTTACCTTCGAATTCTTCAATAGGCATCACTTGAGGAGATTTGGGCCTGAGCTGGAAAAGTCTGGAGGCCTTGGCGGGGGCGGGGGCAGCGGCGGAGGTGCCCGCAGCTTGGAGAGATGAGAAAGAAGCTCTTTCATCAGCTGTGGTCCAGCTGCCCAGGGTGGGCTGTCCTGGTCGAGGTAGAGCTCAGCACAGGCTCCCAAGGTGCCCTGGGCAAGCTCTGAGCAGCTTTGTCACCTGCTCAGAGACGACACAGCACAACCAGGAGCACACGCAGAACCGGGCCTGCCTTTGGTCCCGCCTTGGACATCATCTACACATCCAGCTGGATTCATCCTTCCAAAGTATTCTCTATCTGCCGCATCCCTTATATTGTGCTAAATACTTAGCTGAAGCTGGACAATTTTTTGACTGGTTGAAAACATTGCTTTGCACACCCTGGTACTCTTGCTGTCCCCTCTCCTCTCCAAACTCCCGGGAGCATCACGTCCAGCGTCTGTAGCTGGTATTCGAGATTTGGCCATCTCCCTTCCTTTCTGAAGCAAACTCCCTGCTCCAGCCAGAGTGAGTCCTTCCCCGTCCAGCCATGAGCACAGACTGCCCTGCCTTCCACTGCCCAGAATCCCAGCCCCGTATTTGCGGGGGAGCATGCCACGGTCTCCTCGGCTTCCACCTGGGAGGCTGTCGTGCCCCAGTGGGTCCAGGGCCGGGAAGTGGTTGCTTCAGCCTGCTCTCCGGGGAGGACGCCCTGACTCAGAGGCCGGCCAGGTTGCTGGGAACTGCAGACCCTCACCGTTGTGGGTTCGGCTCCGGAACTGCTTGCCAGCAGGGGGCGCCCAAAGCCCTGCTCACCACTCACAGCTGGCGCGGGAGGGAACTGGAGGTGTGGGCTGGGTTGCTGCCTAAGCCAGGCATTAGGGCTCAACGTCCAGGGAACCGTCAGCCGGGACCGGGGACAGCGTCCCATCTCGGAGACTCAGGCAGGCCCTGTGTGCCTCCTGGGTGTGCCCACGATGGCTACAAATGAGCCCGTGGGCCCCCACGTGTTTCTTCCCACTGCGGTGGGAGAATGAGGCTCTGGGCTTGGTCTCAGTGCCTTCCACGACCCCTCCCCGCATCTCGCTCAGTCAGGCCGCTTCTCCCTGCCATGCCACCGCCAAGCCTTTGCCCCAGCTGGTCCTGCCGCCTGGAAGGCTACCTTCCCCCTTCATCTACTCACAGCCAACCCCCTGCAGGAAGCCCTCTCTGACTCTGAGCTCCACCTCGCCCAGGGTGTCCTGTGAGCACGATGGTGGGAGAGAGAGGGTTACTGTCATCAGGACAGGGTCTCCACTTGCCCCGGAAGCCCTTGGGGCTCAGGGTTAGGGTTAGAGTGTAGGACTGAAAGGGGTCGGGTGTGGTGATATCACTCGGGCTAAGTAGGTGAGAGTTGGGGGTAGGGGCAGGCAGAGCTCCAAGGCCCCTCCCCTCGGCGCCCTTGGGCCCCTTGCCACCCTGCGTCCCCACCCCGTGCCCCTGCTCCCTCCACTACAGTCTCAGAAGGAGCTCCCCGCTCCCCATACCTTCTGCACTGGAGGACACCTGGGGCCAGGGGGCGCTCGCCCAGAGGGGGGCAGCAGTAGATGGCCTGATCCACTCTTAGGGGAAAGAAGAGGAGAAACCAGGTTATGCAAGGGGCTGGGGCTGGGCGTATCCTGGGGACCTACTGAGGCATCACCGCATACAGGCCCCTTACAAGAAGCAGTACTATAAGAAGCGGCTCTGCCTACGCTGGCCAAATAGAACTGGGTTCAAATCTACAGGCGAGGCAGCGTCTACACTACGGCAGCCTATGAAGGGCACACGGACACCGGATGGAAGCGGGACCCATGCCCGAGAACCTGCATACTTTGGGCAGTCCTTTCTTCAGCGGGACACCTGATTCTTGAATCTCCCTCCCTGTGTGGCCCCCGTTCACACTGAAGGCTAGAGTTAGATCAAGTCCCATGTATCTGGGCCCAGACCTCTCTGCGCTGAAGTCTCTGGCCAATGGCCGTAAAGGGGGCATGTGTTCTGGCTAAGACATCAAACGTGTCCAGAGGGTCCTCTTCCTGTCCAACCCCAATCTAGGGACTGGAGCATCCTCCCTGACCCCTAGATTGGGCCCATTTTCACCAGGGACCCCAACGTGAGTCAGCCCCCAAATGCCACCGTGCCCATCTCCAAGACTAACTGGACACACAGCAGGGGACGCAGGTAGAGCTGGCAAGGCAGGGAATCATTCTGTGCCGAATTTCAAAGGACAAACCCAGAGGGACAAGGGAGAAGTCGGATTTTTTCCGCTTCTTAAAGGGATTACGCACGATGCCGGTTGGTGGGGAAAGAAAAAGAAAATCTACCAGCTAAGAAGTGTGGGAGACTTTCCAGCTGGGACCCAAGAGCCTCTGGACATGAAATTGACATTTATGCGATGTTCAATGAGAAGAGGCTGCCGGTGTCCAAATTGGCAAGGGCTTAATTAGGGCCGCGATAAACCCGCCCTGAAGGCACTGTGCTTTACAGCCTCTCTCCCACCACCCTCGGCGGCCAAGCTGGGGAGAGGGTCGATGGTCTTGAACAGACTTTCTGCTGGCAGCCCCTGCCCTCCGGACAGCTTGACACTGGCAGAAGGGAGAAACATCTGGGCCAGGGGTTCAAGGGCCCAGGTGGACTTGGGCCAGAGCGCCTGAAGCACTTCTTGGGAGGTACCTGGAGAGAATCAGGACCTTCATGGGGGCCTGGGGGTGGAAAAGACTGGGCTGTCCAGGGACAGGCTCAGGTATGCAGGAGGAACCTTCTCGCAATGACCTGTGTCACTTGCCAGGGCCAGATGGAGGCCCCGTCTGTTCCTTCGGAGCTGGGGAGCTGTGCAAGCCAGGCCTTAAAGGCGGCACCACCTCCCAGACCCCCGAGGCCTCGGGGCCGTGGCACTGGGTGGCTGAGTGGGCAGGAAGCATCGGGAGTCGGTGAGCCCCGAGTTCAGGTCCTGCCTGTAATCTTGAGCAACTACTTCTTTTTTCTTTTTTCAAAACAGCTTTATTAAGTATAATTTACATACCATGAAAATCCAGCTGCTTCTTCCTAAGCCTTCATATCCTCACCTACGGGACTACGAAAATAACAGCCCCATCTCACGGGGCTGAGAGCAAGGAATAGAGTACAAGCTCCTGGCCCAGGAGACGTCCGAGCTCCACTAGCTGCAGCGAGTCACGACTCGTGGGGTGGGGGGAATGGGGGCCCAGGCACAGGCTTCGGTTGCTAAGGAGGTCTGATGATCCCCAAGGCTTGGGACACTCAGGCCACCGGCTGTCACACCGCAGCCGCCTTTTTCTCTTAATGCCTGCAGCCTGGCACTGAACTCAGGATGCAAAGTGGACCACGACCCCACTGAAGGACGGTCCTGCCTGGAGGGAGGGGCACGTCCTTCTCACCACCTGAGTCCTGGGGACCCTCACGATTCAAACCTTCTCTCGTCCAGGCTCACCGCCCTGACTCTGATGCTTTCCTTAATTCCTAGCTTTGCAGTTTGCACCCCTCGTACCACGTCAGAAGCAGCTCCAGAAACGGGGTCCGGGTTCCTCAATGTGTGTGTGTGGGCGTCTGGCCTCCCACCCAGACGGATCACCGTCTGCAGGCAGACACGGGACCTACCACGACTATTTTTGGTCCCGTGTGCCCATCACAAGCTCAGCAAAAAAAGCCCAAGTCTCAGGCGGCTGGACCAACTTGTGCCCGGAGCCCGGATTTCCAGAGTGACACATGTCTTCCATCCCAGAGAGGATTCCTGGGCCAAGAGGCCATCCCGAAATCCTCGAATCTCCCGGCTGGCCCCCTGCCCCCCGCAGATGTCTCCCGTGGAGAAGGGAAGGAGGGAGAAAGAAAAGAAGTGTGATGTGGCACCCTCTGGTCCAGTGGAGGAGCTGGGCATTTTCCACGGCATTCACTGGCTGGGAGCGTTCTGAGCACCGACCCCCAACAGGCCAAAGCCGGAGTGTCGGGGATCCCTCCCCAGGGGACAGAGGGGTCTCTGCCCGTTGGAAACACCACCCTTCCAAGGGTCCACGAGCGTCAGAGAGAGGAAGGGCCTCTGCACTGGCTGGCTGTTTGACAAGTTCTCTCTCTCTGCCCAAGGAGTAAGGGGCACCTTACCCCGCCGCCTCCTCCCTGCAGAGGGGGTGGGGCAGAGGCGGGGCACACTGTTGGGGACCAGGGACCTTGGCCACATCTTCCCGGCATCCTCTGGGAGGGATGAGTCCTTTCAGACTCCTGGCACTCGCGGTAGGCAGGAGCCGGTGGGATGCCCCAAGTGAGGCCGGGTGAGACAAGGGGGCCACCCCAGCACCCCAAGCCTTGAACACACCCCTGGCCTGGCCCTGCCCCGAAAGGCCCAGCAGCCCAGAGTCTGAAAACGCCAGCTCAGAGGCTCCCTTCCGCCTTGCTGATCTGAGGAGTCTACCTTCTTGGCTAACCCTGCACTGTCTGTTCCTGGGGGTCAGCTGCTGATGGGCAGGGGGCAGAGCCGGGGCTAGGATGGCTGGTGGGGGTGGGGCCTGGGCCGGCTCCCCTGGGCACCCCCTGCTAGGTCACCCCGCCTTTTGGCCAGGCTGAGCAGTGCCCTGGTGTGGGTGGGCAGCAGGAAGAGGATGCAGGACTTTCATGGGAGCCCTGGATGCCCTGGCTGGGCCCAGTGACAGGTGTGTCCAGGCAGCCCGGAGGGCTCTTGGCGCCACGCCCTTGCGGCTCTGGGATCTAGCATTCTCTACGCTAAAAGCCAAGCCCCTGCCCTCCCCAGGGCTGATGCTCCCACATCATCGCACATCACAGAGAGAGGCAGGGACTCGGGCCAGAAGTAGGGAAGGGCAGGGCAGCTGGGGCTGTAGCTGGGCACCCACCTGTGGGCTGTGGGGTGCTGGGGGCCATGGGGGCCCAAGAAGTGGATGTGGAAGGGGCAGGAGTGGTGGGGTCCCCCCTCACGGCCACAGCGGCCACAGGGGCTTTGGGGACGGGGTCTTTCCGGGACCTGCTGATGCCTGGTAAGAGATGAGAAAAGCAAGAGAGGGTGGGGGAGTTGGTGGGTGTGGAGCAACGCAGAGGGGCAACTTAAGACCCCCACGAGTGGACCAGCGTCCCCGCCAGGTCCAGCTTCCTCTGGCCCCCTCTCCGCCCGCTGGTGCCCCGCAGGGAGCAGCCCCGGGGCTGAGTGTGGCCCCAAAGAGCCCTGGCGGAGGGAGGCGGCGCCCCTGGAAGCCTTCCTGAGACTTGGGGTCTGCACTGGCTGGCTGTTTGACAAGTTCTCTCCCGCTGAATCTGAGAGCAGATGGCGATACCCACCTAGCGGGGCGGTGGCTTCAAGGATGAAATGCGATAGTACGAGTATCCTGCTTAGCCGACGCCTGGCACTGTGCGTGCTGGCTGATGACTTCGTGATAGGTGGTCACCCCCTACCGCCCTGCCTCACCTTCCCTGTGGAGCTCTCGGGACTCCCCTGACCCTCCTTCAGATGGTCTGGCTGCTCTGGGGCCTGAGCTGACCTGGACGCGTCGGGATCCGGGCTCACTTCCCTCAGCCTCCCCGTGGGCGAGCGGCTGCAGAGGTGATAGCTGCGGGCTGCCCGGAGGGAGGCCAAACCCCATGGTCAGACTGGGGGGGAGGGGTTCTGCCACTGGTCGGGGAAGGTGACCCCCACTCTTGCCTGGCAGGAGAGGGAGGGGCAGAGAGTGCCCCCGGGGGGCCAGGGGACCTTTCCAAAGCAGCACCAGCTGAGAAGCTAGGGGGAGGAACTGTGAGATACGAAGGAGGGGGAAGAAGCAAATGGATTAGAGGAGCGGGTGGTGAGGCCTATGGACCCAGGGGGACAGGAAAGCCCTGTCTCTTCTCTCCTGCTCTTCCCAGGACATGCAAAGAGCCTCATGCACTGAGGGCCCCAGTCGCCTTCCCAGGGTGGTGGTGACCCAGGTGTGTACTTACTGCCAACGGCAGAGCCTGCGGCGGCACCTGCGGAGAGAGAAGGGTCACAGCAGAGTAAGGGGCCCGGCCACCTCCTCCCTGCAGAGGAGGGGGTGGCAGGGCTGGGGAAAGGAAATCAGGGGGCCTGGGCACCTCTCCGTGCAGGGATTGGGTCAGATCATCCATTCCATCCTCACTGGCGCCCTGAGAGGGAGGGGCCCCTATGAGCCCATCTTGCAGATGGAGAAACTGAGTCTCAGCGCTGTGACTTACCCTATCAGGGGACCTGCTGATAAGCCTCCGCTGGGGGCTTCACAGGCACCCTTCTCGTTTGATTTTAGACTCTCGGGTCCTCCAGTGCAGGACAAGGAGGCGGGTGGCCATTCTCTCAGGAGTGATGAGATTTCAGAAAACATGAGGGTCCCCAGTCACGGGGACAGACTGGTTTACTGGAAGCTCTGATGGAAGTTACCACCAGAGGGAAACCGTGGTGCATGCTCCCACCTGAGGAAATGCAGGGACGGCTGAACGACTGATTGGAAGATGATCGCAGCGCCTGCCACGTGTTGAGAGCTTTCTGCACGTCGGCACGTGCTGAGTGCTGTCCCCACCTGGGCCGTTCAGTCCTCACACAGCCCCACAGGGGCTTTTATTAGGGTCCTGATTCTACAGCTGAGAAAACAGGGCTCAGGCGGAGAAATGGCTTGTCCAAGGCCACACAGCTATGAGTGGCAGAGGCCTGACTCTGACCCGGGCCTCTCTGTCTGTGCCCTGGGGATGAGAGGGGCCCAAGGCCACAGGTTGACCTGGGACTTTGGGTACCAGGGCGGGAATCGTCAGTCTCAGAAGGAAGGAGCCAGGGCCACAGCTTCCCCTCCAGGCGGTCCTGACAAAGGACGGAGCGTGAGGACACCCCTCCGTGCCCCGGGAGCCCTGGGGTGGATGCCGAGATGTGGGCAGGGGGACGTGTGGCGTGAGGACCTTCCCTGGTGACCCTGGCGGCGGGACAGTGAGGGAGGCCTGGGAGGATGCACCTGGGGGCCCACAGTGCATGACCTGCAGGTAAGGGTCTTAGTCTGTGGGTGCCGGGGGACCTTGGGGGATCCTTCCAGGAGGAGAACAGGGTCCAGAGAGGAAGCAGGGAGGTGGGGAGGCCAGCAGGACAGATGAAGGGATGAGCCTGCGAGCCAGAGGGAGGTGACAGCGATGAAGGAACGTGTTCAAGAAACGATTCTGGCAACAAAGAGGTGGGCTGGGCAGGCGGTGAGGGGGGAGCCGGGCGGCGCTGGGCTGTCACCCAGAGCGCTCTCCGCGCCTTTGCAGGCCGGCAGGTGCCGTGACTCTGGGAGGTCACCCTTCAAAGGCTTCTTAAGCGTTGCCCGCACACGCACAACATGCCTGTCACAGCCTTGTTGCGAGGCTTCCGGCTTTGTCAGCCTAAAGTTGCATAAATCTTTCACTGGTTGGTCGCGGGGGTGCCGATGGAGGGGCTCCTGGGAGCGTGCCCAGGAGGGGCGAGCTGAGCGGTGCCGGCGGCCCAGCCTGGCTTTGGAGCTGGGTCCAGTGGTGGCATCTAACTTGCTGCTAAATTAGGAGGGCACTGAGGGTCACTGGGGCTCTGTTTGTTCATCTGGAGGGTGGGATAATAATGAAAATAGCACCCGAGGGGTTACTGTGAGGGTTGAGAAGCTGTGTATGGAAGGTGCCCGGTGCAGCCTCCTTGTCAAAGCACTTGACCAGTGTCAGCAAATCACTGGGGCGGGGGCAGCTGGGGAGTCCCACTCTGGGGCCAGCCCAGGCCCCCTTGTCCATGGCAGCTGGGGGCTCCCTGGGACTCTTGATTTCAGGGGGATACCCAGGGACTATGTTGGGGGCCAGTGATGGGGGCCCCCAAAGCGTGTTCATAGTGCAGGCGTGTGTGGGCGCACCCCGAGGATGACCTCTGGCACAGGAAGGCTGAGCCGGGAGAGGAGAGGGCCATGCAGACGGCACGGGCCAGGCCCTCGGAGGAGCCCTCTGTTAAATGGGGTAACAGGAGACCCGCTTCCTGGGGCCCCCCTAAGGGCTGAGGGAGTGGGGACCCCATAGCACTTGGCTATGCAAATGCCCCATAAACACTGGTGATGAGGGATGGCGCTGCTCTCCACGGTTAGCCCGGAGCGAGGACTCCCTACCCCTCCTCCCTGACACCCTCTGGGCCTTCTCTCCTGCCCTGGGGACAAGAAGGGGAAGAGGCCAGCGGAAGGATGCTCATCTCAGGTTTCCAGCAGGATGAAGGTGTGCTAGAGGTTCTTGACGACAAAGCCTGGCGCTTAGGAGCTTGGTAACAAGGGTGTGCCTGTGTGTGCATATGTGTGTGTGCGCATGTGTGCCCACGTGTGCATGCGTGCCTGTTTCTGTGTGCACACCTTTGTAGGGAGTACATGTGTGTGCATGTGTGTGCGTGATGGGATCCACAGCTCCTGAGGTCGAAGGCTAGGGGAGATCATGGCCTCACTGGTCCGAGGGGGCAGTGGGCGGGGGGGGGGTCCCGGGTGCAGCGGCCGCTCTGTGTACGCACACGCATTGGGAGAGCCGTGGGGCAGTGGCAGGTAGGAGCCAGCCCGCCAGGACCGTGTGCGGAAGCTCCTCTTGCACTTGCCGCAGTCAGGGCCTGTGGTGTTGTGTTCACACTCGCACTGCAGGCTGCCCTCGCGCACGGAGCACAGGTTGGCGTGCAGGTTGCACTTGCACCTGGGGGGACACGGAGGGGGCAAGGCGTCAGTGAGCGTGTGGGCGGGCTCTTCCAGCTCTCTGGAGGGGCTTGGAGGGTGGCCTGGAAGGGACTCTTGAGGCCATCTGTCCAACCTGCCACGACTCTCCTTCGGGACAAATGCTCCCGGATTCAACATTTTGAGTCCTTCCCCAGCATGAGGGGTCCCTGGCTCCTACCTCTCAGTGAGGGGGGTGGGGGGCGTGATGAGATGCCCTTGTCCCAGGTGCTGAATTTTTAGTAACGCAGCTTCTGGTCACCTTTGCTCTCAACCATGGAGGGTTGACAGGTAGCAAGAGTTACCTGTCCCTGGTTGTGGAGACGTGGACCTGGCCCCAGGCTGTACCTCTGCTCTCAGCCGCGGCCCACACCCATGCCCTTGAGGGCAGAAAGAAATCCCAACTCCCCAAACCCTGTCAATTCATCCACACATGTATTATTCATTCATTCATTCAAATATTTATAGGCAACTCATCATTCTGAAACCAGTAAATAAAGGGAAAGAATCAAGCATTTGTCTCGCCTGTCCTATAAAAAGGGTACCTCCAGGTAACCAGTAGTTGATGAGGGGATGTTTCTTTTTATAGAAGCATTCCAGCTGATAACTGAAGAAGGAAGGACAGAATTTGAAAGTCACCACGTAGCATCCCCTACCGAACGGATAGCTCTTGGCACAGAGCATCAATAGAGAGAGACAACCAAAGAAAAAGTCTCGTCAAGGCAAATTGAACTTGAATCTGATCAACGCTCTGGATCCAGCTACAAACTTATAGGAAATACAGAGGACAGAGAAACATACTAAACACCATCAGGGGGACGCAAGCAACAAAACCCGGAAGTGATGATATAGTTTATAAGACGGATGAATTGCAAGGGGCAAAACTTGAAATGGAGGGAGAAGGGACCCAGATCAGGAGAAACCTCAAAGGCAAAGCAGTTAAGTGCAGATCGTGGACCTCATCTGGATCTCGGTCAGACAACCTCTAAACTCAGATAAACAATGTATATTCGTGAGACAACTGGAAATGTGAACACTGACTACATCTGGTGATATTAAATTAATGTTTATTAAGTGCAATGGTGGTACTGTGGTTACATCTTTAGAAGTCCTTGGCTTTAGGGACACACACGAGTATTTACAGATGAAAGTATCTGATGTCTGGGATCTGCTTCGGAAGAACACAGAAAGGGAAAACATGGGCAGAGATACAGACAAAACAAGAAAGGCTATGAGTGAATTGCTGAACTTGGGTGAACTTGGTTCATCATAGTAGATTCTATTTTCGTATGCATGTTGGAAATCGTCCACAAGAAAAAGTTAGAGAGACAGAGTGCTCCCTATTCTCATATGGGAAGATTTCCAAGATATATTGTCAATATTTGTGAAAAGCAAATTGCAGAATAATGTGTTTGGTAGGGTTTTCTTTTTATTAAAATACACAAAGAAAAATGTGTATAGGGCACCTGTTATGTGCCAGGCTCCGAGCTGGGAATGGTGAGTATAATGGTCGACAAAGCAGATGGGGTCCCTGCTCTGATGGAGGATAGGGTCCAGCGGGGAGACGATCAAAAGATCAGTGATTGGGGGAGGGACGGGAAGGATGAATAGGTGGCGCCCAGGGGATTTTTAGGGCAGCAAAGTGATTCTGTACGTGACACTGTCACGGCGGACACACGGCGTTACACATTTGTCAAAGCCCATAGAAGCACGGAGCAGCAAGGCAGAGCCCTAGTGTCAGCTGTGGACTTGAGTTGACAACACTGTATCAATGCTGGTTCATCAACTATAACAAACGTATCACGCTAATGCAAGATGTTAATAACAGGTGGAACTGGGTGGGGAACCCGGGTGTCAGGAACTCTTTGCATGATCTGCTCAATTTTCTGTAAACCTAAACCCTAAAATTTAATATAGACTTAATTTAAAAATAATGATCATGCAAATCTTTCATTAGTGCCAATTGTTATAGGTGCCCACGTGTTCTACAAAGGAGAGGGGATCATGGGTGGGTCTTAACTTAGTCTGGGGGCAGCAGGATAGGCTTCCAGGAAGAACAATTTAACATCGAGAGTTACTCAGGCAAGGAGGGGAGAACCTTCTGGAAGGAGACAAGAGCACTGGGGAAGACCCTAGGGCCGAGAAGAGCTCAACCTGTAAGGTGTAAGATGAGGTAAGGGGGAAGAGGAGGCCAGACCGTGGTTCGGAGGCTGGGTTGTGTTCTGCAAGCCATTGGAAGGTTGGAGGCGTCCCGCTCTGGCTCTTATTTTATGTATCACCGCGGTCGCCTCATGGAGGATGCTTTGTCAGGGGGACCAGAGCCAGGGTATGGAGAGCGGGGAGGAAGCTGTGCCTGGCTGGCAGCAGAGGACAGTGGCGTGGACCAGGGCGGAGGCGCCTACGTCCCACCAGTGACGCCCGGCGTGTGCAACATTTCCCCTCTCTGGATCTCATCGTCTCAAAGATTGTTCCCCGAATGCTAAACCAGCATTTCTTCTCCAGCTCGTAATTTCCCCCTTCTCTTCAAACCCCACCTTCCCCTGAGGGACACTCCTCCCGGACAGAGCGTCTCCCCTTAGCCTCTGCTTATTCACACGATGAATATTTAACTCCCTGCATCTTCCCGCTTCATAAATCAGTCCTGCCTCCCCTCCTGCCTTCTCTGACTCCATCTGACTGGAGCACTGCTGTGAGGCCGGCCTTCCCGGGCAAGGATCCCAAATGGGGAAAACTGGTTGCCAGGTTCCTAGCAGCCCTGCAGCTTGGAGTTAACCTGCTGCCTGCTGGCTTCAGAAGTGCCGGGGCTGCCTTCCTTCTCATAGCTTCTCTCTGCCCTCATATCATCTTGAGGAATGGTTACAGGAAATTGGGCACCTCCATGCTATGGAGTATTATAAAGCCATTAAATATTATGTTGTCAAAGGCTACTTCAAGCCTTGGGGAATGTTCCAGATAGAAATGAAAAGACCATACGCTGGTACTATTGTCACCTTCATTTTACAGACGAGGAAATGGAGGCTCAGAGAGGTTAAGTATCTTGCCCAGAGTCACAGGGCTGTCCAGAACTGTGACTGAAACTGGAACGCAGAGATATCAAACTCCGGAGTCCAAGAGGCTAATGTGGCTTAGAATATGGATTGTAAAAATGTAAGATACCAAACTGTAGGTATTATAGTGTTATGGACTGAATTGTGTCCCCCCCACCAAATTCACATGTTGAAGCCCTAACGCCCCAATGCAACTGTATTTGGAGAGAGACCCCTTAGAGAGGTAATTAAAGCTCAAGGAGGTCAGAAGGGTGGGGCCCTAATCCCCTAGGGTTGGTGCCCTTACAAGAGGAGGAAGAGACCCCAGAGCTCTCTCTCCACCATGTGAGGACACAGTGAGAAATTGGCCATCTGCAAGCCAGAAAGAGGGGTCTCACCAGAAACCAACCCTGGTAGCATCTTGATCTTGGACTTCTAACTTCCAAAATTGTGAGAAAATAAAGAAATGTCTGTTGTTAAAGCTCCCCAGTCTGTGGCACTCCATTATGGCAGCCCAAGCAGACTAGTACATGCAGCTTCTGATTATGTTTAAGTACATATATCCATACCCGAAACACCAGTAGACAATACATCTAGGTATTCCTGTACTTGTCCTGAGGGAGGGGTGGGATTATAAATGATTATAGTTATTATTTCTATTTCCTTCTTTGTCACTTTGCACGTTTCCTGCATTCTCTATAGTGAGCAGGTGTTACTTATTATAAGTAGATAACAAATGGTTTTTGAAAACTGGAAGTCAGGCCAGGCGGGGAAGGAGGCTGGTTCTTGAGCTCACACAGGCCTTTCCTCTCAGGAGGAGAAGCAGGTACGTCAGGGTCCTGTTTGGGAAACCGTCGCTCCATGTTACACACCACGCACTGTTCGTGACTCTCAAGTCCCAGGTTCAAGGAGGTTTTCTGAACTCTCTGGAATAGAATTCTGATGTAGAGTGAAGGCCCTGTCCAAGGAAATTAGCCAGTGCTAAAGTCTGTGCTATTTTAACTCCATCTTCCCTGGACACTTAGCCCTGTCAAGGTTTTACTGCAGCACAAAGCTGAAACAAACAGAGCATGAGAAAGCCTGTTCACTCTTTCCCTGGAGTTCCAATCGATTACCACATATGTACTGTGAGTCTACTATGTGCTCAGCTCTGGGAAAGGCACAGAGAGGGCTGGGCAGGCACCCGCTGGCACTGGGGACCCTTCTTCCTGGGAACACTAGACCCCAAGGATGGTCCATGGCAAAGAAAGGTTCTGTGTTTAAACCTTATTGGTCAACACATATGATGCTCTCCTAATGCCCTCACATTCTGCTCCCTGACTGCCACCCTCCACACAGGGTCCCAGTGCACATTAGCATATTAAAGGCTCTGACAAGTCCTGCAGGAAAGAAACCTGCTGACTTTGTCTAACAAAAGTTTGTTTGCAAAACAAACCTTCTGGTATTTGACCTCAGAAGGTTTTAATTTTTTCATCTGAATTCCTATTTACCATACCACTGAGCTAGCTGGAGAGGAACACCCCAGCTGGGTGGAACCAGGAATGTACCCCATGCCTCTGGCCCGAGGATCAGATATTTTCAGATATCAGCTACAGAAAACAAAGATTGCCATCTCAACTTTGGGTGTTAACACTGACCTTGGCTTGTTAAAAATTTGTAAAAGGGCAGCTGACTCTGAGTAGCGTGTTATAATGATGATGGTAGAGGGAGTCACAGAATGTGAGAGCTCGACAGGTCTGGCGGGGGCTCGGGGTACAGCCGGGGAGAAGCCTGCCCAAGGTCGTGCAGTTTAGAGGTTACTCTGGATCCAAATCCAGACTTCCTTCCCTGACCCTGGCTCTGCCCCACCCCGTGCTGGCCAGCCCCGCCCACCATCTTCATCTCCCAGAGGGTGTCTTGGCTTCCCTGCCCTCCCCGGTTGAGCCCTGGAATGAGCACTGTGCCTCCTCTATCGGGGAGAGAAGAAGTTCCCTGCTGGGCAGGGCTGCCAGGAGGAGCCCACACAGTGTGGGGGAAGCCTCGCCAGGGCTGGCACAGAAACAGAACCCAGTCAATGGAACCGCTTCTCAGACTTCCTGACTTTTGCAGGGAGCGCATTGCAGGGAGTAATGCGCTGTGTGTGTTGGGTGGGGGGGGCTTCACCTTTCTGGGTCTCTCTTTGTGTCCCTCTATGTCTCTCCATGTCTCTGTGTCCCTTCCCATCTCTGTCCAGCATGTGTTCTGATCCTGCTTTCCTCTAGACCTCTGCGCAATGCAGTTCCCTCCGCTTGGATCGAGCTGCCAGGCTCCGCCCCTTTCTCCTAAAGCTAACACCTAGTGGGCGTGTCAGGTTCAAGGCCAAATGTCGCTTCTGCAGGGAGGACCTCCCATCAGCCCCTGCTATACCTTCCCTCGTCCCAATGCTCATTGCAATAAGCATCATCTCCCAAAGTGGAGCATACGACATGACTGGGGGAGATGCGGGCTAGAACTATAAAAGAGTTTAATCGATTTTGTTTATTTTTGATTACACAGTATTTTTTTTTTTTTAAGTGACAGACTCACCAAGCCTGGGAATCTCAAAAATGTTATTTGGCCAAAGGTCAAAGTTTAAAAGCATATTATTTGAAGAAATTATTAAGTAAATAAATAAATCATGTGCAATATCCTTATGCAAAAGCCTGACATTAGAACTCAACCTCACGCCATAAACAAAAGTTAACTCAAAATGGATCAAAAGGGGCTTCCCTGGTGGCGCGGTGGTTGGGAGTCCGCCTGCCGACGCAGGGGACATGGGTTCGTGCCCCGGTCCGCGAAGATCCCACATGCCGCGGAGCGGCTGGGCCCGTGAGCCATGGCCGCTGAGCCTGCGCGTCTGGAGCCTGTGCTCCGCAGCGGGAGAGGCCACAACAGTGAGAGGCCCGCGTACAGCAAAAAAAAAAAAAAAAAAAGGATCAAAAACCTATATGTAAGAGCTAAAACTAGATAACTCTGAAAAGGAAACACAGGGGTAAATCTTCATGACTTTGGATTAAACAGTGATTTCTTACACATGACACCAAAAGTACAAGTAACAGAAGAAAAAATAGATACATTGGACTTCATCAAAATTAAATACTTTTGTGTTTCAGAGGACGCCGTCAGGAAAGTGAACAGATAACCCACAGAATGGGAGAAAAATCTTCTCTCTGGTGAGAGACTTACATCTAAGAACATATAATGAACCCTTACAACTCAATAATAAAAAAACAACTCAATTTTTCAAATTAGGAAAGGATTTGAATAGGTATTTCTTCCAAGAAGATACACAAATGGCCAACAAGCACATGCTCACATCACTAACCATCACAGAAATGCAAGCAAATTACAAGGTTACCACCTCACATCCTTCGAATGGCTAGTGTCAAAACCACAGATAATAACAAGAAAATGATTGTGAGAATCTGGAGGAAATGGAAGCCGCGTACACTGCCGGTGGGGATGTAAAGTGTTGTGAGTGACTTTGGAAAACTTTCCTCAAAAGTGAAACTGACTCACCATATGACCCAGCAATTCCCCTCCCAAGTATATACCCAAGAGAAACGAAAACACATCTGCACAAAAACATGTACATGAATGTTCACTGCAGTGTTATTCATAATAGTCACAAGGTAGAAACAACTCATATATGTCCATCAACAGAAAAACCAAATGTGGTGTATATACACCATGGAATATTGTTCACCCATAAAAAGGAACAAAGCACGACACCTGCTACAGCGTGGGTGAACCTGGAAGACATCATGCTACACGAAGGAGCCAGACACAAAAGGCCACATATTGTATGATTCCACTGATATGAAATGCCCAGAACAGACAGAAAGTAGACTCGTGGTTGCCAGGGGCTGGGGAGAGGGGAGAATGGGAATGACCGCTAGATGGTACAGGGTTTCTTTTTGGGGAAACGAAAATGCCCTAAAGTTGACCATAGGGATGGTTGCACAACTCTGTGAATATACCAAAAGCCACTGAATTGTGCACTTTAAATGGATATGTTACGGCTTGTAAATTACATTTCAGTACATCTGTTGCTAAACAAACAAATGAATAACTAACTGGAAAATATGGGAAATAGTGAGGGCGTTACCTGAGTGACTAAAGCCTGGGAACCAGGGTTTTACTGCAATCTCTCTCCTGCAAAGCTTCAAAGGTTTGTTTTACTATTTGTATCAACCTAGCACGTTGCACCTTAAAGAAAGTCTTGCTGGGTGAACACAGCTGATATAAGGCACCATTCTGAGAACTCACGGATAAACACTTCAGCCTTTACCAACCATCCTATGAATGACATACTGTTATTATCTGCATTATACAGACGGGGAAACTGCGGCCTGGAGCAGTGAAGTGAGCTGCCTGAGGCCCTCCAGCTGGTAAGGGGCAGACCCAAGACTTGAATCCGGGCAGCCTGACGCCAGAGCCCACACTGAACGTCCGCATGCCGTGGTGGCCCAGTGTGGCGGGCACTGGGGTCCTGGGATCAGCGGGCAGGGCTTCGACCCGCTCCCAGTGCACATGCTGGGTGGCCCTGCACAAATTCTTCACTAATCTGAGTCCTAGTTTTCTCACCTGGAGAATGGGGAGCAACAACCCTGGTCACACCACGGGCTGTTGTGAGGATCGGTGACCTCGGTCATTCCTGAATAGGGGATGAGCGAATGGACATAAGTAATGCATCTGCCGTGTCACCCAGCCTCGCACACAGGTGCTCATTTGGGGTTCATACTCCTCTTGCCTTTCCTGCTGATTGTAAGATGGTAGCCCTGGCCCCTCGTCGCCCTAGCCTGGGATGTTCTGCCACTTCCTGTGTGACCTTAGGAGGGTTGCTGAAGTTCCTCGGCCTCTGTTTTCTCATCTGTAAAATAGGGATGGCAGTGGCACCTACCTCATATGGTTGTCCTAAGGAGCAACTGAGACATGGCCCTGAAGACATGCATGTAAGCGCTGGGCAAACGCTAGTGTCCTGTTGGTTTTCTCATTTCTTATCTTTATGAGTGTCTAGAGACGGGGTCCTGAGAGCTTTCTTTGAACAAATGTGTCGGTTCTTCACAAGAACCTCATGAAAGGTTTATTGCTATTATCTCTATTTTACAGACAAGAAAATGAGGCACAGAGAAGTTCAGCAAGAGGCGCAAGGCCACACAGCTGGTGAGCCCCACTTTAAGAAGGGGGTGGCAGCCTGGGGTCCTCCAGTGCCGGCTCTCACACAGACATAGGCTCAGAGACATCCAACCTGCCCACAGTTCCCCCAAAGGACACAGTCATGTCCTTTCCTCCCCGCCCTCAGGCTGCTGTCCTGAGGTTTCCCTTCCCTATTCCAGAAGGCCCTCGGGAGATGAAATTAAAATAAATAAGCAAGCATATATAAATATAGAGCACTCATAGGTGGACAGGTGACGTGCATTATTAACTGAATCCTTGTGAAAACCCAGAAGGCATCACTCTTCCCATTTTACAGGTAAGGATATAAGATTGTAGTAGGTCAAGTGTCACGAACTCACCCCCAGGTCTCTGGGTGGAAGAGGCTGGATTTGAACCCAGAACTGTCGGGTGCCAGACTTGGATTTCATCACCATATTCTATTGGCCTGTCTCTCCCGGCACTTGCCTTATGTTGATTCCACTTGGATAATGAAGGCCAGTGGGGAGGGGCCACCGGACAGATACTCCCCCAAGCCCACTACCAATTCGGAGGCCCAGCCTCAGCCTAGGAAATGCTGGAGAAAGAAGCTCCCTTTCCTAACTTTCTTTCTAACGCCAACTGCAGCCTGCGTCTAGACGCAGGTGGGTGGTCCAGACTCCTGGCTCTGCCGCTGGCCCGAGTATTTCTGCATCCACGCGATCAATTTTCCTAGGGAATTACTTTCTGAATTTGACCTTTGAGAACCATCAATCTCACCAGAAAACCATCATCTGAGCCGCCTGACCCCGCTACACAGCACTTTTCGGCTCATCCATCAGGGAACATTATTTAATAATGAGAGAGGGACAGGGCAAGGCTGGCCAGCAGTCCACTCCCAGCCCATCAGGATCTGCTGCCTGCCCCATCACAGAATCCCAGGGCTTTGACCCTTTGGATGGCAGCAGGAGTGGCTCCGTAAGAATGGGGGGTAACGGAGGAACAGAGACACTGAGTCAGTAGCCAGAGTCAGAGCAGATTCCCTGCTCCTGATCTGCCTGGGTGACCTCGAGCGAGTCACTTCTCCAGATTTCAGACCTTTCGCTTGCAGTTTGGAAGGGTTGAATTACATCTTAGCTTTTCAACTTTTCTATTTAGTTGTTCATGGGTGCCTAATATACTGTTTGGCACGCAGTGGGCTCTCAATCGATAGCGGCTGAATGAACGAAGGAGGAAAGGAAGGGAGGGAGGAGACGATGCACAGAGGCTCTTTGCACAGCATCTGGCATGGATGAGCCTTAACGGCTCAGTGAAAGCCAGGCAGTATCGTGGCTGGAGCAGTGTGGTGGCAGGTGACCGCAGGGTCTTAGTCTCCGGGTCCATAAATCGGGGGACTTGACGGTTTCCACGGGACAGGGCTATTGAGAGGATGAAGATGGGCTGGCCCATGGGGCGTGCTCAGCACAGGGTCGGGCACGTAGGGAGCCCCCCATAAATACCAGCTGCTTTGCCATTGCTAATAGCCAACAAGTGACATCAGTGGGAATCTGGGGGGATTCCCAGGAACAAAGATTGTCCTTATTCGGCAGCCCCCGGGTGCCCAGCCCCGAGGAACAGGTCCCCTTATCCATGCTGTCCTGCCAACACCCTACTCCAGAGCCCCCCCCCCGCTGAGATCAGCTGGCCTTTTCTCCAGGCCCCTTGGGACGCGCTCACTGTCCTCTGAGAGTCACTTCCATGAAGGGCCTCCTGTCACTACAATTGCCAGATTTAGCAAATAAAAATATAGCATGCCTGGTTAACTTTGAATTTCAGGTAGACACTGAATCATTTTTTAGTATAAGTACAGACGTGTCTCGGAGATATTGCGGGTTCAATTCCAGACCAATAAAGCAAATATCGCAATAAAGTGAACCACATGAATTATTCTGGTTTTCCAGTGCATATAAAAGTTACGTTTACACTATACTGTAGTCTATTAAGTGTGCAATAGTATTATGTCTAAAAAAATGTACCTACCTTGACTAAAAAAATATTATATTGCGAAAAATGTTAACCATCAACTGAGCCTTTGGTGAGTTGCAGCAGTAACATCACAGATCACTGTTCACCACAACCAATGTAATAATAATGAAAGAAAGTTTGAAGTAGTGCGAGAATTACCAACATGCGACACAGAGACCTGAACTGAGCAAACGCTGTTGGAAAAACAGCACCGACAGACTTGCCCGATACAGCATTGCCACAAACCTTCAATTTATAAAAAAACACATTATCTGCGAAGTTCAATAAAGTGAGAGCAATAAAACAAGGTTTGCCTGTATGTCCCATGAAATATCTGGGACACACGCTTACACTAAAAACATTGTTCGTGGCTCACCGGAATTTCGGATTTAGCTGGTATCCTGCGTTTTATCTGGCAGCCCTACCCCTACTCACCCACATGGTGAGCCATGGCCCTCTGGCCCGACCCCTGACCCCTCTCAAGGCCTGGCCTGGGTGTCCCCACCCACCCATCAGAAGCTGGCCGGGCTGCCTGCCCTCCAGAGAGGAGGCCACGGCTGCCTTCTCCTCTAAGTCGCTAAGTTGTTTCTTTTTCTCTAGTTGATGAGTCCCTAACGAGCCCCAGGGGACCATGACGGAGGCAGGACTGAGCCTCACCTGCACGGGAAGGCCACCCCAGACAACCTGAGTTCTCAGGGAAATGTGCCCTGCTCCTGCCAGGAGGAGACCGACACGCTGACTTCACCCCCTCCTGTCCACCTGCCGGGCCCGGCCGGGGGCCTGACAGCCGCGCGAAGCACGAAGCAGTCGTCGGACGGCAGGGGCACCGGCCCGTACCAGGCGCCAGCGTGCCCTGCCCCGCAGGGAGGGGAGGGCAGCGCCTGGGCCCTGCCGGCGGGAGTGCCATCTGGACACGGGCCTGGCACCAGTGCGCCACGAAAATCAAAATCGTGAGCCGGGCCCTCCTCTCCTCAGGGTGAGAGAAGCGGGGTGTTTGGAGCGCCTCCCAGACAGGAGGGTGGAGGAATGTAGGTCAACTCCTGGCTGCCGGAAAGAGTGATGTCATCGGCTCCTGGGGGAAAGATGGGGAAGTGGTAAGTTTAGGCGAGCGAGAGAGCCGGGTGCCGGAGCCGGGCAGGGAGGAGGGGGCCGGGGCTGGTTCCCCTCAATGGTCAAACTTGCCAGGATCTCAGGGCAGTCACAGGGACCCCTCGGTGAGCACAGGTGGGGCGCTCGGGAGAGCCCAGGACCCCAGGCGGTCTTGGTAATTGATCGCCTCTTCCTGGCGTCTCCCCCACTTCTTTCACCACTTGTCCAAACAGCATTGCGTGTGCAGCCTTCTGGGAGCGGATGGGCGTATTTCTGACACCTTGAAGGTCAGAGTCGCTTGAAACAAGTTTCTATTTGAAAGCCTCCAGCAGCGCCTTCCCATTTCTCTTGTCAGAGAGAGCATTTATTTCTGGGGAAAGACTGTTCTTTTGTTTGGGGAAAAACAGTTCAGTGGGCTGCTGGGTTTATAGGGAAGCGAACCCCGAGCCTATGCTGGCCTGGAGATGTTAGCACGTGAGGGTGGACACATGAGGGAGAAGGCTGACCTCGAGAAGGGCACTTCCCTTGTGGAGGGGCTCATGCATCTGGGGCTGGAGGCCTGGACTCCAGGGAGGAAGGATGCAGCCATGAGAGGGGGCTGGGGGCTCACGACAGAGGTGGTCCAGGGGCTGCCCCTCCCAGGCAGCCGGTGGCCACGGCCAATGGCTGGGTCTCCAGGTCAGTGCTGGCTAATGGCCATCCTTTGAAGTGTTCTCTTTGTACGTGATCATTCTCCTGGGCTCGCCCCAGCCTGTGAGTCCACGTGCGAAGGATCACCGTGGCCTGGGGGTGTTAGATCTTCTTTGGGGGATTAAGGGAGAGACCGTGTCTTTGGCTGGTACACAGCAGCGTGGAGAGATTGGCAGCCTTCAAGGAAGCAAGCGATGGTCAGGAGAACCTCTCCTGATCCCAGAGAGGCTGGATCAAGAGGTGACCAGCAATGAGAAGGCCATAGCTGGGGATCTCGCTAAGGGAAGCCTATAAAATATTGGACTCATAGCTAATTAGTGGAATGGGGGCAGGGCTAGGGTACTAGTGGAAAGAGGGCTCCTGGATGCTGGAGAATTTGAACCGTCTGGGTCAAAAGGCTTCAAGTCAAGCCCTGAGACCCCGAGAAGAGGGGACACTGAAAGCCGAGCCGCGGGGCGCGGGTGTGCAAGGCCTCGGCCACCTGGCGTGACCTGGCTCTCTCAGGGTCACGTGGATAAACGCCAGCTGCTGCATCTCCTGGAACGCAGTCAGGCTGGCAGCTGAGTTCATTGCCAAATCAGATTTGGGCTTCTGTGCGAAGTCCTTTTATATTAAGTGCTTTAACATACATCACCTCCTCCAGTCTATTGATAAATCCTATTACCCATTATGAAGCCAGAGGCAGCTTCCCAGCCAACAGGAGAGAGGCTGATGGAGGGGTGCTGGGGGGCTCGGGCGTGTGGCTTGGGGGACACACGGTGGGTATGACCAGGCTGGTTGACTAAAGCAAGCTCACCTCTTCCCCTGTGGGAGGGCTCAACACCCTGGAGGGAAGGGCCAGGCCTGGGTCGGGGGAGGGGGGGAAATGTGAGGCGTGCTGGGCGTGATGGTGGAGGGCCAGCCCGTTGGTTTTGTCTACCCACCTCCTGGCTCCCGGATTTCAGACCCCTTCTCCTCCGAAAGAGTTACGAATATTAAGACCCATTTGTTCATGAACGAATGAGCGAATCATTTCAACGAATGCACAGCATTCCTGCCTGGTTCTCAGTGCTGTGGCCTCACAGGGTCAAGAGCACAGACCCAGACCCTGTCCTCTCAGAGCTCAGAGCCCAGGGTGGGGAAGGGGGAGGGCGGCTGGGTACAGGAGTGTGCGTGCAGCCACGCACCTGTGACAATGCAGTGGGATTGCTGTGCTCTTTGACGGCCAGAGGAGGGGAGGCAAGGGCTGGCCGCCCAGCTCTCCAGCCTGCGGGGACCCCGGAGAGGCGCCCTGCGAGCCAAGCCCTGAGGAATGAGGCGTTTGCCAGACAGGAGGGGCGGACGGGGTGCGTTGTGCTGCAGGCAGGAGGAGCAGCCCTGAGGCGAGTCAGAGGGCCCCAGCTCCGGGCGGGGGGCTGGCCTGTGAGGACTCAGGGCCCAGGCTGCCCAGGGAGGCGAGAGGAAGGATGTGTGGTCCACGGGAACGGAGTTTCTAAGGTCAATGGGAAGCCACTGAAGGGTGTTGTTCAGGGCAGTGACGTGACTGGGTTTGGGTTTGGGGAAAAACCTCCACGTGGAAGGGGCAAGGCTGAAGGGGGCAAGCCCAGTCCCCTCCCCCAAAAAAATCCTGATGCCCCTCTCCGTGGGGCAGGGGTAGTGATGGGGTCCATGTAGGAAACTGCTCAGGCTGACAGAGTGGGATGGGAGAGGTGGGTAGGAATCCAGAGGTGGTCACACCGGTCAGAATGGCCATCATTAAAAAGTCTACAAATAACAAATGCTGGAGAAGGTGTGGAGAAAATGGAACCCCCCTTACACTGTTGGTGGGAATGTAAGTTGGTGCTGCTACTATGGAGAACAGTATGGAGGTTCCTCAGAAACTAAAAACAGAATTACCATATGATCCAGCAATCGAACTGCTGGGTATATATCCAGACGAAACTCTAATTCAAAAAGCTACACGCGCCCCTATGTTCATAGCAGCACTATTCACAATAGCCAAGACACGGAACAACGTAAATGTCTATTGACAGAGGAATGGGTAAAGAAGATGTGGTGCGTACATACAATGGAAAACTACTCAGCCGTAAAAAAGAATGAAATAATGCCATTTGCAGCAACACAGATGGACCTAGAGATTGTCATACTAAGGGAAGTAAGTCAGAAAGAGAAAGACAAATACCATGTGATATCACTTATATGTGTAATCTAAAACATGACACAAATGAACCTAACTATGAAACAGAAACAGATTCACAGACGTACAGAACAGACTTGTGGTTGCCAAGGGGGAGAGGGTTGGGGGAGGGGTGGAGTGAGAGGTTGGGGTCAGCAGATGTAAGCTTTTATATATAGAATGGATAAACAACAAGGCCCTCCTGTATAGCACAAGGAACTATATTCGATACGATATAGTTATCCTATGATTAAACTATAATGGGAAAGAATATATAAAAAAGAATGTATATATATATATATATGTATAACTGAGTCACTTTGCTGTACACCAGAAATTAACACAACATTGCAGATCGACTATACTTCAATTTAAAAAAAGATATTTTAAAAAAAGGAATCCAGAGGTGGGCATTTCCCCACAGAGTGGAAAGAGGCAACTCCAAATGGGGGAGAGGCACCCGGACTCCCCGAGGCCAGGGCAGCCCAGACGAGGCCCCTCGTCGACCCCGGGCTTCTGCAGAAGGCTCGGCTCGTCCTGCGGGTCAGCCTCTGTGCCCTGGGCTGCGTGAAGGCGGTGGAGCGTGTGATGTGTGTGTGTGACCGCTGCTTGTGGAAGTGGATTCACGCGTGCAGGTGGGGCAGGTACGTGTGTACATATAAGGGAGCACCTGTAAATCTAAAACGTGCTGAGGGACTTCCCTGGTGGTCCAGTGGTTAAGACTCCATGCTCCCAATGCAGGGGGCCCGGGTTCAATCCCCGGTCAGGGAACTATATTCCGCGTGCCACAATGAAGATCCCGCGTGCCGCGACTAAGACCCGACGTGACCAAATAAATAAATTAGTTAAAAATAAATAAATAAAACATGTTTGATATGGGCAGCGTGCCAGCAAGCCTTCAAAATGACCCACTCTGGGCTCCCCCTGTTGTGGGGTAGAGAAGCGGCCCAGCCAGGGCAGGAGCCCCCACTCCAGCCCTGTCTGTCCTGCCCATGCCTCATTAGCCCCAGTTACAGCTAATAAGGTCCCTCCAATCCCCAAGCTGGGGGCGGGGCAGAGAGCCAGACAGGAGCAGAGATCCAGGGATTCAACTTGGCTGGAGAGGGTCCCCCAGGTGAGCCATGCACCCGTGGAAATGGGGTTTTGTTCAGGTAACTAAATACTGACTCCTTGCAAATAACAAGGGCTCCCATTTCGCAAGCACCTACTGCACGTCAGGCCTTGAGCTGACCTACAAGTGCTCAGACAGTCCTCCAAACAGTAGGATCCCATTTCACAGATGGGGAAACTGAGGCTCGGGAAAATTGAAGAGACTTGCCCTGGACCATAAACTAGCAAATGAAAGAGTCTGAATTCAAACGCAGTCTTCTCTTTGACACCAAGATGTGCCGCTATCGACTCATTACAAAGAGACCTCGGAGCCCCGAGGATGGCTGCCTTCGGTTGCCGGGACGATATGGGGTCTTTAGAAGTGTAAGATGCGGGGTTTCTGGCCGAAATATTGTCTGTCAGCTCGCACCTGTTCTCTTCTCCTTGTACATCATGGAAGCCCGCCCCCCCCACCCCCATCCTCTCAGGCCCTCTGCCCCTCGCTGATGGCTTTCTCCAGCAGTTTCCCCTGCTGTTCCTTTCTGTTTTCTCGGCATCATCACCAGAACCCCAGGGTGCTGCGGTCCCTCCCTCTTTTCAGGAAGAACCCTTTCCTTCCCTCAAACTCCCCACCAGCTTGTACTCCATTTCCCTGCTCCCTTTCATGATCAAACCTCTGGAAAACCTTATCGACACCACGTTTGGTTTTTTTACCCCTCATTCATCCTTTTAAAATCTTCTGCATTCACCCTGGAATCCACCCAAGATGGGCTTTGTCCCCGACTCCCCCAAATCTGCCCTCCCAAGGTCACCTTTGACCTCCATGTTGCTAAGTCCACGGACCCACCTGGCCATCCTCTGTCTGGACCCCTCAGTGGCACTGGACACTGATGCCCATGCCCCCTGGACATGCTCCGCCCGCTGGGCTTTGGGGCACCATCCTTCCCGATTTTCTCCCCTCTATGGCTCCTTGCTCTCCATGTGCTGCCTTCACCGCCCAACTTCCCAGGGCTCCATCCCAGGCCAGCCCTCACCTTCCTCCTTGTTCTCAGAGCCTCACACGCTCCCATGGCGTCGGGGGTCATCTCTAAGCCCAGGACTGGGTTGCCTGCCCTTCAGACTTGGACGTCCAAATGCTCCCATGCCTCAAGGGCACCTCACAGCAACAGGTCAAAACAGAACTCTGGGGCTTCCCTGGTGGCGCAGTGGTTGAGAGTCCACCTGCCGATGCAGGGGACGTGGGTTCGTGTCCCGGTCCGGAAGGATCCCACGTGCCGCGGAGCGGCTGGGCCCGTGAGCCATGGCCGCTGAGCCTGCGCGTCCGGAGCCTGTGCTCCACAACGGGAGAGGCCACAACAGTGAGAGGCCCACGTACCGCAAAATAAATAAATAAAATAAAATTTTAAAAAACCAGAACTCTTCCTCTGGGGGCACAGCCACTTGGGAAAACCGTTCTGCAGTTTCTTATAAAGTTAAACACACATTTATCATATGACCCTACAATCCCACACCCGGGGATTCACTCAAGAGAAATGAAAGCTTATGTTCATACCCAAACCTTTACACGAATTTTCAGAGCTGCTCTATTCATAGCTGCCCCAAACTGGAAGCAACTGAAATTCCCTTCTCTGAGCGAATGTGTTAGGGAACCGTTGATTGAAACCGCTCACCTTGGCCCGGCATGACGATGACTGCTTCCCTGAGTTGTCTCACAACAGGAGGTCCTGATAAGTAACCCGGTGCTGCAGCCAAAAACTGGCCAGAAGAATTTGGGAGGGGCCCAAAAGGGGAAGGAAACGCCAGCCCATAATATGTCCTACCAACCTCCCAGAAACCCTCGCGCTGGAATCCATCTTGGCTGAGAGATGTGCGCGCCACCAGGAAGGACCCTGAGTCAGAAAAAATATGGGTGAAGCAAGATGATTGGCCAGATACCACCCGGAAACTCACCTCATCACCATAAACCCCGAGACTGCGAGCCACGTGGCAGAGCAGGTCTCCTGGGCTCCCTTACCCTGCTGCTCTCCGTCCGGGTGCCCCTTCCCAATAAAGTCTCCTGCTTTGTCAGCACGTGTGTCTCCTCGGACGATTCATTGCCAAGTGTTAGACAAGAGCCCACTTGGGCCCTGGAAGGGGTCCCCCTTCCTGCAACAATGGACGGAACTGCAGTGCTGGGGGCAGGATGCTCCCCGGCAATAAAAAGGACCATGCTTGACGGCAACAACACAAGCACCTTGAGGGCACTGTGCTGAGCGAAGGAAGCCTCTCACATGCTGTGCGACTCCATTTACAAGACGTTTTCAAAAAGACAAAGCTGTAGTGACAGAGATCAGTGTTTGCTGAGGACGGGGTGGGGGGGGGGGGGCCGGGAGAGGAGGGTGTGGCTACAAGGGGGGCAGCTCGAGGGAGCTCTCTGGGGAGATGGACTATTCTGTGTCTTGATTGTGCTGGTGGTCCTATGAATCTACGTGGGTTAAAATTCATAGAACTGCACCCCCAAAGGTCAATTTTACTGGATGATAATATACAAAGCAAAATGTAAACATATTCAAAAATTTCTTCCAGAAACTTCTTCCTCCACCGGCTGTCCCCACTTCACTAGGTACAATCTCCATCCACCCAGGGTCTCCAGCCAGAACCCGGGGCTCCCCTGGATGCCTCCTACCAGCCACTCGGTCAACTCCATCCCCAGGCAGCCCTCGGCTCCCATCTCCACATCCAGAACCCAGTCCAGGCTGTGCTTTGTCTTGGCGGAAACTGCCTGGTCTCCCTCCAGCTGCCCCTCCCAGCTCAAGCGCCGGCCAAGCATCAGAAATCAGAGAGCGTGACCTCCCCGTCTAAAATCCTGCAATGGCTTTCCCTGAACTTAGAACAAAACCAACTCCCTCCCGAGGCTGCAGGGCTAGCACCACCTGGCCCTGTCCCCTCTGCTCTCACGGCGCTCACACACTCTAGCCACGTCATATTAAGCTCTTAGAAGGCATCACCCGTGAGTTGAAGGCAGGGCCTTTGCACCTGCGGTTCCCCTGCCGGAAACGCACCTCCGCCTGCTCCGGCTCCCCCTTCCGCCTGCAAAGCTTCTTCCTCGGGGGGCTTCCCCCACCACCTGGGGCCTGGTGTCAGGTCGCCCCTCCCAGCCACCCTCTCTATGGCCCCCTCGGTTTGTCACCTTCCCAGCACCTTGAGTCACCTGTGGTGGTTTGTTTTGTTTATTCCCATCTCCCTGCTAGACCGTAAACCCCGTGGGGCTCTTGGATCTGAAGCACCTGGCTGTGTTGGACACATAGTAGGTACCTGTTATGGATCGAATTGTGTCCCCCAAAAAGATAGATTGACGTTCTATCTATCCTGGTGCCTGTGACTGCGACCTGATATGGAAACAGGGTCTTTGCAGATGTGATTAAGATATAAATTAAGGGGCTTCCCTGGTGGCGCAGCGGTTGAGAGTCCGCCTGCTGATGGAGGGGAACGGGTTCGTGCCCTGGTCCGGGAGGATGCCGCGTTCCGCGGAGCGGCTGGGCCCGTGAGCCATGGCCGCTGAGCCTGCGCGTCCGGAGCCTGTGCTCCGCAACGGGAGAGGCCACAGCAGTGAGAGGCCTGCGTACCGCCAAAAAAAAAAAGATACAAATTAAGATGAAGTGATACTGGAGTAGGGTGAGCCCTTAGTCCAGTACGACTGCTGTCCTTCTAAGAAGAAGAGATAAGGGGAGAACACTCTATCGAGACAGAGGCACAGAGAGAAGACGGCCACGAGAAGACAGACGAAGGCATGGGATGATGCATCTACAGCCAGGGGATGCCAAAGATGCTGGCTTCCCCCAGCAGCTCGGAGAACGGATTCTCCCTGACAGGTTTTGGAAAGAGCATGGCCCTGCCACCACCTTGATTTCAGACTTCAAGCCCCCAGAACTCTAAGGCAATACATTTCTGTTGTTTTAAGCCCACCTGATCTGTGGTACTTGGTGATGGCAGCCCTAGGAGACTAACTAATACAAGTGCCCTTTAAAAATATCCATTGAATGAATTAATACGACAGTGACAAAACTCTCAGAAGGAAATCCTCCCCCCTCAGCGAGAGAAAGGGGGGCGCTCGTTCTCCCCAGCACTGTTGGAAGGCATCACTGTCAGGGATTCCATCCCTAACTCACCCACCGGGGCCCCATATCTTCTGAGACCCCAGCCAAACCCAGGACCCCCCTGCTGCCCCCTCCCACCAGGGCTGGGGCCACACCTGGTAGGTGAGCAGCCCAGAGGTACCCAAAGGAGCCTGGACAAATGCCCCATGGGTCCCCCTGCCACACTTGGCAGTGGACACCCCCCCATATCCTCAGCACAGCTCTGCCCCCGCCCCATTCCTCAGCAGACGACAGTATGGTGCGTGTCCCATCTTTGGTGGGAGGGAGTGGTTCAGGAAGATTGGCAGGTTCGGTTAAAGGGTGTAAACTGCGCCTAACAAAATCTCTGTCCTTAATGAGCTGGGAACACACATGTTGGGTTGAAAAAATAAAAAATAGAACACGAAACTGACTCTCCAAACGTTTGGGGATCACGGACCCCTTTGGCAATGGAATGAAAACTAAGGCCCTCAGTCGGGCCGACCTCACACCCACACGATGCTTAGCATGTATTTCCGGGAGTCCAGGACCATTAAGGCCCACTCTCCTGAAAGCACGGGTCCCGTAGAAGGAACTCCAGGCCGTGCCCTGGGATCCTGGTGTTTTATTGACACAGTGGTGACCCTAGCACTTACTGCATGTTTACCACGGCCTGGCCACGGCTCTGAGCCTCTTCACGGGTTGTCTGATTTAAACTCCATGGTTATGGGACTTCCCTGGTGGTGCAGTGGTTGAGAATGCGCTTGCCAATGCAGGGGACGTGGGTTCGAGCCCTGGTCCGGGAAGATCCCACGTGCCGCGGAGCAGCTAAGCTCGTGAGCCACAGCTACTGAGTCTGTGCTCTAGAGCCCATGAGCCACAACTACTGAGCCTGCATGCCACAACTACTGAAGCCCGTGTGCCTAGAGCCCATGCTCCGCAACAAGAGAAGCCACCGCAACGAGAAGCCTGTGCACCACAACGAAGAGTAGCCCCTGCTCACTGCAACTAGAGAAAGCCCGTGCACAGCAACGAAGACCCAATGCAGCCAAAAATGAAACAAACAAACAAACTCCATGGTTATTATCTCCATTTTATGGAGGTGGGAAAGGAGCCACAGACAAGTTAAGAAACTTGCCCTGGGTCACACCTGAGCCAGGATTTGCACCTGGACAGTCTGACATGGAAGCCATCCACCTATTTCTTTTTCTTCTTGTGTGTGTGTGTGTGTGTGTGTATGTGTGTGTGTGTGTGTGTGTGTTAAAATATACATAACATAAAACTTACTATTTTGCCATTTTAAAGTGGATAATTCAGTGACATTAAGTACATTCACGTTATTGTGCAACTACCATCAATATCCTTTTCTAGGGACTTCCCTGGTGGTCTAGTGGTTAGAACTCAGTGCTTTCACCACCGTGGCCAGGGGTCAATCCCTAGTCGGGGAACTAAGATCCTGCAAGCTGTGCAGCACAGCCAAAAATAAAATAAAATTAACAAACAAACAAATAAAAGCAATTACCTTTAAAAGATATCCTTTTCCATGGGGAGGGGGAAGGGTGAGCTGTGACAAAGTGAGAGAGCGGCATGGACATATATACACTACCAAACATAAAATAGATAGCTAGTGGGAAGCAGCCGCATAGCACAGGGAGATCAGCTCGGTGCTTTGTGACCACCTAGAGGGGTGGGATAGGGAGGGTGGGAGGGAGGGAGACGCAAGAGGGAAGAGATATGGGAACATATGTATATGCATAACTGATTCACTTTGTTATAGAGCAGAAACCAACACACCATTGTAAAGCAATTATACCCCAATAAAGATGTTTAAATAAATAAATAAATAAATGATTTTGATCCGTTAAAAAAAAAAAAAATCCTTTCCAGAACACTTACATCATCCCAAACAGAAACTTTACACCGTCTAAGGAACTCTCCATTCCCCCCTCCCTCCAGCCCCTGGCAACCTTATCCTATTTTCCATCTCTACGAACTTGCCTATTCCTGGTGCCTTACCTATGTGGACTCACACAGTATTTGTCCTTCTGTGTCTGGTTTATATCATCCGTGTTGTAGCAGGTGTCAGGATTTCCTTCCTTTTCAAGGCTGAATAATATTCCATGGTATGTATAGACCACATTTTGTTACTCCATCATCAGTTGATGGACACTTGGGTTATTTCCACCTTTCCACTATGCGAGTAATGCTGCTGGGAACATGGGTGCACAAATATCTATTCAAGTCTCTGCTTTCAGTTCTTTTGGGTGTATAACCCGGAGTGGAACTGCTGGACCATATGGGAATTCTATGTTTAATTTTTTGAGGAACCAAAACACTGTTTTCCACAGCCGCTGCGCCATTTTACATTCCTACCAATAGTGCACATGGGTTCGTCTTTGTCCACATCCTTGCCAACACTCGTTGTTTTCTGTTTTTCTGACGGTAGTCATCCTAAGGGGGCACCTCCATCTATTTCTTAACCTCCAAGCCTCAGTGTCCTCATCCGCATACTGGGGACAAGGACCCTCAAGGGGCAGGACTCAATGAGGAAACACACATACGGGACTTAGAATACCATATGGCCCATAAGAGCTGCTCGGCAATGACAGCTAATGTTCCTGAAGGGGGGAGCCCCACCCCCCAACCCCAGGTGGGGGTCACAGAGCTACAAGGGTCAGTGCAGGCAGAATAAAAATCACACGCTTCCCTTCTCACCCATGTTCCCTGGGGATCAGCAACGGAAGAGACTAGACGGAGGGCGGGGCAAGTCCGTGCAGTAAGTGGAAAGGCCTCTGCTCTCTCTGATCCCCTCCCCCTCCCCCTCCCCTCCACACACACACACACACACACACGCACAAAGCCTGCTTCCCTCCTGCGTTTTCTATTCTTGTCCTAAGTTCCGTCTATCTTTAGTTACTGGGTGATCAATACGGCAGGACGTTTATGGAAGAAGACAAGAAGGCAAGAAAGGGGCAGGGGGTCAAGGGAGGAGAAAACCAGGCGGGTGCCGGCTGGCCCAGGGCCTTGGATGAGAAGCCAGACCCCAGCAGCATCTGGGAAAGCCAGTGGATTCTCACACCTACCAAATTTTAAAATGGTATCTATAGTTCCTGTTCACTTAATCAATGGTGAACAGATCAGGTGCACAGGACCTTCATCTGATGCATGGGACCTCTCTCCGTCATCTCCCACCAACACCACCCTGCTTGGCTTGAATACCTCCAAGAACGGGGAACTCACTCTTCCTTTCCTGTCCTTGGCTGGCTAAGGCCCAGCTGGACTGGTTCCCTGGAGCCTCCAAGAGTTTTCTGGGTGGAGGACTTTGCCCTGGGGCAGGGCCTGAGGGTGAGAATAGGATGACCATTTCCCCTTCCCTCTGCCCCAGACCCAGAGTCAGCAGGCTGTTTACCCGGAGTTTGTCCAGATCCCAGGTGCCCGCCCTGCCAGAGGCCTGCAGAATACTGTGAGTGTAGCGGCTATGTTGTCACCGCTGTGAGAAGACAGGCAGGTCTCAGAGCAGAGGGGGCACACTGACAGCTTGTGAGCTGCCTTGGGTTGCAGGTGTGTTTTGTTTTACCTGCACAGGATTTTCAGTAGGTGCCAGTATTTCAAAAAGCAAGTGATTTCACATATATATCTGCTGTGTGCCTTCTCTCACAACATCAGAAGATGCGGCAACATCTGGTCTGCCTCTCTCCCTGACCTCTCCGGCCACCTAGCCAGAGGAATGGGACACTAGGGTAAGCTCTTCAAATATATCGTTTCACTGAAGCCTCACCCCAAGCTGGTGAGGTCGTTATCATATCTCCATTTTGCAGACGGGAAAACTGAGGCTTAGACAGGTTAAGGTGATCCAGCTAATCAGTGATGGAGGCAGGATTCAAACCCTGTTGGTCTAATGATGCCAGCTTCTACCTGGGGGTTCCCAACTCTCCACTCCCTTGCGGAGATTTGTAAAGAATCTCTTCTGGACCTCGCCCCAAACTTATGGGATCCAGAGCTCTTAGCAGTGGGGCTGGGGAGCCCGTTGTTTTAAAATGCCCTCCTGAGGATTTCCCTGGCGGTCCAGTGGTTAAGAATCCACCTTCCAATGCAGGGGACGGGGGTTTGATCCCTGGTTGGGGAACTAAGATCCCACATGCCGTGGGGCAACCAAGTCTGCATGCCGCAACTAGAGAGAAGCCCACGCGCTGCAACGGAAGATCCCGCATGCCAGATCCCGCATGCGGCAACGAAGGACCCCATGTGCCGCAACTAAGACCCGACGCGGCCAAAAATAAAATAAATAAATATTTAAAAAATAAATAAAGTAAAATGCTCTCCTGTATGAAGCTGGTTGGATGTGGGCCTGGCTGCCCTTGACCACTGTGTTGGGGGTGCAGGTGGGGGCCTTGTCTCTTCTCCAAGCACCGTCTCATTCCTCCTCAAATCCGGTGCCGCCCCGGACTTGCCCAGTTAAAGCCAGCTGCTCTCCCAGTCCACACCTGAGTTTCCCTGTGTGTGGAAGGAGAAAATCGCTCCCGCCCCTTCCCAGCTTTCCAGGAATGGGAGCAACTTAATGGGCGGGACCCCCTCTTCTCTTTGTCTCAGACCCAGAGTAAGCAGGACTGGCAAAGCTGTTTTGCCTGGTCCTGAAGGGAGGGGAGGCCGGTGGTGGGCGGGACCTCCAGGTGCTGGAAGCTACTTTGCTCCCTGCACCGCTGCCCTGTGGGGCTGCGGTTTGCTCTCCTTCTTCCTTTCACCCCCTAGTTTGTACCAGGTCCTCACCCCCAGGGGCCTGGGCTTCTCCATCTGCTCCATCCTCCTCCCCCAGAGCCAGGTGCTTGCTGGCTGGAAATAGGTGACATGAGTGACAGGGCTGGAAGCACCCATGGTATCAAAGACCCTTAGATTCCATAGAGAGATGGACTTGAGCTTGGGCACACTAGGGTTGCACCTTGACTGTTTGGTGGTCAGTTTCGCTGTGTGATCTACTTATGTCCCCTGACCTCGGCCTCCTTATCTAAAAACACGAGGTGGAGGGGAATGTCGTCCCCGTGGGAAAGGCTCTATGGGGCGGAGATCAGGTCCGGCTTGCTCAATGCTCCAGCTTGTGGGGTCTTAGAGATTTAATAACCTTGTGGGAAGTGAATGACTATTGATTAACTAAGATGCATGTGAGCCCTGAGCTCACTGCTCAACAGGAAAGGAGCCCATAGCAAACACTCAATAAGTATCAGCTACTATTGTTAGCAGGCCACAGGGGGAGGCACCGTGTAACTCTGGGTCATGAAATTCTGAGCAAATACCAGAACAGGTTCAGTCTGAAATCCCAGCACCCGACAGCCCGGGGATCCTCAGGTCACTACTCAGGAACACCAAGGGCATCATCTGGGTGGGCCCACGGGCACCTTTGCCACCCCATCCTGCCTCTCTGGCCTCTCTGGCTCCCAGGCACAGCTGGACTTTCCCACCTGGAATTTAAAAAGGAAAAGTAGAGGAAGTCACAGCCCGTTGCTGAAGCATCTGACCAGATCTAATTAATCGATTAGCCAAGCTGCCACTTTCCTGCCAACCAGCCGCCTGAAGAGTACTTACTTTATCTGTGAATTGATTGCGTGCTTTCACCACCACTACAGCTAATCCCCACCACCCACAGAGGCTGGGTGCCAGCGGGAGCTGGGAGCTGCCGGGCAGGGACCGCCCTGGCAGCCCCAGGCCTCAGGTTACAGACAGGAAACTGAGGTCCAGAGAGGGGAGCAGAGGGGCGGGGCTGGAACCCAGCTCACCTGACCCCCAGGTCACCTGGCACCAGAACAGCCCTCTTGATCTAGATGAGGCTGAAAAGCTGAGACTCTTTCCTGCCCCCCCGCCGCTGTCCCTCTGTCCCTTCCCAAATACGATCTGCCCCACTTCTGCATCTCAGAGTCCCTCCTAAGAGAAAAATGACCTTCACCCCTGGCTGAGGTGTAAGGGGCACTACAGGTCCTGGTTGTCACCATCCAGCGCAGACCCTGCAGCCGGCCTGGACCTTAGGACCCTGCACGAGCCGCCTAACGAAGGGGCAGGCGGGCCCTTGATTAGACGCCTGAAGATGAGGGACACCCCCATAGCAGCCCAAGGAGGTCAGAAAAGGGGCCACAGCCCCCAGAAGGGGTGGGGATCTTGTTCCTACCTCTGAACTGCTAAGCTGTTGGGTCGGCGGATGGGAGGGTCTTAAGAGAACCAGACCATCGCATCCCCAGGGCTGGCAGAGGTCACCAAGATGGCCCACGGCCCAAAGCCTGCACACGGATCTGAGAAGCAGGAGCAGGACATTGATCCTTGACTCCCCGCTACCGCAACAGCTGCCACATATCAGGCGGTCTCCAGACCACTCCTGGTTTAAAATAGCCTGCCCCCTGGGCTTCCCTGGTGGCGCAGTGGTTGAGAGTCCACCTGCCGATGAAGGGGACATGGGTTCGTGCCCCGGTCCGGGAAGATCCCACATGCCGCAGAGCGCCTGGGCCCGTGAGCCATGGCCGCTGAGCCTGCGAGTCCGGAGCCTGTGCTCCGCCACGGGAGAGGCCACAACAGTGAGAGGCCCGCGTACCGCAAAAAAAAATAAAAAATAAATAAATAAATAAAAAATAAAATAGCCTGCCCCAAGTGCGGGTGGGCTAGGAGTCACGGGTGTCAGAACCACAGGCCCCTGCATGTGCACCTGCCTCACTGCCACCTGCTGGCCTTGAACTGACCCCACCTCATGAATCGCTTGCCTTTGCCTTGGCCCACCTGGAATCCACACAGAGTCAAAGGAAAATAAAATGCAGACACAGCGGAAAACCAAAACCCCACACCGCCCCTGCCCACCCCTACTCCGCAGGTGTGACCACAGTGAGACGTTAGTACACAAGCTTCTAGCCTTTCCCCACATCCACGATGCTCCCGGGCCCGAAAGGGCTTCTTTCCAATGTCAACGTCAACAGAGAAATCATGTGTGCGGGCATATTACATATTTTACAAAAATTGGATTATACTATACACACCATGCAGCAAACTGGTTTTTGCACTCATCAGTAATTATATACTCGGGCAGTCTGCAGAGCCTGTCGTGGAAAGCTGCCCAAGGTATGTTGTCCCAGCTGGGTTCTTGTACAGCCCCTGCCCAAACTGGCCTAAGCCATGCTCCTGGCCCTAATTATGCCCCAACACCCTTGGGTCTCAACTTGGTCCTTCCTCAACCTGCCCCAGCTCTCGGACGCCATTATTTTGAACACTATGTATTTTATTCAATAAACACTTTTTTAGCATGTGTGACATGCTAACCCACAGTAAACTGCGATGTAATAAACACAAGCTCACAGTAGTTCTGAGTATCTCATCAGCTCTAACTCTAACTCAATTAGCTTACCACGATGCAGTGAGACAAGCATGTTCGTTATCGTCCCTGTTCTACGGATGGGGAAACTGAGGCGCGGAGAGGTCCTCGTCCGGAGGCTCACAGCCCGTCGACGGCAGAGCCGGGAATTCACCCCAGGCCATCTGGCTCCAGAATGCCTACTCCGACTGCCACAGCAGCGGTTCTCGAACGTGCGTGTATCCAAACCCTCCAGAGAGCTTATTAAAACACAGACTGCTGGGCCTCACCCCTGGGATTTACGGTACAGCAGGCCTGGCACGGGGCCCGAGAATTTGCATTTCTAACGCGTTTCCAAGTGACGGTAATGCTGCTGGTCCAGGAACCACACTTAGAGAGCTCCTGTGTTACATGCTGCTGCCCCTTATGATTGACCCCTTGGTTACCCGCGATGCCCCCCGCCCCCCCGCAAGCCTCGCTCTTGAGTGCAGATCAGGGTGTTATATCCGTGGCTGGGGATAAAGGCCTTGCCCCTACTGACCAGCAGGTCATCTGTCGGATGAACAGATGATCTGGGACAGCGTGCGACCATTTTATCATCTGCAATCTACAGAGTTCCTGGGAATCAAAGGCTGTTTTTACCGCCTGTGATGGTCCTTTGCCTCCCCCCAAAGTGTCCACAAAACATCTTCTTCTCCAAAGCTGTGAGTAAAGGACTAACTCGGCAGGGTTGGGCTGTCCACACGCTACAGGGTCCAAAGAAAAGTCTGGCCCTTAACTAGCTCCTGGGAGGAGTTTATGAGCCTTGGAATGTCCTGCCTAATAAGAGTCTTTGTTTATCTGGGGCCTGGGGCCACTCCAGATAATTGACACTAATGATGTGATTTATGATGGCGGCCTGGGGCCATGCAGTATCAGCATGACCTGTGGGTCAAGGAATTGGGGCCCAAGGTCAACCACGTGGGCAGTCAGCCACGCCTACATAACCAATTCCCAATAACACCCCTGGATACCCAGGCTCGGGCAAGCTCCCCTGGCTGGCGCTACTCCGCACGCGCTGTCACCGTTGCTGCACCGGGAGAGGATGACCGGAAGCTCGCACTGCTCTCTCCCAGAGCCTGCCCTCTGAACCTTTCTCTGTTGCTGACTGTAATCTGTATCCTTTCATTGTAACCACAGCAGCTGTGGGTATAACAGCTTTGCTAGGCTCTGTGAGTCCTTCTAGCAAATCCTGGAGCCTGAAGGCGGTCTCGGGCACCCCCCAGACACAAGTGCCCGTTCATTGAGTCCGTGGCCAGTTACGTTGTACCTCCCGAGCACCAGGCTTTAGCTCAAACCCCACCCACACTGCCCAGGTCTGCTCAGCTCCACCCATCCTCTCCAGACCTCCCAGCCCTGTGGCTAGAGGTAGCCTGGGCCCTACGGAGGACATTCATCATCCAGCATTCACCTCCCTCCATGGAAAATCGCAGGTAGCCCCTTTGATGCAACACCAGGTAATGTCCCAGGTATCACGTAACATCCTAGGCCTCAGGTAACATTCCAGGTATCTGGTAATATCCCGGCAAGCAGGTAACATCCTGGGTACCAGGTCACCCCCGGGCCTTACCTGCCCATGACCTCGATGTTGGAGATGGCGTAGAAGTACTTGTAGAGGTTCTCCCGCTGCACATACGTGCCGCCCAGCGCCGGGCGCAGCAGCCGCATGCGCAGGTCGGTGAGGGTGAAGAATTCCTTGAGGCCCTTGGCGCTCTCCAGCCGCGTGTACAAGTTGTCCATGTTGCGCAGGTTGGGGCCGGCGAAGATGGCGAAGCGGTCCCGTACCTCGAAGCGCACGTGCTTCTCCTTCTTGGAGCCGGCCCAGCGCGAGTACTCCTCCGTGCACAGCACCCGGTGGGCACCCGACGCCGACAGGTCGCGGGCGCGGCGGGCGGGCATGCCGAAGGCCTCCATGCAGTCCTCTGCGTAGAACTGGTAGGGCTGCCACGTGCGCCCGTTGTCCAGCGACTTCTCCAGGACCATGGCGGTGGGCCGGCCGTACTCGAACGTCACCACCACGTCGTCCGTCAGCTCCAGGCTCTTGTTCCACGACAGGGTGATGTTGGCCTCCAGCGGGCTGGGGTAGCGGCTCCACGGGACACTCTGCCAGTAGGTGGCCAGGCCCTCATCCTCCCTGTCCAACATGAGCCGGGGCGGGTGAGCCAGGTCCGGGTTGGAGGCGTCACACTCGTTGCTGCACAGGTAGGGGTTCTCCTGCGGGTGGGGAGAAGACCAGGGTGGATGCTGACTGTTCTGGGGGGCCCGGGAGCCTTGTCCCAGCCCAGCCCCAGTGTCTGCCCAGAGGTCTCAGAGCCTGTGCTCCGACGTCCGGGCACCAGGAAGCCTCTCTCTTCCAAAGCCCATAAAGACATGCAGCTCTATTGCCTCCCAAGAAAACATTTATTCCTACTCTAAGCTCAGACAATCAAGAAGGGCGGGAGCTAGTCACTGCTCTGAGACCCTCCATGGCTCCCCACTGCCCAGAGGATAAAGCCCTACCGCTTTACCTCATTGACTCTGACCTCCTCCCACCATATCTGGAGCCACTGTTCCTGGCCTCCCACCTGAGCACTCCTGTCCTCCAAGCCTCCCTTGTCTGTGCCTCTGAGCCTTTGCAGATGGCATCCCCTCTCCTTGACATGCCCTTCCACTCTCTGTCTGCCTCCAAATTCCTACTCACACTTTTTTTTGTCATCTTTATTGGAGTATAATTGCTTTACAATGGTGTGTTAATTTCTGCTGTATAACAAAGTGAATCAGCTATACGTATACATATATCCCCATATCTCCTCCCTCTTGAGTCTCCCTCCCACCCTCCCCATCCCACCCCTCTAGGTGGTCACAAAGCACAGAGCTGATCTCCCTGTGCTATGCGGCTGCTTCCCACTAGCTATCTGTTTTACATTTGATAGTGTATATATGTCCATGCCACTCTCTCACTTCGTCCCAGCTTACCCTTCCCCCTCCCCGTGCCCTCAAGTCTATTCTCTACGTCTGCGTCTTCATTCCTGCCCTTCCCCTAGGTTCTTCAGCACCATTTTTTTTAGATTCCATACATATGTGTTAGCATATGGTATTTGTTTCTCTTTTTCTGACTTACTTCACTCTGTATGACAGTCTCTAGGTCCATCCACCTCACTACAAATAGCTCTATTTTGTTTCTTTTTATGGCTGAGTAATGTTCCATTGTATATATGTGCCACATCTTCTTTATCCATTCATCTGTGGATGGACATTTGACTCTTGAAACATCTCCTACACAGAGGCGCCTTCTCGACCCTTCAGACAATACAATTAGTAGCAACAGGAGGGGCAGTGGAAGAAGTCCACCTGGTGCCCAGCACATTATCTCATTTCTCTCCTGTTCAGTAACTAGCTAACCACCAATGCTCACAGTGTGGGAGTGTCAACTCCATGCTCGGGATGAAGCAACCCGGGCTTTGGAAGGTGGTGGCCCTTGCCCGAGGCCCTGCTAGGAAGAGCTGGGGGCCGCACTGTGGCCTGTCTGTCACTGGGGCCTGCTCTCTGTCCCCACAGCATGCGTGTCTGCCTCACGCACAGCCCGGGTTCCTCTCAAGGGGGTGCGTCTTGTGGCAGTCCTTTCCTTGGCACGTGCCTGGCTGGCCCAGTGGGGGACACTGTCTGGGTAAGGCAGGGCACGGCCCCCACATGCTTCCTCTCCCCTCACCCCCGCCTCCAAAAGCTGGCAGCCCACTCCCTGGCCCAGCGGGCTCCAGCCGGGGCTTCCCTCCTCCGCAGTTCAAATCCATCCCCCGGGTCTGGTCTGCCGTGTGAACTCACCCAGAGGCCTGAAAATATCACTAACGTGGTGGTTGCCGGGGGTTGGAGGGATGAATAGGGGGGAGCCCAGGGAATTTTTAGGGCAGTGAAGCCATCTTGTATGACACTGTCATGCTGGATAAATGACATGGTACATTTGTGCAACGCCAGGAGGGAGCCCTACTGTCAACGTGGGCTTGCGTTAATAACGACACATCCATGTAACAAAGGTAGCACGCTAATGGAAGCTGTGGATAATGGGGCAGCTGTGAGGGGAACGGGTCTTAGGGGCGCTCTGGACTGTCTGCTCCATTTTCAGTAAACCTAAGACTGCTCTAAAAAATAAAGGCTATTAATTAACAGGAAACACCGTCACTGAGAACCGCACGCGCCCCAGACCAATTGCAGCTCCTTTGATGAATATTTCAGGACCCTGGTTTTCTCAGACAAAAGCGGCTTCGATCTGCATTAAAGCCTCATGTTCTAAAAGGAGGCATTCGGCTCCCAGTGGCCGTGGGCGCCTGTCTCCCGAGGGGCCGGGTCGGCATCACCGCAGCGACCCTGGGCCATCACCTTTGAAGCCCGTTAGTGGAGGGCCAGTTCCTAGGCCACCCAAGGATCCTCAGCGGGCAGCTTGGCTCTGGGGTTTACTGAGGCGGGTCCCACCAAAATAGCTCTGTCCTGGGTCCCCTGTGGTACCACTATCCACCCCACCTGGCCAGACCTGCTGATTCCCAGGACCCGGAAAACTTGGGGTGGAAGGGGTACAGCATTGAGTCCACCCCCCTCACTGAGCAAATGGGGAAACTGAGGCCCAGGTGGGGCAGGACTGGCCCAGGACTCCCTGAGGGTGGGAGGGGTTTGAGGACGAGCCTGCTTGTGTCCTGGACAACCTCAGAGGTGTTCTGGAACTCTAGGGACCTCACGCACAACATGGCAGGGAGAGGGGCCAGGCTTGGCCCATGGGGGTCCAAGCTTCCCCGCACTCCAGCTGGTGCTCTTGTGACGTCGCCCAGAACGGGGAGAGGCTGAAAGGTCCCGTGGGGATGGCTCAGTGGCTTGTAGAGTCCAGGCCTGGTGATGAAAGGGGGGCAGGCCTGCCTGTGGGGGACAGCCTGTTCCCCAGGCCCTCAGCTGGCTCAGAGCTCACACCTGGACACTGGGGACCGGAAGACACAGTTTGCACCCAAGTGGGCATCCTCCCCTCCCCCGACCCAGCAATCATCCTCTTCCCACAGCTTCCCTTCTTCTACTGCCCCTGGCAACTTGTTATGGAGTATACTGTGCGCCCCCACCCCCCAAATTCATATGTTGAAGCCTGAACCCCCAGTACTTCTGAATGTGACTGTATTTGGAAATAGGGCCTTTAAAGGTGATTACATTAAAATGAGGCCCTTAGGGTGGGCCCTGATCCAATCTGACTGGTGTCCTTACAAGAAGGGAAAATTTGGATACACAGACCCCTGGGGCACGTGCACACAGAATGACCATGTGAAGAAGCAGCAACAGGGGCCCATGGGCAAGTCATGGAGAGAAGCCTCAGAAGAAACTAGCCTGCCTTGGTTTTCAAGGGTCAGACCTTGACCTTGGACTTCCAGCCTCCAGAACCTGAGAAAATAAATTTCTGTGGTTTAAGCCACGCAGGCCCTAGCAAACTAATACATGCCTCACCCCAAGTGAGCAAAGCGTGGGTCAGGGTGGGAGGAACGGCCAGACGCTCTCTCTGGGGCCCTCCTCTACCGGCCCGCTTCTCAATACGCTGGTACCAGGTGGCATCATGCTACTCTGCCCACCTGGAAAGCTATCCACCCAGCACTGAAGCTGGGCCTTTTCCCTGGCTGTCTCATCCCCTCTCACCTCTGAGCTTGTGCCCCTGCAGCTGCTTTCCCTCCTCTGGGTTTTTAGAGCTTTCCCTATGTACTTCCTCCAGGAAGCCCTCCTTGCCTGATTCACTTTTGAACCCAGTTCCCTCGTCATTCATCACAGGATTGTTAGTGTGCTTATCTGGGACAGTGTAGTGAAGCCTCCCTATAGGGCTTGGACCTCAGTGACCAGTCACTAAGTTACAGTTATTTGGTCATCCTATTAATTAGTTATTAATAGAATGATAATTAGATTAATAGTCATAGACCTCATATGGAATGTTGATATTATTCCTGTCAACCCCCAGCTGCTGTGAAACACCTCACCTCTCCCCTGGTCCTTTTTTTTTTTTTTTGGCCACACCGCGTGGCTTGTGGGACCCTAGTTCCCCGACCAGGGATTGAACCTGGGCCCTCCGCAGTGAGAGTGTGGAGTCCTAACCACTGGACCTCCAGGGAAGTCCCTCCTCTGGTCCTTCTCCATCCCCCTGCCTACGTTCCCTCACCTGCCCAGCCTCCTGTGGTCCCCATGGCGGGATATTGGATCCCTCACGCGCCCCCCCCCCCCACACCCGGCCTGTCTGTCATCAGGAAGACTGACACAGCCAGCTCTGCAGAGGGACGGGGGGCTCCAACCTGGCTGCCCTAGCCTGCAGGGCTCACTGCCCCCCCAGCCCCCGCCCCGGCCTCAGCCCGGGAAGCAGATGGTCAGAAACTAATGAATCAGCCTGTGTATTTACCAGCTCTGCTCCTGCTGCGGAGTGAGCGGGCTTAATCAACAGCGAGCACAATAAATAAATCCCAAGCCATCGCCAACACAATTCCCTCTCTCCTATTTCTCTTTTTCTTCCACCGCCCTCCCACCCCAAGATCTCGGAATTCCATTTAACGGTTGAGGGGCCAGAGTGCCCCCCACTGAAGGCGGCTTCACGCCCACGGTCCTTCCCGAGCGCCACGGGCTCATACCCTCATTTTCCTCCTGTCCACTAGGGAGGATGCCGAGGAGGAAGCCTGGGGTGTGAAGGCCGTTTCACCCCCGAGCCCCGCACCCTGAGCGCCGCTGATCGCTGAGAGTGTGAGGGAGGGGCCGGCAGGGGGGCAGCGCTGGCAGGCCTCCTAGGTCTGCACGTTTCTACTCTATGAGATCAGATTAACTAATCACCGTCAAGATAAAGTGGCCTAATACCGGGGAGAAAGAGCCAGGGATGTTTGGGGCACACCCCTAACTTCTCAGGATGACAGCAGGGCCAAACTTTGATATTATCAAAAGTCGTCATTGTTTCTTTAGACATTTCATGAATATCACCAAAACCAAAAAATCATACCCCTGTTTAAAAACCTTAGGATGGGGGCTTCCCTGGTGGCGCAGTGGTTGAGAGTCCGCCTGCCGATGCAGGGGACACGGGTTCGTGCCCCGGTCCGGGAGGATCCTGCATGCCGCGGAGCGGCTGGGCCCGTGAGCCATGGCCGCTGAGCCTGTGTATCCGGAGCCTGTGCTCCGCAACGGGAGAGGCCACAACAGTGAGAGGCCCGCGTACCGCAAAAAAAAAACAAAAAACCTTAGGATGTTCTCTGGAAAAATGTAACACATCACGTTTTCCACTTAGGGGACTCGTGGGGTCCCATTTCCCCAGTTAGGAACCCCTGTTCTGGGGTCAAACAGTTAAGGAAACTGGTGTTGGGGTCTGAAAGCCTTGGCCTCAATCTTGGCTCAACCCCTTGAGGCTGTGTGACCTTGAGAAAGTTGCTTTGCCTCTCTGAGTCTTTATTTTCTCATCCAATATCACATGAGATAATCTGTATGAAATGCCTAGAAAATGTCCTCAAATGGTAGCAATTATGATTAAATAGCAGCTTCACGTACACTGGGTCAAGGGTTTTCCCAGCAACCTTCCAGGGGAAGAAGTAAGGCTGAAGGGCACCTGGCCCCTTCACGGCAAAGCCAGGAACTTCGCACACGACACTGACCACAGTGGGGACTGCTGGCTTGAAAGGGCGTGACGATCATGACATTCACTGAATGCCAACCATGGGCCAGGGTGGGCTGGGCACTGCACATCCATCCCGGCCGCATCCTCCCGGCACTCCCAGGAGGTAGGGCATCTCCATTTCCCAGACAAGAAACCAAGTACTTGCCAGCCCTGCATCACTTCCTCTGGATCCTGTGGGACCCCAGCAAGGAAATCTTGGGGAAACCAAGCCCATCATATCTGTGGCTCACTTATCTCTACAGATACACAAAGGCAACTCACCTGCAAAGTGGGGCAGCACAGCTGGAGGGGTGAAGGCCGGGGTGCAGGGCGAGGGGAAGGCAGTCAGCCTGGGCACCAGCACGGCAGAGAACAGGGTGGGGACAAATCTCCTCCACAGACACTGAGCAGGAGTCACCTGGACCAACTGTTCTACAGAGAAACATTTCATACCAGGCTTTTCATTGAAGAGACCTTGCAACTGTCTCTTCAGTGCTTTTGCTTTTATGTTATTTTTTTGTGCAAAGGGTGCAGCTGGAGTCAGAGTCAGAGGCCAGGCTGTAAAGAGCAGAGACAAGCTACCAGCAAAAAATATCATCGAGGGCTTCCATGGTGGCGCAGTGGTTGAGAATCCGCCTGCCAATGCAGGGGACACGGGCTCGAGCCCTGGTCCGGGAAGATCCCACATGCCGCAGAGCAACTAAGCCCGTGCACCACAACTACTGAGCCTGCGTGCCTAGAGCCCGCGAGCCACAAATACTGAGCCCGCGAGCCACAACCACTGAAGCCCACACGCCTAGAGCCCGTGCTCCGCAACAAGAGAAGCCACTGCAATGAGAAGCCCGCGCACCGCAACGAAGAGTAGCCCCTGCTCGCCGCAACTAGAGAAAGCCCACGCGCAGCAATGAAGACCCAACGCAGCCGATAAATGAATTAATTAAGTTTTTTAAATGAAAAAGTTTACAAATATATATATCATCGAGTGGGAAAGCTGACTGTTAGCAGAGATGGAGGTAACCTGCCTGGGGGAAGTCTGGCTACCTGTTTTTCTGGGTCCTTAACCATGGAGAGCATGGACGGGGCAGTCACCGGAATTGTAAGCAAGTCTTAGGAGGAGGAATAAACAACTTCATGCAGACTGGCCTTGCCATCCAAACCTGTGCTGGGACAAAATCACGCCACTGCCGGACACCGCCAGATCAGGTCCGGGTCTTTGCGGAGCAGCGGGCCACAGTGTGGCAGGAAGGGCTTTGCCCTCTGTAACTGGGAGGGCGGGTACAGGGCTTGGCCGCTCACTGGGCACTTGAGCAGTCGCTCCACTGCCGTGAGCCTTAGGTTCCCAACTGCAGGGGAAGTACCAGGAGGGCCGTGGCCACCCCCCCCCGCCTCCTTCCCCACTGCAGCCCAGACCTGGGCACTTTCTGGGGACTCAGGAAAGCTCTGTCCAGTGAATGAAAGTCCAGGGAGGCTGCGAATGCTGACTTCATGGGCGGTCCTGAGAATTGCACCAGGTGCCACGTGGCAAGCACTCTGGGTGGCCCGGGCTTGTGGACAAGGGATGTAGGGAGAGCATCTTGACTATCACCGGCCCCGTGGCCTGGGCCAAGCGCAAGGTCCACGGCCATGCTTAAGCCCTGCATATGCTTTATCCTGGAGGATGGGGTCCTTTTACTTACATTCTGCAAAGGAAGGGGACTGAGCAATGTCTCAAGGTCACGGGGCTCCGCGGTGGCCGAGGTGGGACAAGAAGCCAGGGCGTCGGGCTTGGACACAAGTCAGGAACTGTGCCCCTCACCCAGAGGGAAAGGCGGCTGGCGCCCCAGCCGTGCGCCACTCCCCAGAGGCTCGGGTGTCACCGAGGCGTGTGGGCGAACCCAGGGAACAGTTTAGCAGCTGACAGATTTTTTTGAACCTGTCTGCCAAGTTGCTAGCTGAAGTCTCTTCCTCAGCCCCACCAACCTCAGCTGGGGCTGGGGCATCTGCGGGTGGGAGGCTGGAGGCGGGGGGCTGCCAGGGAGAGCCCTGGGCAAGGGGGGCTGGGCAAGGACTCGGAACACGGCCTTCCCCGGGGACCCTGGCGGGGCGCTTAGGGGAAGGCGGGGCAGCACAGCTCCGTCTTACAGAACAGGACTTAGGCAGGAGCAACAGTGGGGGGAAGTCAACCCACAGAGGAGCTAGCCCCACCTCCGCCTTGGATGACGCTTCTAGAACTTCAGGGGGAAACTCTTTGGACCTGGTCGCCGACCCATGAGATCATGGAGTTGGGATCCCGGAGACTGTCCCTGACCCCGTGTGTGACCTTGGGTGGGGCCTTGCCCTGTCTGTGCCTCGGTTTCCCCATTCATGAAACGACTGAGCTCTGACTCTCACCTCCCCAAGTCCAAGTTCCTCGGCTGCCCACACCAGTTCGATGAAAGGATGCAGAGACACATCCCCATGCCCTCATCCCAGGGAGAAAGCCAGGGTGCCGGGGGAATTCTCCTTAACAAATTATTTCCTATTTATTGGTAAGAAAAGTTGCAGCGGGGATAAATTATTAACAAATCGGAAACGGAGATTCTGTTGGGAGCCGATTCTAATTCTAGCCGCGCTGAGGTCTCTAACTCTCTCCTCCCTCCCTCCCTCTGCTCCTCCCCCCTGCCCCGCCCCCTTCTCCTTCTGCGGTTTCATTGATCCCTGTCCCGCCTCTAACTCCTCCCAACCCGATCCCCCAGGCCTCTCTCCTTTCCCTTTTTCTGGTTTCTTTCCCAAAAGCCCTGGACAGCAGCAAGGTCACCCTTCCCTGCTCGTGAATCAGCAGAAACCGACCCTCATGTTATTTCGGGGCAGGAGCTGCAGCTGGCCAGGGAGGCTCCTCTTGTAATTTTCTGGTTTTGTTTCTCCTTGGAGCCATTTCTTCCCAGCCTGGCCGTTACTCAGGCAGGGGAAGGTGTCTTCCCAGGGCTCATCCATCCTGGCAATGACTCTCCAGAAGCCACAGTGATGTCCTCCCCACGCCCACCCCAGACCCTGATCCCGAGCCAGCCACCGTGGGCATCTCCTGGTCCAAGGTCTGCCTTGGACCCGGAGTCACGGGCCACCTCCTGAGCCTGGCCCGGCCAGGCCGTAACTTAGGAAACGCACTTCAGTTCTGCAGCTGCTCGGAGCAGCCCTCCACTCTGCTCCAGCCCCCCTTTCATTTCACCCCTGCCCACATTTAACTCCTTCCGGAACCTTCCGAGACTGAGACTGGACTCTGGGACAGCAGGGGCCGGGTCTGGCTCATCCTTGCCACCCCGCACTCGCAGTAGTGATTTGCACAAAGTGGCATTTGATGAGTATTTCCAAACTCGGTGAGGATCCTTGACAGTTGTATCTAAGGATGGTATCTGTTGAGCAGTTATTCAACATGCCCTTTTCTTCTTTTTTTTAATATTTTGGCTCCACCGCGAGTCATGCGGGATCTTCTTTCCCCAACCAGGGATCGAAGCCGTGCCCCCTGCAGCGGAAGCGCAGAGTCCTAACCACTGAACTCCAGGGAAGTCCCAATGCGCCCTTCCTAACGTGCCTCACTGGATCCCATTGCTCTGATGCGACTCAGAGAGGGTAAGCGACCCTCCCGGCATCACCCAGGGAGGACTGTGCGGTTACTGAGGGGAGTGGAAAGCAGCCGGCCCAGGTGCTGTTCTAGCAGCGGGGCAGGGACCCACTTCCCCAGTCCTCCTCGCCCTGACTCTGACTTCCCCAACAGACCCAGCTAGCCAGCCTTTCTGACCACCTGAGGCATAGGGCTGCCCCGGCGGACGAGCTGTCCAGGAGACGGACAAGGACGCAACGCCAAACACTGCTTCCACCACTGCAGACCCAGAGAGGCTGTCCATCAGCTGAACAGCCAGAGAGGGTGGGGTGAGGTCTTGCCAAGACTCTGGCTAGACAAGGGTTAATCTCTCCAGGAACTCAAAATTGTACTCCTTAAAAAAAAAAAAAAAAAAAAGGAAATATTTCACTCCGTCCTGGGCATATGCAGATTCTTGCCACAGCCAGATTTTTAGGAGTGTTTGGGGTGGGAAATTCTATCCCAGCTGAAGAGTGCCTGGGTTGATCCCTGTAGGACCAACCCCCACGGGCACCTGCTGCACCCCAGCCCCTCACTGGGTACCACATAACTGATCAGATCCACGTGGGCATCTCTCTCAGACAAGGGATGGCAGCTCTTCATTTGCATACCTTCCACGACAGGGAGCTCATTACTATAAAAAGCAGATAGGCCAATCTGGACTGCTGGCTCCTTAGAAAGTTTGGCGATGTATTGGGACTCACACTCTGCATATTGCCTTTGCTCCAGGCCCCCTTTCTTCTACGTGTTTGTCCTCTTTCCTCTGGTTATGCTGTAAACATTTTCTAATTGATTAGAAAAAGGAGAGTGAGAGGCCGGATTAGCCCAAGCCCTCCTCTTCCCCCGTGCCAGGAGCTCAAACGCTTCCCCACCAGGGCCAGCGGGCAGGCTCAGCGTTCCTCCTCGCCCCGCCTCGCACGCAGACTCCACCTGTTCATCCGAGGACCCTCCTGCTTGGCGGCGGCCCTGGCCTCTCCCCATCCTCCCTACCTGCCCACCCCACTCCCCATCCGAGGCTCGCCACCCAAACAGCTCAACGCTTTCGTGGAACACGTTTAGAAAAAAAGTAAATAAAAGTAAATAGGGAGAGACAGACGGACAAAAGGAAGAAGGAAAGAGAGAAAGAGAGAGAAATCGGGGCAGGGTGGGGGGAGGGGCGCAGAGAGGAAGAAAAGCTGCATTCAGAGAAGCTGGGTAAAGTGCATTATTGATTGAGGACTTAGAAAATGCTTAGAGAGTAGGAAAAGCGCCCTGCTCTTTAAAAGCTTGTACAAAGCAGAAGCTAGACACAGGCAGCCTTCCCAAAGAGGGCCTGCTCTGCTGACATGAATATTTTATCACGGAGGAAAAAAAGCGGCTTGGAGGATGCAGTGCTGGGGGCGGGGGGCGGGGAGGCAGGGGGACGAGCAGCCCCCTCCGAGGGGCCTGGCTGGAGTACTCAGGGGAGCCGCCTTCCCCAGACCCCTGGGGCCTTTGCAGAGCCCCTCTCCTCCTCTCTGAGAGCTGCCCTTGGTTTTCTTGCTGAAGAGCAATGGGGCCTCGGTGGGTCCTGAAAGAGCCCCAAGGCTGGTGGGACCACCGGCTGAAAGGGGAGGGTCCAAGAGGGTTGATCCCGGCATCCCCCTCCCCTGACAGTTGTCCTGTCCACCCCCTGCCACCACCAACCCCTCCGGCCTCCCCGCCCCGACCTGCCACCAGGCACAGTCTAGAAAGCAGCCGTGCACTTCTGCACCCCAGAGCTGCACCCCAGAGCACCCTCTTCGGATAAATTGCAAACCCAAGCTGGTCCTGGCTCTGCCCACCTCGCCCACCTATCTCGCTTCTCATCTTGCCTTGCTTCCGTTTTTCTTTTTTAAACTTCCCTACTGAGTATTTTTCTTAGCACCAGACATTGAGATCGTGATTTTTCGTGTGAAATTTCCTTTCCTCTATTCATGACGATCCTAATAATTATTTTCAAAACGGAGAAGCCAAGGCACCGATAGGTTAGAAAACTTATTCAATGGCACTTCGCTGAGCAAAGGGCAGAACTGGTGTTAGAAGCTCCACAATATATGCTCTATAAGGAGCCCGCTATGCTACCCTGCCTCAGCCCGTAGGGTCATTCCTTGGTTTAGGGAAGATGAAATGAACTTTTGTGCCACGGAGCCTACAAAACGTATACAGAATTCTTACAAATCATTGTATGATCCCATTGAGGTCAATTTCCACCTTGTTTTGGACCCCGGAATCTCTCCTTCCTATCTTGATGCCCATCCCCCATCCCCCCTGGGCTTCACCACCTCTGTCTGGAGCTCCTCTCCTCCACCCCTTTGCAGGTGTCTGCTAACCCTCCCTTCCTCGGAGAACACCCTGGCCAACACCTCCCTCCCCGAGATGGGCACTTGATCGGCTTTCCTTAGCGACTTCTTCTGTTAATTACTGTGTGGTCCCCTCCCCACTGTGTGCTCTGTGAAGACAGGAGTGGGGCCTGTCACACGCAAGATGCTTAATTAAGGTTTGCAGAGCGACTCCCCCTCCCGGGCGGGTCCCCTCTCCAGGTCCTCCGCATTGAAAAGGAGGTGTCAGGAGTGGATGCAGCGCCTGGACGGATGGGACCTGACTGTGCCAATGGCCACAAGCTGAGACTTTCTAGGGCTTCTTCTTGCTGGTCTCTGAGGCGTAAGAAGCGGTCGGGTAGAGGAAAGAGGAAGAAGTGTCTGGGCCTGCCCCACCCCGGGCACAACTGGACAGGTGCATCGCTCTACCGATGAAGCCCTTGGTGGTGGTGAGAGAGGCAAGCCTGAGCTGGTAAGGTTTCATTTATTTATTCCTTCACTTATTCAACAACTATCTCTAATGTGCAAAATGGTCCTGAAGAAGCTGCCATCAGACCTGGCTGCCCATCCACATCCTTGGGAAGAAGAAAGAGATGAAAGTGTCTCTGGGCACTAAGGCCAGAAGTTCTGCTCCAGGTTGAACGCGAACCAAGCCACCAAACAACCAACCACTCAAAACCCCCTGCAGTGACTCAGATGCGTGGCCAGGTAGGGGCGCCTGCTACAGTTGGTCCAAAGAAGGACACCTGTACAGTGATGTCAGCTCAGCTCTCACCATCATCCCTGCTTTATAGCTGAGGGGACTGAGGCCCCCAGAGGCCAGGCACTGACTCAAGGTCATACCTGCAGTAACCTTTGACCCCTTATGGGAGCATTGACCACCGTGCTGTGACCACCAGAATATGGCACGGATGACAAGCCTGGAGGGGAACTGGCTGGGAAGGTCAGGAAGGCTTCCTGGAGGAGGTGGGGTTTCAGAAGGACAGGCCCACAAGGGTGGGTGGGTTGGATATGGACAGGTGGAGGGAGATTTGACCGGGCTGTGGGGAGGGTGCGCTATGTAGCGGGATCAAGAGAAGGGCCAGACCAGACGTGCAAAAGCCACAGGTAGAGAGGAGTTAATGTGCTTGGATGGACCAGGAGCCTGGTAGGCAGCAGGAGATAAGGTGGAAGGGGAGGCCTGGAGCCAGCCGGCAGCCTTGACATTTAGCAGCTGCAGGGAAAGCCCTGACTCTGGCTGGGCAGCCTCCTTTCAGAAAGAGAGGTTAAGAACCTGGGAACAAAGGGTAAGGTGGCGGCCAGCACCCTTCAGGTCCCAGGAAGCCAGAGCAAGGATGGGGTGCCTGCAGCTCAGATGGAAGGAAAGATTCTGAGAGCAATCCCTCTCCCCCTCTAGTCTTTGAATTCAAAAAACCAAGATGCTGAAGATGAAAAGACAAGATGCTTATAGCTGGAAGGGACCCAGTGCCGTCCTGGGCAAGACTGAAATGTTGGTTCTCAAACTTGGTTTCATCCTGGGACCACCCAGCTTGAATAAATCCTCGGCCCAGGCCCACCCTAGAGACACTGCAGTAGCAGGTGGGGCTGCAGCACCGGCAGGTTGGGGGGGGGATGTTAAGAGCTCCCAGGTGAGTCCACTGTGAGGCTCAGCTGAGGACACTCAAGTGGGATGGGGACCCGGACAGAACCAAGAGTCTGCACAGCTCCCTGTCCCCTGCCTTCACTCCTCTGGAGTCCCAGCGGGCCATCTGGGTTTGGGGCCTTCAGAAAGGCTGTCTCAAGGTTTAGGAGACCTGGGGGCAAAGGAGGAGAGAGCCCCCAGATCTGAACCCCTATTCCTGCTGTGGAGCCACCCCTTAGAGTGGTTCTCACGTTGACTCACCTAGGGGAACCCCGGACCAACCACATCAGACCCTCAGGGGTAGGTCCCTTCCCAGGCATTGGCCAGTTACAGCTCCCCAGGAGACTCTGACGTGCAGCCAAGGTCAAGGCCACAGCCCGGAGGACCCTTCGATGGGACAATTCTCCATCTTGGAGCGGCACCTGGCTCCCAGTCTTGCTTTCCTTCCGCTCCCCATTCCCATGCCTCTCCCCCAGGCTGAGAGGCAGCCAGACCCTTGGGGAACCCACGGGTGGGAGGGGAGGAGCTGCCGGGTGCAAGCAGGCCCAGTGGAAGGCAGATGCCTGGCTCCCCGCCCCCACTTCCCTCCACCCTCTATTTTTAGGTCCATTATTGTCCATTCTTGGGTGTATTTTTTCCCCACTCCTTCCCCAGAAAAACAGATCGGATTCCTCCAGGCAAAGCCATCTCGCCTTCCCTGGAGCTGGTGCGTGGGAGCCCACACACTGCCAGATAGACATGAAATAAGTGAATTATCAAATCATCGGATTAGCAGACTCCATCATGTCTCAAGGGGTAGAGGGGGTGGGCAAAACGCTGCCGTCACTCCTCCCCAGCCCTCCTTGCTCAGGCTGCCGAGGAGTGTTGGGGGAGGAGGGGCAGACAGGGACAGTACACTCCCCCAATGAAATGGCCACACATACGTGCACACATGCGCACACGCACATACACACACAACAACCACCTCAATCCAACCATGAGACAGAGATTCAGAGCGCCTCAGGTCAGCTAAGCAGCCTGGTTAGGAGCTAGGCACTGGGTCCAGGGAGCCTGGAGTGGAGGTGCCAGGCTCCTCTACTTGGAAGCTGTGTGACTTTGAGCAAGTGGCTTAACCTCTCTGAACCTCAGGTTCCTCATATTGAAAATGGGTATAAATATAGGATCTGTCGTTAAGTGTTCTGGGTGGGTTCAACGAGCAACTTCAGGTCAAGTGCTTGGTATGCAGTAGGCACTCAATAAATATGAGCTTTTGCTGGTCTGAAGAGGTGGTGGAAGATGTGGAATCAGGAAAAGCCTCAGGCAACAGGATCAGTCAGTTACAAGAAGACAAATGGTGATTTTCCTGCGCTTAAGGGCCCCCAGAGGCAGCATAGGGGCCCACAGGGGCCCACATGTGGACTCAGGGTGGTCTGGGAAGCCTTGTGAGTGTTTGCAACCGTGTGTGTGTGTGTGTGTGTGTGTGTGTGTGTGTGTGTGTGTGCACGCACACGCATTGTTCCAGGAAGAGCACCATGGATTCTCAAAGGGACGGAGACCCCGCCAGAGAAGGAGGCACTGCTCTGGGGTTTTGCAGCTGAGCTGAGGTTGGTGTCCTGCCTCTGCCCATCCCCTCCGGGTCCTCCAGTGCCTGGGAGGTTATTGCTCTCTCCATGCCTCTCCCTCTTCCTCTCTCTAAGTCTGAAAGTCCCAAAAGCCAGAAGCAAGATCTAGGAATGCAGTGGGGTCTGGAGGCTGAATACATAGACCCCCTCTGGTGAAGGCAGGAAGTTTACACCCCAAAGCGGGGACGAGACCCAAGGGCACCCAGCCCCTGGCAGCCAGTCCAGCGTGGAGCCTGGTTCCCCAGAAGCCCAGACCCAGCAAGACGCCAGCCTCGGAGCTGTTGGCAAGGGGTTTTAGATGGTGCCTGGGGTGGGAACAGGGCATGCTCTTTGGCCCACTGGCTTCTCCTCCTGCCGTCACCTGCCTTTGCTGTCTCTTGATTCCCCAGAAGGAGCGGACAATTCAGGAACCTGCAGTCTCCCACGTGGGCACCATGCCCTTTCTGTGGGCTCAGGCGGGGGCGTGCTGCCGTGGCTGACGAGGCTCTGGGGTTACCTGCAGGCTCCATCTCTCATTCTCCTCCTTTTCATCTTTTGCCCCAAAACGGACTTCTGCTACGACCGAGGGGAAATGCCCTGGTCATGTTTCATTTCCTTTTATTTCCCTGGTTGACACTTGGAGTCAAGTGGACAAGTGATTCAGGCAACAGGAGGGAGCTGGAATGCAGGACCGAGGGGGTCCAAATTGTCCCAAAGCCCCCAGGACAAACTGCGCTGGGGGAGAAGAATGCCAGGTCCTTGCAGACGGGCCCAGGACGCTTTAATAGGAAGGGCAGCTCTAGAAAGCCCCAGGTGTAGATCTGGAGGGATCCACAAACGTGGATTTAATTCCTTCCTACCAGCGAGGCCCTGAGGGGTGACGTGGTTGCACCTTGGGATCTCAGGTCCCCAAGGACAGTGATCCCGACTTTTGACAAGGCAGGATGGGACAGTGGTCAAGGCCCCGGAGTCAGATCCTGGCTTTGTCGCTGCTGTGCAAACTTGGGTAAGTCTCTCCACCTCTCTGAGCCTCCCTCCCTTCATCTGCAGTATACCCGTCCCAGTGCTGCGGAGAAAACACAAACGCCATGCACAGAAAGTGCACATGCAGGGTACCCGGCCCACAGGGAGGCCTCGGGAAATGGCAGCCAAAACCCACGAGATGGGGCGGGTGGGAGAAACACCAGCGTGTGGTGAGACACATGAGAGTGTGTCCCCGGCTCTTGCTTCCTGAAGCTCCCACCTGCGGGCCGGGGTTGGACCACATGCACCCCAGCCCGACATCGGACGGTAATCGCCGAGGCTGACTTTGATCCCTAACCTTCTGCCCCCCATCCTGCCTCACCCCTGGCCTTGCCCACCTCCCACAAACATCCCCTTCCTGTCCACCTTTCACAGTGCTGCCACAGCAAGGAGAACCACAGCTTGCGGACGGGCCAGGGCAGGGGCCTTAAGATCCCCAGGGCCTGCAAGAGCCAGCTCTGAGCAGGGCTGGGTCACCAGGGGCTACACACAGGTGTGAGAGCTCACCTGAGCAGGCCAGAGAGCAAACCTTAACCTTACGGCCATGCCTACCCTGAAGGTGTGGCTCCACCGCGCGCTGGGAGGCGTTCCAGGTCCCCCACCGAATGCCACCACATGTGGTCAAATCCAGGAGGTGACTGGATGTACGGGGACCTGGTGTGGAGGGCCTCATGTCCCCAGGGCTCCAGTCCATAGCTTACGGTTGAACCTCCCAGGTCTGCTGCTCCCTCACTGGGGCCCGAGGAAGTCAGTCCATCCCGTCGGGCCTCAGTTTCCCCATGTAGGAAATGGGGCAGACGTTGGACACTATTAGTGGTTTCGTATTGTGTTCACAGGAGCCCTAGGATTTCCGGGGGTGGGGGCTCAGGGGTCCGGGGCAGGGGCAGAGGGTACCAGCGGCCAGGTTCCAGGCACCCACTTTCCCTTGAGTAGTTAGTCCCACTGTAATGTGCTTAGAGATATCGGGGTTCCTCTGGTTTAGGTAATCTCTAAGACCCCTTCCCAACTGCACCATCTACTTGAGATGAGGGATAATTATCACCAGCGTTTCTTTATCGCCTACTTTGTGCAAAGATGGAGACACAGAATCTGGTGCCCTGATGAGCAGGGGAGGGGAGGAGGTGAAGTGGAGGCAGGAGATATTTGGAGACCAGAGAGGTCACAGGTCATGACATCCCCTCCCCAGATACCCTTCTCTGGGAATCACAGTTAACATCCCAGCTTAAAGGATAAGTTAGGAAAAAAGGAGCAAAAGAGGGAGGAAAGGACGGAGGTGGGAGAGAAAGGGAGGGAGGAGGGGTGAGCGTTTGGACTTCCTCCCTCCTCGGGAGGTTGAAGGACTAGGGTCTGAGTTTGGGCCTGGACTTTGCCACGCAGTATTAGACTCTCAGTTTTCTCATCTGTAAAATGGGGACAATAAGATAAAGGTTGTTTCCACCATGAGGGATATTTGGGAGGGTTAGATGAAATACCGCACATAGACTGCTCAGTGCCTCAGTGGAATAGATCTGAAAGTCCAGAAATAAACCCACACGTCTATGGACAACTGATTTTCGACAAGGGTGTCAAGACCATTCCATGGGGAAAGAATAGTCTTTTCAACATGTGGTGTTGGGAAAAGCATATATCCACATGTAAAAGACTGAAGTTGGATGCTTGTCTGACATCATATACAAAAATTAACTCAAAATGGATCAAAGATCTAACTATAAGAGCGAAAACTATTGAAGTCTTAGAAGAAAACATAGGGGTAAGCACTCGTGAGCTTGAATTTAGCAATGATTTCTTAGATACGACACCAAAAGCACAAGGAAAAAAGAGACGAATTAGACTTCACTAAAATAAAAAAAGAAATTGTGCCTAAAAGGAACAATCAAGAGAATGAAAGATTATCTGTAGAATGGGGGAAATATTTGCAAATCACATATCTGATAAGGATTTAGTATCCAGAATATATAAAAAACATGTACTACTCAACAACAAAAAGACAACCCAATGAAAAAATGGGCAAAAGACTTGAATATATATTTCTCCAAAGAAGATATATAAATGGTCAATAAGCACATAATATCCAGCATCATTAGTCCTTAGGGACATGAAAATCAAAATCCTAATGAGATACCACTTCACACCAACCAGGTTAGCCATTATAGTAAAAAACAAAGACGGAAAATGACAAACGTTGGCAAGGACCTGGAGAAATTGGAACCCTTGTACAGAGCTGGTAGGAATGTAATATGGTGCAGCTGCCCTGGAAAACAGTTCAGCATTTCCTTAAAAACTTAAATCTAAAATTACCATATGGGGACTTCCCTGGTGGCACAGTGGTTAAGAATCCGCCTGCCAATGCAGGGGACACGGGTTCGAGCCCTGGTCCGGGAAGATCCCACATGTCGCGGAGCAACTAAGCCCGTGCACCACAACTACTGAGCCTGTGCTCTAGAGCCCACGAGCCACAACTACTGAGCCCACGTGCCACAACTACCGAAGCCCGTGCGCCTAGAGCCCATGCTCTGCAACAAAGAGAAGCCAATGCAATGAGAAGCCTGCACACTGCAATGAAGAGGGGCCCCGTCTCGCTGCAACCGGAGAGAAAGCCCGCGCGCAGCAATGAAGACCCAACGCAGCCAAAGATAAACAAACACATAAATAAACTTATTTAAAAAATAAACAAACAAAAAATAAAATTACCATATGACCCAGCAATTCCACTCCTAGGTATAGACCCAAGAGGAATGAAAACATATGTCCACTCAAAACCTTGTCCGTAAATGTTCCTAACAATATTATTCATAATAGCCCCAAAGTGGAAACAACCCAAATGCCCAGCAACCGATGAATGGATAAACAAAACGTGGTAGCGCATACGGTGGAATATTATTCGGCCGTAAAAAGGAATGAAGTACTGGTACGAGCTACGACATGGATGAAGCTTGAGCACGTTATGCCGAGTGAAGGAAGACAGATACAAAAAGTCACACGCTGCATGATTCCATTTACATGAAATGTCTGGAATAGGCAAATGTGAGAGACAGAAGGCAGACTAGTGGTTGCCAGGGGCTGGGGGAAGGAGGAACGGGGAGTGGCTGCTGAGGGAGACGGGGTTTCCCGTCTGGTTACACAACATCATGCATGTGCTAAATGGCACGACTTAAAAATGGTTCAAAAGGCAAATTTTATGTCATATGTTTTACCCCAACTTTAAAAAACTGAATGGTTCATTTCATGTTAGGTGACGATCACCTCAATTCTTTTAATTAAAAAATATTTTTAAATGCCTTCACCACAAGAAAAACATTTTAACGGTGCGTGGTGATGGATATTAACTAAACTTACAGTGGTAATCCTTTCACAACATGTACCTACCTCAGATCATCACGTCGTACAGTACACCTAAAACGGATGCCATCTTCTATGTCAATTATACCTCAATTAAAAAATTTGCAAAAGAATTTAGAAGCAGAAACCAAGGGGAAACGATGTGATGTACCGCTATGTTTTTAGCCCTCAGCTTTGTTTTTCTTTGTTTTGATTTTCCTTTAATAGACTACTATAATAAAGGGATTTAAACTTGAAAAAAAGCCTAGTGCTGTGCTGAGCACAGGATATGCACTTGGAACCCTTCTGTCTGCACTGGAGCCCCTCACTTTGTCTGTTTGAGACCAAGGCTGAACCCCAGCATAGATTTTTACCAAACTCCGAGAATGTATCTTACAATCACGCAGGGATGCTGGGTGAAGTGGTTAATCTAGCCAAACCCCATCGTTGCACAGTTGGGGAAACTGAGGCTAAGGAGCTGTCCCAGCAGCGAGGAGACTCTGTCGGGGCCCAGCACTGCCCCACTCGCATCCTGCGCTCATGCTACTCTGGCACGCCACCCACCCCCCACCAGCGCCAGCAGTTGGTGTGTGCTTGGGGAATTAGAAACACGTTTGCATATATTTAAGCAAATACGCTGTGATGAAAAACAAATCAGAACCTGTGAACCAAAGCTGAACAGACCCATGCATCATCTGCATTTCCCACTTTCCCCATCACTCCGGTCCCCTCCAGGTGGGAGCTGAGCATCCTCGTGGGCCAAGTGGGCCCTGGCCAGATCTGAGGCAGGAAAGCCTGGGTCCTGGGCTGTGGGACAGGAACAGCTTTGCAGCCTGGACCCCGTTACTGGGGCAGTGAGGGTGAGGGAACCTGCTTCTTTGAGCCTGCCAAGCTCTGTTCGGCCCTGTGGCTCAGGAATCCCATGCCCTGTGGGCTCCCTCAGGTCTCTGCATGCCCACTGCTCTGCCCCTCCCCTCCTCCCCCGACACCCTTGGCCTAACCCCCCTGACACTAGAGAGTAGTTAGGAACCAGGCAGAGGAAGGTTGCATCCCAGCTCCACCATTAGTGGGCCTTGGGGAACCTTGGTCTATTCCTCCATCCAATGGCACAATAACAGTCCCACCCAGAGGCTTACAGGGAGCGGGGTGGGGGGTGGGGTGATGAAACAAACAGGTGGAGTGGGTCATCCCCTCCCCATCACCCACACGCTCTCCCCTCATGTCACACGGACCCCTACCTGCATCTCTGCAATTGCGATTCTTTCTGCTTCATCATCACTCTTCTGAATCCTCCAACCCTTCAAGGTCATAGACCAACCCAGACCAACCCGGTGCCCTGCCTTCCCCCTCTGAACTCCCACAGCATATGCTGACTCTACCCCACCTTACACACTTGGCTAATAGGCTCCTCTTCTGTTATTTTCTACTTTCACTCCTTTTGTCTCTCACGCTAAATTCTAGGATGGGGGAAAAAATCCCTTTCGGGAAACATTCATTTTGTGCCAGGCACCCAGCTGAGGGCTACACGCTTTGTCTCGTCTCATCCGTACGACCTTCCTTTGAGATTGTGTTTAGCATCATCCCAATTTTCAGATGAGAAAACCGAGGCTCAGAGCACGAGGGACTTATCCAAAGTCCCACAACCCAGAAGGGGTGGGATGAGCATGGGCCCCCGTTTGCCCCATCCCAAACCTCAAGTTCTCACCCACAGCTGGAGTGGCCTGCCTGTCCATCCATCCATCCACCCCCTGCCTCGTCACACGTGGGACTTAACAAGACAGCTTGTGTTATACGTGCATTAAGGGAGAAAAATGAAAATATATGAAAAATCAGGGCCAGGGAATGTAGAGAGGGAAGAGGCGGATGAGCCTGGGGAAAAGTTCTAGAACCTCTAAGTCTCTGACACTCTTTGGAAAGATGTGTCCTCCAGGCCATTTCCCTTCCCCCTGGCACTCCAGAGGCCCTGCCCCCTACCCTCCATGGAGTGTCTGGACCCAAACCCATCCCCTTAAGAAGAGTAAGAGGCCAGAATCTCAGTCGTGTGGGCCCGGCCCTCGGAGGCAGCGCTGCTCCCATCCTGTCACTCGTCTGCTCCCCTGGAAGGAGACTTTACCAAGCAACAAGATGTCATGCATGGAACTATTCTTGTCCCAGGCTGGGCCCTGCCTCGGGCACTTCAAGAGACTGAGTGGCTTTAACTAAGGGCTGGGGGAAGCTCAGGTTCCAACACCACTTCCTGCTTAAGGACAGAACTGTGCAGACCTCCTGGTGACAACTGATTGAAAATCCTACAGAACAGGGACTCAAATGGAGATAAGTAGAGGCCTTTGGTTCCTCCTCTGTCCTGATTGAAACCCTAGTTATTCCTGTAAGAGTCAGCCCCGATCTCTCCTCCTCCGAGAAGCCTTCCTGGATCACACTGTCCCTCCCCCCACCCATCCATTGGTTCAGTAAATGCCTTCTGAGCATTAACTGAGCCAAGAGGGAGGGATGCAAAGATAAACAAGGCAGCCCTGCCTCTAGGGAGCTCACAGTCCAAGGGGGAGGCAAACATCAGGAGTAGAATAACGAGCATGGATTGACCATTGACTCCAGGCACTGTGCTCATGACGGTTCCAAATGCATATTTCCATCAATAGTCCCATTTAAGGAAATGAGACTCAGAGAGGTTAAGCTTCACGCCAAAGGTCACACAGCAGGGGATTCCAACCTCTACCTCTCTGCCTCTAGAGCCTGAACTCTTAACCAGTAGGCCACTTCTGTAAGCCCAATGACACAGTTGTGACCAGATGGGGCCTTCTAATCCACCTGGGCTAGGGAGTCAAGGATGGCCTCCTGGGGGGGGGGTCCAACCTGAACCTCAAAAACTGAGGTAATCTAGGTAAACACAAAAGCCTCGGAAATGAAGGAAGCAAAGAAGGCGGAGGAGGCAGCACAGGCCAAGGCAAGGAGGCAGGAAACCCTGTGGTGAGCTAGAGCATATGGTGCGGTGGGGGGGGGGGAGCGGGTCACGCCCTCATCCTTCTCAAGCTCCTTACGTTAGGTCTCAGTCTCACCCACTCCTAGTTAGTTGTGCACCACCCTTAACACCTGCTGTGTTTCTCTTGTTGTTTATTTGGATTTGCAGGAGTTATTGCACTGTCCCATCACAGCTGTACCTGGCATGAGGTCAGCCCCGGAAACGGGACGGGAGGGCTGTGACGGGGAGAGGAGGGAGGGGTGGGGAAGGGTGTTCCCCAGGCTGTCCTCTGTGGGTTTGGGGGCAGAACACAGAGGGGAAAGGAGACCCGAGCCAGTGGGCTGGTGAGCTCAGTGCTGCTGGATGGAAACGTTTCGTGAACATCAAGGTCTGGCAGGAGGCGTGGCATCTGTGACCTTGATTCTGCACGTGGTGTTCAGTGTCATGGTGGGGAGGGGCTTGAGGCCCCCGGGACCCACCGGCCGTCTGCAGTCATCAGCCCAGCAGACCCCATGGGGTAGGGATGGGGCCATTTACTCTGCGTTTGGGTATACGGAGGCGCAGAGAAGGCAAAGCAGGTTCTGAGGAAGACGTGGGCTCTACGATGCGCCTTCGTGACCATCTCTGGGTTTTCCTGTGCACCAAGACCCAGGCACCTCTGTGTGCTCAAGTCTCCTTAGATGAAACATTTAATGTTCAGCTATTTCACCGTGGAAAAAGCAAGATGCTCAAGACTGGATCAACGACACCATCAAAGCCTCACCCTAGAAGAGAACTTGCGCTCTCTAAGCGCTTTCAGATATTCTGAAAAGCGCTTCCTTCTCCCAGGAAGTCAGGGGCAGGGCAAGGCAGCCATGTCCCATTACGTGGGGAAACTGAGGCTCAGAAAATTGAAAGACTTGCCCCAGATCACCCAGCCCACAAGCAGCAAAGCTGGGATGCAAGCTCCGGTCTTCAGATTCCAGGCCTGTGGCTCTTGTCGGGATAGCACACCACCTTTCTGGAACCTTCCGCCAGGTCTCCCACATTCAGGAATCTGAGCTCCCAGCTTCACCCCTCACCCCTGGGACCTCCACCCCTCCTGCTCTCTGCTTTCCTCCTTCCGCAGTGGCGACACCTCCTTACCCTGCAAAGGTCCCGTGGCAACCACAGGCCTCCTGTCTGTCCATCATCAATAGTAAGTATCACCCATGACTGACAGATCACGTAGAGCAGCGTTCCTCAGAGCGTTCCCCGCGTGCATCCGAATTACCTGGACTTCTCGTTAAAATGCAGCTCTGGCTCAGCGGGTCTGGGGCGGGGCCTGGGGGTCTGCATCTCTAACAAGGTGAGTCCAGGGACTACACTTCAGGCAGCAGTGTGTAGCTAGCTGTAGGGTCATTTTCAACACCACCTGCCTGGTCTATGCCCCCCACCCTCTTTTCTCACCGTCTCTCTCCTGAGCCTCAAGGCGTGAGGACAGGGTTTCCCCCTTCCTTTCACGGCAGCGCAGGCAGCTGGCCGGCGACCGCTCTTTCGAAGCTCTGCGGGGCTGCTCCCCTAACCCAACAGTGCCCTCCCCATCCCAAAGGGGTCCTGCTAGGGGCTGAGAAGCCCTTGCGGGCGCTGCCTTTCCCTCCTTCTCAGAAGGCTGGCCCTCTCCAACCAGGCCCTGGGAGTCAGGGGTGGGAGGCTGCCCGCCTTCTCCCGCAGCCTTCATTGAAATTTCGCCCTTGCCCAAGAATCCTTGGTTGAGAGCTCAGCCCTATTAATTCTCATTGTGCATTTGGAGCCAATAGGTTTTTTGTTCATTTATCTTGGTCTTCCTCCCCGCTTGCCTTCCTCCCCAGGCTGGAATTTACAATTCAGTTCTCAGGTGGCCTTGCGGAAGTACACAAGTCCGGGGGGAAGAGAGGGTCTGCACACTGAAGTCTGAAAGGGGCAATCGTTCCGTGGCCCCTCTTGCAACCTCAGGGTGCCCCAGGGCTCATGCTCCGTTTGGGTGGATGTTAGGACAGGCCCAGCACTCGCCGCAGGAGGGGTGCCAGGAAACAGGGACCCACTGGGCTATTGTAAGCCTAAGGGGGCAGAGGGCCACCTGGGTACCACTAGGGCGCCCCCTGGTGGCGCCACCGGCCATGGCTAGAGGAGTGAACGCTTCCTGAGCACACATCCACCACCTGCTGCCCTGAGACCAGGAATACAGGGCGTGGTGTCCCCAAGGCTGGAGAGAGGCAAAGAGACAAAGGCTCGGACACAGCCAAGGACATAATAGCCACAATGGTAAGCAAATAACAGCTACCACACATTGAGTACCTACTACGTACCAGGACACCCATGGCCAGGCTGCATCTTTCCACTGGCACTGTGACTTGCCTACACCACCATCTCTGCTTCACCAAAGCTCAGAGAGGGAAGGCTGGGCCGTCGGGTGCATAAGCACGGGTCCTGGCCACGTACAAGGTCCCAGCCCGCCCTCCAGACCGAGTGACCTTGGCGGGATTTAGCCCACGCTTTCTAATCCCTACAATGGGATTAGAAGAGTCCCCACCTCAGAGCATCCTAGAGGTGATTTAATGAGACATGCACAGAACCTGCTTAGGGAAGCTGCAGTAAACAGTGGGGTGGGGTGGGGGTTTGAATCCATCTGGACGTGACCCCCTCCTCCCTGCAGAAGCCAGCCTAGGCAGCCTCCCCATCCTCGTTGGCTGCACGTTTGTAATCAAGGGCAGAGCCGGATGGCAGCCCATCATGAAATATTTAAGTCCATCAGACAGGTGTCAGGACACCGAGGGAGATGCTGTTCCTCCCCTGCTCCCTCCTCACCGGTCTTCCCAGGAGAGGACAGGAGGGGCATGAATGCTCCTTGCACAGCTCAAGGACCCATGCTGGGTGGCATCAGGACTGTGGCGGGGTGACCACTCCACCCCGGCAGCTGCGCTGGGTTCTCTGTGTGTGAGAGTGGGGGCAGGGCGGAGGCCCGGGGCCAAGGGCATCCTGAGCCAGCTTTGGCCAGGAGAGGGCCTCAGACTTGCATTTGATGGTCATCTCCACCCCTCAAGCCTTGACCAGAAGCTGGTCCAGTGATTTATGATTTAGGCACCCCGCCCCACGGCCCCGCCCTCAGCACATTAAGACGATTAATATTCAAAAGAAGAAATACAGTCAAGACTCTGAATACAAGAGGCAGCGGTTGACTCTGCTCAGGGAGTGTGTGGAGAAGTCCTTACATGAGCTGGGGTGGGCAGCCAGCTTCAGATGTGGACTCAGAGCTGGGCTCCCCCAGTGCTGGCCTTGGCCCTGACTTTCAGGGGCCAGCCCCCTTGACTGTCCCTGAGCCAGCAAAGCCCTGGGGTCCTCAGTGCAGTGGGACTCTCCAGTCCCTGGCTCCTGGCCCTTTGCTGCTTTCTCCTCCCTCCCTCTCTCTCTCCCCAGCTAGCTCCCCCCAGCCCAGCCACCACCCACAGTGACAGCCTCCTGACTGCTGACCATCCAAGTGGGAACCTACCTTCCCAGGCTGACTGCTCTAGGATAGGACCCAAGCGCCCCGCGGGACTGAGGCCTCCTCAGGAGCCGAGTGGGGACATCGGCTCTGTCCAGCCATAAACCCAGAGACCTGGTGGCTCCCCGCAGGACACGTGAAGGCAGCAGCCGCCCGAGGATGACACTGAGCCCTTCCTGTGGCTCCTGCAGCCTGGCTCCCCTGTCCAGCCTCCCACCCGACCCGGGGCCCTGCCCAGTGGGAAGGTGTCTCTCGGGAGGCAGATTAGCTCAGTGACTCTGGAGCCAGACACTCAAATCATAGCTTCATCACTTCCTGGGCTGTGACTTTGGACCTCAGTTTCTCCATCTGTACAATGGGGATGACAATAGCTAACACCTAGGGGCACTTGCTCTGCGCCAGACCCTAGTCTGCGCAGTTTAGGGTGCATTAGCTCACTTACTCCTTACAGCGACTTGAGTGTGTGCTGTTAGTGTACACACTTCACAGGTGATGGAGTAGTGGCTGGCCCAGAGATGCCACTGGTCCAGAGCTCACCCCCTGAAACTCCTACTTTGTACAACACAGGATCAGCCCAGCTCAGCCGAGTGGAGGACTCCATGGAATGACTCGTATTGAGCTCTTAGCCTCCACACTCAGGGGCTTGCACAAATGGTCCCCGCTATTATTATTGTTGTTGTTGTTGTTGTTGTTAATGTTACTTGAGTACTGATGTACTCCGTGGCTCTAAGACTCCAACTTTCTCTAACTAGGGACTCAGGTGACAACGCCTGAAAGCCTGCCTCCCCCCTGACTTAACCAGCGACTGTGGTCACTGCACATAGGGGTGGAATCAGAAATGGTACCAGCCACACCGCCCGCCCTGCTCTGACTCCTTCCGTCCTCCCTTACGAATCCCCTCTGCACTGCCATCAAAACCCCCCCTGCGAAGCGCCGGCCCGGTGCTTGGCATTCCCTCGCTCGGCAAACCTGTTTGCTGGATTGGATTGGGTGGAAGAGGAGGTGGTACCACAGAGGGACGAACCGAGGGAGGTCAGAGTGCAACGCTGCAAATAGTACTCTGCTCGCTCGCCCAGATGCTGACTTCCTACGAGAGAGGTGGGGCTTATCTGCAAGGCTGGGGAACGGACTAGTACTGTGGTTTTCCCAAGAGGAGAGGATCTAGCGATCACCTGGCCAAGAATCTCCCCACCCCAAAGAACCATGTCACGTGACCCCAGCATCCTCAGGGCCGCCTTTGCTTTGGCACGTTTCCAAGCTGGGACAGAGACCTGATCCCAAACCTACATGCAGGAGAGCCAACCTTGCATCTTGGTCCTCCCGCTCTGCTCACCCACCCCCAGGGTCCGGCCCAGACCCCCACCCACTTGGCCTGAGCGAACAGAACGGCGGGGTGGGGCTGACTTACGTGGGAGCAGAATCTCTCAGGGGGGTCTCCACACGTGATGCCGGAGGGCTCCACCTTCACCTTGACATAGTCCTTCAGGCGCATCACCTTGGGCTGGCAGGCATAGAACTCCCAGGTGGGGCCTTCATCCGTGGTCACCCAGGATTTGCAGATGTCGTAGTCCCCAGAGGCCAGCGGGAGGCAGTGCAGGAAAAGAGCCAGCAGGTGCAGCATGGCGGCGCAGTCCCCAGGGGCGAGGCCCAGAAAGGGACCGGAGAGGAGGCGACTGGGTCAGGAGGGCCTCGCCGCCTCAGCATGGAAAAGCCACGTCTACCAGGCGACGGAGGCCGGATGTCCCAGGGACTCTGCCAGGTTGCAAACAGCGAGGAACTTGTTTTTTCCAAGAGGCCGATGTGGAAAACTCAGAGCCAGCGTTTCTCAGACTGCTGATGGGCAGATCGAGAAGTTGCCCACAACTTGGCGTCCTCCTAACCTTGGCATCACACCTCTCCCAGAGGGGAATCTGATCAGATCAGGCAGACTCTCAAATTGTGACGGTGGATGGAAATGGGATAGGGAGAAAATCCGCAGGGATCTGGCGTGAGGCCGGATCAGATTGCTTTTAATTTTGGTCCTTCCAATCAACCCGGGTCTTTAAAGGGCCCTGAATGTGTGATGTGCACTCAACACAACTGCAAAACAACCCTCCGGCCTGCGTTGTAAAGATAAAGTAAAATCAGGAGGTGTACCTGTTTGCTGCAAACACGTTCCCTCTATGGGATTGGACTTGGCATTTTGGACCCATAAAAGAGATTTCTTTTCATATGGGCTTAAAGTGACAACAATTGTGCAGCTGGACTGGAGCATAAAAAAAGCGACTGAGGTGTTAACTGGGGAGCAACTTATTTGGCTCGTCTTTGGTGGGGACAGGCGCTAATGGGAACCAGCTGACCTTGGCTGGTAGCCATGGGCAACTTATTAGGAAGTTTCTGAGACTTCAGCTCCCAATCCATCCAGGTACCCGGGGTCTGGCTTGTCTTTCATTGTAAGAACGGAGGAGAGAGAGCTCCTTAGCAACAACACCTGCAACAAGTTAAATAGAGAAAGGGGGGGGAGAGTAAAGATGTATAAGAACAAAAGCTCTCTGACAAAATGTGCAAAAGATGAGGCTGCATTATTAGCAAGGTGTCCCAAGGAAACTGGGTTATTTTTATTAATATAGGAGATGCACATTTGAAGATGGGGCACGTTATTAAAAAGGTGATGCGCTTTCTCCATATTTATGGGGGTGTTGGGGTCGGCAGAAGTGCCCCTGTTTGGGGTCAGTGACTTTCTAAAGCAGCCCCAGGAGCCGAGATGAATGGTGGCTTTCTCATGCCTGACAAGTCAAAATGTCAAAACCGTAGATGAGGCTGTAATTAATTACAGGTGCCGACGAGGCTGTGAGGACAGGTTCAGGTTAAGAACGGTCCACGCGCGGGCCGACAATTACGAACTGGGTGCCAGTAAATACACCTCCAAAATTCTGAAATGGTGAATTTAATTTTTAACTGTAAGAAACTAGGGATGTTGAAGACTTGGACGGAAGTGACAATGATTTGTCATATTCGCTTTTTCCGATCAAGGCCAAAATTTTGCAATCATCCCTTAGAGGGTATGTTTATAAACAGGTCACCATTATGATTATTGCTTTACTATTTTAAGCTACCGGTAATTATTTAAAAGCCCTACATAGACATAACTAAGATGAATGTTACATTGCGAAAAGCACGACTCCAATAGTGCGGGGTGTTCCGGGACACTTGATATATCACCAGGAGAATTTGGTCCCCAGTGTGGGATCTAGCCAATAGGGCAAAGGTTACTGCAATGAGTCGCAGCAGAAGCGCATGTGTTATTAATTCTGGTTATTACGTCTACGATTATTGCATCTAAATTCCCAAACTGCTGACTCTTCAGCCATTGTACCTAGAAGGTCCACGACGTTTCCATGAACCTCCATTCTCCACCCAGACACAAACGCACTCCTGCCAAAAATGACAAACCGGAGTGGGGGGACATTGTCCAAATGGGGGCTGGCCGCCCCGCGCCTCCCCAGGAGAAGCCCCCAGCCTCTGCCCCAAAGCTCCAGGCTGGGGGCATCATAAATCTGCATTAAGGCAGCCCCTGCCCCTCTCTCTGGCTGAAGGGCTCTTGATGCAGATGAATGAGCCGAGGGGGACACAGTTTCACATCTCACCTCTGGCTGTTTAAAGAGAAACAGTGTTACAGAGCCTGTCCGGCCTTGAATGTGCTTCTTGCTAGAAAACTCTCAGAAAGAACCCGCCTGGAGACTATTTTTACAACCTGAGAAAATGTAGTAAAAATAAGATAGCGCGGCCGGCAAAGGTTTGGATGCCTCTGTCTGAGCTTCGCGCTGCCCAGAAAACAGCACATTCCTCACTCCTTCTTCCAGCCGCGGGCTCCTGACTGTTCGCTCCCAGGTAGGGCGCCCGACTGCGGCTCGCAGGGTGCGCCCGGACGCGGGCTTCCTTCGTCTGCAGGACCAGAGTGCTGCCTCCGGCCTGGACCGCACTGGACGCAGGCGAGCGTGGGGAGGCAGTGAGGCCCGGAGGCCAGGAGGCCCGCGAGATCGAAGGGGCAGCGCGCCTCGCAAGCCTATTCATTGCTTTGCAGTTCCGCAGGCTTAAACGCCATGCATTCCCTGGAAGATGGGGTGGGGGAGCCAACAACATCAAAATCTGCGGGGGGGGGGGGGTAATAAATATGTTTACAACTAGTCAATCAGTTGGGCGTTGCTGGCATCGTAAGGGAATTGCGAGCTCAGCATGAGAATGTTACAGTCAGTTTTTGCCAAACAGAAAAAAAGGGAGGGGGAGAGATGCAAGCGTCTCCGGAACAGCGAGGAGGAAAGCACGGAGTGAGAAGCCAGTGTGGGAAATTTCAGAGTAAGAGGTTGTATCCCGGCGGATAGTTTACTCCTTGGAAAATAAATCTTCACCTGATATTATTAAGAAACTGCAGCTCCCAGAAACAAATCGAATCAATGCGCTTTCTTTTCTTTTAAGAGTCCTCAGGAGCCGAGGGGGCTGAAAGCCAGGTTATTAAAACCCGAAAATTAGATTTTACCAGGATTTCTGAACTCAGATTTTTCTGTCTTATTGAATTAGCGCCTCTCGAGCTGGCTGGGCTGGAAGCAGGCTCCTCCCGGAGTTGCCGGCTGCGCCCTCGCCTCGTGGGAAACTTGCCTTGGTGGACGCGGAGCCCCTGGGGGGGGGGGGTGGTCCCTGGAGAGGGGGCGCTGGGGGCTTCTCCCAGGACCCAGCCCACCCCCAAGTTTCTTCTCCTTTCCCAGCGGGGACAGTCGAGGGGAGTGATATCTGCCTTCAGGGGAGGGTGCTGGGAGCCAGGAAGGAAAGGGGAGCCCGCTCCCGGTCGCGATCACCTTCCAGTCCCACCCCATCCTCCCAACCCTAAACCTCCCTCAGCCCGCGCCGGTCCAGTAGGTGCCCCGCTCAACGCGGCCGCACGAGTGAGCATCCCATTTCCGGCGGCCCCAGTGCCCCCAGCCCCGGAATGGGAGCCTTCTTGGGCTCCCGGGCGCCCCCCACGCCCTCTCAGCGCCCAGACAGCCCCGAAGAGTTGAGCGCGGGGGGTGGGGCGCGAGGAGGAGGCCTCGGCTGGGGCCGGGGGGAGGGGGGGTGTGGAGATGGGGGTCAGCTCCCAGCCTTGGACGCCAAGGGTTCGGAGTCCGTGCTTCGGGTGGGCTGCAAACGGCGGACATCGCACGGGGACGTGCCTGGCAATCCCGCAGTTGCTTTTTGTCTTCCCGAAGTTGAGTGCAAGCCACGGGAGCAATTAATAATCACGCCTTTCAAAAAGGCCCGGCGGGCACCGAGGGTGCACTCACACCTGACACCGCCTCCCTTACTTAGAAGACGCCCAGCAAAGCGCCGGGGAATTCGTTGCATCCTTTTCCCCAGCGCTGCCGCCCCCAGCCCAGGCGGACAACTTACTCCGGAGCCCGCGGACGCCGCGAGTCCACGATCCTCTTCCCGCCTTCCCGCGGCCTCTGCTCCCACCATCTGCGTGCCACCCAGCTGGAGGTTCGACTCCACGCTGTCCCCAAGCCGGTCCAGGCACATAACCCTCCCCATTAGCCCACCCCTCCAGGGCACGGAAAGAAGTTTCTAGCCGCCGCTGGAAGACAGAGTTTCTCTGTGCAACTCACACATACCCAGTTTTCAGAGAGGGGAAGGGGATGGGAGGAATCGGGGTGGCGATTAAATTGGAGTAGGGGAATGGCGCGCGAGAAGGGTTAATTTCCTTTTCACAAACACATCCAGGCATTCTGGTAACACCCATCCCCACCACTCACTCTCACAAACGATGGAAAAAGACCCTGGTGGGAAAAAGCCAGCCAGGAAGACAAGCTACTCCTTTAAGATACTGCCACAAATGCACACTCACACACCCCTCTCCAAGCGACTCCAGTCCTGCGCTAGTAACGGCCGCCACCAAATAACTTTTGCATCCGAGCCTTTGCTGGGCCGCTTTAAGTGGCTCCTGGGCCGCGGGAAAGCCTGCATGGTCACCGAAGCCCTTTAAAAATGAAACCAGCCTGGCAAAGCTGCAGCATCTCTCCCCCCCGCCCGCCCCCCCGCTCGCCTCCCGGGCTCTCCCCTCCAGCCTTACCCCGGCTCGGAGCGGCTTCCCGGAGCGGAGACCCGGGAGGCCGAGGACCGCCACCCTCGGCGCTCCGCCTCCCCCGTCTGGCTGGCGCTGGGTGGGGCGAGGGCCGAGGGCTGCGAGCCGGTTCTGCTTCCCCGCGCTGCTCCCGCTGCCGCTGTGGCCGCCGCCGCCGCGGCCGTCAGATCGGGGCTGGGGAGCCCTCCGGCCGCCGGGGGGGCCGCCCGCAGCCGTCCCGGAGACGGGGGCCGGGGGAGGGGCCCGCCCCAGCCGCCCGCATCGCCCGCCCCGGCCGAGCGGGAGGTCGCCGCTAACAAGTGCAAACTTTTGGGGCCCCCTGGGCGGCTCGGAGGGGACCCGCGCTCGGGCACCGGGCAGCCCCCGGCCCGGGTGGGCTTCGCGGCTGCTCGTCGGGGCGCCGGGGCATCCCCCCGGCGCGGCGCGGGCCAGATGGCGGGGCGTTTCACTGCCCCCCTGCACTCCTCTCCAAGTTAATGCCGAGGCTAAATCCTCTTGCCATCACTCACGATCACCATCGGGGCTTTTATCTCTCGGTCTGATCCGGGCTGCGTAACTTCCTCTGTGTGGCTTTAACACACCATCCCACCACGGAGCAACGGTCTTCTTAAAGGTGCAGGAAGGAAATACTGCGAGACTCGGGGGACGCGCCACGGCCCGGGGAGGGGCTCTGCGAGCAGGGGCGTCCCGGCGGGCCCGCGGCCAGGGTGGCCCCAGAGGGCGGCCGCGGGAGCGAGCCTGCTCTGGGGGGTCGCAGCCTAAACATCTCCTCCCGGCCCGGGGGCCAGCGGGTCCCGGCGCGCAGAGCGCATTCTCAGCCAGCTCGGGTCAGGCGCCGCGGGGCTGCGGCTTCCTTTTCCGAAACCCAGGGGCCTGACAGGCTGCCAGCGCCCATGGGTGTGGGAGCTGCCCCATCGGCCCCGGGGAGGGGGCCAAGTGAGTCAGTCCGCCCACCCCCCAACATCCAAGGGCTCAAGGCTGCAGCTCGGTCTCCCTCTGGGAAGTGCTGCCACCCAGAAGGCCCCAAGCAGTGGGTAAAAGGGTGGGTGGGTGGATTGGGGGAGATGGGGAGGGAGCGATCTGAGCGCACAACCAGAGCCTGAATACCAGCTGACACATCGCCGCCTCCACCCTGATGGGCCCTGCTTTTGACGAAGCCAAGCCAGCTCCGGAGGGAGTGCGGAGTAGGGGGGCAGGAGAGGCCTCACTCCCTGGTAAGCCTGGGAGGAGCCCGTGCGAGGACTCCTGCAGAGCCCAGGGCAGAGGCCAGGGAGCTGGGCACCCTGGGCAGCCCTGGGCTCTTCAACCCCCTGGAGGTTTCCTTCCAGGCTGCCTCCCAGGCCTGTGGGGAGAGCTTCCTCCATCTTCCAGGGGAGACCTGTGGTTTTCAGGTGCTCCTGGCTTCCTGGGGGTGGGTTCTCACTGCAGCGCTCAGGCAGCCAGCACGGTCATTTGGCGCATCAAGAACAAAGAGCCTGAGGACAGGGAGAGGGAGAGAGAGAGAGAGAGAGAGAGAGAGAGAGAGAGAGAGAGACTGGTCCAAGGTCCAAGGTCACAGAGGGTGTCAGGAAGAAGAGCAAAGGATGTGGCCCTGAGCGCCATACCCTCTGCCACCTCTTACCTCCACCTTAACCCTCCCCTGCTTTGGGCCCCCCTAAGCTTGCAGAGGGGGCTGTATTGCTGAATAACGTTTAGACTGTTGTCACAGAGCAGGCAGAGGACACGGAATTAAAGACTGTCATCTGCTTTAATAATAATAATAATTTAACTTTTATTGAATACCTGCTTTATGCCAGGATCCATGCAAACCACCTTATGTGTATTATCCACTGATTCTTCCCAGCAGACCTGTGACTTAACTCCTGTCAGTAAAGTCCCAAGTTATAGATGAAGCTTAGAGATGTTAAGTAACTTGTCCAAGGTCACACATCTGAGGAAGACTCTGGCCTGGGATGCAGGGCTCTTGGGCTTCCCGGTGGTGCCCCTCCTGACTTGCTGGGTAACTTGGGGCACGGCACAGAGTGTTTCTGGGCCTCAGTTTCCCCACCTGTGAGATGTGAATGGTGAGTCTTTCCTTCTCCAAAGAGCGGTCACAAAAAGGCCATCGAGTGCCTCCTCCTGCAGTGCTCTCAGATCCCTCCCACTAGAGATCCCCTCTCCTCCAACACATGCAAAGCTGTCCAGGAGAGCAGATGCAAGCCAGCCCCTGCTTACCTGGTCCCGGGGCCTCAAAGCATCCAGTAGGAGAAAGCTCCTTGGAGGAGAAGAACACATCTCAGCAATTTGACTTTCAAGCATTTGGCCTGCAGGCAGTAGTGAAGGGCACAGTGGGGGGCTCCCACGCAGGCAGGGTGAGTGATGACCTGGGTAGGCCCTCAGCCTGCTGTCGCCCCCAGGCAGCGCCGTCAATTCCTGGGAAACGCCTTGCTCCTCCATCATCACCGAGACTGGATGCTGTCAGGACAGCCAACAGGACATGGCGGAGGGGGCTTCTGATTTGTGGTTCACCTAAACACAGTGGAGGGACCCAGGGCGTATTCCTGTTATTTCCCAGATGGTTTAAGTGACCCATGTGCAAAGCTACATGCCGCGGAAACAATGTTTAAATTGCCTCTGCAGCCCTCCTCTCCCCAGCACTTCCCGCCTCGCCGGCGAGCTGACGCCGACCGGCATTTTCAGAGACCCATTCCCCAACCTGTCTTCTGGTCTCCCCATTTCCAGATCCCGGAAATTATGGAATCGTGGAAAGAGCACTGACCCGAGAGTCAGAATAATAGCCCCTACTAGCTATGTGGCCTGGGGCCATTACTTCCCCGCTCTTAGCCTCAGTTTCTCCATCTGCGTAATGAGGGGAGTTACCCCAGAAGGTAGTCCCTGTGCGGTGATCCCGAGTTGACAGCAGGCCATAGCAACCTCTGGGAGACAGCATCTCTTTCAAGTGACTAATAAAGTGCTTCTTTTCCAAGATGGGAAACAAATAGGATTCCAGCCATGTAGGGACCAGGTGGTCAAGGGATGTTCATTTTTAAATTTCATTAAGGTATCTTACGACAAATGACCTTTCCCCAGCAATGACGAGAAGCTGAGCACCAGGGGCAGGAAAGTGTGAATGAGTCTCCCCCGCAAATAATTGCTGGCTCCCCTCTCACAGCAGAGCCGAATGGTCCTCTTCACTGATGGGATATTGGCTTCACTGCACAGTTTTAATTCCAGCTGTGTATGTGGAATCTATTATCAAAAAAGCAACTGCAGAATAATGCATGTAATTTTGTTCCATCTATGTTTTTTAAACAAAGGGGCTGTATGCATATAAAGATACATATGTACCTGTACATATATATACACATATGTAAACTAAAGCTACCACAGTATGAGCAGGGGAGATGGGGGATGACATGCCTTATTACATATATATTCTTTCTGTGTTACTTGCCTCCTTTACAGTGAGGGAATAGGCATGGATGGGATAGAAAAATAACAGGAAATTATAAAGTCACGCTCAAAAGCGATCTACTAGCTTTGCAATGAGAGGTTACAGATGAGGTCCAGCCCCTTCGGGGATTTCTGAGAGAAGGCAAATCCTGATGCAGACGGACTAAAAGACAGACAGATAAAATGAGCTCACACCGCTGACCAAAGGGTCAAGTGTAGGCTTAAAAGGCACACGCACCATGTGCTCACCGTTCACTTGATTCACTCCATTCTCAGTTATGCCAGACCAAGGTTTTGATTTGTCCCCTTGACCTTGAGCAGTGGAGATGCGCTGGAAGTAGGAGGTGAGACCCTGGGAACTACCCCAGGACCATCTAGGGGTTTGGGGGCAACCCTGGGCCCCTGACTTCTACGGCCAAGGCAGGGCCAGGAGGAGAGAGACCACGATCCAAGCCCAGGGCATTCCCCCAAGGTGACACCTCCAGGTAGTGGCAGAGGCTGCCAGAAGCACCCCGACTCCTCCCTGCCAGTTCTCTGCTCTAATCTCTAGACCATACTCGCATTAATTATTATTACTGTATTAATCATACATGTGATTAATTCAGTAATGGTGATTCATAATTGATTGCATTTTATATGGTGCCTTTCATCCACACATCTCCCAAGATGTGCACTGCCTACAACAAGAGACTCATAAAGCAAAACGTGTTCTTAGCTCGCCTGCATTTTTTTGGATAAACTTGTCTTTGCAGAGGCAGGAGGTAAGGGTTTTGGGGCAGACTGGGCTCGCCAGCCCCAGCTCCGTGCCCATCTCCCAGCTCAGGCAGTGCCTACCCAGCTGGGGACTCCTGCTTCGTCCTGCCTTGCCTCATGGTGGCCATGCCCTAGGAACCCTGCAGACCCCACTCCCTTGGCGGGTAAGTCTGCCTAGGATCCAGCTGCGAGGCAAGGCCAGCTCGGGCTCTGCGGGGAGCTGGTGCCACACGTGGCACTGGACAATGGCTCTAGAGCTTGACTCTTTGGGTGTGGGTCCTACCGCTCCTGTCAATTAGCTGCGTGACCTTGAGTAAGCTACTGCCCCTCTCTGCCTCAGTTTACCTGAATGAAAGATGGAAATAATAAAAGTCTCTCTTTTCCTAGGGTTATTATAAGATTTACATGCAATGATGCACGTGCAGCACTTCAAAGATGGCACATAGTACGTGCTCAATAAATGTGAGCCGTAACTGTGGGTGTCGTAGGTCTGGTTCCAGCAGCAGCTGCTCTGTGACTAGGCTAATCTCTTCCCTTCTCTGAGCCTCAGTTTCCTCAGCTGTAAAATGGGTGGACCAGTTGATTTTGAGGGTACCTTTCAGATCTTAGATGAGCACGTGTTATAGTCACTGTTGGGATTCAGGGCTTCAGAATCAAGCAGCCCCGGGCTCACACTCCCGCTCACCATTTCCTAGTTGTGTGACCTTGGGCAAAGGACTCACCCAACCTCAGTTGCCTCCTCTGGAAAATGGGGATCGTAATAGCACCCAACGCCTGGGCTTGATGTAAGGGTTTAATGAGCGAATGCTTGAAACCTGTTTGGCTTCTAGAAAGTGCTTAACACAAGGTGGCTCTGGTATTCCACAGCAGGCCTGGTGCACAGCACTTACTGATGTTCTCACATTTCTGCTGTGCCACCACCCTGGGAAAGATGCTTTTATCGGCCCCGCTGTTCAGATGAGAACATTGTCCTGGGTGGTTCAGTTAGGGATTGGGGCAGGGGCAGTGTTTGAACACAGGCCTCATGGCCACGCTCGCTGATGTACGGTCTGTGTCCTAAGCTTATCGTTCCGGGATTGTTTTCTTCCCGATGATCCTGGGAGAGAGCTGGCATTGCAGACCCCACTTGGCAGCAGAAGACCCAGGGATCCAGAGAGGTTTGGCACACGGCAAATGAGTTCCTGGCTGATCAGACAGGCTCCGTCGAATGGGTGGGCGTGGCACTGGGATGCCTACTTTTGCCTGCGGAATCTCCCCTGCCCCATCCTCTCAAGCCAGGCTGGGTGTCCTTCCCTCTCCACAAGGGACTGTCCTGTTCCTGGGCCCCAGGCAGGTGGGCAGGGAGAGAGCTCAGCCCAGGAGGAAGAGCCCCGGCTCCTCCTGGCAGAGCTGCTCAGCTGCTTCAGGAGGGGTGGCTGCCCCAAAGAGAAAAGCCCCCCACCGAGTTTCCAGGGGGACCAGCAGACAGCCAGGGCTTCAGCCCAGTGGGTGCCCAGAGTGCAGTCTGCAGGCACTGTCTGCAGGCCCCACGGGCAGAACCAACTGCTGCTCCTGAGTAGACTCCAGATTCTCTGGGCTTCCTCAGCCTGGGGGATGGGGGTGCAAAGGAGCATCGGCTTCCCTCTCGCAGTGGGGCTGGTCACTACCCTGACCCTGCCAGCTTAAACCTCGGGGGACATCACCCTGCAGGGCACCTACGGTGCGCCAGCACCCAGGGATGCAGATGGCGACAAAACCACTGGGTCCTGCCTTCAGAGTGTGGCAATTCTAATAGATTATCCATGTCGCAAGTGTCAGGCTGCCTGTGCGGCCCACAGAGGTTTACTAAGCACCTACTATATGTTAGACACTGTCAGGCGGAGTCAGGGAGGCGGTGGAGTCTGGGGAAGTGTGAGCATTTATGTGTACGTATGTTCGTGTGTGTGTGTCTGCGCACACATGTACATGAGCCCGTGTGTAGGCCCAGTGTAAGTGTGCCAGCCTGGCCATGTCGCCAAAAAACACTGGACAGACTAAAATAACTGCAGAGGCGGGCTTCCCTGGTGGCGCAGTGGTTGAGAGTCCGCCTGCCGATGCAGGGGACACGGGTTCGTGCCCCGGTCCGGGAAGATCCCACATGCCGCGGAGCGGCTGGGTCTGTGAGCCATGGCCGCTGAGCCTGCGCGTCCGGAGCCTGTGCTCCGCAATGGGAGAGGCCACGACAGTGAGAGGCCCGCGTACCGTAAAAAAAAAAAAAAAAAAAAAAAAAAAAAAAAAAAAAACCTGCAGAGGCAAATCCTAGTTATCAGGATAGGAGACAAGGAAAGGTCAAACCATGAGCACCAAGAAAAATAAGACCCAGGCTCGTGAGGACCCAGACCTCGACTCCCTCCTGCCTGAGTCCCAGTTTCCTCACCCCTCAAGCGGGGATAATGATAGCACCTACTTCCTGGGGTTTGGGGAGGATTCACGGAGAAACGCACGTAAAAATCCTCCAACGCTGGCAGTAGTAAGTGCCTGATCAGTGTTGGTTCTGGGTGAGGGACCCTCCTTCCAGCGATGAGCGGGGTCCAGAGCCCTTTGGGAGCCTGTGGCCCAGCAGAGGACACTACTCTGTGTCAAAAGAAAATGGGGTTCGTCAAGTCTGGGAAATACATGGGGATACAAGCCCCAGCTCTCCTCCCGTGGACCTCTTCTCACAAATCCGCCCTTGGGAGGTTGCTTCTCCACCTGCATCCCACCCAGCTCTCAGCATGGGGGTGGGAGGCCGGAGATCTGGGGAGCTGAGGAAGGAGTCGCGACCACCCCTGCAGGATCTGGATCCTGCCCACCCCCAGGTGTGTGGGCAGCTAAGGGGGCTGGGGGGTGGGGGGAAGGTGCGCCCCAGCGGGGGGCCGGGGGAGGGACACACTGCCAGCAGGGAGGAAGCAGCCCTCCCACCTCCTGCAGACCCCTCCCACCCCAACACCTCACCTAGAGGAAAACATTTTTCTTTCTTGCCAGGCAGGTGATCTGGGCGCAGCAGAGGCAGCCTTCCTCTCAGACGTGTGCTGATCGCAAAAACAGTTCACCCAGTTATAGAAATACCTGTCCTCTCCCTCTCGCTCCTCCTGGGGAGCTGACAGAGAGGGAGCGGCCTTCTGAGCATCCCAGCCCCACTCAGGTCCCCATCATGTACCAACTTGCCAAGTCCCCAGCAGTCGGTCGCCTGCTTGAGCAGGCTGAAAGCAGGAGGCCCTGTAACCAAAGGCAGCTGGAAATTCCGAAAGACACCCCACGGTGAGAGAGAGAAACAAATAAACAGAAAGACATGCCCTCCGACTCCCTCTTTCCTGGTCACACACACTGACACGAGCCGAGCCGTGTTGCAGGCAACAATTCCCTTGTTAAATTGGCCACCGCGTGGAGGCCGCCTCGGCATGCAAATTTCTCTGCCATCAACCCCTGAATTCTAAGAGCCCTGTGACCTTGGCCCCTGGTCTGGGTCCTGCCAAACGGGGCCGCAGGGGCGCTGCTCTTAACCAGCCATGTCTGGGCGGGCTTTCGGGCACTGATGCTGGGAGACAGCATCTCTCTTTCTTAAACCTCTTGGTCAGACTTTTCTGCCCAAAGGAGGGCATCAGGATGGGGGCTCTCTAGACAGCTGTGGGTACCCTTGCTCTTCAAGTTTGACTCTCCATCTTGGGAACCCGCTTCGATTTCTCACTTAATGGCACTCGGCCTAATGGATGGAGACAGCTCGCAGCTGACACTGCTCCCTCCCTCCCTTGACTTTGCCGGCTGTCACCCGTGACCTCTAGGATGGCCACGCTTAACCCTTGCTGCCCCCATTCCCAGAGAGGTTCCTCAGCTCCGCAGGGCCGTCATGAGGCTTTGTCTTCACGCGGGGATGCATCCTGGTCCCACCCCACTCATTTTCCACCATCGGTCGGTAAGTGCGGAGCGTGCAGGGCTGGGAAGGTTAGCCACCTGCTCTCCTGACCCACCATCCATCTGATGGTCAGAAGGACATGGCTTCTAACATCCCAACCCGTGGAGGATGCCCAGAAGTTTTTTCTTCTTTTTAATCTGGAAAAACAAAAGCTCTGTATCAGATTTCCTTTCATCTTGACCCTGCTAATTCCCGAAACCGAATTTGCTGACAGGGCAGCTCTGTGGCTCGTCAAGGCTCACCCCTTTCCTGGCCACTGCCCTGCGTCTCAGCAGGGACCCCTCGGCAGAGTTCTGACCGCCAAGCAACTTTGGCTGCTGTGGAAGTGTCTACGGGGGCCTACAAGGTCCTGAGCCAGGCGTCCGTGGGGTGGGTGCTGAGCAAGCAGTGGTGCACCCCCATCACCACACCAGGCACAGTCCAGACCCTGTGTGAGGGGCTTAGGCTGCATTTGCAGAAAGTGATGCTCACGAGCAGGGTTCGGAGCTAATAATGGTACCCACCTCACAGGGCTGTTGTGAGGATTTCAGCATGAAGCCACAGGGGGAGCACTTTCCTGCCTGCTGGATGGGATGCTGCCGGATTCATAAATTGTTGGATAAAGTCTATTAGATCTTCAAATAAGAATTTTTTAAAAAAAATAATGAAATCGTGGTTGCGGGGAGCTCAGAGGGGTGTGGTGAACCCCGAGTGTGACCAGGCTGCCAGGAATCAGTTGACCCTTGACCCTAGAGGCCCTCCCTTCCCCTAGAGAAGCCCTTTGATCCTCCAGGGACAGGAGGCACTCGCGCTGCCTCAGAGGGGAGATGCCACCTTTGGCTTTGAACTCATGAGACAGCTAAGCTAGGGGGATGCCAGAAGCCAGAGGGAGTATAATTTCAAGTCAAATTGGGTGATATACCCCCATGCCCCGATCCAGCTGAGTTCATCCTCTGAGGCCAGCTTAAATCACGGTCTACAGCAAAGCTGGAGGCGTGACCCCCTGTCTTCCAAGCCCCTCCCCTTTACCCCCCAGGCCCACTGTTGGTCCTTAGGTTACAGCCACTGCTGCTGGCCAGAGTCAGGAGTCTGCTGGGGTTTCTTAAAGAAATCTCCAGTGACTGATAACAGACCACGTGCCAGACCCTGGGGGAGGCGCTCTTATCTGCCTCCACCTTCCATATGGGGAAACTGAGGCTCAGAGAGGTAAACATCTTGCTCCAATGGTGCACTGGGATTCAAACCCAGACCCGCCTGACCCCACAGTCAGTGCCCTTGACTGGGCACTGGGGAGATTCTCTCTGCAGTTCTGTTCCCCAGGATCTTTTGGGGACCCTGACTGAGCCCCGGGTCCCCCTCTCTAGGCCTCAGGATCTTCACTGTCAAGTGACGGGGGGTGAGCTGGTGATGCCCTAGGGTCCTTCCAGCCCTAACATTTTCAGATGAACCGCCAGCCTCCCTACTCAGGAGTCTGAGCTCTCCCACTACAAATGTTTCCCTGAACGATCAACAGAGTGACAAGTCCCTAAGGAGAGGGGAGACATGCGTCAGGAGCGGGCTTGTTAGAAGCCTGACTTAACACGCCTCGTGCACGCACAGGTGAGACCCAAGCATGGCCACGGGGGATGCAGAGGTGGCGGCAGGTAAAGGGGCCTGAGATGGCTCCAGAAATGCCTTTATAGCACACGGCGTGGAGGCCTGCTTTTGCAGCTAAAGGGCCAACACGTGCTGGGCAACTACTCTGTGCCTGCGGGGTCCTGGGCACAGACAGGAACTCCTTGGCCAGATGTGACAGGACCGTTTCCAGAAAGGCCCTCTTAACATGAGGCATCCCCACGCAGGGCCTGCTTCTGTTCAACTGGATGCCGATTGTTGAAACATTGAAATGTTTCGTGCATTTACCTGTCCTGAGCCCTGGGGGAACCCCCACCACCCGCTTCCCGGCCCACCCAGGACCCTTCCTTGGAACCCTCTAGACACCCCCCCCAACGCAGCAGCTACCTGCATTCCTGCACGCACCTGGCACCTGCATTGATTGGCTCACAGGTGGTCTACCATTCTCATGACCACTGCTGATCACACACATCCCCACATACACACAGAGCCCAGAGTTTGGGGTGCCGTGGTTCTCCCCAGTCCTCCAGGGTCCTCTAGGGGTGGCAGCCCTCAGGGTCCAGTTCGTTGGATTGGCCCCTTTGGGGTCTCCCCACAGCAGGGCAGGAAGGTGATTTCTGGTCCCATGGACGCCTTGGAGCGCAGCACCCACCCACAGAGTTGCAGTGGCCTCTCAGAGCCTGTGTTCTCCTGTCACCAAAAACTTCTCCCCAGCCAAGCCCACCCACCACTCCGCATTTTAGAACCAGAGCGAACACGGGCTTCTGCTTATAGAGAGGGAGAGTTCCTCTGGTTGCCCTGTGTGCTCTCTCTCAGGTAGACTCCAGGATGGAGAAGTGTAGGGGGGCAGAGAGAAGGGGCCAATTCCAGTGGGCAATGTTGACCATCTGGAGGGCTGTGTTGAGCGAGATCCCAGGGCATCAGGACACAGTGGTGTGATCGATTAGTTATGGCTGCCTGGTGATGGTTTCATCATGTCTGTCTGGGAGAGGGGTCAGGCAGGGCGGACCTCACGTAGTTCTCCTTTTTCATCCCCTGAGTGTGGGGATGAGCCTTTGTCCCTCCCCCATGGAGAGCCCAGAACTGTACCAGACACAAATAGATGCTTGGGAAATGCTTCTAATTGAGGGCGATTTTAAACATGAACCGAGCAAATTGCATTTATTGAACACGTATTAGGTGCAATTGGACGATAAAGTAGGGAAAGGAACTAGTAGTGATGCTCTGGGAAATTTGGGGGTCAGTTTATTTACCCATCCAACCATCCATTCACTCACTCCACAGTTATTTGTTGAGTGCCTTCTGTATGGGGGCTAGAGATACAGACCAGCATCTGCTCTAGGAAGCTTCCAGCCAGGTATGGGGAGAGACAAGTTGAGGACAGGTGGGGTATGGGGTGCCACGGGCAGCAGGGCGGGTAGATACAACTCTGTTGTTCTCAACCCTGGCCGAGTCGCCCTCCAGGGATGAGCCGGGGTTATTTATATCCTGCTGAGTCAGGGGGCTCTTGAGTTTCAGCATCACAAGATGTTAGATGTTCTTGACTCCAGACTTCCCTCTCCCTCCCTCCTCTTTCCCACCTGCCCTTCCTCAAGAAGACTCTACCTACCTGGGGCTGTCCATAGGCAGCAGGTGCTGATGGAAAGAGGTCTGAAAGGGTAAGACCTTGGGAGCGAACAAGTTTAAGTCCCCATTCTGCCATCCATTAGCTTCCTTGTGAGAAACATCACCTCTCTGAGTCCCCTCATCTCTGAACAGGAGAAAAGTATAGCAACTATGCAGCATTGAAAGGGTTGTTATGCCAAGGGCGGACCCCTAGCAGGTGTTAAGAAGTGATGGCTGTTCATCCAAGTACCCTCTGAGACTGTTCCATGTGTCTTGTCTGGGGAATGACCTTGGACGTGTTGGGAGGCAGATACAGGACGATGATGGGGCATCCAGGGCCCCGCAGTTCCCGCTAGAGCCTTCGCTTCCACTCCTAGGGAGCCCTCCCACACTGTATTGTTACTGGTCCCCCTCCCCCCACACCCCCAGTGGACTACAAGCTCCACTTGGGAATGCTTTCCCGTCCAAGTCAACAGACCTCCCAGTGCCTAGCGCAGAGTAGGTGCTCAATAAACGTTTGCCGCCTCAATAGACGAGCAGCAAGTGAGAAGTGTGATGTCTCCTGTGCACGCGGGTGAAGCTGAGGAATTCGTCGATTAATAGGATCAGTATAGTTGCTAATTGGAATATTTAAAATGAAATTTCCTTCTAGTTCTTCTAGTGCACACACTTGCTTCCTCTCCCTCCCTCTCTCTCCTCTCCCGCACCCCCAGCCCATCTTTCTCCCTGCCACTTTCTCTCTCTCTCCCGAATAGAATTGCCTCAATGGTCAGCTCTCACCATGTATACGTGTAGACTTGGAGGCGATCACAACTCTGAAAGATCTTCTCAGCATTCTGAGAAGAGGTGGAGAGGTCTGTGTGTGTATGACTTGGCATCACTACTAATCAAAACAGTGCATCTCCCACCCTGTCTGGAAATCCCACGGCAGATCAAGGGGTGCCAAGAACTGCCACAGGGAAGAGAAAACGCGGCCGCACTTGGCCCATGTCGGGTAGTACCCCCCACCCCCAGCCCTGTCCCCACCCCACCGGCCTGGGTTTTCTTCATCCTGTGTCCCGGCCGTCCTCGTGATTTCCTGTGCACGAGAGGAGGAGGAAGAAAGGAAAGCAATCAGAGACCCAGGGCCAGCTGGTGCACGGCAGGAGGGATTGGCACCACCAAGCAGCATCTAATCTTTGGACATTGGTGACCCTGCTGGCTCCATGAGCACCCAAGAGATATGACCCTCCACTTGACCTCAACGAGCTTATGTTTTAGTTGGGGAGGTGAAAACGAACAGTTTGAGGACGCCTCCGATCAGTCAGTGCTTAAGATCTCCCAAGACCTTCAGAAGATGGTTTAATTCCCGACACCTATCGGTCACCCCCATGCCCCTTTCTTCCCCCTTTTACTCCACACCTGGCTACACTCAGCTTCTCATTGTCTAGAAGGTAAGGCTTAAAAATGACACTTAGAGGTTAGCCCGGCTCACCTCCACCATCCCCTCCTTGCCTCAGTCAGGGGGAGCCAGGCTGTTTCCCCGACATACCTGAGATGTTCCCTGCCCAGGTCTGTCTTCCACTGGGAACAAAATAGTAGGCACTTAAATGGGTTTGAGCCCAAGCCTGGGCCCTCTGCATTCCTAGGTGTCCAGCAAGTCCCACGTGGCTTCAGAGCCTGGCACCGAGGCTCGGCCTTTGGCCTGGAAACTAATGTCAGCTCCTGACCTGGAGGTCCCTGGACTGCTCCTCTGGGGAGATGGCACAGTGTGGCGACGACACTAAGACACTGCAGGTGGCTGGCTTGGAATCTCAGCCCCTACCCTCAGGAGATGCGTGGTTTTGGACCTCAGTCTCCTTATCTGCACGATGGGAATAGGAATAGCCCCTCCCCCACAGGAATTAGAGCGATTAGAATTGATCGCGCACAAAGCACACCTCAAAACCATACGCACTGTGAGCGCTCAGCAAACACTGACCGTGAGTATCATGGTCACGAGCTGACTTAACGTTTGAGCTATTTGGACATACGGCCCACGTCCTGGACTAGGCTGTGAAGCACTTGAAGGCAGAGACCACTTATGACTCATCTGAGTCCTTTATTCCGTCCCCTACCTCCCCACCCTCACAGCCCCACCAGCTTTGTCAAGGGAGGGAGGAGAGAGTGGTAATAGAAAGAAAAAGTGACGCTATTACCGGCTCCCATCGCCAAGCAGCTGGTTGGTGCCAGGGGCTGTGCTTTATAACCATCACCCTGATACCCACTGCCTTGTGCTGTAACCGTTTGTTCCTCCTTGTTCACAAAGGAGAAAACGGAGGTTCAGAGTAGTTAAGTCACTGGCCCAAGATCACCCAGCTAGTGGGAAGTGGACTCCAGGACAACTGATTCCAAAGCCAGAGCTAGAGGCCACAGTGCACAGTGTGACAGGAGAGGAGCGCTCACGTGTATACACACCAAGCCAAACACTACGGAGGTCCCCAGCATGTCTTTCTCGTTAGAGACTTTAAAAAAATTATTTTATTAAAAATTAAAAAAAAAATTTTATTGAAGTGTAGCTGATTTACAATGCTGTGTTAATTTCTGCTGTACAGCAAAGGGATTCAGTTATACATATGTATATATTCTTTTTCATATTGTTTTCCATTATGGTTTTTCACAGGATATTGAATATAGTTTCCTGTGCTGTACAATAGGATCATCTTGTTTATGCATCCTGTACGTAATCGTTTGCATCTGTTAATCCCGCACTCCCAATCCTTCCCTCCCCTACCCCCGCCCCTTGGCAACCACAAGTCTGTCCTCTGTGGTAAGAGACTTTTTAAACCAAGTTTTAGCAGGAGCTAAGGGTGGCGGAGGAGCAGTCTGGGGACGGCTGTCCTGTTGAGAAAGAGGAGTCGATGTTTGGCTTGTTGGACCAATCCCGTTCTACTCACTGCTTGCCTGCTATTTTCACACAGGGTGGGAAAAATAACCATCGCATCCCCGCCTCCTGTCCCAGAAGGGGTGGCGTGTAAACATATGGAGAGCGGGGAAGACGAAGCCCTGAGAGCCTTGACTCAAACCGTCATTCGTGCGCCAGTTTTCCATGAGGACTGAAATGAAGATCCGCGGTGAAACACACGGAGAGAAATGAGATTTGGATAAAGGGAAAAACAACCCAGAGCGGCTTCTGCTCCCGGTAATGCCTGCTCCCTGGGTATAAGGCTGCATTCCATGGCAACAGCGTTCGCACTTCCCTGAAAGAAAAGCTCCTACCAGCTGGACCCATTATTAAAGCGGGGCCCCAGGATTAGCATATTTGTGTGATGACAAAGCGAACCAGCTGAACAGCTTCAGGAGACGCTGGAGCCCCAGGGACAGGAGAGTGGGCAGCCTTGCTTGGCCGGATCCCGGAGCCTCTCTGGCCGTTCCACCCAACGCTCCTGAGGGCCCCTGGGCTACGATGCAGAACGGTGGGGGCCTTTCAGACCTAAAACCAAGTCAAGCCTAGTGGTTATGGATGGGGCAGTGGGGACAAAAAGAACTGAGTTTGAATCCCAGCTCATCTAAGACCTTGCTGTTTGACCTGGAACGAGCCCATTCCCTTCTCTGTGGTTCAATTTTCACATCTACAAAATGGGTGTAACAACACATCCCACCCAGGATTCTGTACTGATCCAATGAAGAAACACATGCAAAGCACTTAGCAAGCCATCAATAAAAACCTACTTTCTAGTGAATTCTTCTAGAGAACTACAGTTAACTTTTCAGGAATGGACCTGTTGGGGAAAGCGAGGATCCTTTAAACATTTGATGCTTTGTGAAAAACTTTTGCACTACCCAGTTGCTCAATAAATTCATAAAGCCACGTCTCTATGTGTGTGTGTGTGATGTGTGTGTCTGTGTGAGTGTGTGTGTGTGTGGCAGTCGTCATGTGGATGAAGGAGAGCAAGCCTGAGCCAGACTGATGGGGTTTGAATCCTGCCTCATTTACTGAGTGACCTTGGACGAGTCGCGTCACCTCTGATCTCAGTTTTCTCTCCTCTCTAGAACGGCGATAACACACCTACATCGTAGAGTTGTTTAAAATGACGCAGGCACACGGGAATTCCCTGGCGGTCCAGTGGTTAGGACCCCACGCTCTCACTGCCGAGGGCCCGGGTTCAATCCCTGGTCGGGGAACAAAAATCCTGCCAGCCGCGTGGCCAAAAAAATAATAATAATAATTATAAAATAAATAGATAAAATGACACGGGCACGTGAAGGACCTAATTAACATTGGTCAGCCTCTAGAAGAACAAAAAAAACGGCTACGGCTAAGTGCAAAGTTGGATCATAGAAGAGGAAAAAGACATTAGTGGAGAAACAGGTGAAATCCAAAGTCTGACGCTCAGTTAACGAGGCTGGGCCGGGAGCTTCCCTGGTGGCGCGGTGGTTAAGGATCCGCCTGCCAGCGCAGGGGACGCGGGTTCGAGCCCCGGTCCGGGAAGATCCCACATGCCGCAGAGCAACTAAGCCTGTGCGCCACAACTACTGAGCCTGTGCTCTAGAGCCCGTAAGCCACAACTGCTGAGCCCACGTGCCACAACTACTGAAGCCCGTGCGCCTAGAGCCCATGCTCTGCAACAAGAGAAGCCACCGCAATGAGAAGCGTGCGCACCACAATGAAGAGTAGCCCCTGCTCGCCACAACTAGAGAAAGCCTGTGCTCAGCAACGAAGACCCAACGCAGCCAAAAATAAATTAATTAAATTTAATTTTTAAAAATATATTAAAAAAATAGTGCTGTGCCAATGTTAATTTCTTAGTATTGATAAATGTATCTTGGTTATACGAGCTGATAACATGATGGGAAACTAGGTGGAGGGTATAGAGAACGCTCTGTACTATCTTTGCAACTTTTCTGTAAATCTAAATATTTTCCTCAAAAAATAATATATATATTTTTTCTTTTTTTAAGGGCAGAGGAACTGGTCTAAAGGGACCGAAAGATTAGACAGAACAATTTGATGTGGTGTGGATTCTTGGACTGGATCCTGGGTCAAGGGAAAAAATAAAATTGCTGAAAATAACAGTATTGGGAAAATTAGCAAAATGTGCACCTGGGCTGTATATAGGGAAGCAGTATTCTATCAATATTAAATTCCTGAATCTGATCGCCATCCTGAGGCTGTTTAAAGAGAGTCTCGCTCAGAAGGAAGATGGGTGGTTGCCCGGGACGGGGGAAGAGGGTTGGGAGCAATTGCTTAATGGTTATAGAGTTTTATCTTGGAAGGATGGAAGCATTCTAGAACTAGGTAGAGGCGGTGGTTGCACAGCATCGTTAATGTACTAAATGTCACCGAATTGTTCTCTTTAAAATGGTTAATTTTACATTATATAAATTTGACCTCCATAAATTTTAAAATATGTAAAAAAAAAAAAAAGAAAGAAAGAAAGAGAAATGCCCCTGTTCTTAGGATACACAAGCTTCATACAATTGCTGGTGAAGGGGTGAGATGTCCGCAACTTCATCTCAAACGATTCAGCAAAACACCAACAATAGCGGCTATGAGGATCATGTATGTTCACGTGGGGAGAGAGAGAGAAAGCCATAAAGCACACGGGGCAAAAAGTTAACAGTTGGTGAACTTAGGCAAAGGGTATACAGGGACTAATTTTACTATTCTTGTGTAGGTTTGAAATATTTTCAAATTCAAAAGCAAAATACAGCAACAGCCGCATTTAATTATAAAGCACCTAGCACTTGCTACCTATAGGAAGCTCACTCAATACAGAGTTATTACTACATTTGCACACAGCATTAGAATTGTATCTGAATAGTTATTATTTATTTTCACAATGACATCTTGAACACCCCTCTGGGTGGAGATCTGAGCTGCGCCCTGGCAGAGGCGGGGTGAACCTGGCGGTGCCCGCCTTGGTTGCTCGGGGTGAAGGCCACGCCCGGGGACTGTGGCCAGGTGACAGCAGATTCTGTCTCCCATGCCCAGTTGCTGGCCGGGTGCCTGCACACAGGAGATGCCTACGAGAAAGCTTGAGGAGGAGTACTACACAAACGGATCAGCAGACCCAGGAGCTTAATATTGTAGGGGCCACAGAGAGGTCCGAGAGCTTAAGTGTTGAGGGGGATTGGGGGCGGTCCTTCGCAGCCATTGGCATTGGAGAAGCAGCCACTAGGGAGAGTTTAATGGCAGCGGAGGCCCTGGGAGACATAGCCGTGGGGTCCCAGATTGGCCACTATTTGGGACAATACCCAACCAACCACAGACCCGGCCCTGGGTAAGTAGGGTAGGGTGGGGCAGGGGAGGGAGGTGGGAATGGGAGGGGGTCCTCTGGCACCCCACCCACACCGGAGTCTCCAAGCCCCCTGCGTGAACTGTAGCAATCAGGTTAGGAGCGCATAATCGGATAATTCAATTGCTTTCCAGGGAGAGCTGCTGTTTAATTAAAGAGGACTGAAGACAGACCAGTAGGCTGGGGAAGCCTGGCCTGATCATCTAGAGAGAGTGCAGCCATCTGACAAGGTGCGGAGTGCGCCACCGACCTGTGCCACCAGACGGTGCCAGGGGCAGCCTGTGGTGCTCCAGGCAAGGGAGGTGCGGAGAGCACCAGCCTGCTGCCAGAGAAGGGCAGGGGGCAGGTCACATGACAGCAAATCAGAAGATCCCGCTGGGCTGGGTTTCAAACACATTTGCATTTAAACAAACAGCATATCCTATAGTCTGCTGGTTTCTAGCTGTGAGACTTCAGGAAGTTCCTTAACCTCTCTGAGCCTCAGTTTCCTGATCAAGGGCACAAGGTGAGGAATGTACCTGTGGGGTGAAGTGAGGGATTCTTGTAACGTGTGATGCTTTGTAGAAGCTTTTTATATTAACCAATTACTAAACATGACCATGAAGCTGTGTGAGTGCAGGTGTGCATGTGCGTGTGCGTGTGTGTGTGTGTATGTGCAGGTCTGCGCGTGGGGAAGAGGGGGCGAGTGCCTGTTCTCTGGGACATACTGATTAAGTTGCGCTTAACTAGCTGTGGGGTAAGGCTGCCTTCACGCTTGCCTCCCAGGTGTGTGAGGGTTAAGTAAAGCCCTCAGAACAGGCCCGGGTGCGTGCCCAGTGCCCAATAAATGTCAATTCTGTTGAAAGGGGGAAAAAAAAGTGATTAACACGTCTTGGACCTGGAGAAAAAAAATGCCTGCTAAATTCCTGCCATAAATACATTTATTAAGAAATGTAAGCCTAAGAAACCCACCCAAGATGCATAAAGATGCTTAAATGCTCTCCGCCCCTCCCCTTGATCATTTCCAAAGACAGCTGGGGATTTTGCTGATAAAGAATTAGGGCCAAGTAACCAGTGATGATGTCATATCATTATCATTCAGAAAGTGTTTACGGAGCACCTGCTGTATGCAGGGTCCATGCTCCACCAGTGAGCACGGTGGGCAGGCTCCCCACGCTGAGGAGTTCAGTGGGGTCGAGGCCATGCCTTTGGCCTCAGAAGTAGGGGTCCCTAAGTGGCAGGTGGATGGTCGATACGCCACAAGGGCAGGAAACAGGCACCAAGTGCCAAGAATGGTTTGCCCCACCAGGACAGGCAAAACGACCAGTAAGGCTGAGTTCTCACCACTTCCTCCCCCAATTTCTTGCTGCCCCCCAAGTCTTCCTCAAACAGCAGAGCCGCTGCTCCCCCCGTGACCAGGCCCTGGGTCGGACCCCTGGCGTCGGGGTTAATATTTTTAATTGGAGGCTTCTCGGGCTGTGGTCCGGTGTCCCCCAGCTGAAGCTGCCACGGAGCGGATGGGCTCCAGAGGAGGCCACCCCACAGGACATTTCACTCTGCCCTCCCGTGAATGATTTCCTTTCATTTCCTCTACTGAAGCGGCCCTTTTCATTCCGTCTGTGTCATCTCTCTGCTTCCCTCTGATTAGGGAAAGCTTAGCCTTCTCCCCCAGCGCCAGACCTTGCCCTCCCCTTCCCAGAAACCACCATGGCGCTTAACTACAAAATAAAACTGTAAAAAGGCCCATATTCCCTGCTTCCCGGGCGGGGTAGGGGGCAGGGGACAGCACTTGCTGAGTTGCCCGCATGGGTGGCTGGGGGTGGGGAAAATAATGGTGACAGTCCCTGAATGAGCGAGTGGTAGGAACTCTGTCCTGGTGCGCCCCCCTCCCCAGAGGGGATGAGCTGGGGGAAGAACCTAAGCTTTGGAGAGTCTGGGTAGGAACAAGACCGCATTGCAGGAGGGGAAAGTGCCTGTATATGAAGTATTTTTAAGGGTCATTAATATTAATAGCATCGTTCCAAATAGAATAATGAGCAGGATTCTGATCATTTTTAATGGCAGCTTTGCTCCCATTTTCATACTACATTTTTAATCAACAAGTCTCCCAAGGGGCCATTGGGAATAGTAACTGGAAGTGGCAGCTCCCCTCCCCACAAGGAGCCCCACTCCAGCCTGCCATCTGGCAATTGCTCCCAGGTCAGACAATCCACGAGGCTGCCACAGAAGACCTGGCAATTGCAGAGATGATGGTCACGTATTCATTCAACAAACATTTTAGGAATACCTACTACGCACCCAGTACTTTAATAGGCTCTGAGGATGCAATGACGGTCAGAGCCATCACAGAGCCACATTCCCATCGGGGAAGACGGCTGCTCCAGCAATAACCACCATGTGCAGAAGGGCTTGCCTGGAGATGGCCGGGTGGTATAGGAGACCACCAGCCAGCCCAAGTGCAGTAGGGTGGCTTCCTGGAGGAAGTGGCATGAAACTGAGCCCTGCAGTGTGGGTAGGAGTCAATAGAGAGGGGAGAGGCATGGACAGGCCTGTGCAAGGGCAGAAAGAGAGAAGCGAACAGGTTTGAGAATTGCAGATCAGAGTAGCACAGAGCGGGAGTAAGTGAGTTGCGTGCCCACCTTCACAGCAGCACAATGTACAACCAGCAAAACGTGGAAGCGACCCAAGTGTCTGTCAATGGATGATGGATAAACAAAAGGGGGTCGATCTCTACCATGGAATATTATTCGGCTGTAAAGATGAATAAAGTACTGATACATTGTACAACACAGATGAACCTCAGAATCGTTACGCGAAGTGCAAGGAGCCACAGAGGCGAAAGGCCACATCCTGTCTGATCCCATTTATATGCAGCGTCCAGAACAGGCAAATCCGCAGAGACAAAGCAGATGGTGGCTGCTGGGGGCTGGGGGAGGAGAAGCTGGGAATGACTGCTCACGGGGACGGGGTTTCACCTGGGGGTGATGAAAACGCTTTGGAACTAGACAGAGGAGGTGGTCTCACAACACCGTGAAGGGGCTAAATGCCGTTCAACTGTTCACTTTAAAATGGTTCATTTATATTATGTGAATTTCACCTCAGGAAACAAACAAAAGAAGAGGCTAGAAAAGAAAAAATGTGTGTGAGCAGCCAGGCAAGAAGACACGAGCTGTGCGCGCTCTGCCTCCTTCAGGTGGCCCTTGGTCCCCTGCCCCGGCATAGCTCCTCCCCATCCCTCTCTAAGAGGGATTTTACTATACAGCACAGAGAACTATATTCAGTATCTTGTAATAACCTATAATTGAAAAGAATCTGAAAAAGAATATATATATATGTATAACAATCACTTTGCTGTAACCTGAATCTAACACAACACTGTAAGTCAACTATACTTCAATGAAAAGAGGAAATAAAAGTGCCCAAATCTAATGCATTATCCTTTTTTCCAGGATCTCTCTGTCTCAACTTGACATGGTGTTTTGTATTTGCTATTCAAGTCATTCTCAATTTAAAAAATAAATTAAAATTTTAATAGCACAAGAAAAAAAAGAGAGAAATGGCTCTAAACCTGGCATGGATACCAGTCAAGTTCTCAGATTTTGCAAGAAATTTTCTAGAAACTATTGTGACGCCTGGCTAGCTACCCCATTATTGAGGATCCAATGAGTTAATGTACAGAAAAGGGCTTCAAAGTGCCTGGCACAGAGCAAGGGTCAAATTTTGCACCAACTAAAAAGGACCGAGCACTTTCTCTAGCTCAGACGGGTGGCCAGTCTCTGCCTGTATTATGCTGTTTAACCTCCCACCAGCCCATCACGCACGATTATTACCCTCCATTTACAGGTAAGGAAATCAATGGCCCAGAGATGTTAAGTCATTTGCCCAAAATCACACAGTGAAGAGGTAGAGAAACCAGACCTGGAATTCAGGCCTGTCCAGCTCCAAAGTCTATGCTCTTAGTCATTATGGTCTGTTGCTTCCTAATTTATAAACTATTTTTAAAAACACGAAGGAATTCCCTTGCGGTCCAGTGGTTAGGACTCCACGCTTCCACTGCAGGGGGCATGGGTTCGATCCCTGGTCGGTCAACTAAGATCCCACGTGCCGCATGGCGTAGCCAAAACAAAACAAATAAAAAACAACAAACGAACAAACACAATCTCTTCCCTGACCCCCCTCCGCCCCCTTTGCCATGTCTTTGTGACACTTTTCTCCCGGCTTCAAAAGCCTCGACTGTCGTCCTTTTTATCCCCATTGCCTCACCATCCAGAGGACGTGGACGAGAGCAGGACTGAGCTCCCGGTCTCCGAGCTGCGTGTTTATGGCCCGTCTCGGCGTCCCCGTGTGGATGCCTAAGTCCAGCCTTCAGACAGTCGTCTTCCCTTCCGGGCCTCGGGGGGGTGTTCTGGCATCCGTGAAAGCAGCCCTGGGGCCAGTACCATGTTAGAGATGACCATCTTTCCCGCTTTATTGATGGACTGAGGAGGGGGCTATTGGAAACCTAAACCGAGGGCAGTTGATCTCCCAACTTGTGTATCGATTGGCCATCAGGAGCACATGCCCCAGCAAAAGCATGTTCTCATCCCAGAAGAGCCAGGAGCAGGCGATTTCAGCTTCCTTTGTGTGCCAGGAACCGGGCACCCACCCAGGAGCTGTTTCTTTCTTTCTTTTACATCTTTATTGGAGTATAATTGCTTTACAATGGTGTGTTAGTTTCTGCTTTATAACAAAGTGAATCCGTTATACATATACATATGACCCAGGAGCCGTTTCTGCACTGCTCCTCAGGCTGAGTTTTCCTGCGAGGCTGCTGTGAGGGCTTGTGACAACCCGGTACAAATTGGCAGGATTCAGAGCACCAAGGAGTGGACACGCAGTCCCCTCATGCCACAGGAAGGTAACAGAGGCAGACATCGCAATTGTAGAAATAAAAGATGTTGCCCTTCTTTTCCCCTTTGGTAACCGTAAGCTTGTTTTCTATGTCTGTGAGTTTCTGTTTTGTAAAAGAAAGGGGGTGGGGAGGGTTAAATTAGGAGTTGGGGATTAGCAGATACAAACTATTGATACTATATATAAAATAGATAAACAACAAGGTCCTACCGTATAGCACAGGGGACTCTATTCAATACATTGTAATAGCAAACCTATAATGGCAAAGAATCTGAAAAAGAATATACATATACATTATATATATAATATATAGATATCGGAATCATTTTGCTATACATCAGGAACTAACACAACATTGTAAACACCTATACTTCAATGGAAAAAAAAAAGGACGCTGCCATGTGTGAAAAAGACTTGATTCATTTTCCCGGTGACTTCCCCGGGTCCACTAGCCGTTTTCATCTCCTTTTTGCAGCTCATCAGAGGGCAATTGACAGGCTTCGGGCCTCACATCGATCTGAAATATAAATACTAAAAAGAGGAGGGCGAGGTGACATTTTTATTGAGTTGACTGTAAAGGAAGTCAGGGGAACAAAAGGCTGATGGGTAACGAAACGGTACCAAGCTGTCATAAGTTTGAATTCCATAGCAACAGACCGGCCTGAAAGCCACCATCATTACCCAAAGATGAGGAAACCCAGGAGTGAGGTGGGAGAACATTCACAAGTGACATTTGGGGGTTCTTTGGCAAGAACAAGAAGGCAGGCTCCGGTGCTGTGGGAAGTCCACCCACACACGCTTGCAGGGACCTAGGAGGGAGGAAAGACGTCGCAGGGTCTTTCCTGGGGGGCGAGGCTTAGCTGGCTTGGGAGAGGGCCCGGAGGACTTGAGCCAACACCCGCAGACAGGGAGCTCAGAAATCAGCCTTCCTTCTTGACAGGCAGGGGCTCAGGGCCCCCAGGCCCCCAGCCCGCCAGCCACAGAGAAGAAGGCCCAGAGTAATGGGGGAAGGAGCAGGGGACGCGGGCGGTGAGCGCAGAAGAATCCCACTAAGGAGCGAGGCTAATCTATACTGGCTGCAACCAGGAAGGCTTAAAAGCCTCTGCACCAAGACTGCTCCCCCATCAGCGGGGCACAAGTGGCAGGAGAGCTGTTTGGACCCTTCTCTGGGAAGGAACACCGTCTCCAGCAGGGAGGAGAGCCTGGGGGCGGGCGAGTCACAGCCTGTGGGGTGGGCTGAGGTGGTGAGCCAGCTGCCCCTGGGGGATCTGGGGACACCAGAGCATCTGTGGGAGCCCGTCCTGGGATCTACACATCCCAGCGCTGGAAGGGACCTCGGAGATATCCCCAGGGCCCTTCCCTTCCATTTCACAGATGAGGGCACTGAGACCCATGAGGGAAAGGATTTGCCCGAGGTCACATGGCTATAAGGTTCCAGGCCTCTGTCTCCTGGCACAGGTGACTTTCCCCTTCCAGGTCTATTAACATGACCTTCCCTCTCACTTTTCTATATTATCACTAGTGGTGCCTGCAATCTTACAAGCTAGTACTAACTGACTAAAACCACCACTAACTGGGCACTTGCTCTGCCTGGGCAGTGTGCTTATTGTGTTATGTGGATTGTGAGTTGATGTGAAGGCACTGAGGACTGAACCTTCCAAACACGATGGACTTGGTCCCATTATCATCCCTTTTCGGAGAGGTGGAAACAGACCTGGAGGTCTCAGGACTGGCCCAGGGCCTCGCTACCTGGGGGCCAAGCTCCATCCCCCAGGACTCCAGAGCCGGGCTTCTAGGGAGTCAACATTCAGTTGAGATGTGACCCAGCAGGAGAGGGGGTGGCCCCTCTCTGATTCTTCCTGTGACCTCGGGGTTCTGCGGGTCGGTTAGTTCAGCCACCCCCCAATTTAGCTGCCTCTCCTGGTGCTGCTACCAGGGCCGAGCTGGATCAGCAGGCGGAGGGTGAGGGCAGTGGAGGGTGAGGGCAGCTGGTGGGGGCCGGCTTACCCCTGAATGGGCTCCTGGAGTTGGTAGAGGAGGGGGGCATTCTCACCAGCCCCCACCATCTCTTTCTGGTCAGAACCGCACCAGGGTCAAGGCCACTAGGAAAGGAGGCAAATAAGGCCTGTACCAGAGCTGACACATAGGATGAATGCCCCCGGGCTTTTGTGTCCCATTGGATGAGATGGTCTCCAGAGTTCTCCCAGCCGTGTCATTCTACGTTTCAGCCACAGTTTTTGACATTACCGTGAGAACCACGACCATTAACGGAGGGCTCCTTGTGGGCCGGGCACTGGGTGAAGAAGACGTGTATTAACTCACCGAATGCTCTCTATCTCCCTAAGAGGTAAGTTCCATTATCATTCCCATTTTACATGGTATCAGACAGAGTTAAAGAGGAGCTCAGCATTCCACACGAGTAAGTGGCAGGACCCAGATCTGTGTGACCCTGGGGATGTGATGATTGATGCGGCCACTCAAGGAATTCTCTGCTCTCAATATCACTAGGCAAGAATAGGTGTGGGCACCAGTGATTCCTCAAAAACTTAAACACGGAATTACCATATGACCCAGCAATTCCGCTCCTAGGTATAGACCCAAAGCAATTGAAAACAGATACAAAAACAAGTACATGTACACAGCAGCACTATCCACAATAACCAAAAGGTGGAAATAGCTCAAACGTCCATCAACGGACAATAAACAGTTAAACAAATGTGATCTATCCATACAATGGAATATTATTTATCCATAAAAAGAAACAAAGTACCGGTAACATGCTACAACATGGATGAACTTTGAAAACATATGCTAAGTGAAAAAGGCCAGCCACCAAATGACAAATATTTTATGAGATAGCCAGAGGAGACATGTTCATAGACAAAGGACACAGATTGGCAGTTGCCAGGGGCTGAGGGAGGGACTGCGTAATGGATGAGGGGTTCTACTTTGGGGTGATGGAAATGTTTTAGAACAAGATGGGGTGGTCATTGCATAACATCGTGAATGTACTAAATGCCAATGAATGAAACTTTGAAATGGTTAATTTTATGTTATATGGATTTCACCTCAATAAAAATAGTTTTGAATAAAGAATAGGTGTGGGTTTTGTTGTGTTGAGTTGCCCCAGTAGTGATGAGGGGAGATGGGAAAGTGAAGATTAAAGGTCTAAATGAGAGGGTCGAGGGAGCCAATGGTTGAGAGGTCCTTTGACTTCACCTCTTTTCTGTCCCCTACTTCCTGGATGTGTGTGGCTCAGTGAGGGCCACAGGGCATCTGTATCTGCAATGGGCGGGGAGAGGGCCTGAACCCACAGCCTGAGACTGTTCACACAAGCCAGAGGAACATATCATTACACTAAACAAAATGTGGAGAAGGGGACAACCGGCTCTGCAGGCCTTGGAGAGAACAACACGTGTGTCTTGTCATTACATCATGTGAAACCACGTGCTGCCAGATGCAACTCTATGAGACATCTGGCTGCAGGGGGTGTCAATCTGGTCTGACCCTATCTCAATCCTGTCTCCAAATCATTTCCCCAGAATCAAAGTGGTTTTGCAACTTGTTCTCAAGGAGGAAAAACAAAGCTCTGATTTGTCGTGTTGGCCAATTTCCATGGTGTAAATACTCCCACAGTGGCTGGTTTCACACTGCCAACATGATGCTATTGACCATGGGGTCAGGAAGAGATGCTGGGCGGCCATCCTTATGCAGTATTTCCACCACACACACAATAGATGTAAATACGATCAAGGGCACAGGCAATTGAAAACTGTGTTAAAAAATTAGGAAGGGATGAGTTTAGGGTACTTATTACCTTTGCTTTTAATATTATTTATTGAATTATAAGTTTATGTAATTCTTTTTTTTTTTTTTTTTCGGTATGCGGGCCTCCTACTGTTGTGGCCTCTCCCATTGCAGAGCACAGGCTCCGGACGCGCAGGCTCAGCAGCCATGGCTCATGGGCCCAGCCGCTCCGCGGCATGTGGGATCCTCCCAGACCGGGGCACGAACCCGTGTCCCCTGCATCGGCAGGCGGACTCTCAAACACAGCGCCACCAGGGAAGCCCTGTAATTCTATTTTTAATAACGGCTGTGTTTAGCAACCAGCTCACAAAATTCCTGAAAATTGAATAATCAGCCCTGGTGATTGACCTGCAACTCCAGTGCAGTGCTGACCCCATCCTTGTCCTCTGACATTCCTCCTCTCCCTGCTTAATGATTTCTTCAATCCTTTTATCATGGAGTAAAATCTTTCCTTTCACAAGAAGAACTCAGGTTTAAGGTTTAGGTTTAGCTCACAGCCCTAGAAGGAAAAACACTGACGCGATGCAGATTATTCTCCCAAAGCAGACTTGATTCATGAGGTTGACAAAGGGTGGACGCTATGGAGTAGCAGAGGGGGTCCTAGTGGTGGGGAGGGAGGGGGCATGGAGTAAAGGTGGGGGGCGCCCAAGCTGCCGCCATAAAAATCCTCTTCCTCTAGGTCCATCCATGTTGCTGCAAATGACATTATTCCATTCTTTTTTATGGCTGAGTAATATTCCATTGTATATATGTACCACATCTTTATCCATTCCTCTGTTGATGGACGTTTAGGTTGCATACTGAGTGAGGTAAGTCAGACAGAGAAAGACAAATATCATATGATATCACTTATATGAGGAATCTAAAAAAATGATACAAATGAACTTATTTACAAAACAGAAATAGTGTCACAGATGTAGAAAACAATCCTATGGTTACCAGGGGAGAAGGAGGGGAGGGATAAATTGGGAGATTGGGATTGACATATATGAACTACTGCTTATAAAATAGATAACTAATAAGAACCTGCTGTATAGCACAGGGAAATCTACTCCATACTCTGTAATGACCTATATGGGAAAAGGATCTAAAAAAGAGTGGATATATGTATATGTATAAACTGTATAAATAAACAGTTTATAAACCGTATGTATAAACTGTCAGTTTCTGTATAAGCAGAAACTGACACGACATTGTCAATCAACGATACACTCCAATAAAAAAGAAAAGCATCGTCTTCCTCACAATCCCAGCTCCAATCAGCCGTAGCCATGGGACACCTGGAACCAAGATTCCTGCCAACAGACCTCTGATCTCCCTGCTATACTTCCAGCCCAAATTACCAACTGCATCCTTGACCCATGTTTTCTGACTCTGTGTAACAAAACTATTGCATACCTTAGTGGCTTAAACAGCATGAAAACGGGACTGTAGTCTCTCACAGTTGGGACCTGACTGGGCTCAGCTAGGCAGTTCCTGCTTGGGGTCCCAGACAGGGTTGCAGTTAGACAGTGGCTGGAGCTGGAATCTTCCAGGGGCTCGCCCACTCACACGTCTGTCTCAAACAGCTGGGGTAGCTGGGGGACCTGTCCCTCTGCACGCCTGCCATGGGTCTCTTCAGCATGGCAGCGTCAGAGTCATCCAATTTCTTACAGGGCAGTTCAGGGCAGAGAGAGACAGATATATTACATATATTTGCTTGTGCTTGCATATAGAACCCAGAGGATAAATAAGAAGGTCATAAAATGCTTGCCAACAGTGGAGGGGAGGTAGGGGAAGGATGGTGGGGAAAAGCCAGACTGCTCAGTGTACAACTTCTTGCATAGTTTTGATTGGGGGACCATGTCATTACCTGCTGTTACAAAGATCAGGCAGGAGGGCAGGTGTGTTGTCAGATTCCTGGCTGTGAGCAGAGCTCCCCTTCCTTATGCGCATAACCCCTGGCTACTTCCCTCCCCTCTCTAAGCCTCTGCCGTCACCTGAGAATGAGGACAGCCCTCCTCACTTCCAGGGCTGCTGGGAAGGAAGGTTGGGCGTCCAAAGGCATTTTGCACAGAGCCTGGCACAAACGTTCGCGCACTCAGCCTTCTGCTCCTAAATCTCACTCACTCAGGGCTGGAATCCGGGTTTCTGAAGAGTTTGTGGCCAGCTGGTTAAAGGAAACACAGTATATGAAATTATTTGTTTTCAATGTTTTTTAATCTTTATTACTGCACTGCTTTATTTTATTTTTTGGCCGTGCCGCGCAGCATGTGGGATCTTAGTTCCCTGGCCAGGGGTCGCACCCGTGCCCCCCGTATTGGAAGCGCGGAGTCTTAACCACTGAACTGCCAGGGAGGTCTCTATGGCTTTACTAACCATACCCATCTCTAGCCTGACCTTTTTCTAGCACTTTCCCCATTCATAAGGTCTTTCCCGGACTTCTCCTTTGCTCTTGAAGTAACCTAAATATCCCCACTTCTAGGTCGGGAAGCTGAGAAGTTCCCATCTCCTGCTTCCTTTGCTCCACCCCAGCCTTGCCTCACACGGGAAGCCAGGCCCCAACTTACGCCAGGGTTCAGGAGTGGCCGTCCTACCGGCAGAGTTCTGCTCTGTGCTGAGTCGGCCTGGAGGAAAATGCCGAGAGACCAGGAGGCCTCAGGAAAGGCTGGGCCCAGGGTAGGGCGCCACGGGCAGTGCAGGGACCGTGGGACTCGTGACTGATCTCAGCGGCGGGCGCCCCTGTGCCACAGAGCTCCATGCGCTCAGGCTGGATGGGCAGGGCGGTGGGACTTGGAGTCACGGGGCCCTGGGTTGGGTCCCCGTTCTGCCACTTACTAGTGACCTTAGCCAAGTCACTGAAATTGCTTGAATTGTGTTTCACTTGCAAAGGGTGGGTGAGAAAAAACACCTCACAGCCCTTTGGAAAGAACTCCCCGCAGATAATTCATGCAAAGCACTCGGAGTTCTGCCTGGCCCGAAACTGGTGAGCTGTTCTTATTTCCTACTCTCTGTCATCCATGTTCTATAAGAAGTGACGCAATAGACCTACATTTCATTTAAACTGCCTACAAGGGGACCACCAAGCAGATGGTTTAAATTAATATATTAATTAACCCATTAACAACTGGTATTTAGATTCTCTGTGCCTCGTTTTCCTCATTTATAAAATGGGGATATGACCCACCTCCTAGGTTGGTACGAGGATTCAGTGAGATAAGGCATGTGTGTGTGAGGCACATTATGAAACCAGCAAATGTCAGCTATTAGTTATTATTTTTATTTGTTAGTGAGGCAGCTAGTCTGACTCTGTTCTTCCAAACGCTGTTTTGGGCCAGGTGGACCACATCAGCCCACGCGTTGGCATCATACAGGCACAGCCATGGGGAGGATGAATCCTGCTTCCTTAGGTGGACACAAAGAAGGAGTGGTGAGACACCTGGATACAATTCCAGTCTTGGTCAGACAGAGTTAAATTTAGACCCAGAGAGATGATGGATCAGTGAGTCTTTTTGTTTGTTTGTTTGCTATAAATTTATTTATTTATTTTTGGCTGTGTTGGGTCTTCGTTACTGCGCGTGGGCTTTCTCTAGTTGCGGTGAGCGGGGGCTACTCTTTGTTGCGGTGCGCGGGCTTCTCATTGCGGTGGCTTCTCTTGTCGCGGAGCACGGGCTCCAGGCACGTGGGCTTCAGTAGTTGTGGCACGTGGGCTCAGTAGTTGTGGCTCGTGGGCTCTAGAGCACAGGCTCTGTAGTTGCGGCTCACGGGCTTTGTTGCTCCGCGGCATGTGGGATCTTCCCAGACCAGGGATCGAACCCATGTCCCCTGTATTGGCAGGCGGATTCTTAATCACTGTGCCACCAGGGAAGTCCGATCAGTGAGTTTTTACTGAGGACCATCATGAGACGAATGTCACAGGGGAGCTCGAAAGAAAAGTGGCTTCCCTGCCCCTGAGGTTTCCTCCTTCCCCTATCCCATAGACCCCTTACTCCAAACTCAGCCACCTGTCATTCCTGGTACCTGAGCCACAAGTTCCCACCTCTCTGCCTGTGCTTGGGCTGTTCTCCCCACCTCCCCACTACTCCTGACCCCCGCCCAGAATGCCCTTCCTTCCCTTCCTCCTGATCTGCATATTTAAATTCTATGCAAAATAAAAGACCCAGATCAAAAGGGTGACAGCCATCAGGTCCCATCCCCTGTTGCTGTGGCCTCTGAGGTCCTGCATTAGGTCCAGGACCCACAGCTGGCAGAGGCAATGGAGATGGTTCAACTAGCTGTGGCGGGGCTGGGGTGGGTTCAAGCAATGCCTGGGGCAGAGCCTGATGCAGAGAGAGGTGTTTGCACAGATTTCATAAACTCCCAAGTTGCACTCTTCTCCCAAGTCTTCTTTCAACCCATAACCACTGTATTACTCAGGGGTCCTTTTATTAAAAAAACAGCTTTATTGAGATATAATTAACATACTATACAATTCATCCACTTAAATTATACAATTCAATGACTAATTAGTGTATTCACAAATTGTTCATCTATCAGAACAATCAATTGTAGAACATTTTCATTGTCTTAAAAAGAAATCCTTCTCCCCTTAGCTGTCACCCTCCCTCCCCAGTCACCTCCCCCAGTCGCCCCGACCCCCAGCCCCCACCCTAGGTAGCAACTAATCTACTTTCTGTCTCTAGAGATTTGCCTATTCCGGACATTTCCTATAAATGGAATCCTACAATATGTGAGGTTTTTGGCGGCTGGCTTCTTTCACTTAGCATAGGGTTTTCCAGGTTCATCTCTGTGGTGGCACGTATCAGTATTTCGCTCCTTTTCATTGCCTAAAAACATTCTACTGAACAGACATAGAGCACATTCTGTTGATCCACTCAATAGCCGATGGACCTTTGGGTTGTTTCTACCTTTTGACTATTATGAATAATACTGCTGTGAACATGCACGTACATGTTTTTGTGTGGACACGTTTTCATTTCTCTTGGATATATACCTGGGAGGGGGATTGTTAGATCAAATGGTAGCTCTATGTTTCACCCTTTGGGGATCTGCCAGACTGTTTTCCAAAGTGGCCGCCATGTGTGAGTGTTCTGACTTCTCCACATCCTTGTCAACACTTGCTGTTTTCTGTCTTTTTGATTCTAGCCATCTTAGTGGGTGTAGAGTATCTCACTGGGGTTCTGATTTGCAATCCCCTGATGACTAATAATGTCAAGCACCTTTTCATGTGCTTAATTAGTCAGGGCTCTCTTAGAGGTAAATGAGAGAAATGTACCCCAAACCATCTTAAGCACAAAAGGCATGCATTGCTTTAGGTCAGCAGTCAACAAAAATAGAGGGGTTGGTGGAAGGGTTCCCTAGATCCAGGGACTTGAACAGAATCAAGGATTTCTATTTCTGCCTCTCTGTCTCCCATCTCAACTCTTCTCTGTGGATGAACACCATCCTCTCAGAAAGAGCAGCTATAGGGCAGCCACAGCCTTATAATTTCTTACCAAGGAATTGTAGGAAAATGAGGACTTTCCCCCCTAGATTCAGTATGAAAACTTTCAGGGAAGGACTTCTATTGGTCTGGCTTGAGTCGCATGACCACTCATGGACCAATCATTATAGTTCCCTGAAGGAAAGGGAGTTTTTGACACCAGGGGAATGGGAGGAGGGGTCTCTTTAGTACAACCCCCCACACCTGTGATGGGAGGGGAGGGAAAGGAGGAGAAAATGACCACAAGAGAGAAGCAGTGATCTCCGGCTTCCCAGAGCAGTCCTGCCTGCCCCAGCCCCCATTCCTTCTCCCAGCACCACTCTGGGGGCAGTTTTCAGGGCCTTATCTCCCATAACAACTCAAACAGAGCCAGGTTCCCTAAACTCCAAGCATTCTGCCACGGTACACGCTCCTTCTCTCAAAGCAAGGCTCACGGGGCTTCCCTGGTGGCGCAGTGGTTGAGAGTCTGCCTGCTGATGCAGGGGGCATGGGTTTGTGCCCAAAATTTAAATTTTGAATCATCTAATGTTTAACCTAATAATATTTGTTTTAAATAGAAACTTTATATCACAATGCTAAATGGGAAATCAGTACAACTGGCTGCAAACATAAGGTAACTATAAAAATAAATACAACAAAAACCCAACAAGGCTGTCAGTTTCAGGAGGTACTGTTCCCATCGTAGGCCGGGGAGCCTGGGGACAGGTCTCCTTGTTAAGGAGGGAGATTAGCAGATATTAGGGAGGCGTGAAAGATTCAGGAGCCCCAGAGTCACAGATTTCCCTTTAAGCAACGTGACGTTTGAAAAAGAACGGGAAAGAGAGTAATTCTTACTGTGATTTCACATTACCCAACATCAGGCTCGACTCCACTGACGCTCTTCCACTCACCACCAGGGCCATGCGTCCCACATGTTGGCAGGCAGTGAAATAAACCATAAGGAGACTCCACTGGGGGTCCCCGTACCAGATTTCACAAATCCAAATCATCAGGTTTGCTATACCAGCCATCCGCCCTTTGCCCTTGATCCCTGGCTGGGGGGCGGGGGTGGGAGTGGGGCAGTGTCTAACTGACTCCAAGGTCTAAGCTAAAGTCTTCTCACAAATGTTCTAGGAAGGTCAGCGATGCAGGACAGGCTGGACTGTGTTTCCCGTCTCAGGGATTCCATTCAGCGGAGGAACAGAGGTTATTCCAGGTCCCCCTCCCCGACACCTCCCTAGAAAGCTCTGATGCTCTATCAGCCAGGCTGATAAATTGGGAGCGTGAGTATGTTGATACCTTGAAGCCCCAAAGCCACTCGCCGGCAGAGACAACCCCACCCTAGGGCTAAGTTATTAATACAATGACGATGTGATTGGAGAAGCTGGAATGAGCACTTTGTGAGCCTTGCTTTGAGAGAAGGAGCGTGTACGGTGGCAGATCTTCAGCGAGGCAGCGGGCCAGGCTGCCCGTCGCTGTCTTCGTTCATTGCGAAGACATCAGCTCTCTGTTGCTGCTTTCTTTTTCACATTTCAGGGACAAGGGGGTCCCTGGCAGGGGGTGGAGGAAATCCTCGTGTTCAGAAAGAAACTCAAGTCAGCTTTGAGAACAAGAAACAGGGGAGGGGCAACTCTTCATGATCGGCCGGCTTTATTTTGGGGGCTTGTGGAGAGAAGCGTAGACTGTTGAGATCTGCTCTTTGAAACGAAGTTAGCCGATGGCTGAAATCACTAGCAGTAGAGTTCTGTCTGAATCGCCGGCTTTGAAGGACTCAGACATCGCTCCGTTTCCCGCTTTCTTTCCCTGCCAGGACTTGGCGCGCTCTCAAGTCCACCGGCAGGTGAGTTTGGAATTGAGATGGTGCCGAGTGCAAACAGCTATTTTGCTCCCAGGCGTCCAAACAGGAAGACCTTCATTCCGACATCGGATGGCACGTGGTGTCACTTTCTGGATGCAGACAGGCTTTTTCCCTCAGGAAACCAAACATCGAGTTTCCTGATATGAGATCTTAGTGGTCAGGGGAGAGGGAATGGGGAGGAAGTAGGGGCAGCTGCCCTAAATAATGGATTTCTAATGGACTTAGAAAAGCTTTGTCGTGTCTCTGGTGGTCTCCTGAAACCATACCATCTGCTGGGGGCTGGCCATGGAAAAGGGAAGAGTGGCGGGACAAAGCGTCTACTAATATAAGAGGAGGGAGATGAGATACGGCCCCCAGTGCCCCAACAACTGCCACGCTGACCTTGTTTCGACAGAAAGCTGAAATGAACAAGGACTGAAGACGGCTGGGAGTTAAGAGAGACTTGATAACAGTAAAGAATTAAGCACTGTAAGCCCTGATCGATATTGAGATGATGCCCATAGCAGCTCGTATCTCTTTTGCCGCTCTCTTGTGATAGGCCCAAATCATTTACGGAGGATTTCAACTTTTCCCTCCAAATCCCTTTGTGGAGGGGCGGCAGGGGAGGGAGGGGCGAGAGGGGCAAGCTGAGGTCCTTCTCCCCCGTCTTAAGGTTGAGTGAATGGAACCCTGCAGTTCTGCGTGTGGACAAGCTACACAGATTCTGAGAGGTACTCCCGGGAAGGAGGGGCCCAGGCTCTCTCCTCACCTGGTTCCCTCTGGGTAAACAAATGCACCGTCAGCACATCGGGGCAGAGCATCCGAGGGCCCTGGAGGAATTACCTAACCTACTTAGTATTTTGGGAACATTATACAGGATAAACCTGAGACCAGAAGTGCAAGATGATCTGAATGTGGTACAAATATCTCAGAAAAGACAGGGAAGTTGTTCTCAAATCACTCACCCAAACTTGGAACGCAACCATAAGGCCACCTCCCCGCAGGACTCAGAACGAACTGCTCCCTTTTCCCACTTAGTCGAATGTTTCATACCGCCCCCCCATCCCCACACCCGATCAACCTGTTACCAGAGCCGATCAATTTGATAGTTTCCCCAGGCGATGACCTGCTGTCAGGCAGAGAGAACGGGTCATCTGCCTGGTGAGCTACAGACTGAGCTGAGCCCCGCCAGGCACACGACACAGCTCTCTCCACGGAGCCCTGGCCGAGCAGCAGACACCACTGTCCTTTAGCTTCACGTGCGCCGTGACCCTTGAGATGAGAGCTGTGAACCCAGGTCCCTGGGGAGGAGACTTGGGCTCAAAAGTTGAAGCCTTTGCTCCAGATGGAGGCAGAACTCTCATACGGATCGTGTCAGATTGAGCCGTTCCATCTTGGCTGGGTGTCACACGTCAGGCCTTGCTTCCCTCTCACCCCAGCGATCCGTGGAGCCTTAAACACAGAGGAGTGTAGGGCTGGTGGAGACACATTTTCAGCCATCTTTTCTTGTAGCCACCCACCACCCACTCTGGGCCTTCTCAGCTTCTCTAACGCTGGCTGGGATTTCCTTATACTTCTGGTCCTCTTGTTCTCTCTTTTTTTTTAAATAAATTTTTAATTTATTAATTTATTTATTTTGACTGCTTTGGGTCTTCGTTGATGCGCACAGGCTTTCTCTAGTTGCAGCGAGCAGGGGCTACTCTTTGTTGCGGTGCATGACCTCATTGCGGTGGCTTCTCTTGTTGTGGAGCACAGGCTCTAGGCGCACAGGCTTCAGTAGTTGTGGCACATGGGCTCAGCAGTTGTGGCTCGCAGGCTCTAGAGCACAGGCTCAGTAGTTGTGGCACTGAGTTAGTTGCTCTGAGGCATGTGGGATCTTCCCGGACCAGGGCTCGAACCTGTGTCCCCTGCATTGGCAGGCAGATTCGTAACCACTGCACCACCAGGGAAGTGTGGCTCTTGTTCTCTTTTGTTTGTGCTTCCCTTCCCTTCAGGGCCCTTCCCAGACATAGCACATTTGGGTTAATAGATGTTTACTATAGATTTGTATAAATATATTTTGTAATTGTTGCTAAGCTGAATAATATTGGGTTGGCCAAAAGGTTCGTTCAGGTTTTTCCATAAGATGTTATGGAAAAACCTGAACGAACATTTTGGCCAATGCAATGTATATGTTTTTTTCATCTGCAGAGGAACAATTTGCCATACAAAAGAATCCCAGGACTTTCCTGATGGTGCAGTGGTTAAGAATCTTCCTGCCAATGCATGGGACACAGGTTCGAGCCCCAGTCCGGGAAGATCCCACACGCCGCGGAGCAACTTAGCCCGTGTGCCACAGCTACTGAGCCCGCGTGCTGCAACTACTGAAGCCCACACGCTTAAAGCCCATGTTCCGCAGCAAGAGAAGCCACCACAATGAGAAGCCCTCGCACCGCAACGAAAAGCAGCCCCTGCTTGCTGCAACTAGAGGAAGCCCGTGCGCATCAACGAAGCCCCAACGCAGCCAAAAATAAAAAATAAAAAATAAATTAAAATTAATTAATTAATTAATTTTAGAAAAGGGTATGTTGTAGATGAAGAGGCATGTCCACCAAATACATCATGTGGTCCTTATTTGGGTCCTGATTCATATGAACCAACTGTAAAAAGACAGTTTTTAGACATCAAGGGGAAGAATTGAACAAGGAAACCAAGTATTAGATGATCTGTCATAAGGAATTATCCTTTTTTGAAATATGCTTCATATATTTATGGTTTATTGAAATTAAATTCACATCCAAATTTATTACATTTTATGTTGCATATCGAATTTTACAAATACCTACATGAACATAACTGCACAAGCTATTGTTTAAAAATTAAAAATTTTTTATTTTGTATTGAAGTATAGTTGAATTGTGTTGGATATGATAATGGTATTATGGTTATTTTTCTTTTTAAGTCCTTATTGGTTAGAGGTATATTCTGAAGTCATTACTGATGTTAATGATATCATGTCTGAGATTTGCTTTAAAGTGTCCTCCCCCCCCCAAAAAAAAAGCAAAAAGGAGAGGCAAGGAGATGGGATAAGAATGGTAAAATGGGGACTTCCCGGGTGGTGCTAGTGGTTAAGAATCTGCCTGCCAATGCAGGGAACACGGGTTCAAGACCTGGTCCGGGAAGATCCCACATGCCGCGTAGCAACTAAGGCCATGCGCCACAACTACTGAGCCTGGGCTCTAGACCCCACGAGCCACAACTACTGAGCCTGCGTGCTGCAACTACTGAAGCCCGGCAGCCTAGAGCCCATGCTCCGCAACAAGAGAAGCCACTGCAGGGAGAAGCCTGTGCACCGCAACGAAGAATAGCTCCCACTCGCTGCAACTAGAGAAAGCCCACGCGCAGCAACGAAGACCCAACGCAGCCATAAATAAATAAATAAATTTATTAAAGAAAAAAAGAACGGTAAAATGTTGTAACTGTTGAAACTGAATGATGAGTGCCTGTGGACTCATACTCGTTCTGCGTTTCGTGCATGTTTAAATTTCCCATAATAAAAACTTAAGGTTTGGGGCTTCCCTGGTGGCGCAATGGTTGAGAGTCTGCCTGCCGATGCAGGGGACACGGGTTTGTGCCCCGGTCCGGGAAGATCCCACATGCCGCCGAGCGGCTGGGCCCGTGAGCCATGGCCGCTGAGCCTGCGCGTCCGGAGCCTGTGCTCCGCAACGGGAGAGGCCACAGCAGTGAGAGGCCAGTGTACCGCAAAAAATAAAAATAAAACAAAAAAAGTTAAGGTTTAAAAACACATGCCACACTCAAGTATTTTTCAATGCAGCCTGTACCTGATCGTATGCTGCTTTCATCAGAACCCAGACCTGTTCATGGCTCTCTGTGTGGTGGGTACATGCGTGTATGAATGTTCTCTCTGCTCAGTTGAACTGTAAGATTCTTGAGGACAAAGGTCACTTCTTCCACGTTATCTCATCCCAGCACAGTGGAAGTCAGAATCCAGTAGGTATTTAATACAAGGTCTCGGCTGGTTGACCAGGTGATAGAGAGATTCGTGGAAACTCAGCTAGCGTCCCAAAGACCATGGGTTCCCTGGCAATGTTTCTACTGAAAACAAGCAGGTCCTCGAGCTAACTCATCCTTCTGCTGGCACCACACATACAGGGGGTAGTTATCAGATTCAATTTTAGTAAAATGTTTACCATAATATGTCATGAGACTTTCCTTACGAAATAAATTCAACACAGGATGGAGAAGAGCATTACTTTGGAAATGGAGCTATGCACACGGACAAACCAAAGATAAATGACAGAGCACAGCTTTGCTGAAGGTGTGTGGAATTGCTGTTTGTTTCGCTCTTCTTAAACATCTTTAATAATGATCTGGAAAATGGAGTAAACAGCATGCTAATGAAATTTGCAGGAGGTCCTTAATTGAGAGGTGCTACTATCACCCAGAAGGGCAGAGAAGTGTTGCAGGTGCCTCAGAGGGGGTTAAAGCTATCAATGGAAAATAACAAAATAAGATTTGGCTCAGAGGGAGAAAGACAAATTCAATTGTGAGAAAAGTCTAAAACGGGATATTCCCTGGAGAGAAGAACAATGCAAAAATAATGCTGGAAGAGGTTCAGGCAGAGAACAACCTTAGCTGAAGTGCAAAGTGGGGGAAAATGGTCAAGATTAGGAAGGACATTCCAAAGAAGACATGCATGCTGATAGTGGGATCCCCATGCCCCCTGCTCCCCCAGAGTTTCATAGACTCCAAAGACTCCATCCTGGGCCACACAGGTCACTCAGACTCCAGAACCTCTGCTTAGGAAAGTGTCCTTACAGGGCAGTAGGGAATTTCCTTTCTGAGGTCATCCTGATTCCATGGAAACTAGATATACATTTCCCAGGAGCTTCATCCTCTGGGAGGGCACTGTAGACCAGGAAAGTCTGGCCCCTGGAAGGCCAGTGGAGTCAGGCCAGTCAGGCTGACCCAGCAGACAGCCCTGTGTGGTTTTCTGGATGAAAGAAAAAATTACAGCTCTGGAAGCTGGAAATGTTTCCCAGAGACCTGGAAATCAAGGAGGTTGATGCACTGCAGAAGGCATCTTACCCAGCTTGGAGATGTTAGTACCATTTCTGCTCAATGGAGATATTAAATTCATTTGTTCAACAAATATTTTGTGGGCATCCACTACACTGCCAGCATCCAAACGGACATGGGCCCTGTCTTCCCAGAACTTAGACTCTAGTGAACGTAATACGGGTGCTTCAGTGACCACCTGCCTCTAAAGGAATCTAGAAGAGGGTGCTGTTGTGATTATATTCTTTTCTAGGAAGATACCCTCCAGATGATTGCACAAATCCTCCCACCCCTCCCCCCTCCAAAAAAAATAGGAAAAAAAAAAAACTCCAGGAGATCAGCAGGTGACAAGCAGTGATTAAAGAGTTGGGGAGAGGGATCTGGAAAGATGAAGATGAATAACAAGAACCAGAAGGTAAGATGTAGATCATTGTCAAGTTCTGATACACTGACACTAGGACAATATTTTTCAAGTGTTGGCTCCCAGGCTGATGGCTGTTTGGGTCTCAAGTCTGCAATTCAATGACAAGGACAATCAGACAATAACTTCAATTTAACTGGTTAATTTTGAGTTAACAGACCTTTGAAATTAGCAGATGAGGTTTCAAGTTCAAGCTTCACCTCTTACTAGCTGTGTGACCTTGGGCAAATCACCTAACCTCTCTGAAACTCAGTTTTCTACTCTGTAAAGTGGGACTAGCCACAGCACCTACCTGTTGGGAGCTGATGTGAGGCTTAAATGAAACAATTTGTTTAAAGTGCTCAGTGCTGGGCCTGACCCTTGGTAAGAATTCAGTAAATGTAACTCTCATGACCTTATCACTATGCACAAGACAATTGGCAGCACTGGCATTGTATGAGCAGCTTGAGGTAGCATCTTGGCCGGTTGTCTATACTTTGTGTCTGTCTGGGGTCATGACAACACACTCTCATTCTCCCGGTGTGTAATATTGGTGACATATATACATTGGACTATAATATGTTTTTCTGTGTGGTACTTTTTTCCCCCCAGTCTTCCCTTTGGTAAAGTTATGTTCCACACTTTTCATTTATTATTCACCAAACATTTATTGAGCACCTTCTCTGTGCCATGCTCCAATACAAAGATGAATAAGCCCCAACCTCGTGCCCAGGATGCTCCCAGTGCAGAAGAGACAACTCTACAAACTGCTACGCCTAGTTCCTTGCTCCCCAAAGATAGCTCTTTGCCCTTTCTTCTCCCATCTTTGGAATTCGAGCCTCTTCATGCTTTATTGCCACTCTTGTGACTTCCAATCTCAAATGTCATCAAGACTGAAGTGATGGGCTTTGAGTTAGAAAGACCTGGATGTGAAACCCAGCTCTGCCTCTAGTTTGCTGTGTGACCACGGAGAAGTTATGTAACCTTTCTGAGCCTCAGTCTTCTCGGGAGGGAAGTGGGGGTAAGGGCACCCACCTCCTCGGATTGCTGTGAGAATTGCATGAGTTAAATCACCTGCCTTGGAAGTCCTTTTCCTGACCAGCGGGAAGTGCTCAGTAAACAGTATTAAACTGTGACTAAGCTAATAGCTCTACTCACCTGACCTTAACCATGACACTGATGTGCATTATCTTATCCAATAAAGTCCTAGGGCTTATTCATTTTAATTTTATATGTATTTATATCCAGAAGTCCAAACTGTCTTGAAAACATTGATCTTGTTACTTTACTGAGATCATTGCTTCCCTGGGCCTCAGTTTCTCCATCTGTAAAATAAGAGGGCTGGACTCTCAATAATCTCTATGGACTCTCCGGTTTCCAAAACTCAGGCTGTCCATGGCTGGGGCGGGACAGGGATGAGGTCCCCATTTCCTGGTTGTCTTAGAAGCATCAGAACGGATGTCAGACAAAACGAGGGGACCGACGTTGAAAAGTTTAGTCATGGGGAGGAGGCAGGAATGATTTAGCTGGGTTGGAGGAGGCATGATTGATGAAATTTAGAAACAGGTGATGTAGACTACTTATCAAGGACAGTGAGAGCTCATCCTTCTTAGAAATTCCCGGCATTCCCCGTTAACAGCACCGATAGTGGGGGACAGACCTCAGTTTACGGCTGCTGTGTTCCAGGTTAGGAGATACATGATGCAGTGTAAAAAGTATATGGCTACAGTGGTTAGTTTAACGTGTTTTGTATATATGACTTTTATGAATCTATTAAAATTGGCCTTAAATTACAGAAAAGAAAGAAAGAAAGAAAGAAAGAAACTCGCGGCATTTACAACAAGGATGCTTCAGCCATCCTGAAGCAGAGCTCAAGTAGACCTTTTCTGGATGGGTCTGTGGTCTCTAATGGGACCTGAAGTGCTTAAGTCCATGATGGCTAGAGATATGGGGAGTTTGGGGAGGCGCACTTGGAAGCCAGCAGGCAGCGAGGCATGGGTGGGCAGAGAGCAGAGACCCTGGATATGAAAGCCATTTGAGTGCCTCTGGTATCTGCTGTGTTTTCAACACGTGTCCCATTGGGCTGGGCACCCCCTCCTGAGAATCTTTACATAAGTGATCTCCTGTCCCCATAACTGCCCTATGAAGCAGGAACAACTATCTCAATAGTTCAGATAAAGAGACTGAGGGTCAGGGAGGTTAAATGATTTGCCTGGGATCACACAATAAGCAAGAGGTGGCAGAGGGATTCAAACCCTAAAGCTGGGAGCTCTCCACTGCCTTAGAAAACATAATCTGCACAGAACCAAGTGGGTGTCCCAACTTTAGTCCTGCCTCTGGAAATATTTATTACACTAGTGAATTAGCAATAGCACTTGATGCTTTTATCTCAGTACACTTTCATATCAACCCTATGCAACAGGAAATCTATCATTTAATTTCCATTTTACAAGTGAGGAATCTGAGTCCTCAGTAGCTAAGTAGCAAGTCACCATATAAGCTAGTGGCAGAGTCAGGTCTAGAACGCTACATTCCTAACTCTAACCCAATGCTTTTCTTTCTTTTTGATTTTTCTTCTTCAATTATATTCTACTGTCATTTATTTTTTAATTGAGGGCTTGTGGTCTGGTGAGAACCACTCCTATTAGGGAGACTAGGTGGGATTTGGGGCAAAGCTTCAAAGGAAAGAGGGCCAGGGAGATAAGACAGATGAAAATGATTGAGGAGAGAAAGGCAGATGGTCTGCGGCAAGTCTTGTAACTTCTTAAGATTCAGCCTTCTCTGTAAGATGCATGATAATGACCACCAACCTCTTCCAACTTCTGCAGTCCCCCACCCACACTGCAGGGTTGCTCTTTGTAAGAAGGATGCAGGGAAGCTTCCAGTGAGGGTCCTGGCACATAGCAGGTGCTCTGTAAATGATATCGCTGTCATTATGAAGAAAAGTGGTTTTGGCTAGAGCTCAGTTGCCTCCCAAACCGGGAAGCTGTTTACCACTTTAGGGAAGAGAGACGAATTTCAAAGAAGCCTAAAAATCCAGCCCTGCACACTTTTAATACACGTCAGGACACAAATCATTCTGGGCCTTTTTGTCCTTTGCACCCCAGGGAGTTCACGCGATGATTAAACAGGCATTTATTGGTCAATCTGTTCTGGCTCTCCTACTCCAGGACCTTCTTGGCGGTGCCCATCCAGACCCCGGTACAGCAGAAAGCTAGGGGCGGGGTCCCCACTGGGCCCCCTCTCTCTTGCCCATACCTTCCCCCACATCACTTGCAGCGTGCCCTCATTGATGAAGCCAGGTGTTTGCCAACAGCTTAGGCACACAGGCACACAATCGATATCACAAAAGATAAATTTGCAGCGATCGACTCCAGGCTGTACTGTCACTAAGTGACAATGAAAAATGATCAGCACTTGAATACATTGCACTTTTATCTTTAAACCTTTCTACAGAAGCAGTGTCAATATCAGAGCACTAAATAATCTCTAGATAGCAGGAAGAAGCAAGTACATTTTTTCTTTTCTTCCTGGAAGATGGATGTAGCTTTTTCGAAGACCTTAAATACTGAAGCAAGGAATTAGCCCTCTGAATGCCCTACAATGACTGGCTGCCTTGTCAGTCCTCCGAGGGCGATTTGAATACCTAACTCCACTCTTCCATCAGTGTTCTTTAAATAACAGTGCTTCGCTCTAAGGACTAGAGGTCTTTTCCAAGTCCTAATGAATCCATCAATCAAGGCTTTGCTGCATCTTCCTCCTTTGGCCAAGCTCAGTGAGCCAACAGGGGAGATTGAGGCAGAGGGAAGTTTAGAGTCTTGTCTAAAAAAGTCACGTAGGAAACCAGTTTTCCCTCAGAGTCGACCTTCTGGTCCTTAGGAAGAGGACAGGGCTGTAAGATGGAAGTTTCATGAGCCATCAGATTGCTGGGTTATCATCGTCAAGTGCTTGCTGGGCCTACTGGGCACTGATAGTCATTAGAAATGCAGATCAGCTTTACTCTTTCAAACTTACAAGGTATTGGGTGGAAGGACATTTGCTTAGCAATAATGACCATCACACATTGAGTGGAAGCAGTAGCACCAGGCACTAAGAACTCTACATGCACCCTATCAGCTGAGTGGGCCTCGCAGTAGTCCTACAAGGTGGGCATCACCTACACCACTTTACCAACAAGGCAGCATTGCCAGTGACAGACAGCCAGGGCAGGGCAGCAGACCTGGACTTGAGCCTCAGCTCTGTGTGGACTTGGGTAAGCTCTGACCCGCTTTGGCAGCTTCCTTTTAAATAAAGTGAGGGGAGACAGATTCAATGGCCTCTGAAACACCCCCCAGCCTTTATAATCCTTGGTTCTGTGACTATTCAAAGAGATGGGCAGACCGTGTCCATCTGCTTTTGCTGAGTACCTGCTGCCTGCCAGGTCACGTGAACACTAGTTTGCAGAGCTGTCATGGGGCAATGCATCTTCTATTCTCTGAGCGGAGAGAGAAGCTATAGACATAGCTATAGTCCTCTCCCATAAAGTTATTGTAAAAAAAAAATTAAATATTAATCAACTCCAGTGTGCCTGGCACTGTACAGGAGGGATGTTGATATAGAACATGCAAAGAAGAAGAAAACAAAGTTTCTGACTTGAAAGACTTTTCAGTTATGCTGGAGAGAGGAGACTGGTGTCCAATAAAATATCCTTCACAATCAAGTATGGGAACAGGGACTGGGGAGGCTCTGTGGGGCAGTAGAGAGCACACCGGAGGTGGAGTGCAAAGCCCTCTGGCCTTAGTTAGTCCTTAGGAAGCTGGGGTAAGGTGCCCCAAGTTTGGAGCTGAAGACCCTCATTCAACATGGATCTGGTAAGAATCAGCATGGAACATATAAACTTAGACATTTATGCTCTTGGAGAAATAGTCTGTGAATGCCTTGCTGACTTGGAAACACTCAAATCTAATCAGGATGACTAGGGTATAGCATCAGGACTGACTTAGAAAGTGGTAACCCAATCGATTGTGCTCTAACCTGTCTGGAGAGAAACTATTAAGGGAAAAGTACTGGTCAGCATCAAGCATAAAAGGAGGGGAGTTGGGTAGCAGGAACTAGTCAGTCTTTATCTAGTAGGGCCCATGGGAGAGGTATACTGTCTGAGACAGCATTTTCAATGCCTTTTCATTAGCTCCCCTCAGTTCCCTGAAATGCTTGGGGGAAGAGTTTCAACATCCAGGACAGGTGGGAAATGCTGCACACCACAGGCCCTCTGTGAGAGTCTGCATGGACATTAAAGTCCACTGAAGTTCAGAGAAGTTCTTCAAACAAACAAACGAAAATACAAAACCTTACTTATCCTTGTTTAACCTGGCATTTCCCAAACTCATTTGGAGGTGGGGTGGGGAAAAGAATGTCAGTAAACATGAAACACAGTTTAGAAAAGAATGATCTAAAGATTTAGATGAAAGACATTAACTGGTCTCACAGAAAAGGATGGATTATGAGAAATAGCAGGAAACAGTTTTAGAGAGATGAGATGCCTTGAATGCTAAACTAAAATCTACAACTGATGAGGAAGATCTCCCAGATACATTGTATCAGATGAAAAAATCTAGACGCAGAAGAGTGTGTAAAGTATGCTTTCATTATTTTTTAAACAAAAGGATGGAAAAATATACATGAATATATATCATATATATATAAGCAATATATATATATATCTATATATACTTTTTTTTTTTTTTTTTTTTTTTTGCGGTACGTGGGCCTCTCACCGTCGCAGCCCCTCCTGCTGCGGAGCACAGGCTCCAGACGCGCAGGCTCAGCGGCCATGGCTCACGGGCCCAGCCGCTCCGCGGCATGTGGGATCTTCCCGGACCGGGGCACGAACCCGTGTCCCCCGCACCGGCAGGCGGACCCCCCAACCACTGCGCCACCAGGGAAGCCCTATATACACTTTTACAGGCACAAGACTTCAAAGAAATTAATAACAATGGTTGACTCCAGGAAAAAAAGAGGGCAAAGAGACTTTTCAGTGAATCCTTCCAAATTTTGAACGATGTGAAAGTATTGTCTATTAAAAAGTAAAGCAGGGCTTCCCTGGTGGCGCAGTGGTTGAGAGTCCGCCTGCCAATGCAGGGGTCACGGGTTCGTGCCCCAGTCTGGGAAGATCCCACATGCCGCGGAGAGGCTGGGCCCGTGAGCCATGGCCGCTGAGCCTGCGCGTCCGGAGCCTGTGCTCCGCAACGGGAGAGGCCACAACAGTGAGAGGCCCGCGTACCGCAAAAAAAAAAAAAAAAAAATAGTAAAGCAAAAAATACCCTGAAGTATATAGATCCCATTCAATGTGGATGGACCCAGAAAAGTGACTAAGTCACCGCTCCCCTTAAACACATCCATAGAATAAACTTCAGTGGCTTTCCACATCCCTTGAGGTAAAGTCTCGACACCCAGGAGGCCCTGGACGCGCGCGTTATCCCTCCTCACGTTCCCAGCCGCCTTCCCCACAGCAGCCATGCTGGTATTCTTGCAGCTTTTCTAACAAGCTGTAGTCTTACTCTCTTCTCACGGTTTTTACACAAGCTAGACTTTCCACTTGGAATATTCTTGTCCCAGTTGTTCATGTAGCAAGCCCGTGCTCGTCATTCAAGTTTCACATTAGGTGTATCCGAGCCACCCCGTTAGCTACCTCCCATTATGTCCACCGCCTTGCCGCCCACTCCCTGCGTGCCCTATACGGGCCGCTGTCCGTGGTGCTGATAACACCGTCGGCAACCGGACAGTCTGCCCTCAGGGAGTTCGGATGCTCTAGTGACAGAAACCGAATGTACACAATATAGACCATTTATTAATTGTGACCCCCTTTCACTCTCATAGTGTCATTTGGATAATAAGTTATAAAGTCACGCCAGCCATGAAGAAAATAAAGCACGCTAAAAAATAATGTATTGTTGCTGTCTTGTGAGTCAAGGCTTTTCATGACTCTTGAGTTGAATGGGTGTGAAAAACAAACAACCAGAAACAGAAAAGCAAAGTAAGGGAACAGGGTTGCACAGGGTTGAAAACCCACTAGAAACAAAGAGACCTCTATAAACAGGGGCTTGTCACTCTTGAGAATTACTTCTGCTCTTAGCTTTCATAGGTAATATCTCTTATCTTTAATCTTTCAGCTGTCGCAGAAATGCTGAACTGCAGTGAAATCAAATCTGGACCCAAGCAAAGTGGAAGTGAGATTTCCCATCGTGGGGACCAAGGTGCTTTACAAACACATTTTATGTGTTTATGTGTCTTTCTAATCAACCTACTAGAGGGTGGAGGACACAAAGAGAAAGTTAGGGAACTGGAAGAGTGTACTCTTTGGGTGCCCTATTCCCTGTTCACAAAGTGTCCTAGAGTGGAAGAAGCTTATCTATGAAAATTCTACCACTTTTTAACATTGACATTGCAGACCTGGACAAATGCCTTTTCACAACCAGTTGTGAATCCTTTTATTCTTGTTGATTGCTACTTTCTGAATCCTGACCTGGTTACTTTTTTTTGAATTTTGGGGGTGTAGCCTCACTAGGATGGGAAACATGCATTTTGGAGGGTGGTAACTGGGAGTTTCAGTCGTGATCAATGGAGAGATTTTCCTTGTCGCTGAAGGACTTAATCAGGACTGGGATCCAATCCTCCAGGCATGTTATTGTCACAAAGGAGTGTATGCCTTCTTTGTAAATACATGTGGCTCCTGATATGATGCCAGAAGTACATTTTAGGACAGTCTTTTCTCTTCCTCTCTGTGTCCAGAACCTGAAATTGCCAGACTCTATTTGAGAAGTGAGCTCAGATGCAGATTTTTAGACTGTGTTTTGTTGTAGACAGATCTCGTCCTAACCACTCTGCATCCACCACAACTACCTGCAGGAAAATGTAGTTAGAATGTATGTATCAACCTGGGGTTTGCTAACCAATACCTCTAAAGATCTCATTTGTACCACTGTGATTGTGTGTGGGGTTTTGTTTTTGGGGTTTTGTTTTCTTTATTTGTTTGTTGCCTCTCATGATTATTTATTGAGCATAGTGTATAGCACAGAGGTTTTTGAAACTTTGGCAGGAGCAAAAAAGAACACAGAACTCTTCTTAAAAAACAACTTTCCTGTAAATCTATAGTTATTTCAAAAAAACCCTAAAAATTTGTTTTAAATCTCCAATCTCCCGATCTTAGTGGGGGTCTTGTTGGATCACCAGTGTCTATGCCTTGGGCAAATCTACTCTACTATCTCCCAAAGTCCCCTCCCCTCCCCCCCAGGAGAATTTGCAAGGATTCTCAGGACTGCTGTCTAATATATCCTTATGTCAAATCTAATCAGGTTGCTTCTCTTTTTAAAACACATCCATAGAATAAAGTTCAAATTCCTCCTTGAAAAAAAAATTTAAAAAAAAAAGAAAGACAACTACTCAATTCTCAATATAAATGGGATAAAAGTAGAACTCTTTCAGTTGAAAAGGGCCTGAGAATCTACTCTCTGACCATCCCTTTTCTTACCTCTAACCTTGAGGCATAACCTTCATGTTACTTCTGAGGAACTCTGGGTGCCTTGGGGAACCCAGTTTGAAAACCACTGGTACAGAGGCATAGCACTGCTTCGAAGTTCGAAGACCTGGTTCTATCCTAGTTCTCCCCTTAGCTGTTGGACCTTGAGCAAGTCATTCAATCCCAGTGGGACCAGTTTCTCCATCTATACAGTGAATTTCTTAGAATGGACAATTTCTGAAATCTTCAACTCTCAGCTTTGACATAATGAAGATCCCATGACTGTGAAATTTAGGTTCCAAAATTTTATGATTCTCAGATTCTGGAAGTCTGCAGCTTAAGGTTCTCTGAGAGTGACTGTGTACTTTAACAATAATTTCATAGTAATTATCATATTTTTTAAAAAAGAAAGAAAATGGGCTTGGAGAGTTAGCTTTTTTTTTTCCCCCTTAAAGAAAGAGTGGTTAGAGAATGTCTTCACAGAGGAAAGCCTTCAGTTATACAAATATGTGTGGGAAAAGCATTCCTGGTATCTACAGGTCCTGTGGTGGGAAATGATCTTGACACATCCAGGGAACAAGAAGAAGACCAGCAGGGCTGGAATGGAGTGAGCCTGGGAGAGGGTGGTAAGAGGTAAGGGGTGGGAAGGTTGGCTGGGGTCCTCTTGGGCAGAGCACTGAGTTTAGATTTCATTCTAAATGCAATGAGAAGTCACAGGAGAGTTACAAGAAGGGGATGACATAACCTGATTCACAGGTTTTTAAGAAAATTTTTATTGGAGTATAGTTGATTCACAATGCTGTGTTAGTTTCAGGTGTACAGCAAAATGAATCAGTTATGCATATACATATACCCACTCTTTTTAAGATTCTTTTCCCATATAGGTCACTACAGAGTACTGAGTAGAGTTTCCCGTGCTATACAGTAGGTCCTTATTAGTTATCTATTTTATATATAGTAGTGTGTATATGTCAATCCCAAAAGATGCTTTTGGCTTCTGTGAGAAGAATGAAACATAGGAAGGCAAAAATGGGAAGCAAAGAGACCAGAGAGGAAGATAAAGCAACATTCCAGATGAGAGATAATTGTGACACGGGAAGCATCAGAGGAGGTGGTGAGAGGTGATTGGATATGAAATACATTTTGATGGTGGAACAATCAGGACTTGATGACTTGATGACATACCACACATACTAAGATACTGCGGATGTGAGAAACAAAGAGCAAATTCTAATACGAGCCTTAAGGGTCATGAGCGTGTTGCTCAGAATTGTAGATGTTGGTTGGCAATTGGACTGCTTCTCACGTGGACAGCTTCAGGAAGCTGCTCTAGGGTAAAGAGGAGCAGGGATGTATTTATTTAACAATTGTTCAAGGTTCTTCTGAACCACACAAGATAGTAAACACATATTAATAGGATATATACAAATGGTATATCCAGCCAAAAGTGGGATTGTGAACAATTTTCTTTTTCATGCACTTCTTTATTTTCGAAGTTATTTTTAACAGGTAAATATAAATCCCTTTAAGACAAAAAATAAATCTAATCCAGTCCTACTGGAGAGAGATGTAGTTTGATGGATTCAGGGAGATGGTGTGTTTGTTTCTCTTGCCACCTTTGCTGTCTTTCTAATTCCCGGTTCTCAGCTCTTAAACACAGCTTTTGGTAATTTGCCTACCCGTCAACTGACATGTGTCCCACCTTGTTTGCCCCCCATTTCCTCCCAGCTCTAGCTTGGGTTTGGGCTTCATTTGCTGCTGGGCTGTACTAGAGGGGGCCCTGGCTTTGGCATCCTGAACTACACCTGCTCAGAGCGAGGCACATTCTTCTCAGGCAGTAAATGTGATTTGACTGCCTGATTGATTCATTAGTCTAATGGTAACACATTGCTGGGATGCTAAGTTTGCTATTTCCCCAAAATGTTTTGAGGTTTTCCTCCTGACAGCTGTGCTCATTGCAGTCCTGGTGAAAACAACAAAATGAAAAGGAACCTCATGGGCCGCACGCTTCTAAACCATGTAGGGAAACATTTGGTTCCTCGTAGCTGTCAACACAATTATACCCACAGAGAAAGAAAATGAAAGGCGAGGTTGAGACAGCTCAATCTGGCCTGGAGAGGGGGGCAAAGGCTTGGAACTTTCATGCCTGGGCAGAAGGATGCCAAGACCTCTCTGGTTGGGCAGGGGCAGGGGCAGAGCAGCCGTGAGACACACTGGTGAGAGCAAGTTGCAAAGTTGACAGTGCAACTTTAGCCAAAGTCTTTAGCCAAAGACCTGCCAACCCTACAAAGAGTTCCATGCTAAAACCCCAGGGAGGAGATTAAGGAACTATGAGGTCTCCAAGGCTGGGGATCCCAGGAGGGAGACTCTCCATCCCAGCACAGCTGATAAAGCCTCCTAAGCCACCCTTGCAGTTCTTTTCCTCTCTGGGGACTCACATGAAAGAACAGTACCGAGCAATGCATGATTTTAGAGAGGGCAAAATTACGTTTTCTGGAGGCTCCTTTGGACTATTGATTCCTCAATGGGAAGAAGGGATGTCCCTTGGGGGAGGTATCAGAGCCTCAGAGAGAGATTTCTCATCTAGTTTCTACCCCCACCTCCCACATATTCTAATTTTGCCACCATAGGGGGGAAGTGGGCTCCACTGCCACCTACAGCTACTATTATTGACGGAAGTGCCTTATTCATTCAGCAACTAGGTGCCACGCACAGGCGCAGCCCTTGGGGAGACTGAGACTAGAAACACAGGTTCTGAGCCCCTGTGGCTTAGACTCTGTGACAAAGACCAGGTGACCGTGACAACTGAGGTTTTGTTTTCCTAAGTTTTCTCCCTTCTTCCGATATTCCTTTTTTAAAAGGCAGAGGGAAAATAATGCCCACATTGATTGAGTGCCTCCAACGTGCCAGACATCACACTGCTGTCCATGTGTCTGTCATCTCATGTGATCCTAACAAGAAGGTTAAGGAGTGGGTATTCATCTGTCTGTTTTACAGAGGAAAAAGCGAAGGCTCAGTGAAGGTAATTAACTCACTTAGGTCACACAGCGAGTACATGGCAGAGCACGGCACTAACTCCGGTGTCTCCAATGCCAGAGCACGTGGAATGCAAGGGCTTTGCGATGTATGTGGACCAGGAGGATCCACATTACTTGGGCACTTGTTAGAAAGGCACCTGCTGAATCATGACTTGAGTTTTAGGAAGTATCAAGGTGATTCATTTGCACATTAAAAATTGGGAAGCACTGAACCAGGAAACTCACACACAAAAATGATCTCCCTCTCAAACATAGAACACACTTTGGAAATCAGAAAGATTGATCACATTTCCCCCGTTCTGTCTTCAACACTTTCTCAAATGCTGCCATTCAGCTTTTAAAGAGTATTCCCGGGCTTCCCTGGTGGCGCAGTGGTTGAGAGTCCGCCTGCCGATGCAGGGGACACGGGTTCGTGCCCCAGTCCGGGAAGATCCCACATGCCGCCGAGCGGCTGGGCCCGTGAGCCATGGCCGCTGAGCCTGCGCGTCCGGAGCCTGTGCTCCGCAACGGGAGAGGCCGCAACAGTGAGAGGCCCGCGTACCGCAAAAAAAAAAAAAAAAAAAGAGTATTCCCCCCACCCAGAATGAGAAAACATTGAATTTAAGCGGTAAAAATTGCCAGGTGGAATTTGTGCGCTTCTGCTGATCTCCCCGCCCCCGGCCCCGCCCCCACACACACCTATGCTATTCAGGATGGATCAGACAGTGCGGGAAGGGGAACTTTTTATTTACAAATCCGAGTGGTTAAGGCTGAATGCCCCAGTTTCTCAAAGGATAGCTAGAGGACACAGACCTTGTTTCGGGAAATAATTGACACCCATTCTAATAGAATTGGTCAAAGTCCGCTCTTCTCTTTCTCACTACTCAGATGAGCTAGTGCAAGCCTGCTGTTTGTAATGTGGGACTAACAACCACTCAGCTCAACATTGGGGCTTAAAGACCCTAATAATAAACCCAGAAATCGTTGACAGGAGGCTACCTACAGGTCTCTAATCCCTATAACCTTACAGGAAGTCAGAGTTGCTGCTGAGCTACACAGCGGCACCTCTGTGCAAATCAGAAAAAGGGCCCCTCCAGATAGATGCAGCGCCAAACTGTATCGACTTCGTGAGTGGACTGAGGGGTAGATTTCAGCTTCCACTTTCCCCTTTGGCCTGGAACCCTTGTGCAGTGAACACCCTGCGCAACCACACATGGTGGCCCCACGGGAAATATTTAATATCAGTTATGAAGTTGGATTGTCAACTCCACCGGGGCGGAGGTCACATCTGTCTTGCTCACCGTATCCAGGCATCTCGTTCAGTGCCTGACTCAAGAGCTGGTGCTTAATTAAATATATGTTGGACAGATGCATGAAGGAAGGAAGGAAGAGAGGGTTAATGGCTCACCAGGCTCAGATGTGCAAAGTCAGTGGCCTCGGAGAGTATGAACCAAGGGATATTCATGAGATTATCTTTGTCACCTGTATCCTTCCATGGCCTTGAAACAATTACTGCACGAGAAGACTCTTGCAAGTAGACCTATGGTACTCTGACTTTGAAAAAGGTATAAAGGGGCCCTTTCTGAAACTGTTGCATGAGGACTTTTATTAGCAAATACGTATTTCTCGGCCCTAAGGCATGAAACTAAACAATTCTGATTCTCAGGGTGGTGTGGCCTAAAAATTCTCATGATAATTTTTTTGGGGGGGAGGGGGTTGAAAAGAGATCCAAGAATTCAGGAAAGAACCAGAAGAATCAGGTCCCCTAAGGTTCTACTTCCCAAGGCTCTTCTCCGTGTCTAAAGAAATCAATTAAAAACAAAGATGTCTTGTATGAAAACCAGGCACTACATGGCTGGTGCATGAGAAAAAGGTAGAGTCCCGCCTGCAAACATTTCAGGGTAGCCTCACGGAGTGGGGGGTTGGGGAACAGAGAAGAACATGAATGTGTGTTCTGACCAAGCACATTGCAGATGAGGGCTCAGGATTCCCAAGCCCTCAGGTGCTCCAGATGCTTGGCCAGTGTTTTCCAAAGCATCTTCCATGGAATTCTAACCCTATGGGATGCTTCTTGGAAACAGGTGCAACTGTCAAAAGGAACAACCTTCTTTGGATATTTACAATGAATATTAAACTATTTAGCATCCCTGCCCACTTCCTTTGTTTAACGTAGCATTTTCCAAACTCACTTGACCCCAGACAACCCACCCTTCCACTATACACACCTTTTAAATATCTGTTACTAATCAGCCAGGTTAGTCAGTTGCATAAAACATGGGTTTCAGTTCCGTGGAGAATTTGGGGGCTAAGCTTGTTTTTTCCTGGGCTCAAGAGGGAGAAGTCCGCTGTTCAAGGGCCTCCAGACTGGTTTTCCATCTCCCTTTCAGGATGTCAGGCCCTGGAAGTCTGGGCTCCAATGTTTTGACAGCACATCTTAAATGTGCTTTGCTTTTGAGGTCCCAGCATAATTCGATGGTGATCATAATCACATTTTAAAAGAGAGATAGAGGAAACCAACAAGAGTCACTTGCCATTCTCCCATCCCTGGACTAGAAGTGACCATGTTCTTTAAACTCTTTTTTTTTTTTTTTGGTGGTACACGGGCCTCTCACTGTTGTGGCCTCTGCCGCTGCGGAGCACAGGCTCCGGACGCGCAGGCCCAGCGGCCATGGCTCACGGGCCCAGCCGCTCCGCGGCATGTGGGATCCTCCCGGACCGGGGCACGAGCCCGGGTCCCCTGCATCGGCAGGCGGACTCTCAACCACTGCGCCACCAGGGAAGCCCGACCATGTTCTTTAAACTCTTCACCACCAGAGTGTCAGAGCCTGTGCAGCCTGGGGTCTTGCTCAGATCTCAGGAGTAGTCCCGTTAGGAGCCAGACACTTCCTTGTTGATGGAGGGCAACATTTCCTTCTGCTCCCCAGGTAAGTCCCCATGCCAGGGCTGCCCCCTTTCCTTCGTCTCAGGTGGAACAGAGAGGTGAGGATAGCAGAGGATGGAGACTGGCCCTGGCTGGGCTGCCGGAGCAAGCTGAATTATATTCACATTCCCAGTGAGTGTCAGGAGTGGAATGCAAGAAAGAGCCCCATCCCCCCACCCCATCTCCCCAGTCTCTCTCCAGTCCTCCTCTCTGCCTCCCCACCCGGGTCTGTCCCAGGAAGCGTTGTCACTCCCAAGCTGACCCCTCCACCGGGGCCACCAGGCCTGCTGGGAGGATTCCAGGCAGTGACAGCTGCCTGCACCTCACAGGGCCCTGTCCGCCACCCCGCTTGCTCTCCTGGCAGCAGCCACTGTGATTGCTGGGGAGGGCAGGGGGCTTTGTGACCTAGCCGGACCTCCTACAGATGTAATGTCCTTTACTGAAATCATCTCCCTCCCACCATTTAATGAGGCTGAAATCAGAGAAAACCTGAAACTGACAGAGGGGCTACATTTCCCAGAACCCACCACCTGCCGCCTTTTACAGGGAGCATTCTTCCCATCTCTCTCCTTTAAAAATGTTTTTAAAGTTTATTGAAGATCACTTTAATACATGGACATAGTTTATAAAGTCAAAAAGACATATAAGGCTTATTTTTTAAACTGGTCCCCCTTGCTGACCCTGATCTTTTCCCCAGAGGCAGCCACCTTCAACTCTTTTAGCCGTCTCGAGTTTTCAGCTGTAGGCAACTTCTAATTGACTTCCACTAGAGAAAATGAGGATTTAGCTCTCTTACACACGCTCTCTCCCTTTCTCTCTCTCCCTCTCACCGCCTCCACCTCTCTCATACTTCCCCTCTACTCATCTTCTCAATCTCATAGATTCTAGTTAAATCAATATGCAGTGCTTACTGTCCTATGCTTTATGTAAATATTGTTTGCCAAGACCACACAATGTACTATGATTACATTTTCGTACAATTTTGTGTTTCTCAGAGTTAGTAATTTTTCTGGTCGCTTAGTTTTCTATGTAGCTAACTATATCTCCAAACTACATCATAACTATAAAATTCTTGTTGATATAATAAAAACCTCAGGAACCTATAAATTCCATGTTTTGCTTTGAGCCCTACACCCTGGGCCTGATTGCTGTGCTGAACCTGATGCACACCTGTGAGCCAAGCACACCAGTGGTCTGGGTTGTCTGGGGTAAGCTTTGCCTTTCTCCTGTGTTACATCTGCTCTTTTCTAGATTCTCTGTTTTCTACTTTCTTGGTTTCCGCTTTCTTTTTTTTTTGTTCTGTACGCGGGCCTCTCACTGCTGTGGCCTCTCCCGTTGTGGAGCACAGGCTCCAGATGTGCAGCCTCAGCGGCCATGGCTCATGGGCCCAGCCGCTCCGCAGCATGTGGGATCTTCCCGGACTGGGGCACGAGCCCGTGTCCCCTGCATTGGCAGGCGGACTCTCAACCACTGCGCCAGCAGGGAAGCCCTACGCTTTCATTTTGATGGGGCACATCCTCTAGTAGCTTCCTGAGAAAGGGTACATGAGAGGAAAATTTGTTGAGACCTAGTACATCTGAAATGTATTTTGTCCACATTTAGACTTAATTGCTAAAATTATTCATAAATTCTGGGCTGGGAATTTATTTTCCTTCGGGATTATGAAGGTTCTGCACTGTATCTTCTAATTTCCAGTGATGGTGTTAAAAAGTTCAGTGCCTGATCACTGATCCTTTGAGTACGACATTCTCTCTCTGGAGCTTTTGATATGCTTCTGTGCTAGGCGCTCTGAAGGCTCTTTAAATCTGGAAACATACAGCTCTGGGAAACTGCTGTGCATAGTTTTTTTTTTTTAATAACTTCCTCCCCTCTATTCTCTCTGTTCTTTTAGTCTTATTTTTGGATGTTAAACTTCATGAATTGTGGTAGACAGAATAACCTCCCCCCAACCCAATCCCTGAAACCTGTCAGTGTGTTATCTTATATGGCAAAAGGGACTTTGCCATGATGACTAAGTTAGGGATTTTGAGACAGAGAGAATACCCAGGATTATTCAGTTGGGCCCAGTATAATCATAAGGTCCCTATAAAAGGGAGGCAGAGGTGGGGGTCAAAGTCAGAAAAGGGAGATGTGGAGATGGAAGCAGAGGTCGGAGTGATGTGCTTTAAAGATGAAGGAAGGGACCACGTCAAGGAATGCAGGGGGCCTCTAGAAGCTGGAAGTGGCAAGGTAACGGATTCTTACCTCAGGTTTCCAAAAAGAACACAGCCCTGCGGGGACCATGATTTTAGCCAGGTGAGAACCATTCAGGACCAATGACCTCCAGAACTGTAAGAGAATAAATGTGTGTTGTTTTCAGTCACTAACTTTTCAGTTGTCACAGCAGCCGTAGGAAACCCATACAAAGGACTAAAAAGGACCTACTACGTGCCTGGGCACCACCCAACAGTTTGCATTCTTTAACTTCTTTGCTGGAGCTCTCCTGAGCCTTCAGATCAGGATGGGTCCCACGTTGCAAACTCTCTTCTTGTGTTCATCATAATTCAGATTAAATAGTGATGGCTATGATTATTCCTTAAGTGTCTCTCTACCCACTAAGACCATAGGCATCATGAGGGCTGGGGCTGTGGGTCCGTTCGTTTTATTCACCACTTTGTCCCATAGATCTTAATACATTTGTTCTGTGTGAATGACTAAATTAATTCAATGAATTCTATTCAACAGTCCTCACAGCAACCCCTAAATGGGAACCATTCTCCATTTCACAGATGAGGAAGCTGAGACCCACATGAGGCCCCCATCCCATCACTTTTCCAAGGATGCATGGATTAGGAGGGACAGGGCAGGATTTGAACCCAGCATTGTCCTAACTATTGTGCCCAATAGTTCAGCAGTGTAGACTCTAAGCTAAAGATGTCCCCACAGACTGTCCGCCTCTGCCCCTCTGACCGTCCCTACCCCTAGCTGACTTCTGCCCAGCAACCCGACACTCTCGGGGAAGGAGCATCTTAATTAGGCCGCCCTGCAGCTGTTAAAGGAGCTGCCTGGTCCCTGATGGAGGCGGAGGTTTCAATGACGAATCCCGTGCTTAGCTGGGCTGGGGGCGAGGAGCTATAGGATTTGTCAAGTTGCTCTGGGATCCTTGGGAATGGGCAGCGTTCCAGAATCAGAGTGTCATCATCGTTATTATTGTTTTTATCTAATCTGTTCTTGAGAACAACCATTTTGAAACTGGGCAAAAATACAGCCTAATATATTTAAACATATATTTTTATTTTCGTCTAATTTAAAAATAAACGCATTGATGTACATTTTCCAAGTGCCTGCCTGCTGAATTCCTAATGTAATACAACATGACTCAGAGCTAAATTTAAAGAGAGAAGCACATATGTTTAATGCAGGCACCAACTTTCAATCTGAGGAGAAACAGAGTCAAAAGTATTTTTTTTTAGCGTGTGAACGGACTGAGTGCACAGTGAATTATCTCCAAGCCATCTGGGAAGTCTGGTGTTTTTCAATGCCTTCACAACTCTAATTTTAAGCCGTTATTTGGCCTTTAAATAACAATATCTTTTCTTTCCATTGGAATTTGCACCAGATTCCGCATTTATTGCGCTATCGACTCCAAAAAGAGACCTATCTTTGAGAGTGAAAAGAGCAAAAGTTATTGAACGTATTACTCTGCAGATTGGCTCTGGGAAAAAAACAGCAGTCTGATAATTTGCAAATGAAGTTTGACATATTCTGGGACGGCATATTGCACTCACCACAAACAGCCTGGTTGTGCCCGGCGGGGAAAGCTTAATTAAAGCCCCCTTAACAGCATGTAACTCGAGGAAAAACACTTAGAGTGCACTGTAAATGACCTTCAAGTTGTTCCATGGGGTTCCCATTCATGAATGGTCTTGATTTTTACCTAGAAGAAAGACAGTACAATGTGATTATAGACTCTTAGCTCTAAGGGGGTTCTGGTCTACCCTACCAACCAGTGTCGGAATCCCCGGCATAGACTCCAGATAAATGCCCATTTCTTTTCTACTTGAATACCTTTAGTCATTGGACTCACTGCCTTCCTGATTCTAGGAAGTCCTTTGCAATGTTAGGTTGAGATCTTCCTCCTTACAACTGGTTCTCATTATTGCCACTAGATTACACAGGAGTCTTCCCCATGGTTGACACAAAGGTAAGTTGAGGGTCACCATCACGACCTTCTTCCTGTTCTCATCTTCTCTGCTACAAATGAAGCACATCCAGCTCCTTTATGGAAAGAAGAGGACGCGACTTGGGTAGGTTCTCTCCAGTAAGAAATATCATAATTTTTTAGGAACCTGTCCATAGGGGAGAGGACAAAGGAGACAAAGGAGAAGATGTCTTGAACCTCTGTGAAGCCAGATTTGGCCAATATTTTGTTTATTTCATTTGAATCCCCAAACTTCTATTCCTTCCACAGCTTCTAGGTATGGTCTGTTCGGAGGTATGGACTTTGCTGAAAACCAGATTCTCATCAGTACAGAGGTTCTCAAAGGGAAAGGCCTAAAGACCACACCACTCAGTCAGAAGACCCCCCAGACCTTCTGCTCCTACTGGTTCCCTCTCATCTTCCACCAGCAAACAACATGACAACAAACTCGCCAGAATTAAAGTGAGATGAGCGAGATGACTCCAACAAAGACCTGATGGAATGCATCAACGTAACATTGATGTGTGGCCCAAGAGCTATTTTGTTCCATGGTAGATGTTTGCATGTGATCTTGTCTCCTGTGAATTCTCCTTTGCCTTCTCTTCTGCAGGGATGCCCTTCCCACAGGTATCCACCCAGCTCAATCCCTAACCTCACACCAGTTACCACTCAAAGCTCTCCTTATCAGACCAACATATAAGAACGGCTGCCTCCTCATTTCTCTGTCCATTCATCCTGCTTTATTTTCCCTCTGAACCGTTCTCACTATGTGACATATTATAGATATAGCTATTCTTTTTTACTATCTGCTTCCCTTCACTAGAATGTAGGCTCTGTAAGGCAGGGACTGTATCTCACCGTGTACCCTGCTGAATCCCCTGGGCTTATAATATTTGATTAACCAATATTTATTGAATAAATGTTTGAGAATCAAGATGTGGATATCAATCTATGGATATCAATCCCAGAATATCCTTCAGACAGACTTGAGAATAGCTGGATTAGCTTGAACGTTACATCCTACGTGAGCCCTTTCTGCCTCCCAGATAAAGTGACTCTCCCTTCTTTTCAGACTCGGTGGTCACCATTCATATGGCCTTGATCTTAATAGCAGTTTGAATTTTAGCTGACTTGCATTCATATCTCTCCTGTTAAGAGCAGTACCCAGAGAGCTATCACTCAGCCAGATGCCAGCAATTGCCCGGGAAACACAAGGTATGAAAACGAATGGCATCCTCCTCCTCCCTCTGTTCTCTTTCATGGACAGGGTTTGGAGATATTTTGGTTATGGTAGCTATTCATAATGAAAGCTTGTCATATCTAGTACAGATTGGGGTGCTGGTTAGCAGTTTGGGTGAGGTGTGGTATGATGAATATCTCAAAGAACTTTTACTATGTGCTCAGTTATGCTCACTACAATGTCAGGTATTATTCAGAATTAATTTGAAAAGCCCTTTTAAAACACAACCATAAAAAGACAAAGTTAAAAATGGATGAAGGATTTGAATAGACAGTTCTCCAAAGAAGATATACAAATGGCCAATAAGCATAAGAAAAGATGTTCAACGTCATTAATCATCAGGGAAACGCAAATCAAAACCACGATGAGATTTCAGTTCACACCTACTAGGGTGGGCATAAGCAACAAGGCAGACATCGAAAAGTGTTGGTGAGGACGTGGAGAATGTAGAATGGTGCAGACACTACGGAAAACCCTGGCAGTTTCTCAAAAATTGAAAAAGAGTTAACATTTGACCCAGCAATTCTACTCCTAGATAAATATCCAAGAGAACTGAAAACATATACCTACACAATAACTTGTACACAGAAATATTATTCATAATAGCCAAAAAAAGTGGAAACAACCCAAATGTCCATCAACTGTTTAATGGATAAACAAAAGGTGACATATCTATTCCTTTCTGCCACAAAAGAATGAAGTACTGATAAATGCTACAACATAGGCGAGCCTTGAAAACACTATGAGTGAAAAAGCCAGACACAAAAGACCATATATCATACGATTCCATTTCTATGAAATTTGCAGAGTAGGCAAGTCCACAGAGACAGAAAATAATGAGTGGTTTCCAGGGACTAAGGGGAGCAGAAAGTGTTCTGGAATTAGATAGTGGCGATGGTTGTACAACTTTGTGACTATGCTAAAAAAAAAACCTTTAAAAAGTGAATTTTAAGGTATGTGAATTCTATCTCAATGAAGCTGTTATTTTTTAAAAAGTTCTTTGCCTTTCAGTAACTGAACACTTAATAAAAGTGATTACTATAGTTAGCTCTTACATATTTTCAATTATGGAAAGAAAACACAAAAACCCACCTGAAAATCAAGTCGTTGAATAGAGTCAAATACCACGTAAACAGCCTTCAACTCAGCGCAGATAACACAAGCCGTCACATTTTGGGTGGAGAGAAAATGGAAGTCTCTTTCTTGGGGAAATTATACAGGAGGAGTAAAATGATTATGGGCCATACCATGCTTTCTTCTCCCTTTCCAGCAACGACCGTCACAGTGGACAGTGTGCTGACTGCTTTTGGTGCCCAAGAAGCCACTTAGACCACTGATGTCTACCAGGCTGTCAACAGAACCAACAAATCCTTAAAAAAAAAAAAAAAAAAAAAGACCTAGACTCTGAAAAACTCAAGGCGTGTTCAATACTCACATGATATCCCTAAGAAAACAAACTTTTCATTATGGAAAAATATCAAACAATATAATGAAACCCACAAACGCATCACCAGCTTCAACAATTATCAGCTGACAGTCAATCTTCTCTCACCCTTTCCCTCACTTACCTCTGTCCCCCCATATTATTGAGAAGCAAAGCTCGTATATTATATCGTCTTATCCAGAAGTAGCTCAGTGTGTCCCTCTAAAAGATGACCCTTAAAAAAACCCCACAAGATATGTTCAAATTTCCCTTACTGCCTTACAAACTTTTAAAGAAACAGTTCGCATAATGTCCTTTTTAATTGTTATCTCCATTCTCCATGGATACGTGAAAACATGAATAGCAATGACTACTATTTACAGCAGCGGCTATTTTGTGCCCGACAGTTTCCTGGGGGCTTTCCACATATTAACCAACATAATTCTTGCATCAGTCACACGGAACACCACCCGTGTCCCATCCCCCAGCTCAGGGAGATTAATTAACCTGACCAAGGGTCAAGCTGGCTGACCCAACCTCTGTTTCCCACTCATGATTCTCCCTGGCCTGCCTTTATTCTAGGGCTGTGCTGTTCAATAGTATAGCCACTAGCTACACGCAAAGAATTTCAAAGATTTAGTAGGCAAAAAAGTATGTAAACGATCCCATTAGTGATGTTTATATTAAAATGATCATATCTTGGATATATTGGGTTAAGTAAAATCTATTGTTGAAATTTCACCTGGTTTGTCCTTAGTTTTTTCAATCGTGGTAAGATACATATAACATAAAGCTGACCATTTGACCATTTTTAAGTGTACAGTTCAGTAGCGTTAAGTACATTCGCATTGTTGTGCAATGAATCTCCAGGACTCTTTCCATCTTGCAAAACTGAAACTTGGTCCCCATCAAACAACAACCCCCCATTTTCCTCTATCCCCAGCCCGAGGCAACCACTATTCTACTTTCTGTCTCTATAAATTCAATTATTTTAGGTACCTCATATGAGAGAAATCATACAGTATTTATCTTTTTGTGACTGGTTTATTTCACTATCATAATGTCTTCAGGGTTCATCTATGTTGTGACATGTGTCAGAATTTCCTTCCTTTTAAAGGCTGAATAATAGTCCATTGTATGTACATACCATGTTTTGCTTATCCATTCATCTATTGGTGGACATTTGGGTTATTTCCACCATTTGGCTATTGTGAATAGTGCTGCTATGAACATGGGTGTACAAATACCAAGACCCTAGTTTTGATTCTTTTGAATGTATACTCAGAGTGGAACTGCTAGATAATATAGCAGTTCTATTTTTAATTGTTTGAGGAACCTTCGTACTGTTTTCCATACTGCACCACTTTACCTTCCCACCAACAGCATACAAGTGTTCCAGTTTCTCCAAATCCTTGGCAAAATTTATTTTCTTTCATTCTTTTTTAAAATAGTAGCCATCCGAGTAGGTGTGAGGCTCTCTACCTTTTTTTACTATGACTAGTAGAAAATATGTGGCTCACATTATGTGTCTATTGGACAGCAGTGCTGGAAAAGAAAGATAAAACTTGATTTTCCAGCCTCCTTTGCAGGTAAAGGTAGCCATGTGACATCATTCTGGCCAACGAGGTGTGAGCGCAAGTCTGCTGCTGCCACTTCTGCTCCTTCCTCCTTCTTCCCGCCTGTAAGGCAGAGCTGGGACCCAGTTGTCTTGCAACCAAGAAGTGACAGAAACGAGGCTGAGGGTGCTGGGGCAGAGAGATGAAAGGGTGTGGGTCCCTGATGAGTCACTACATCAGCCCATAGGTACCTCTAGACCACTTACCACGTGAGACCAATAAGCCCTCCTCTCTTTAAACTACCTTTAGCTTTTCCTGTGATTGTTAGCTGCAGACAAACACTTCTCTCATGGGATCACTCCTACATGGTGCAGCTGGGACCTGAACATGTGTCTGTCTGTCCTCCCAGACCTGTGCTCCCTCTACATCTGCCCCCTGTCCACTGCCTTCTAAGAATGGACTGGTGATACCAAGGAGGTGGAAACTGGTCTCCTGGTTCTCCTCTACACCTCTTATCCCCAAACAGGGAAAGTGATTTGCAGCCAAATGGTGAACAGACATCAACTGCAAGGAATGGGTTCACTTTACACACAAAAATTTACAAGTTAGGATGTCCACTGCTGTATTGTTTAAGGTAGAAAAGCCTAGATGGTCAACAATAGGGGATTCAAGAAATTCTGTAAACCATCGAATGGAATCCTTGCAATAAATAAAATGTTTTCGAAGACTATTTCATGATAGGGAAAGGTATTTAGGCTCTATTATAAAAAGTGGAGGTCAGAAAATAGTAAGCTTCCAATTTTGTAAAATAATGTGGAAGTGTGAATAGCCAGTATGTCGAGAGGTGGAACTATGCATAACTTTATCTTCTTACGTAGGCTTTGTCTACACCTTCCAAGATTTCAAAAGGAAGCGTGTATTTGTAATTAGGAAAAATAAAGCAACACATTAAAAAAAAATAAGACTTCATCGCCAAGGTGAATGGATCGTTTCTTTGTCGGGAATCCAATATGCCTTTTTTGTGTTGTCTTTCCTGAGGCTTACCGAGAACTGGAGGAGGGGACATGGAGCTGGAAGGGCATGTGACGGGGAGGAGGGGTGCTGAGTGAGAGCTTCTGAGACAAAGATCCTCACGCTGCTGCGGCTGTCCCACGTCTTGGCTTTCCCTGGGAGCCCACAAGCTCGGCATCTGCCCCCAGGTTCTGGGTGAGGGTTCCAGGGTTGGTAGCTTCCAGTGCTGGCCGTCCATGGTTCCTCTTAATTAAAATGCACCATCCACTTAACACAGTAATGGAATCAGAAGGCAATTCCTCCCTCAAATGGGCTGCGGTCAAGCCCGCGCAAACAACTTGTGTTCTGTTCCACTTTGATTCAGCCTAATGTGTTGGTAAAAGGGTCCATTCCCGAGATGTTTTGTACTTAATTACGTATGAACATGGCAGAAAGCGGAGGTCCCTAACAACACGCTCGTTGTTGATTAAGTGAGCATCTGAATGGGCAATCAATAATTTACTAAAATATTTAAAATACCTCCTGGCTTCCTGAGATGGGAAGAGTATGGCTCGCATGTGGTCCTTTGTTGTCTGCTCTGCAGGTGCAGGTCCCCCGGCTTCCTAGTCTCTCTGCCTCTAGGCTTGACCACTTCTGCAGCTAGAGAATGGACTTTCAAACACAGATCTAATCTCCACACATCACACCTCCACTTAGAACTGTCTATTGAACTCTCTTACCTCTACCCCTCCCCCACCCCAACTGCACCTGAATAGCCCCTAGTCACCTCGGCAGGCTTCGCCCAGGCCTCCCCTCTGTAGGAGGACGCTGTGACCACCCTCTCTAAGGCCTCCAAAATTCTCCATTCAGGTCTCTTACCCCACACGTGAACCTCACTGCTTTTCATGTCCCGTTTGTGACTGTCTCCCCTGCTAGGCTGTGAGCGAACGCCATGAGGACAGGAATGTGCTCTCTTTGGATCCTTATTTAATGCTTTCACTCAGTGGATGTCTCCAGGTAAATGAATGCGTTGGGAGTGCAGGAACCCTGGGGCAGTGCTTGTGATTGGCATTAAAGGCAAATGATTCTCTCCCTTTCCCCTCTCTTGAATTAATAAAAAGTTCCTCTAATCTTACACGGCTGATGGTTCGCTCTGGGGGCCATCCCACTTCCTTATTCTCTAGATGCAAGAACTAGGGTTCAAAAGGGTTAACTGAGAGACCCCAGTGGGGCCGAGCCTGGGCTGATTTCCTGACCTCCAGGAATCCTCTGTCCTTGGGACCACTTTGGTCACCATCATCCCTGTTACCATCCTCATCATCACTGTGTCAAAATCATGAGAAGCAGGAAAAAAGAGGAAAACAGGAGTGGGGGTAGGTTCAGAAGAGACCAAAAGAGGATTCTTTACCAAACTTGCTTAAATTAATTAGAGTAAACCTGGTCCTAAGCAATTTAAAAATGACTGATGCCCTGAGCCTTAAACAGATGAATGGGGAAGAACACATTATCTACTTCAAGATATTTTCAGTGATATTTATCAGGCTAGGCTGGACCTGGTTTTACCATTGGTTCCCCAGGTGTTTAGCAAAATGTCGAGCACATTCATTATCTGTATTTGTTGAACGACTAACTTGAATGCCTACCGTGTCCCCAGCACTGTGTGCTGCCTCAGTGTAATCCTCAGGGCCACCCCCAAGGTCTTAGGCCTTGTGCCACATTGACTATGACAGGTGGCTCAGTTCCGCTGTGGCTTATCCAAGGAAAAGTTGGTTTTAAATCTATCTGGTGACATTCTGCCCAACCGTCCAATGCAGTGTTCTGCGTCTAGTGAATCCTTAATAATTATTAATTGATGAAGGTGCTTTCTCAGTCTGAATGCTTAACACATGCTCTCTGAATATGATGGGAGTCGCAGCATATTTTAATTAAATCCAACTTTAATTTAACAACTTTAATCCTGATTGCTCATTCTAATACGCCTGAGCTGCTAGCACCAAGCTAATGGCTTGTTCGTTGTGGAAGGTATTCGTAGCAGGGTGCTGCCTTTTACCCAAACATAAGATCATAATAATTAAAGTCTGATATGTCTCAAAATGAACTCCTTTGAAGTAATTTTTATCCCACAAACACACACAGATGCAAGCATATATGTGCCAACATTCTCAAGAATTTACAACACCTTAGAGAAACTCTGTCCATTCCTTTCCATAATGAAAAGTTTTTTGTTGACGTGATGAAAGACTCCTTACTAGGTTCAGGGGAAATGTATATTTCCCCTGATCAATTTCTGAGTTTCCCAGAAGAGCAGAGCCCAAGAGAAACCCTGAAAACTAATGACGGTGGGAGCAGAGCATATTTGTACTTTATTGCGCCAATCAGAGTCTAAACCACTGAATCAGAGAATGAGACAAAGGAAAATCTAATTGTCTGTATGTGTGTGTGTCGGGGTGGGTGATAGGAGGAAGGCTGAGCAGGAAGGAGAGGTGGTATCTGAGTACACAAAGAGATGAAATAATTTGGAGAGAGGATCTAAGAAGCAAATATAACATATTGGGTTAACTCACTGCTTTCACAGAGTGAACATCTATTGTGCCCAAGGCATTGGAGACCTGATGGTTACAAGTTAGCTGCCAGCCATCCTCCCGTGGTGTCTGCCTTAGAGCATGTTTCTAACCAGAGGTTCATGCTTGGGCTTTAGTGGGGGCTGTGAACCCCCTGAAATTGTACGCAAAACTTCGTGTTTATAGATACACGTGGGTGTGGGCAGAAATAGACTGGTACAGTTCCCACCCCCCCCCACCCCCGGGACAAAATATACAGCAGGAATCACACTCTCTAAGCCTCAGGTGAGTAAAAACGATAATGGAGTTAGCCTTCTCTACTCTTCCCCTAGAAAGAATGAATGAACTGAAGCCACAACCAAAACAAGCCAACAGACACGGATACTTTACTTTGGAAAAGTTAAAAAATATTTTCTACAGAAACCGTAAAAAAATAAAAACAACCCCCCTACACTACAAAGGAGATAAGAAAAGGCCATTAAAAATAGTGAATTATAGGGCTTCCCTGGTGGCGCAGAGGTTGAGAGTCCGCCTGCCGATGCAGGGGACACAGGTTCGAGCCCTGGTCCGGGAAAGTCTCACATGCTGCGGAGTGGCTGGGCCCGTGAGCCATGGCCACTGAGGCTGCGCGTCTGGAGTCTGTGCTCTGCAACGGGAGAGGCCACAACAGTGAAAGGCCCGCGTACCGCAAAAAAAAAAATAGTGAATTATAGCACGCAGTTTACTGACAAGCTCTTGGCAACAGGGTCATGTCATTAGAGATAAGTTGAATAGATCTCTTGCTAATCCTGTCTTGATTCTGTGCAAAGAATCTTCAAGTGGGGGATGGGAGCACACGTCACAGCCCCATCAGAAACTTTCTCAGCACATCCTCCAACAGCTATGATCTTCTGAGTGATTATTATATGCTGAACAATATTTCAAAAGCTTTGCCTGCAAGGTGTTATAAATCCCAAAGCTATTTTATAAGAAAAGGTATTATTACTAGACCTATTTTACAGATGGGAAAACTGAGGCTCAGTGAGGCTCAGTGACTTGTTTAAAATTCCACACCTAGAAGTTTCCTGCTATCTCTACCCTTTCTCCTTAGGAAACACTGTAAATGGCCACACTAGAAAAGTGAGGTATATGTCAGAAAATGAAAGCAACTCTATAAACCCAAGACAATAAAACACCTTTCTTTCTTATGGGACTACTAATTCATTTTAATGGTATTTAAATTTAAATACTCATGGAGAGCTACATCAGAGCCCAGTGTTTGAGCAGAATTTATCTTTAGTGTTCCAGAACTAGAGAATTTTAATTGAGGGGGTGTGAGGGGAGTGAGGAGGAGAAGAGTGGCGGAATGATTAAGGAAGTGGGCTTGAGATAAACTAAAGAATTTAAAAATCCTGGTCCGCACAGCCTGGTAGAACTGAAGGCTTTTCTCGCCACCTAGATCGTGTTTACACCTTCTATGCCCCTTATCGATGGCCATTGAAAACAAAGTATTTTGATACAATTTCAGACTTACAATTGCAAGAATAGTACAAATAATTTCTGTATACTCCTCATCCAGTTTCCACAACTGTTAGTATTTTACCATATTTGCTTTATCCTTCTCTCTCTAAATAAACATATCCATATTATTTTCTTTTTTATGCAAACATAACAATGCTCCTTTATGCCCTTCAGGGTATATTTCCCCCAAAACAAGGATATCCTCTTCCATAACCACAATACGATGAACAAAATCATGACATCATCACCTATAAAATACTATGAACTAATTTACAAAACTTATTCAGATTTTACCAATTGTCTCAATCGAGTCAGCAAAAGAAAATCCCAGATTATAGGAGGCATTTTTTTTTTTTTTCTGTGGTACGTGGGCCTCTCACCGTCGCAGCCCCTCCTGCTGCGGAGCACAGGCTCCGGACGCGCAGACTCAGCGGCCATGGCTCACGGGCTCAGCCACTCCGTGGCATACGGGATCTTACCAGACCGGGGCACGAACCCGCATCCCCTACACTAGCAGGCAGACTCTAAACCACTGCGCCACCAGGGAAGCTCTATGGGATGCCTTCTTTAGTCTCCTTTAATTTGGGGCTGCTCCTCCATCCTTCTCGGTCTTTCGTGACACAAGTGTTTTGTGAGAAAGTATAGGTCAATAGTTATATTGTCTAACGTCTTTGAGTTTGTCAGATGTCAGTTTTTTTGGGTTTTTTTTTAGAGACAAGCACAAATTTATTTGACGGGTTTTAGAGGTGTTAACTCAGAGAGCTGACCATGCCAATTCATTATTCTGGAGAATATCTAACAGATTACACTCTTGGCTTCTCAAGGAAACATGGAAGCCATTCACTCGGTTGTTAAGCTCTTTCACTCACCTGTGATTTTTTTTTAACAACTTTATTGGGGTATAATTGCTTTACAATGTTGTGTTGGTTTCTGCTTTATAACAAAGTGAATCAGCTATACGTATACATATATCCCCATATCTCCTCTCTCTTGCGTCTCCCTCCCACCCTCCCTATCCCACACCTCTAGGTGGTCACAAAGCACTGAGCTGACCTCCCTGTGCTATGCAGCTGTTTCCCACTAGCTATCTATTTTACGTTTGGTAGTGTATATATGTCAATGCTACTCTCTCACTTCGTCCCAGCTTACCCTTCCCCCTCCCCGTGTCCTCAAGTCCATTCTCTACATCTGCATCTTTATTCCTGCCCTGCCCCTAGGTTCATCAGAACCATTTTTTTTTTATATTCCATATATATGTGTTGGCATACAGTATTTGTTTTTCTCTTTCAGATGTCAGTTATTTTGTCCAATGTCTTTGAGTTTGTCAGATGTCCTGATCAGACTCAGGTTTTGCATTTTTGGCAGGAATATCACAGAAGTCATGTTGTGCTCTCCTCAGTGGATCATATCAGGGGGTGGTTTGTCCTACACTGGTGACGTTGACCTTGATCTCTTTTAAGGGTAGTGGCAGCCAGGTTTCTCCACTATGAAGTCACTATTACCTATTACCTTTACATTACTGAATTAAATTCTTTCATGGTAAAATATACATAACATAAATTACCATTTTAACCATTTTAAGTGTTCAGTTCTGTAGCATTAAGTGCATTCACACTGCTTTGCTACCGCCACCACCATCCATGGAACTTTTTCGTCTTCCCCAATTGAAACTCTGTTCCCTTTAAACACTGATTCCCCATCCCCACTCACATGGAGCCTGGCACCCACCATTCTACTCTCTGTTTCCATGAATTTGACTCTTCTAGGTACCTCATATAAGTGAAATCATACAGTATTTATCCTTTTCTGTCTGACTTATTTCACTTAGTATAATGTCTTTAAGGTTCACACATGTTGTAGCATGTGTCAGAATTTCCTTCCTTGTTTTTTTAAAATATTTATTTATTTGGCTGTGCTGGATCTTCGCTGCGGCATGTGGGATCTTTAGTTGTGGCATGCGGGATCTAGTTCCCTGACCAGGGATCAAACCCTGGCGCCCGGCATTGGGAGTGCCGACGGAGTCAACCCCGGACCAACAGGGAAGTCCCAGAATTTCCTTCCTTTTTAAGGGTGAATAAATATTCCCTTGTTGCATGTTGTTTATGAATTCATCCCGCGATGGACATTTGGGTTGCTTCCACATTTTGGCTCTTGTAGATAATGCTGCTATGAACGTGGGTATACAGATATCTGTTCCAGACCCTGCTTCTCCTTCTTTTAAGTATGCATCTGGAACTGAAATTGCTGGATCATTATTTTTCCCTTCTTAATTAGCAAATTTCTTGTGGAATGATACGTTGAGACTATGTAACTATGCTATTACTCCTCACACGTTCACCCACTAGCATCCTTCAATTCCTATCTGAATCAGTTATTAATCTAACGGTTGCCAAATGGTAATTTTCTTTCCATCGTTTCTTCTACATTTATTAGTTGGCATTCTACTGTAGGGAAGAAATTTCCCTTCTCCCCTATTGATTTACGAATTTGGAAGCATTTTTTTCAACCCTTTACACCACGGACACCTTAACGCTCTGAGCAATTCTTCTCCATATGACTCCCAAGAGTGCAAGTTTGGGGAAGTGAGGGAACTTTCTGTATTTCCTTGTCACCATTAGGAAAGCCGAGCGTGCAGCTCGACTGCCCCAGATCCAGGGGATCACTTTCCTGCCCACGCATGTTTAAAGTGGAAACCCTCTCTGGGACAGGGCTCTGAGGAATCACCTGGGCCGCCCCGCCCCGCGAGAACTACATTTCCCAGAGTCCTTCGAGGGCTTGCGTCATCAGCGAGCGCGGCTTTTTGCTCGCTGGTTTTGGAGGGCCCACTGTGGCGGCGGCAACATGGCGGACGTGTTAAGTGTCGGCGTGAACCTGGAAGCCTTTGCCCAGGCCATCAGTGCCATCCAGGCGCTGCGCTCCAGCGTGAGCAGGGTGTTCGACTGCCTGAAGGATGGCATGCGCAACAAGGAGACGCTGGAGGGCCGGGAGAAGGCCTTCATTGCGCACTTCCAGGACAACTTGCATTCGGTCAACCGGGACCTCAAGTAGGTACCGGCTGAAGGGGCCGGGGACCTCCCGCCCTGTCCCGACCCCGCGCGAGTCTTCTCAGTCAGGGGCTGCTGTCCATTTTCCTTGCTCTCTTGCTCCCCCTCCCTCCTCTCCAAGCCTCTACCTGCCCCTCAGGGCCACCTCATCCTCCACCCCCGCTTTCTCGTCTCCCTTCTCTTGGCCTCCAGGTCCTGGCTGTCTCCCTCCGCCCTGGACCTCCTCAGTGGTCCTTCCATTTCTCACTGGGGGACGTGCTCTCCCCAGGAGCTTCCACTCCTCATCTCAGCTCGGCAGGGTTCTCACCTGTGGGCCCGCTGGGCCCCACCATGTCTGATAAAATAGTACCAAACAGGACCTGCCCAGCGCTGCCCCAAAGCCAAGTGCACTCCATCTGATTGGCCCCAGGTTTTCGTCCCTGAACCTGGAATTCATCAGTTCCACTCTAACCCACCCCCAAACACGACAAAATAGGCTTTGTTCTTTCTTCCCCTACCCCTTCCGAAACCACCTGATCAGTACTTTCACTCCCACTCTCACTGTTCCTCTTAAGTTTCTGTCTCTAGAGAGACCTAATCTCGGCCTTAACCAGCTTAATCACTTCTGCTTACACCTCCCCCCGCCCCCCAACAAATATTAATTTGTGGTCTTTTAGGGTTAAGGACTGTATATTTCTCTCTTACAAGTCACCTTCTTCTACTTTGTAAGTGGAATTAAGTGAGAGGATGTTTGTAAAATGCCTGGCACATAGTAGGCCCTTTTTAATTGGTTACGTCCTGGACTTGCCTTCCCCTGCTTCTGAGAGTCAGTCCTTTCCAGGAGGGTTAGAATTGCAGGATTTTTTGCCTTTTACCTCTCAGAACTGACCTTAGCAGGGGAAGGCATTGGGTGAGCTAGTCATCCTATAATTTCTGGAGTGGCTGGGTTTTTTGTTTTGTTTTGTTTTTTTTCCCGTCTCAACTTGGTCCCCTTAGTAACCAGATGGAAGGAGGAGGTAGGATGGAAGAGGAGGTGGTGACCAAATGATGGGAGCCTCTTGTTATTTATTTATTTATTTTCCTCTAAGTAGCTGCCATTCTTGTTTTGGGGGAAAGCCAGGAAGTCACACACCCCTCCTCAACTCCCACATCCACTTGCTGTTCTCTGGTGCAGTGCCCGTTAATACTTTCCCTGCTTGAGGGGATGCGCTGGTGGTTCTTTCCTCTCGTCCGTCTCCTCTTCGATTGGCTTCCCTTGGTAATATACAGGATGTTGTAACCCTTCACCATTGTAGAAAGCTTAAGAATGTTGACATCACCCCTTTGCCTTCTTAAATCTTTAGACAGCAGTACCAAGAAGAAGGTGGCTGAAGATTCCAGAATGAACGTGGCATGAGCAGCTGTCCCTACAAAGCCTTTGTTGACGCTTTGAGACTGGCCCGTCAGACTGGCGTGCTTCTGGAATGTGCTTTTTTTTTTTTTTTTTTTTTTTTGCGGGACGCGGGCCTCTCACCGCTGTGGCCCCTCCCGTTGCGGAGCACAGGCTCCGGACGCGCAGGCTCAGTGGCCATGGCTCACGGGCCCAGCCGCTCCACGGCATGTGGGATCTTCCCGGACCGGGGCATGAACCCATGTCCCCTGCATCGGCAGGCGGACTCTCAACCACTGCGCCACCAGGGAAGCCCTGGAACGTGCTTTTGCTGTTGGCTCCCTTTCCCAAGCTGCTCTAGAGGTTTTTATTTTGCTAGACTGAAGCATGTTTCTTTGACACAGCCCCTCGGTGCTGTCTTCCCATTCCGTTTGTTTACTTTATCTCTTCTTTGTTTTTTTTTTTTTGCGGTACGCGGGCCTCTCACCGTTGTGGCCTCTCCCGTTGCGGAGTACAGGCTCCGGACGTGCAGGCTCAGCGGCCATGGCTCACGGGCCCAGCCTCTCCGCGGCATGTGGGATCCTCCCAGACCGGGGCACGAACCCGCATCCCCTGCTTCGGCAGGCGGACTCTCAACCACTGCGCCACCAGGGAAGCCCTCTTCTTTGTTTTGTTAAGTTTTAACATCTGTGAAGCACCACGTACAAATCTATCTCTGTGTGAATGGTAAATAATCATCATTTATTCAGGTACTTGCTGTTCTGCCAAAGGTACTGATCTGTACGTGGGTCTGAAAACTCTTAGTGAGAAGCAGTGTTATATTGCGTTTCAAAATTCCAGAAAGTGTCCTCTCCCCCCACACCCCCTCAGAGAATGATTCGAGTTGTTCAAGGCTGATTTTAGGAGGCTTACTGATTTCATCGCTCTTAACCTTTGTTCTCCTTTAGCATGGCGCCAGAGAGCTCAGTTGCAAAACAAGATCAGCCCCTAGTTAGGGGTTGTCTCAAGTGGCCCTAGTCTTCTTAACCTTTCAGAAAGTATTTCTTCTTAAGGGACCTTTGATGGGCGGTTTGAAGAACAGCCGTTGACCAGTGTGGTTGGCTTAGCACTGGAGTTGCAGTGGACCCGGGTTTATTTGCTGTATCTGTTTACTTTTCAGTGAGCTGGAACGGCTGAGCAACTTGGTCGGCAAGCCTTCTGAGAACCATCCTCTCCATAACAGCGGGCTGTTGAGTCTGGATCCCGTGCAGGACAAAACCCCTCTCTACAGTCAGCTCCTTCAGGCATATAAGTGGTCAAACAAGGTAAGGGGGACATATCAGACATGGAGCTAACATAGGAAAAAGCAAGTTTTCTTGCATTTCATAAAGGCAGAGAGTGAGGGTTTTTCTTTCCTTTTTTGTTCTGATTCAGCATCGGGGTACAGAGTTGGAAGTTTCAGACTTCCCTCTGAAGTCTTTGAGGATTGTTCAGAGTCAGGTGCATTTAACCTGGTTGCTGGGTGTAGGGAGCAGCTTTTACGAACCCCATGAAATCACATGCAGAATGTTGTGTGTGTGTGTGTGTGTGTGTGTGTGTGTGTGTGTGTGTGTGTGTGTGTTTCTGGGGAGGACTTCCTAGCTTTCATCAGATTCTCAGAGGGGTCCCTGACCCCCAGAAGGTGAAGGACTGCTGGTCTCAGTGTGCAGCCACTCACATGGTGTATGTTGCTTGGCCTGTCCTCCCCATTGTTGATGGAAGAGCATCACTAGAGTTTGGTAGATTACTGTCTCTCTCTCCCCGCCCCCCGCACCGTGCCACGCGGCCTGCGAGATCTTAGTTCCCCACCTAGGGATCGAACCCAAGCGCGGAGTCTTAACCACCGGACCACCAGAGAAGTCCCCATCTTTCTTTTTTTTTCTTCATCTTTTTTTTTTTTTAATTGAAGTATAGTTGATTTACAGTATCGTGTTAGTTTCAGGTGTACAGCACAGCGATTCAGTGATACGTATATGTGTGTGTGTGTGTGTGTGTGTGTGTGTGTATTCTTCTTCAGATTCTCTCCCTTACATGTTATTACAAACTATTGAGTATAGTTCCCTGTGCTATAAAATAGATAACCAGCAGTAGGTCCTTGCTGGTTATTTATTTTATACGTAGTAGTGTGTATACTATGTATAAAATAAATAACCTCCTAATGCTCTCTTTGCTCTAATTACTCTACACCCGTCTGAGGGAGGTTGTTCTAAACGCTCTCCCTGGGATTTGCTATTCATGGTTTCCTGCAGTAGGCAGGCCCGTGGCGTAGACCTTAGGACGGCTGTAAAGGAAAAGTAAGCTGCAGTGTAAAAATAACAGGAGCAATTAGGCTCATAAGCCTGGAAACAGTTAGTCTGTTTACTAACAAGTTCCTCTTGTTTGGGCGCTGTGCGTTATTGTGTTGTGTTTTGTTTTGTTGCTGCTGAGAGAAAGCTAGAATATCTGTTTGGAACATTTTGGGAAGCTTTCCTCATTAGACTGCCACCTCCCTGGAGATAATAGTTCTTACAGTTACTGATTGTGAACTGCTCTGCCCCCTCCAGTTATCCGTCATCCTTTTCCTCTTTCCTGTGGTTCTTTTCCCTCTCAGGTCTTAAGTGACAGGTGAGTCTTGACTGTGTTTCCAGTGTGTAGAATTTTTCCTTTGAATTTGTCTGGAAGAGTATTTAACATTCTTCGGTTTGCAGGGGAACCTTGAACCTGGGATGCGTGCATTTAACCTATGAGGCTTGTCCTCCAAGCTCTGGGCTGCTGTTGACAGAGACCCACTTCAGTCTCGAGTTTCAGGGTGCCCAGGCGGTATGGGGATCTGTCACTCTCCTGCCCTGTCTACGCCTGCTTCCCAGTGTTGGCCTGATATCTCCCAGTGGTGGAAAAGACACACTGGCAGCTGTAGGTTTGTGTGGTCCTTCAACCAGGTGATCTCCAGGTGTCCACACCAGACCCTGAAAACGGATTCTGGCCCTGTTTGGTAGGTGGCCCCTACCTACCCAGACAGCTCATTGAGTTCAGGGGGTGGGATTCTCTGACTGCCCAGTGCAGATCAGCTAAAGCACAGGAATTGGGGCTGCTTGGAATTAGATAGAGGCAGGAGAGGACGCAGGGCAGACAAGAAATTAGAGATGTCTGTTGCAGTTGCCAGGGCCAGACATGAGACTGTTCTGGCCCTACACAGATAGCCCTGCCCTCTCAGGGTTTTCTGTTTGAGCATCCTTATTTCCCCAGGGGCACGCTTGGACATCCTAATGTGAGTTTACCTGGTGATTGGGTGGGATCTGATCTGTAGGTGACTTATTTCTGGTTGGACTCCTGGTAGAAAGTCTTGCTTTTTGGCGTTTGGACGTGGAAGCTGTGTTCATGTATCATGTGGGTAATGTTCTTGGAATAGGCTTGAGGGATGGACACTTCATTGGTGGGAAGATTTAGGCTGATCTCGAAACCATGAGTGCGTGGGACTCAGTGGAAGCGACTGGTTTTAACTTGAAGTGATGACTCTTAACTTTTGAATGAAGGTAGTTTTAATTGTTTGCTGAATTTATTAGAGTATAAAAATAGAAGACCCTCTCCCTGCCCCCCACCCTTGCCCTCAGGTGGAAAAGAGGATGTGTTAAGGAAAAGAAATATTATGTATGTGGAAATTCTTGTCCTGGAGATGCTACAGCTTAAAACTAGATGTAGAAATGTATCACAGATTTTAGGTCCCATGTGAGCAGTGTGAGTGGTGTAGGGGTTCAGTCATGTCCTGGCCTGGTGCGTGCCTCTGAAGTAACTGCTGTTCCGCCAGCTTCCGAGTGCCCCAGCAGAGAGGGGCTTTTGGAGTCTTAGAACATTAATTGGCAAAATAAAGAGAATGTTTAAGAGATGTTTATCTTACCCCCTTATTTTATAGCCAAGCAGACCAAGGCCAAGTGAACCAACCTGCTCATGGCTTCATAGCTAGACTAGAATTTGCCTTTCCTGATGTAGGTCAGTGTTCTTTCCTCTAAAACTGGATGCTTTCATCAGGTTTGGCTTAAGGTTTTGACTATAGCAAACATTTCTCCCCCTTTAACCTTCATCACAGGAGCAATTCATATGTTATATTTTATTCATAAACTGGTATCACATTTTACTCATTTTTAGTGGTTTACTGAAGGATGGAGATGGCAAATACATGGGACATGGTCCTGAAACTGTCACTCTTGTCCAGGGCAGACGTCACTAACCACCCTCTGTATTCTTTCCTGCTAAGGCCACCTCTGGGCTCACAACTCTGTTCTGGGGCTAGGCAGCCCCTGCCAGTTATTCAAAGGTGGGCTACAGGGGAAACGTTTTTTATTTCTGTTATGGTAGATAATGTCCTATTTGACTATTGCTTATTTATACCTTACCTTACTCTGGAAGGGATTTAAGATCTATTATACAAATACTGTACTTCAAACCTTGAAAGGAAAGAGGAAAACAAGGGTAAGGATGCCTTATGTACATTTCTTTAATAAACTCAAGAAGTAGCCCCAAGAAACAAGCCAGTATTCTTATTTCCAGCTGGGGATATGGAAGCAGCAATGATATATGTTTATCATGCCTCTCTTACAAATGAAAAGAGCTTTTTAATGGCAAAAGCTTTCATCATTCTTCATTTTACCCTCGACGAGTTTAAACCGGAAAGTGCATTAATATGTTAGGTGAAGTTTAGGGTAACTTGCCAATGTCAGCTTTCTGCACTGTTGGCTAAGAATTGAAGGAAGTGTGGGAAAGGCTTTGATACCACCCATTATGTGATGAACTTTCTATTTTATGTGCCATTGGCCATAGAGAAGTCTCATTCACGCTTACTGACTAATTATTTTCTTCAGGGGATTGTGTAATTTTTGTAAAGTCAGTCAGAATGTTAATTACATGGTAGTTGGCATAATTGTTAGGATAACACATTTAAAAATTAACGTAAAAAAATAAAACTTAATCTAATCTAATGAAATGATGTCAAATTGCTGGGAGCAGCACTTTTCCCGTGCTGAATTGGGGAAAGAATTTAGCTTTCAACTCTTGTGCACCTATAGAGTATTGTTCTGTAGAGAGATGACAGGCTCTCGACGACGGCAAAAAATAATTGACGTCAACACGGTCCTTGCTGTAAGATAGTGAATGTGAACATAATGAGGAAAGAGAATCACTTAAATGCCCCCCAAAGCCTTAATCATCATGACTTGGGGTCAGGCGCTGTTCTGGACTGTTCTTATTACGTTCAGATATGCTGAGAGTTAGGCTGAACTATTCTCAAGGCCCCTGTCCGAAGGTTTCCAGTGTCCTGTCTCCAGGCTTTGATTTCCGGCTTTGACTTTCTGCGTTTGTTTATGGCAGGAGGCTGCTTGTGTATTTGCCTGAAAAGGGGGCGAAGACTTCAGCCTTTTCCTGGTGATGTCTCAAGCAGCAAAGACCCCAGAAGTGTCGCTTTCTCCCCGGGTTGGGAAATGGGCCCTGAGGAGGGGCTGGCGCTGCCTTTTCTTTGTTTTTGCATGCTTAATTTTTCACTTTTATTAGAGAAAGAGCAAATTTCAATTCCAAGGGTATTCAGTTGGAAAGGCTGAAGACATTTGCTCCACTCTACCTTCCCGAGCTGTTCTCATCAGAATCTGGTTACTCAGTGGCTTTAAGTTGCTGTAACATTCATGTCCCTCACATCCAGCCTTGAAGGTGCTCTTGACGTTTTGGCATCATGGAGCTAACGGGTAGGATTGGTTAAAACTGCAACACGGAGCCTTTTCCCTTAGGGGCCCCGTCCTCTTTTAGGTCCCTGCGGAGAGAGACAGTGTCCCTCTCGTTCCCAGGGGGGGAGTCCCCAGCGCCTAGCAGGGCTCCTGGTACTCAGTGCACAGTCAATTAAAATTCACTGAATGAATGAAAGAATAAGTAAAAAGGGTTTTCTGTTGAATTTTTAGTTTACAGCCCCTTGTGTGGTTTGCTTGCTTGTGTTTGGGCCATTACTGAGAAATTTAGTTGTGTTACTGGTAGATGAGAGAAAATTCTCAGGTCCTGTGCTGGAGGCCAGGGCCAGATTCCAGAAGCGTAATTTGGAAGGAAAGGTGAGGTCAGTTGGTGAACTGATGATAAGCTCTTTGAGGGCTGAGGTTGGAAGTTTCATCTGTGTTGCCTGTCACCTGGTGTTCCCTTCCTGAGAGAGCCGGGTTGGCAGCCAGTGCTCAGGAGCGGGTAGGACGTGGTAGAAGTCATCCGGAGTTGACTGAGTCAGCCTGATTTGAGCGACAGCACCTGATGTCAGGTGTTCTGCGGCAGCTGTTGTTTTGACAGAAGTGCGAAAACTGGGAAGAGGCGAGTCAACCCCATCAGCCTCTTAGGGATTATCCCACTTGGTGTGTTATCAGTAACTAATTTCTGTTCCTAGTGTTTTCCTTATCACCAGACCCACCCCCGACTCACTCAGAGAATATGGATTCATTCAGAACATAATGAGGAAAGAAAATCACTTAAATGCCCCCCAAAGCCTTAATCATCGTGGCTTTGGACCACACACTGTTCTGGATTGTTATTATTAGCAGAGGTGCAGGTACCATTCTTAGAGGTGTTCTTCCACCTAAATCTAACCTTCCTGGCTCCCTGTCACTCAGCATGAACTTACCAGCAGAGTGAGTTTGACTGCAATAGTGGCTGCCCTAGTTGGCCTTAAACCCTGCACCCTTCTCCTCCCTCCCCACCCAAAGCCCTGATACTGTGTGAGCCATTATGAAAAGAACAAAGAGTAACACAACCAAACAGGAAAAAGAACCAAACAAAACCAATCTCTGGGGTTTCTAGATACTGTTGGATTCCTTGTTGGTAGAATGAAGAGCTGGACTGAAGATCTCTCGAGTCCCTTTTGGCTGTCACTTGGGAAGGAGCAGTGGAATCATTTATGCATTTCCATTGTTTTGGAAATGAAAGTGTAACCTGGGGAGCAGAGGAGAGTAATTCTTGTCCAGTAACGTTTCTTAAGCACAACTGTTGTGTACGCTACAGAGCATCTCAGAACAGACCAGGATAGAGCAGCAGCCCTAGAGGCCCTTAGGGGAAGATTACCTTTCAGAGGTTCTCTAGACAGCAGTAGCCTCCTGTAACACACCGAGTGTAAGCCGTCATGAAAATCACCTGATGCCCCCATAGTTCTAAGTGGGTTCCACCCCAAGGCTTTGGCCTAATTCCATATCTTTATGTTCTACTTATTAGTTGTGGTTTCTGAAAATTGTCACTTTGTTGTGGCCTGGAATCAGATGTGTGATTCCCTCCTTCTTTTTCTCTAAAGGAGCAGGAACTCTGTTGAGAAGCTACCCTGAGCAGGCTGCAGAGGCTGCTGGCTGTGTGTCCCACGTGCCCTGCAGGAGTCACTCTGTCCGGGGCTGGGGGTGAGGGGAACTCAGCCTGAGTCCCTCTTTGGCTGTTTTATAGCAGCCTTGTCTGGGCTGATTGGGTTTGTGCGGTTTGCCCAGAGCTTTGTGTACATTGTAACCAGAGCCTGAAAAGGCACTTTCTCTTCTCTTCCAGGAATGCTTAGTAGACAGGAAATGGTCCCATATCATTTTTGTTCCTGGTGAGTTGCACATTGACGGTGGGGAAGGACGTGTACCATTATAAGTGCAGAAAGAATATGATGTTACGCCTCCCCTTTTGCTTGTCTTCTTTTCCTCATGGCGGGTGTGGGCTGGGAAAGAGCTGAGAGAGAACTAGCGCTTCTCTCCTGTGGTCCACGCCTGCTCTGGGCCAGCCCATCTGTTTTGCCGCTTCACTTGCCAGCCGTGCACGGATGACACCGCACTCCAGCCAGCCTAGAAGCTCGCCTGAGATCCTGACCCGTGTCAGAGTGCCCGCTGGACATCTGCACGTGGGACTCACAGGCTTCTCGGGTAGAAGGAGCGCAGGACGGAAACCCTGCCCCCGCCCCCAGACCTGCTCCTCGTGGTGGGGTGCCTGGACCCTCACACCTGCTGACCAAGATCTACTGATGCCACCTCTCCAAAACCGCTTAGTCTTTCCTCCCCACCTTGACTGCCGCTGTCTGAGCCCAGGCCCCCCTTATTGCTTGGGGCAATGCTACTGCCTCCCCTCTGGCTTCCTGCCCCTTCCCACCCACTGCAGCCATTTTCCGCTCGGCAGTTCCCAGGGACCTGGACAAAGAAGACACCTGATTGGTTGCTCCTCAGTGGTTTCCTCCATCTCCCTTAGGATTAATTCCAGCTCCCGGCTGGCATTGGGAGGCATTTTAGTTATCGTACCCAGGGGCCTGAGTCCAGAAGCAGACAGACCTTTGGCCAGACTTCTTAGCCTCAGTTTCCTCATCTGCAAAGTGGCACGAACAGTCCTGCGTCTTAGGGTGGCTGTGAGGATTCCGTGAATACTCTCTTGAGTATGCAGCGCAGAGCCTGGCAGATGACCTTTACCATTAGCAGTCCGGGTGCAGGGCCTCATGGCCTGGCGCCAGCTCCCTTCTCTAGCCCCCACCCTTCCTTCCTTTCTTTCTGGGGGAAAAAACCCCTAAACTTTTTATTGTGGAAAGTTTCAAATTACACAAAAGTAAGAGAATTATCTAATGAGCCATTGTCTACTCAGCTTCAACAATTAAGAATATTTTGCTACTCTTATTTCATTGATTTCCACATCCCCCTACTCTCTTTTCTGGGGGTCAGGGGTGAGGACTGGAGTATTTGAAAGCAATGCCCGACGTCATGTCATTTTATCGGGAATCCTTCAGCGTTCAGCTTCCTTTCTTCCCACTTTCCCTGCTCTTATTTTTGCCACTTCTTGTCTGCAAAATGCATTGCGGTTCCCCAGAATCTTCTGATCTCAGGGTCTTTGCACACGCTCTTCTTCCTTCTCCCTCCTTTCTTTGGAAAAGTCTTAGTCATTTAGGTCTTAGACTTCCTCTGGGAAGTCTTCTGAGATGTACCCAGATCAGGTGCCCCTGCGTTTACACCTGTGACAGCTTTTATCCTCCTCTGCCTGTTCGTTATCCCCACAAGGGTAAGCCCTGTCCTGTGTTAGGACTTAGACTTTGGGTGTTATCTAACACCTTTGAGCCTCAGCCTCCTGGGCTAGAAAATGGACATAATACCAGTCTCATCGGACTGGTCCGAATGTCTAATTAGAAACTGTATATAAGGTTTCTGGTTCAGGGTAGGATGTATAGTGGCCTTTAGTAAATAGTTGACTGCAGGTAGCTATTTCCTAGTAAATTGAAGCCTGTAAATCTCTTCCTCTTTCCTTTTTAGATGACGACCAGTTTGAGTTTCCTCCCTTCTGAGTCCGCTGCTATTTACCTGCCCTTGACCTTCTGCAGCTTTGTGTTGTTGTTGGGTGTGGGGGAACTGAAAGGGAGGAGGTGTGGAAGGGAGCGCCTAGAGGCTTTATCCCTTCTCTGGCGGCCATGCCCTAATCTTAAGGACCTCTGGGCTGGGCTCGGGAGCTCCGCCCTTGGGTCCTGTGCCTGTGCCGTCAGCATTCCCCTTCTTTTGCAGCAGTCACGTGTTTGTTTGGGAGGCTCCCGCAGCCTCTCTGGAGCTGGTTGCCGCGCTCCCTGGGCCGGGGCCCTGCTCAGCCTGCTGCTTTTCCTCGCTGACTTGACCAAGTGACCGAAACTCCCAAGACCCTCACTCCCCCCGGGGACAGTATACTCATCTAGTAGGTTCTGGCAAGTCAGTAGCTTGTTGCACCGTCAAGCTTGCCTCAACCCTGTGGATTGGAGGCTCTTTCTGAAATCTCTAGTTTCGTTTGGGGCTGCTCCGCTAGACGCAGCCCGGTTCCTCTGGGAGGAGCCCAGAGATTAAAGCGCTGCTGCAGAGGAGCCTCCAGAGTGACCAGGCAGAGCTGATCTGGTCTGTGTTTGCCCCACAGGCTTTCAGCAGCTGCACTGATCGCACTGCCGCAGCTGCTCGCCCTCCAGGTCCGTCCCCTCTCCTCGAGGGTTGGGGCTCTGGTGTCACTTTGAAGGCCTCCCGTCGGGGACACAGTAGACACTCGTAATTGAGCCCCCCCCCCCAACCTCCCCATATTTCCAAACAGACTCCAGGCACTGTGCCCCCTCTGGCCAAGTGTTAGATCTCAAGGGGACCTCCACGATCAGGTGGGGCAGCGCCCCTCCTTTTATAGAGAGAGCGACTTGTCCAAGGGCCACACCGCCAGCCCTCTAACTGGGACCCGCAGTGTTCGGTAGCCTGAAAAGGGAATGTCATCCGGATGTCCAGGCAAGCAGAGAGGTTTCTTCCACTGTTGAAGCCCATTAAAATCTTGCCATTTACCTGTGGTTTTGTGTCTGCTGATCCCCCTGTCAGTGAAGCAGGAGCAGTGGTCAGTCCACATGCTGTATCAGAGGGAACCATGGCGGTGGGTGTGACCCATTGACAGCTGCAGTCTGTGCGCAGACCAAGACTGCGTGGGGCCCAGCCCAGGCATGGATGTGGCTCAGGGCAATTGCCTTGACCTCCATGAGCAGAGCAGCCCCAGGCCCCGCAGATTCAGAGAGGCAGGTACCCTCATCTGCTTTAAGCTCCGATGTGATAAGTATGATATGAGAAGTTGGGATCTTAGCAACTAACTGGCATATTTGCTGGGCATGTCATGAAAAGAAAGGTACTGCCTTGGAGCCTCTTATCCCCTTCCTGGCATGGGTGGGGTCCCCAGGGATGACTGTGTAAAGATAAGCCCCCTGCCCACTTTTTTCCCCTTTTTAACAGGAATTGTACTTAGTCCTCCAGTGGGTTCATGGGATGCCGGTTGCTCTTATTTTTTCCCCGTTTGGATGTTTCTGTGTGTTTTAGGGTTGGAGGGTTACGTCGTACCATCATGATTTTCAGTCAGTAGGCTTCTTGAATTATCGATCACTTATTAGTAGTTGCCGCCACTGAGCATTTGGGCTCGGCGCTCTTCCGATGACCATACACAGTAGATTTGGAAGCGAGAGAGTCTGCAGGTTTTGAGTGTGTGCATGCATTCATACGTGAGAAAGTGGTTGCACTCGGTGTAAAATGCTCAATCATATTAATTTCCAAGCTGCTTTTGAGTAGTGTGCTGTTTGCTAGGAAGTATCTAATCCGTCTATTGAACACGTGTTTATTGGGCATCTACTATGTTTCAGGCACTGTTCTAGACTCAGTGAAGGAAACTGATCAGTTCCCATCTTCCTGGAACTCCGCATATATCCAGTTCTCGAACTTGATCAGCACATGCCCAAAGCACATGATTTTAACAGTAATTCCTGACTCCACTATTGGTCTTTTTTCCCCTTTAATCAGTGGCCTTTCTGTGCCTCAGTTTACCTGTCTTTACTGTCAGAAAGGAGCATAATTGATAGGGTCTGGGTGACTTAATTGACACCTGTAACTTATCTAGAACAGGGCCTGAACATAAAGGAAATTTTGTCTTGCACTCCTGACATCTTAAATATCATCCTGTTTTTATAGTTTGGTGGATTTTAATTCTGTCCTGTGCTTAACGCAAATGCAAATTTATTGCTGTGATATACACTTTTCTGGTTTGTTTGCCCTTGGCATGTCACCAGTTTGCCCATATTCTGCTGTAGCCTAAGGTTGCGCTTGTTTTTCTTTTCTTTTTAAATAAATTTATTTTTAATTTTTATTTATTTTTGGCTGTGTTGGGTCTTCATTGCTGCTCACAGGCTTTCTCTAGTTGTGACGAGTGGGGGCTACTCTTCGTCACGGTGCATGGGCTTCTCGTTGCGGTGTCTTCTCTTGTCGTGGAGCACGGGCTCTAGGCGCGCGGACTTCAGTCGTTGTGGCTCACGGGCTCTAGAGCGCAGGCTCAGTAGTTGTGGCGCACGGGCTCTAGAGCGCAGGCTCAGTAGTTGTGGCGCATGGGCTTAGTTGCACCACCTCATGTGGGGTCTTCCCGGACCTGGGCTCAAACCCGTGTCCCCTGCGTTGGCAGGCGGATTCTTAACCACTGCGCCACCAGGGAAGTCCCAGGTTGTGCTTGTTTTAAGGGGTTTTCATTGATTTTAAGAGAACACTAAATATCTATCTTATATTTGTGTCCAAAGGCAAAAAACCCATCAATCAGTCAGGGTACTGACTTTCTGCCACCGTTGACCTGAGAGCTGACCCAGTTTGACTGTTTCTGTCCTGAAAGAACTCTCCCCGCGCTTCCTTTGATGTGGATTAGTGACTGCAAAGGGTGCTGCACATGTGTTATTCTCTCTTATTTGTCAGTGGGTCTGTTTATTTTCATTTTTATTTTTTTTGGCCTCACCATGGGGCTTGTGGGATTTTAATTCCCCGACCAGGGATTGAACCCGGGCCCTGGCAGTGAAAGCGCCGCGTCCTAACCACTGGACCGCCAGGGAATTCCCAGCGAATGGGTCTGTTTAAATTTCATTTAAATACCTGGAGCCCTGAAGGCTGATTTTGCCCGTGGGTAAGATTGGCCCTGTGCACTGACTTCAGTGTCTCACCAGGGGCGAGCTGGGGCCCGCTGCCTGCGCTGTGTCCTCTCCTGTTGCCTGGCCACCTGCCTGGCCGTCCATCCAATCATTTGTCTAGCTCTCTATTTAAAATCACACTTGATAATTCAGTATGTTTCCCAGAGGATGAGTTGATTCAAAATCCTACATCATCCATGGTGTTTGTGACGAGAATTTGAACCACCCGAGTTTCAAGATAAAATAAATTCTCGACCTCTGTTTCTTAGCAGAAAATGATGAGGCAACCGTTGAAGAGTTTTGTTTAGTGATCACGTGGAATTGTATTTTCTTTCCTGTGAAAAATCACTGCGATGTTTTCCGTATGTTATACAGTTCCTCTCCAGATTTCGTCCTCTTCACCTGAAAAATGCTTGTGAAGACACTTATTTTTCTGGGCAGGTGATGCTCTTAGCACGGGGCCAGCACAGAGGAAGCCTTTGGTGGGTACGCGTTTCCTTTCAGCGCTGCAAGTTCCCGTCCGCCATGCCCTCTCCCCCGTAGCACTTAATTTGAGCCAGTGGAGATGTTGCTGGTTAACTAGATTACCATCAGCTTGGTTTGGATAGCAAAGTTGCTATCTAAATGCTTTTAAAATGTTCCGAGAAGCCTCAGAGGATTATAGAGGCCAACGCTCTCCTATCCTTGTTTTTCCCAGTCTAAAGCAGAGCAGTCCGTGTTCATTTTAATTGCTTGGATGAGCTCAAACATTGAGATTTTAATGCATTTTCACAGTAGCTCAGAGAGCGTCACCACATTATCCTGCTGGCAGCTCATTGGAATCCTCGGCCCAAATGCCGTGCTCGGGGGCCTCAGCTTATAGAACCGGAGTGTGGTAATTTCCTAGTTAAGATGTCTTGTGGGGAACGTTGCCTTTCCTGTTGAGACGTCCTCCGAATTGTGAAGTGTTGTCCTTCTCAGTCACAGAGTGATGGGCACGTATGGCTTTTGAGGAAGGTTTTCAGAACTCTTGGCTCGCAGAGGGTGGAGTTGCTTTATTCTGATGAGTCACAAGATGGGAAAGGGCTCTCGTAAGCCTCCAGTTAGTGGTTGATCCTAAAGGCACATTGACAATATCTGCACCCCGGTGGGGTCTGGAGGGCGGTTCCCAACCACTGTACCTCCACCTTCTACCCCCACTCGTCAGATAAGGCCAGCCTCATAGGGAGGTGGGACCTTGGGAGCCGATGGCCAGGGGAGTGCTGGAAACACTGGCTCTGGGGTGGGCTAAGGACAACCAGCAAGATCAGTCAGGCAGCATCCCTGCCTCCTGGATCTCACTCCCTCTGCATGTCAGCTGCACTGGACCCTTACGCCCCCAGCACTGGGGCCGAACCATGGTCTCTGGTGCTTGGTGTGCGCTTAGTGAGTGTTTGTTGCTAAATGGGCGAGCGAGCACCCCCGCCCTCCTCCAGGGCGCCTCCTCTCATAGCCAGGACATTTGCAGAGGCCTCCTAACTGGCCTCCCTGCCTCACCACCTCCTATCTCTCCCCACATAGCATCAGTGACCTTTAAATGTGCAAGTTTGATCTCACAAGTCTCCTGCTTAAAATATGCTGATGATTTCTTCTTGCGCTCAGGATGAAGACAGACTCTGTAATGTAGCTGGTAACGGTCTGGATCACATGGCACCCCAGCTCCGCACTCAGCCTGCATGCCCTCCTGCCCTCATGCTGTTGAAGTGGCCTATTTCTGCGGGCCCCACCCCTCTTTTTGTTTGGCTAATATTCTCTCACTTTATTTTTCCATTTGTTTATGGTCACATACTCAGGAGAGTCTTTTCCAACTCCCCAAGTCAGGGTGAGGTAACCCCCGGTACTCCTGCAGCCCCCCTTGCCCACATCGTGGCGTGATTCGTGATAGACTAAGTACCGATAGCTGGGGCAGGGGACAGGGACGCTGCCCGCCTGTTCACCAGGGTATTTCCAATGTCTAGCGAGGCCCAGCAGAAGAAGACAAACCAACAAAACACTTTGAGTTAACTAAGTAGCTTCCTTGTCTTTGAAGTCAATATTAAAATTCCAGTGACGTGTTTTTGAGGGGAGAGGTGGGGCTGTAGGGTTCCAGGTCCTACTTTTCTTGATGTTTGGGTAGGAGGTGACTCTTAGCTGCGGTATTTCCTCGGTGCACAGCTGCTGAGATGTCTTTATTTGGTTTGTGCATTCCACTCACGGCCTGACTTACTGAAGGGTAATGAATATTAAGGGGTTTTTTTGTCTTTTCTTTTAAACTAGTTTGGGGATACAAACAGAAGGCAGATTATCTTATTTTGAGGCAGATATGAAAAGGGCAAAGAAAGGAGACAGTGAACGTTGCAGAAGTGTCTTATATTGTATTTCAGCACTTTATTTTTTTGGCTGTGCTTCGCGGCTTGCAGGATCTTAGTTCTCCAACTAGGGATCGAACCCAGGCCCTCGGCAGTAGAAGTGTGGAGTCCTAACCACTGGGCCACCAGGGAAGTCCCTGTTTCAGCACTTTACAGTCTCTAAAGTGTGGAAGCGTTCATCATATCATCCAGCCGGAGAGGCTGTGTAGCGTGGTGATAAAAGCAGGAGCTCTGGAACCAGATTGCCTGCCTGGGTTCAAGTTCTGCTTCTTCTCTTTACTACTTGTGACCTTGGGCAACTTACTCCTGTTCTCTGATCTGTAAAATGAGGTTGATGACAGTTTCCTCCCTCAGGGCTGTTGTGAAGATCAAAAGCTTAGTATATGCAGGGGCTCAGAAGAGGGCTGGTATGTGTTAGTTACCATCATTCTTGTCACTGTCCTCATCATCATAATAACTCTGCGTCTTAGCCTTATTTTACTGAAGGGGGAGCTCAGATTCCTAAAAGTTAAGAGACCTGCCCCAGGCCAGCGGGTTGTAAATGCCCGGGAAGAGGCACGGATCATCCGACTTCAGATCCTTTTATTCTCTAGTGTGCCTTTGCTGTCTCAGTGGCACAGATGCAGGGCAATTGCTTTCTGTTTGGAGAACATGGTGGTGTCTTTATAACGGGGGCGTTGTTAGAAAATGGCTCTTCTTTTACGTAAAATCTTTGGATACAAACTTCCAAAAGTTTACTAACTGTCTATGAGATCTGTGACCCCAAGCATTTTTATAGTCACAAAGGTCATTGTCTGTAATCTCATTTTAAATATATATATGTGGGCTGGCAAAGGAGAATTTCTTATGTGAATTGTAATTCCCTAATTTAGCTATATTATGTCATATTTTCAGGGTTTTGTTGTTGTTATCTTTAAATTTGAGTTGCTAAAACATAACTTAGCTCCCCAAAGCTTCAGGACCGTAGAAATGATCTCTGATCTTGGTCGTCACAACAGTACTCATCCATTCCTGCGGCCTCTGCTGGCATGTGGCCGAGATGTCATAGAAATAATTTAAGCATTTGATTGGAGGGGGCATTGAATTATATATATTCTGTGCCTGTCGGTTGTCCACTCCCTCCCACCCTGATTGCTGCTTGCCTGTTTTTGTTTGATAAAATATATGTCGTCAAAAAGTAGCTCACAAAAGTTAAGAGTCCTTAATTTGGGGTCTGCGGTCAAACTTCTGTTGGGTCCTGAATGTATGTAGGTCCAGTTTTCAGGAGAATAATCCTCAGCTTTCATCAAGGTCCTTTCAGGGGTCTGTGGCCCCCACAAGTTCAAGCACCACTGCCACAGAGAGAGGAGTATTGGTTTTTTCTTTTTCTTTTAAATTTGCATACAGAGCATTTTATTAATAAACTATTTACACCCTTCTTACAGTACAACAAATTTTGTAGTGATTTAGCATGTTATACTTTATAAAAGCTTATTATAGAATATTCAGGGACTTTCCTGGCGGCTCATTGATTAAGAATCCGCCTGCCAATGCAGGGGACACGAGTTCGATCCCAGGTCCGGGAAGATACCACTTGCCGCGGAGCAGCTAAGCCCGTGCGCCACACCACTGAGCCTGCGCTCTGGAGCCCACGAGCCACAACTACTGAAGCCCACGTGCCACAACTACTGAAGTCCGTGCGCCTAGAGCCCGTGCTCCGCAGCAAGAGAAGCCACTGCAGTGAGAAGCCTGCACACCACAACGAAGAGTAGCCCCCACTCGCTGCAGCTAGAGAAAGCCCGTGTGCAGCAACGAAGACCGAATGCAGCCAAAAATAAATAAATAAATAAATTTATAAAAAATTTTTTTAAAGTATAGAATATTTAAGCTAAAACAATATAGTTTAAAAGTCTGCCACATCAAACTTCATTTGCAACCTACTACCAGCATAAGTATAAAAAGCACAGTCTTGTAACAAACATCAAGAGGTCTAGGAGCATTGTTATTTTTTAATTTATTTTTTAAAAATTTATTTAGGCTGCGCCAGGTCTTAGTTGTGGCACGAGGGATCTTCGTTGCGGCACGTGGACTCTTAGTTGCAGCATGCATGCAGGATCTAGTTTCCTGACCAGAGGTCGAACCCAGTCCCCCTTCATTGGGAGTGCAGAGTCTTACTCACTGGACCACCGGGGAAGTCCCCAGGAGTATTGTTATTTTTATGTCTACAACCTCACCTCCAGCTCTGACTGCGGTGGGCTGGACAGACCCTCCCGAAGCCAAGCCCTAGAACCTCGTGGGGCACGGCTGCAGGAGTGTGCTGTGAACCAGGCGCCTTCAGTCTTTTTAGCCTTGGCTCACTTTGTGATTTGAGGACTTCTTCCCCGAGTCCAGGTTCAGCCTCCATCCCTCACGGCTTTGCCCATTCCTTGTCCCTCCTTCCCGTGGTCCCTCTCCTCCTGCCTGTGCTTTCTTTCCTAAAGTATCTTTCAGTGTTGCAGAAAGAGTCTTGTATCAGTCCTTTGTAGATGAGGGGTGACTGTATTATCTGGAGCTTGGGGTGACAGGACACAAAGGCAAAGCTCGTGCATGCCTTCCTCTGAAAGAAAATAGGAGATGTTTGAGACAGTTTGTTTGAAAGTTGAATTTGGAAGCTGAGTAATGGAGTGTGACGGGTGGAGAGTGCATAGGGTTTCCTGCAGAGAAGCTCAGAAAGGGTGACACTCTGATGAAGTTTCCAGAGAGACGTGGCCATTGAATGGGACTGTGCAGGGGTCCCAGTCGGAGGGCAGCAACGGATGCTGTCCCTGTGTGCTTGTTCTCCCACCAACTGCAAAGAAAGATGTTTATCAGTTGGCTTGATGGGTATAGATGGAGCTGACAGCCGAAAAGATCAAGGTGGTGTTTTACAACTTTTCTGTCAACACTTCTCCCTTGTTCCTTTGACCCAGCTTCTTTGGGCTGTGTCTATGTGCCGGTGGCCATGGGTTTGTGTTTCTGCCAGATTGTGGGTCGCTGCTACTTCACCTCATAGCAGGGACCCGCTTACTAATTCTACCACGAATCTCTACACATGGGATCATGTTCATGCAAATCAATTAATCTTTTACAAAGAAATGGAAACAGTTTTCGTTCCTTTGATAATATTTTTTCTACCTTGAACCTCCTCTCCTCCCCTGACAGTGTAGCTATGTATCTAGATTGATCCCAGGCTCTGTGGTTTGTTCACTGGGTGACCTTGGGCAGGTCCCTTGGTCCTTGAGTCTCAGTTTCCACATCTTTTAAATGGGAATCATAATAGTTCTTACCTCCTTGGGTTACCAGCATTAAGTAAAGAACTTTGCCCAGGGCTCAATAAATGTTAGTTCTTAGGAGTATGCTAATGGAATAGATTAGCATTGATCCTAATATATTGATAATAACCTGACTTCCAAGTGAGGGGGTCCGGTGAGAGAAAGAGAGCGTCCCGGTCACACCTCTTGGCAGACAAGAGATCTGACTTGAGCTGGGCTTTGGGCAAGGCGTATTAATGGCTGCTTCCCCTTGAAATTTGCTTTCCCGAGGATTTATTTCCAACCGTGATGTGTAAATGGCTGTGGGTGTTCGGGCTGTAATGGATCTTGTGTTTAAGGCTTCCACTGTTACAGCTCAGCGGAGCCCTCCCTCTGCCCGCCCCTCTGATTGTCACCTTGGCTCCCCTGCTTGGGAGTGTGACTGCCTCTCTCCTGCCCCCGTCACCTGCCAGCTCTGATTTGGGGGCTGTGAAACGCAGCCCTGGTGCTGCTGGCAAGTTGGCCTTAGGAGAAGCCAGACGCTGGAGCTTGCCAGCACAATTTGTACTTTGATTAATTTATTTAATCTAACTATCTTGTATCAACCTGTGAGGATAATTATGCACAAATTACTGTTTAAACTTGAAGCTTGTCTCCCTTGAACCGAGCCCCGTGCTGGTCTGTAAGCTCTTCACTGAAGTCATTCTGAGGGTGATTCTTTCCCCTCCTACCCTCCCTGAGATAGGAGCCTCTCTCCAAAGTGAATACTCTAGTTAGAAGCTTTTAAGAAAGGAAAAACACTTGTTTGGCTTCTGATCCCAGAGGTCTTGTTTGACTTGTGGAGAGCTGTTCTCTCTGATCCTTGCATGGGAGTTACGTTTCATTTCTCTCTGATGTAGTGAGGACATCTAGCCACTGCTGTTGCTTCATCCTTTCAGATAAAGCGGGATTTCCAGAATGCGGCTAGAGTTTGTGGGTTTGTTAGTGCTTTTCAGGGCTGGGAAGGTGGTGTGAATTGTGAGGGGTGGAGCCTTCCCCAAATAGCTTCTGTTTTATTGACCGTGAGATGCCATTGATTGTAAGACGCACCGAGAAAACACGAGAAAGAGCGCTGCCAGAGATAATTTTCAGGTGTATCTTGATTTCAGAAGGTTTTAGGATAAATGAAATATGGTGTATTGATAATGGGGCTGGTTGCAAAATCCTTAGCTTTTGATGCATTTTCACTGACGTTGTAGAGATGTGGATTTGGAGGGCCCGGACATTTTTGTCAGTGTCCTTTACATGACCTTCCAGTTGCTAAAAAAAAAAAGTAATGCACTTTGCCTCTCTATGCAGTAGGAAGAGGGGACCGGAATCCTTATAATGCATATTGTATCATGCTTTTTATGTGTGACTTTCGAATGAGCTCATATGATCAACATATTTCATTCAGCCTGATATATTAAGATTTTACTTTTAAGCTGGTGGCTAAGTCTCATAAAATTCTTAACGTTAAAAAAATAGGATTGTCACTTTTCATATTTTTTCCCTTGAACACAGAATATTCCATTGTATTTGTTGCCTCACTGGAGGCCATAGGGGTGACAACTTCATCCTTGTTGTCAAGGAGGGGCTGAGAAAGTGGAGGGGGACATCGATTATTCAGCATCTTGAAGAAAGATAAACTTGGTTTTCTGCCGTCAGGGGGCTTATGAGTCCTAAACTCAGGGAGTCTTTTCACTTTGATGAGTAATGTTTAGGACCGCCTGCTAGAAAATCCCAGATATATGCAGAATTTTCTAGTCACTGGCTAATTTAATATCTGAGAAATTGAAATTCTGGCTTCCCATTGGCTTTGCCACGTGCTTATATTTATCCTAAAGAAAATGAAGTTTACTGAGGTCCCACCTAAGTTATTCCTGATTATTTCAGGCAGAAGGAAACTGGCTACAAACGCAGGAGAATATTTAAGTGCCCAGCTCTGTGTTCCCTCTTTAAGGCACACCTAGCACTCCTGGAGAAATTGCTCACAGCAGAGCACAGCCCAGAGTCCCATCCATGATCACATTTGGACCTCCCAGAGACTTGCAGATCAGGCCAGTTGAACATGGTGGTCCCTGCTTGCTTGCTGGTGCAAAGGCAGGTTTGCCTGAACGCTGAGATGGCCGAGCCCGGGGCTCCTTCCATGATCCCACCCCCCTCTCTCCCCTTAGAGGTGGATGAGGCCCAAACAAGCCCCAGCGCTTTAAATGGTCCTGCTTAATGGGGGTGGCTGAGGGTCACCTCACGTGACCAGGCTAATGTTTACATTTACCTTTTCTAGGCTTATCTGATTTCAAGGAAAATAAGCAAAAGGGGGGCATTTATTGGGTGTTTTATGGGACCAGCAGGCAGGAAATGGAGCCAGGGCTTCCAGGGGGATGGCGCTGAGAACCAGAAAGACGTCAGGAACCAGAGCAGCGCCTCTGCCTGTCTTGGCACTCTAGGACTCATGGTCCCTTGTCCCTGGCTCTTTGTGTGTCTCCATCAGGCTTTTTTGTCTGCAGGTGGGTGCTCTCGGTCGAGCAAGACAGCTTCATGGCCTTGGTGTTTACATCACCTCAGTTGATGTGAGCAGTAGGGGCTGGACGAAGAGCCTTGCAGTTCCACTTTCCATGAGGCAATCTGGAGTCAGCTGACTGTTCTGGTCCAATGAATGTGCCCATGGAGTTGGGGCGGACAGGTCTTAGAGGAAGGAGTCATGCTGAGCCAGTCAGAAGCTTCCTCTGCACGTCATGAGTCCTCGGGGACCATGGCTATGCCTTCCTCTCTTACTCTGAAAGTCAGAAAGTTGCTTTTCTGAAATGGCTCATGCCTGCTTGGAAGTTGGGGATGTTTTCACCCAGCAATTCTCATGTAATCGCTGGGACGGGGGATGGGTCGCCATGTGAGCGTTTACCAGGGCGTCCGCTGATGAGGTTGAGGTCGGCTCCTCCTTTTCGCTGTCGTGACGGCCCCAACCAGGAGTCCGTGCAGATGTAGGAAGATTAATCTTTGTTTCTCACAGGAGCAGTGTGCGTTGTAGGACTAATAATGAGCTGTAAAAACGGCCATTATCTGTCCTACTTAATGAAGGCATAAAATAAACAATATGCCATAATTATCGTGGTGGAAATGGGAGCAAATGTTATGTCAGTTATGTTTGAGGGTAAAACTGCAAAGCTAGATACGCAGAATATGACACGATGATTGAGCACTTGGGCTCTGTCTGATGCCAGCTTCAAGCCCTGCCTCTCTGCCAAGTCCTTCCTGGGTGTCCTGGGGCTGAGTGACGAGCCCCTCCACGCTTCCTCATCTGCGAAGGGGGCCTAAGCATAACAGCCTCCCCACTGGGGTGTTGTGTGGCTTCTGTGAATTCAGATGCCTGCAGCACTTACAGTGGTGCCTGACATATAATAAGGGCTTAATAAATAGCTCCTTTTCTTAGCAGGACTACTCGTTACAATTGCGTCGTGATGGAGGCTTGACTAAAATGAGACTTTTGCACTCTCTGTGGATTTAGTGGTTCTGGCTGCTCTGTTGACCCAGTGAACGCGTGGGTAATGAGGAGTCCTCCCTCCATTGGTGTAATATTAGTCCACATGCCTTTCCCTTCCTAGCATTCTGTCTTGGAAGCAGCTTAGCAGTGCTGTGAGTGAGTGGAAGGCATCCTAGCAGCAGGTTGCATTTGTGGTTTGGAGTCTGAGTTGACCCACATCTGAATCCTTGTTGATTTAATCGTCTTTGCTGTCCTGTTCGATCTTGTAAATATTAATTTTGTCTGGTTGTACATGTGGTTTTCAGTGGTCCCAAGGTTAATTACTGTATTTTGTTTATAAAGTTCTCACAGAAGGTGAGGCACATTGTGGAGGACTTACAGAAAGCTCAGTCCTGGTTTAGGCCCGCAGACTTGCAGTCAAACTTGACGAGCATTAGTGACAAAATAATCTCCAGTTCTTTATAGCTTGGGCTCCCGACCTTTCTGCCGGAGTCTTCTGTTTCAGGAAGTATTTGGAACACAGCTCTTTTGCGCCTTTTCTGCTTTGTTGACGGAAGTGGGGAGTACCTGATCTCGTCTCCTGAGAATGCTCTGCACGGCCCCAGCATGATCCTTTAGGATGTGTTTCTGGAGGGCCTTGTGTGCTGGACCCTGTGGGGCCCCGGAGAAGACCAGGCCGCCTTCGTAAGCCTTCCGGTGCAGTGAGCGGTGAGCAGGACACATCCGCGGGGTACAGAGCAGAGGGCCACAACCACACCGGGAAGGCTCAGGGGGCCTCTGAGGGCCTTTTGGAGGAGACGACCCTGGTCAGTACACCCTGAAGAAGACTGGGGGCGGGGGGGTGGCGGGCGGTGTTGACCTGCTGCTGAAAGATGTCTGTGCTTTTGACAGGCGGACATGGAGGGTGGGGAAGAAAATGGGAAGAACATTCCAGGTGGAAAGGGCAGTGTGAGCAAATGTTTAAAAAAAAAAAAAAATTAAGGTGCTAAAAAACTAGGTTTCTGAACTTGCCAATCTGAAAAAATGAGATTACCATACCACCTTCTTCTCCCCATATCATTTTTACTTTTGATTACTTGATACCTTTTAAATAGATTAACTTTTTTCCTTAATATATTTTCTTTGAAAAGGAAACTTTGTGACTTCTTTAATGATTAATTATGTATGGGTTTTCTAATAGACATTGTAATACAGAGCTACTAATGTGAAAAACAGTGTTCACCTGGGAACAGCCCAGGACTCAGCTGGTAGACACCATCTTACACACTTTGGTGAACTCTGTCTTCTGCTAATGAGACTCGACTGGTTTGCCTGGAACATAACGCACACAAAGGAGAACAGTAGGAGGAAGCAGAGCAGTAACATCGGGATTGTGGCACCAGAGTTTCAAGCTTGCGTTCTAGAACCTGGCTTTCTGGGTTCATAGCCTGCTTCTGCCATTTCCTGGCTGTGTGACTTCTGCCATGTTGCTTAATGTCTCTGTGCCTCAGTTTTCGCATGTAAATTGGGGTAATAGTGTCCTCCTCATTGAGTTATTTTGAGGATTGAGATAATATCTATGGGTTACTCCCTGTAGGGTTTGGCATGTAGTAAGCACTCACTAGAGTGTCCGTGTCCGTGTGTATAAGAAGGAAAGATTTTCCTCTAACCAACCTGCCTATTTCCCCCACTTCCCCAGAAGCCCCCGTCTGTATTCAGATCTTTGGTGCTTAGTGTAAAGAAATTAGCACCTCCCGCCCTATTACTTTCTTTTCCTTACTGTGTTTTTCTTTATAGCCTAGCTCACTAACAGGTTTCTGAGCCACCTTTCCATGGAATTATTAAGGGGCCGATTCATAAAGAACAGGATGGAGCAGTAATTTCGCTTGACCTGGAGTGTGGTGTGGAGAATCTCACTGCTCCTAAGTTTGACTGGGTTTTGTTATGGAGAGATTTTTTTTTTTTTTTCTCATTGCGTGTATATTGAAGTCTTACCTTTGAGATGTTACTTACGCGCAGAGTTATTAGGCTTTAACCTGAGAGCCATTGTATATTTAAAAAAAAAAAAACACACTCAGTGCATGACCACTAGATAGCCACTGTGTGGAATTAATCTTTCATTATGAAACCTCAAAAAAGGGACTGTTTGCAGATTAAACGTCAGCCCTTCTCCAAGATGTTTTGGTTTTGCTTGTGAAGCAGAAGTTTGCAGACAAATAGCTGACCCCTTTTAAAGGAAATGTAAAAGAATAAAACTGTCTTAAGGCAACTCTCCTGGAGTCAAGAGATCTGGGTACTCGCCGTTGCTGGTTTCCTCCCTCACGGTCCCTTTTCTGTGTGGCCGCATCCATCTCTGCTTGTGACAGCTTTGCTGTGTGCAGCGCGCGCGTATCTCGGCCAAGCTAATGCTAGGGCTGGATGAAATAAGTCAGAAAGTGAGTGGTAGCCCTGTTACTCTCTCCTGTTGCCCTTTTTCCTGGACCACAGTTTGTTTTATTTTATGGTTCCTCTTTTGCACAATTGATCATAAGCTGAATGCCCGTCGCGGTTAAGATGGCGAGGGAAGAGCCTGCTCGGGCGCTTCAGGCGCCTCCACTGCAGTTCGTCTGGCACGTGACATACTCATTTTAGGAATTCAGAAGGCCCAATAGCACTTTCTGTGATGATGGAAACATCCTCTAGGTTACTCCTGTAACTGTTGACATGTACCATGTATTATTGTCATGTAACTTGGAGTGTGGCTAGTGTAAACTGAGGGACTCCGTTTTTAATTTTTTTTAATAAAATTGAAATTAAGTAGTCACATGTGGCCAGTGGCCACTATATTGGGTGACACAGATCTAGAGGCTGGAAAGAACTCTGGGCCATATAGACCAGTGCTATAACCCTCCTTTTAATTTAACTGTGCGTATTTCCACAGTCTTGATGTCTGGCTCAGGGATGTGGGCAAGAGATGGCATAGGTCTTTGAAAAGTATTATAATGATGGGATGAGAAAGAAATCGACCCTCAGTTAAAGGGTGTCAGTCTGTGGCTAAGACAAGCCCTCTCTTCTCCCCAACACTGTCAGATTTTAGAACCAAGTACATGTGGCATTTGGGCTAATCCTTCTAGAAATCCATGTACCAGCCAGCTGTAATTCTACTCCTTTCTTTCTCACTCAGCAAAGCTTACTGAAATGCAAATGAGTGGCAGACATGTTAGAGGGATAACCTTGAATCTGATCTGTTTATCAGTAAATAATTGACAGTCTCGTGTACTTTAACTGTTACTGGGAACACATTATTTGGGAAGCATCTCACGATTGATTATAAAAACTACTGTCTTGACACTTCAGTTGAAAAGGGTAGATTGATTAGAGTGCTGGCCGCAGCGTGTGTGTGTCGGGTGAGGTATATGTGCATGGGGGTGTGTGTATGTATGTATATGTGTATATGTATGTATGTGTTGAATCTAGGGTTTCCTTGGACAAGTTATGATTGATAAACGCTGATTGAGGCCATCACTGAGTCTTTTCAGTCATTCATCCAATATGTATCGAATGCCTACCGTATGCTTAGGTGTTGTCAGTATAGCAGTGAAAAAAGTCTTCAGGTCCTTGCCCTATGGAGCTTGCGTTCTCGGTAGGGGTGGGGGGCGTACAAATACAAGAGGTAGATAACATCAGGTAGTAAGAAGTGCTTTAAAGACACACTAGAGCAGGATGAAAGGCTAGGAACAGATGGGTGGGGCTCCTTTGGGTGGGGAGCGGGGAGGCCTGTGTGAGAGGTAGGGGCTTCTTGCAGGGAGCTACCGGGTACAGACCTGCCTACAGAGAAACGGTGAGCGATCCAACCCAGGAGTCCTTTGAAGGCACTCTGCTACAGTTGTTGCTGTTAGTATCTTTTACTGTCAAAGGAAGATACTCCGCATCTGTCATTTATATTGACTTCCTAGTGTTCTCTTCCCCATGAGTGTGACACGGCCTGGACCCTGTCTCTTGCAGTGGCTTCCCTTGTTGGACATTTGCAGCCAAAATCAGGTTGTAAATTGCCACCTGTGGCCTGCCTTCTTCCTGCCACGGCGATGTCCTGGGTGGTGAGCCATGGTGACCCCTGCCCTCCTTAGCCTGGCATTCCGACCGCAGCCCGCCCTGGCTGCCTCTCCCGTCTGTCGCCCTAAGTGTACCCTCCTGTAGGCAGACTAGTCAGTCTTCTGTCAGCTTGGATTCCACATTTCCCTTTTGCTGATACTGTGCCTCTTCTGAAACATCCTTTGCTCCTCACTTTTTCCCAGATCCTCCCTATCCCAAAAGGCCCACCTGCCCTCACCTCTTCTGGGGTGCTTTCCCGTGTCACCTGCTTGTGACTGGACCCCTTGTTTCCTGATTCGTAGTTAAGTACCATTTGTATTACATCACAAGTAATGCCCCGATGTTTGTTGAATTGGTAATAAATATGATCAGGCCTGTTCCACAGTGTAAGAAACATTTTATTCCTCCAGTTTCTTGGGCTCAAGAACACTTTGTGGTGTTAGGTTTAAGAAAAAGGAATAACTTTATTTTAAAGCCGTGTAAAACCTGTGCACACACACATCCCAACTCTGGTTTCTGTTGAAGAAATTTTACCTTTTCTTGCTCTCTTTGGATTGCCTCCATCTCTTTCTGGCAGTGTTTTCACTTTTCTACTTTTCCCGAGGATTGAATGTGTGGTTAGGGTAATGTGGGGTTCTGGGAACCAGCCTTGTCGACAGTCGACAGTTGGTGGAGCAGAAATGAAGTATCAGCTGCTGAGTGCTCGAATTGCTGTATTTCTTTCTCAGCCCTTTCTGATTGTAAAGTCCTGTCCAGGTCCCAACGTTCTGTGATTGTGTATATTTTCCTGATTGGGCCGGCCTAGTTCTCTGCTGGACACTGGACCGGGTCTCACTCACTTGTCACCGAGAAGTGCAGGAGCAGGGAAGCATCGACGCTGGTGATCTTCCAGCCCCTTGCACAACGTCTCCCTTCATGGGGCTCTAGAGTCACCACTTTGCTGCTGTTCTGGCTCCAAAGATGAGCACATGCACACAGAATCTCATCTCAGGGGCTGCCCTGGTGGCGCAGTGGTTGAGAGTCTGCCTGCAGATGCAGGGGACACCGGTTCGTGCCCTGGTCCGGGAGGATCCCACATGCCGCGGGGCGGCTGGGCTCGTGAGCCATGGCCGCTGAGCCTGTGTGTCCGGAGCCTGTGCTCCGCAACGGGAGAGGCCACAACAGTGAGAGGCCCGCGTACCGCAAAAAAAAAAAAAAAAAAAAAGAATCTCATCTCAGGAATACTGAAGTTTCTCCTTGATTTTTCCCACAGTCTGCAGAGCCTGATTTAGGGCCGCATCAGGATTAAGTAGGATTACCAGCATCTTCTTTCCATCTCTCCTGTGTATCTTGTATGAATGTGTCCTAATAACTATTGATATCAAGTTCATCCTTCAAGAAGCCAAGACCGACCTTTAGTGTCCAGCTGAGGTTGCAGTTTTATGATGTGTTTTCCTTGCAAGTAAAATCAATTGAGATAAATCTTGGTAACTTTTTCTGCACAGTGAGATGGTTAGGCCCTGCTGCCATGGTAGGTTCCTCCCTCTACAGGGCACGCTCTTGTGTCCCATGCAAGATTGTTTCACCAAAATTGATTGGTGATTCACTACTCTTAAAGGTTATGCTTAATCACATTTCAAGGAGATTGAAGAAGATACCAAATTGCCCAGGTACCAGAGTTGACCCTGTGCTGTCCTTTGGTGCTGTTTGCTTTTAACAGCACATCTCTAATTAACTAAGCGGTTACACCAATGCTTAAAGGGCAGAAACCCAGTGTGCATTTTTTAGCCTGAAAATTAGTCACAGCTAATTTTCTCTGGTTTAGGAATGGTCTGCTTTGCTTCTGGAAATTGTAACGTGAGTGATGAGACCCCAGCATGCTGCCAATCCCTGCTCCCCTCCCCCGTAACCAGGGTGTCGGATGAAGGACAGACCGCGGCCACCGAGTGGGCTGGCTTATCCATGTGGTTGAAGGGCCAGGATGACGGGCCCAGAGGGGTTCTGCTGTTGGCCTTTCATGTTAAGCCTGGTACAGTAGAACAGATGGAGGGGAAGGGGCCTCCTTGACAGTTTGCAAGGTGGGGACCTTTAAGTTAGGAGGAATCAAAAGAACAGTTTAGTTATTAATGGCGTCTGTGTGACAGCTTGACATTCTGTAATTGTCCATAGAGACCAAGCTACTTCGGAATGGTGTTCTTGCAAATGTGTCATATTAAAAATTTTTTTCCTAATAAGGAGGACTGTTCTGATTTGAGTAGTTCTGAATAATTTCACATTACTTATTAACCATCAGCAGTAGGAATATTTTTCCTTGCCAAGTGTTTGACTGGAGGGTTAGAAACAAGAGTAACTGAGATTCCTGCATTCAAGAAACATTTTTTCAATCCTGAGAGAAAAATTTTGGTTGGAAAATCTGTAATGTGACTTAGTATCTTGAGAGATCATGTTGAGAGTGCAAGATAGGGAAAATTTCGGGGGAGGCAGGAAGTAGTTAATTATTATTTTCAAAGTAATATGTGCTTATTTTTCCAATCTGAAAAACAGAGAAGCAGAAAGAAGAAAAAAAGTCATCTATAATCCCTTTACTTAGTTTAGCACCATTAACACTTTAATATTCTTTCCTTCTAGTCTTTTTTCCTAGGTAACTGTTTTTGTGTCTAGCTTTGTTGTATTCATTCTTCATATACAATCAAAACTACCCCCACCCCGTTTCCCATTATACCCCGAGAATTTTTTTAATGATATTGTAACATTATTCTGTAGTATTCAGAAAATTTAAAATTTAAAAACTATAATATTCTATTCAGGACATGTACCATAGTTTCCCATACTGTTTCCCTATTAGATTGGACATTTAGTTTATCACTGTTACAAATATTGATGGGATAAACATCTTCATGCACAAAGTTTTATCTTTGCTTAGGAGTACTTTCTAAGAATAGAGCCCCTGAAGTATGATTTATTGGGTCAAAGGGTATGGATTTTTTTACTTTTCAGGATTTGGACAGGCTTTATTATAAAACTATAGGTTACCAGTTGAACTACTGCAGAGGTGCCAAGTGGTCTAAGATATGTGTGTGTGTGTTTCTGTCCTTCACTTCTGAAAATTCCATTTAGCTCTTCTTTGAATCTGCTCTTTCTTTGCTGAGACTTTCTAGTTTTCTATTCATTTCAAGAGTGTTTGCCCTTACGTGTTGGAGCATTTTTATAATAGCCATTTAATGCCTTTGGCAGAAAATTCCAACATCTCTGTCATCTTGTAGTCGTATGTTTACCTTACCTACTTGAATTGAAATTTTCCTCATCATTTATATGCCGAGTAATGTTGGATTGTATCCTAGACATTTTCATTATTACGTTAGGAAACTGTTTAAATTCTGTGGCGAGTATGGATGTTTTTGTTTTAGCAGGCAGTCGACCCTGTTGGGTTTTAGACTGCAGGTTCAGATCAGCCTTCAATGGGCTGTGGTTTCAGTGTTTTGTTTTCAAAGGCTTTTTGTGGCTATTCCATTCTGTTTCATGTTTATGCCACTCAGTGTTTGTGACTTGGTGATTCTCTATCCCGTAGTCGAGTTGTTAAGTAAGAATGTATTTTATGCTCTCCAGGGGCAAACCCATGCTTGTGCAGGAGTTCATAAACAACTTTAGGAGTTTGCTTCCCCAGGCACGCCTTTTCCTGCCATCTCGCTTACTTTCTGGTTCTGTGGGCCTCTCCTTTCTGGTCCGTGGCTAGAAAGCTGGGGCTTTATTTGCCCTGCCCTGCTATGTGTTTCTCACTATTGCGTTTGGGACAAAGTAATGGGACGGCAGAGAGAGAATAAAAGGGTGGGGGCATGTTCCTCCACTCCCTTTGGTCTACAGCTCTTCGGATTGGAGAGGAAATTTACCTCCCCTCAAAATTTTAGGCCCTTTTGGTTTCCCATCGCAGCTGCTAATGCTGTTGTCACTACCACTGCTACAATTGCTGAGGAGCTGGGACGTGAGAGAATGGAGAGGAGAAAAAAACCAACAGCTGACGATTTTGCCCACTCTCTCTGAACTAGGTAACCCTCTTCCCACTCTTTGAGCCAGAACTAGAGATGCATACTTCCAGTTTGGGGCAGCGTTGAGTTCAGGCTGGGGGATACTAGAGGGTAAACAGATGGTTCACTCATCCCTGGTTCAGTGGTACTTTGCCTTCTGGTCTTCTTTCTTAATTCATCTGCTACTGTTTACTTCTCAGACTCCTCAGATAACGGCTCCATACGTGCTGTGCAGGTTTCATAGCTGCAGTCAGTGGAGAGGCAGGGTGGAGAATGCTCACTCTTACCTGGGTCTGATATGCAGTATGGATTTTTAAAAACACTCTTGGTACATATTACCAGCTGGCTTTCCAAAATGACTATACCACTTGACAATCCATGGCAATACCAGTTGGCCCATTTCAGTGTGTGAAAAGATGAGTATTGGAAAAAATTGTCAGAATAAGACAAAAATATTCCCATCTTTACTTAGTTGATAGGTGAACCACAGCAGTTTACTGTGTTTGTTTATTTCCTTAATTAGTAGTGAGATTGAACTTTCACCTCTATATTATTTCCTAGGTGTATTTCTTTTCTTCTCTTTATTTGTCAATTCAGATCATTGCCTATTAATTTGCTAAGTTTAGACATATAAGTGTATTTATATCAGGATCAGGTTTGGCTGTAGATGCCATAGTCCTTTCAAAATATTCCAGGGTTGGTAACGGGAGCTCCGTATTGTCAGGGACCGAGGTTCCGTTTATCTTACTGCTTTGCCATGCATAACTTTCATTCCCAAGTTGTCCAGTATGGCTGCTGGAGCTCCAGCCATCATCACATTCTCATTCCTAGCAGCAACCCGGAAGAAGAAGGAGCAGAGGGCAGTCATCATGAGCTTTTAAGGTTTCGCAGGACCTGCCAGAACATTTTGTTTGTTGGTCAGAACTTAGACACTTGGCTATACCTAGATGCAAGGATTGCTGAGAAATATAGTCTTCTGGCTGGGCAGCAGTGGCTCCTGTTTAAAAGCTTGGGCTTCTGTTTCTAAGAAAGTAAAGGAGAATAGATATTGACAAGTAGTTGGGAGTGGCTGCCTTAGTATTGCTTTCTGGGGAATTGTAAGGTAATATCTGTTTGTTGTAAAACAAACAAGCACAGAGGTCTAAAAAGTAAAAAGTGAAGGGCTAGGGTGGGGTTCCTTCCCATCCTTTTACCCCTACCACTCAGATATAACCACTTTTTTTTTTCCTTTTTTTGATATAACCACCATTAACAGCTTGATGAATAGTTCTCTAGGACCTTTTCCTGTGTGTGTGTGTAATCAACAACAGAAGTGGATCTTACTAAACATCTTATAATTCTTTCGTTCAGTAATATTTCATATAGATCATATGTATGTACACCATACATGTGCTCTTCCACTATATGGATATAACCACTATATTTTACTTTTTCATATTGATAGACAGGTTGCCTAGTTATTTTATACTTAAAAATATGCTGCAGGGAATATTCTTGAACACATATCTTGGCATACTTTGTGCAAATATTTTTCATTGTTTTTCTTTAACATTATTACTATTAAGGTTTTTTGCTTTTGTATATATTCTTCCCAATTTGCTTGCCTTAGATTTTGTTATATATTTCTTTAACCCACAGAAGTTTTAAAGTATTTATTTAGTCAAATCTGTTGGGTCTTTTTCTTTTTGTCTCATGTCTCTTTTAAACGAAGAAAGTAGTTGTGAGATGGTCACATCTTGTTTTTCCCATGTTTTTCTGTGACTTGATTGCATACTTTTAACTCTAATCGATCTAAAATTACTTTTGGTGTGTGGCATGAGCTAACACTTTCGATTAAAACCTTTCCCTGTTTTTAATGCATTTCCACTGGATTAAATAAATTTTATTTTTACCTTGTTAATGGCATGCTTCTTGTTAAATGAAAACTGACCAGAAGCGAAACAAATTAAATGAGTGTCTTCATTTTGACTCAGTTCTACAGGTAATTTTCCAACCATGGACTTTGTGGGTAAAATGTGCACTGTTTTTGATCATTTAAGCAGATACAGGATTGTCCTTCAGATGTGAGGTCAGCAGATCCAACTGCAAAGCAGATAATTAGAAACAACGTTAGCTTGCAAACTAAAAATGTGGTGCATTGGGCAGACAGGCTGCCAATAGACCAGCCACCCTGGGGATGGGGGAAGCCTGCATCATCCTCCTGCCTCTCTCATCGCCCCTGAGGACAGACCTCGTGGGCACCAGCCCCTTCTCCCTCCAGGGTTTCTGATGAAAGACCCCTGAAGAAGTGGCGGCCGTGAGAAATAGGAGTGATAATAAAAAGAGCATTCGTTGTGCACCTGTAAAACTCTCAGACACCGTGCTGGGTGCTTCACGTTATTTCTCAGCCTAGAAGCGACTCTGACATATGCATTGTTGTCCCTCTTTCATGGAGGAGAAAACTGAGCCTGGAGAACTAGTGACCTGTGCCAGGCCCGCAGCTGCTGAGCCTGGAGCCAAGCCTCAGGCTCCCCTTTCCTGCTTTCTTCTCCCTCCTTCCCTTCTCCTGCCTCTCTGTCCACCCTTTGTCTTTTTTTTCTTTTTTCCTTTTGGTAAACTCATGAGTCACTTAAAAACTTAATTTTAAATGATGAAAGTTACAGGTTTATTACAGAAATTTGGAAATTATAGCAATTATGAGGAAGAAAATAAGTCCCAGCTGACACCCTGGACCACAGTGTGTGCAGATGCCATTTCCCGTGATTTTTGTCAATACCGGATATTAACGGAAGAAGAGCTCTGCCAGCTCCCCAGGAGGAAGTGGTATTAGTGTGTCTTCGTTTGCACTTTGCTCATTCATGCTTTGGCCCTTCTTTCGGTTGGATGGTTTCTCATTTATCTTATTGGTATCTGTCCACTGTGCTGTCGAATGTTGGTTCCGTCACGCCAAGACTCTTTTTCCTGAATCATAAATTACGGCACTGACCGTTAGAATTCCTTTTTAAATCTGTTAACTTAAATTTTAATCGAAGTCATCGTTTACTGTTTTCTGATAGAATATGTTTTCATTTGCTCTCCACATCAGGGCAATCAGAAGAGCTTTTTCTTTTTGAAATTATGCAAGATTTTATATGTAAACTATGAAGCTATTCATACTGAAATGCATAAATAATAAGAAAGTGAATACTTACGTACCTACTCCTAGTTTAAGAAACCAAGCCAGGGGACAGTTCCTGCCCAGGTGCTTGAGCCCCTCCTCCTCCAGCTCCCCCAGTGCACCCCACCATGCAGTGTTCCCAATTTTGAGTTTATTATTTCCTGAAGGCAGACATTTTTACCTACTACCCCACCCCCCCTTTTTTTAAGATGGTAGCTGGGAAAATGGAGCCTTAAAGGTTAAACGAGTTGCCCAGAGTCTGGCAGTAAAAATAACTCTGATGCTAGCACCTAAATCTTGAGCTTCTGGTAGGCTGTTACTTTTCCTTTCTCTTTTGAAACACTGTACTATCTGCTCATTTTCTGGGGAGTATGATGTCCTCCTCATCTCCTAATTTTAATTGTATAGATTTCTGAAGAGTATATCCAAGTTGTTTGGAGGTAGTGCTTTTATTACCGAGAGTTTATATTTGCCCACTTCAGATGTTACTAGAAAACTTACCTTGCCCCTCACAAAGTAACCTGATGGCCCCCCTAACTTGTTCCCATATCTAGGCTTGGTCGAGGTAATGTCCACACGATTAATGGGAACACCATCACCCCTTTCATACAGTCAGTGCCATGGTTCCAAGTGAATAAGCATATCTTGGAAGATACTTAGCGAGCCTTTCAAAAATCAAATGCTGGGGATTTTCCACTGGATCTAGCTCAGGTTTTGTTAATTTTTACAACTCATTTCAATGTTCGGGTCACAGATGTGGACTGAAAGTGGAGCCCAGTGAAATGAGACCTGTCTTGCAGTACTGCCGGGTGCAGCCGAGTCCACTCCCAGATCTAAGATTCCAGGAGCAGAATTGCTTAGCTCTTACCTTGGCTTTTGCTTCAGTGAGGACTCAGAGCAAAGGCAGATTGTGGCCACTGGGCTCTGGATACTGGAGGGGCAGGAATCCCAGGGCTCTTCGAAGGCTCTTAAGTGGCTGCTGGGCAGCATGGTACCCTGGTTACAAGCGCAGTCTCCAGAGTCAGACACATATTTTGGCTTTCCCACTCTTAGCTGTGTGACCTTGGGCAAGTGACTTTACCTCTCTGAGTCCGATTTTCTCAGCTGTGAAATGGGGACAACATTAGTACACATACTCTCGGGCATAAGGAGTTTAAACAAGGTATCAAAAGGGTATAGGTGAGTTCGTTTGTGTAATGCTCTCCTCTCAGTGCCAGGCACACAGCACGCACTAAGAATCGTAGCTGCCAGTCGTGAATGCCAGTGTCACCGTCATCGCCACCTTCAAGCCAGTCTCCCGTTTTGTAGAAGAAGAAATCGAGTCCCAGATCTCATGGGCACTCAGAGGCCGAGGTGAGGCAAGAATCGCAGTCTCTGAACTCCCCGCACAGTGCTCTCTCCACCCTGCCACCCACCTCTCCGCGCCAACATCTGCACCATTTGCTTCTCACCTTCACTGGCTCTCAGCGGTGGTGTCTTGCCTCCTGTCTTGAGCCGGCAGATCCTAACAACAGATGGTGCTGTTCTGAATTAAAACAATTTAACTCAAGATCCATCAGCTGCCAACATCAAACACCCTTAAAAGAAGGAAAGAAACTCATTATCAAGAGTATTCAAGCAAAGTAGGTATTTAATCTATCTTAATCATTTGCATTCTTGAGAAGAAGAAAGTCAGTGGCAGCTGCCGTCATAGGCCAGACCCCATGCATGTGCTTGCACGTAATTGCTTCAGACTGAATCCCCCCCCAGCCCCCCTTTTCTTGCCACACAGTACTAATTTGGACTTCGGTCCTAAGTTTCTAAGCCACACGATATTTAAAGATTTAAAAACATAATTTTTTTTTTTGGTCCACAGCTCCTGTGGCTGCACATTTTTCAGTAGCAGGGGTTCAGCTCACAACTAGAGCTCTGTCGACACGCACAGGAGCACTGCAGGCCGGCCAACTCCACGAGGGGAGCCCGCAGCCCCGGGCGGGGAGGGCGCGCGGATGAGCTCTGTGGGCATTGTACAGCCACTCGCCGGCACGAGGCTGGATTCTCAGAAGTTACATGTCCACTCAGTGCCGCTCCCTTGCGCTTTCCGTACCTTGTCCTTTCCAAAACTTAGTGTCCATGCAGTTGCTCCTCGCCTCTGAATCACCAGGCTGACGGTGAAAGACAGAGGATGTGAGAACAGGGAGAATACGCACACACGTCTATGTGCTCAGTCCGACCCACTCGAGCCTGGCTCCCCCACGACTGTGTCTGTGCTGCGCCCTCCGCGTCACCGCACCACGCTCCTCTCCCCTCTGTCAGTGCGTCTCCTCCTCTGCGTCCTCACCCAGGTCAGGCACTAAGGGATGCTGACATTGGCGGCCCTCTCTTGACCTGCCTTTTGTTCTTTTTGTGTTTCCCCTCTCTGCCCCTCTTCTTCAGCTCGATTTTGTTCTTTCCCTTTCCTCCTTTTTATCCTTCTTTGCTGCCCATGGTTTGGTCACATGCGTAATGCGGTCCCTGCCTTGCACTGCTCCACTGATGAATCGTGAGCGGCGCCCCCCGGAGTCATGCTGGAACTTCCGTGGCCCTGGATCCTGGCCGTGGGTGCAGCCTGGCTCGTTGGAGCACGGCTGCAGATCCCTTCCCTCAGCCAGTCTCAGCACGAGGCGAAATGACTAAGGTAAGCATCCGTTATCTCTGAAATTAGCAAAAGAAGGGGGAAAATTAAAATGTTGCTGGAGCCTCCCTAGCACATCCTGAAGTGTGTGCTGGTGTGTGAGTGTGGAGTGGAGTGCACGTGCCTGGGACCTGCCGGCGGGAAGAAGTGAAAACCTGCTGAGTAAGTGTAATACTTTGTCGCCTCTCATACTTCTTATTGGGGCCTTCGTGTCCTTGATCCAGATTTATCTCAATGGGCTAAAAGGTCTGGGTGTAGTTAAGCCCGCCGATTGTCCCCATCAGGACACGGCTAAAAGTAAACGTGCTGCCTTAGTATTTGTTTGCCGCGTCACACTTTTGCCCAGCGTATAGATTTGCAGCCTTATTTATAGCTTTCTCGTGACATTCGCATGGGCAGGCTCCCGTCAGGTGACACCTTCTCTGTGTGTGGAGTCACCTCGGCCCGCTCAGCCCCTTTCCTCATTGCCCCGCCACTCCATCCCCCGTGTTATATGTATGTGTTTTATAAATGACTGTTCTTAAGTCACCTGCCATGCAGCCTCTTACCTCGTGTAGTTTCACGTATTCTCTCACAGGGAAGTAAAGCGAGAAGGTGGCGATGCTTGCCATTCATCGTTTAATAATTCAGTTCCCCGCCTCAGGGCAGAGAGTGAGGCTCCGGCGGCCTGTTTCGTGTCGATTGACCCGTGTGTCAGGACGGATGCTGAGCACGGCGAGCTGAAACCTCACAAGTAATCAATTTCTATCTGACAACATCTTGAAAAGTGACGTGGGGTGGTTGATAACGGTGTGGTACTGTGAGTGAGATGCATCGTATCAGAAGATGTTTGTGAGGGGGGCGTACGTGTTGTCTGTTTCCTCTTTATCAAATTGTCCTGCTTTTTTATTGATACTTCTCCCCCTTCTATGGTCTTAGGAAACAGGCAAACAAAAAAATCCAAAACACAGAACCATGACATTTCAGAGCCAGAAGAGAGGCCAGAGGTAATATCTTTTATAAGGGTTGGACCTGTGGTCACAGAGGTGAAGGGTGTCCCTTGTGAAACCGCCTCGAGGTGGGACCCAGTGTTGTGTGTCAGTGTCCCCTGGCCCACACGGGGCGTGATTCTGCTCCGGTGGACACCCGCCCCCTGACTTCTTTTCCTCATCCTTGGGCAGTGGTGTCCTCATTCACTCTCCAGGTGGACTCGCTTGAAGGAGTCCCTCCCAAGCTGACACGGGCGGGCGTGGCCTCTGACATCAGACAGCCTGGAGGGGGCGGTTCAGCTCAGCGACCGCAACCGTGAGGCCCCACCTCCTTCTCCTCCCTCAGTGTGGCAGCCTGGGGCCCATACCTGACTGCACTGTGGCAGCTAGTAATGACAGTGGCTGATGTTTATTGAGCGCTGGCACGTGCCAGGCAGTGGGCGAGGTTTTGTCTTGAATTAACACGTTTAATCCCCACAGCAGCCCTAAGGCATGTGTACAGTTACTATCCACAGCGGGGTGGTGGTGAAGTCTGGCCCCAGAGCCGTGCCCTCCGCGGGCCCCTGAGCCCTCCTGCCTCTCAGCAAAGCGCCTGACACATTGCACTCATACAGTAAATGACAGGTTTGATGATAAAGCATTTGAACATCAAATCTACTAATAGTTCTGTTTGTGTTCTTACTTTTTTTTGAAGCCTGAGACGTTCTTCTCCCATCTGAAAATCGTTAACTCTTTATCCTGTGGGGAGTTATTTTGGTCTGTGACATTCTTTGCAATTTAGAAGTCCAAGTTGAAAGTAAAAGGACCAAAATATTACCACTTAAATCTGAAGCCTTTGTTAAACCGGGTTGACATTCATGTTCTTGTTCTGGGCCTGCCCTGGACTTGGTGACTCTCCCTGCTTCTGTAGCCTAGTCTTGACCAGCAGTCAGGGTGTCCTTTAGTGAGGAAAGTCCAGGCATGTCACTCCTCTGCTTCAAGCCCTGCAGTGGCTCCCATCTGTCCCAGAGTAAAGGCCACCGTGCTTTCGGTGGCCTTCCACACCCCGTGAGGTCTGCCCACCACCCTTCCCAGCCCTGCGCTTCTCCTCTCTCCTTTGCTGTCTCTGCTCCAGCCAGTAGCCTCCTTCCTGATTCCGAGACATCCGAGGTGCGCTCCCATCTCCACCTCAGGGCCTCTGGGCTGACCGTTCTTCCTCTGAATAGCCACATGTCTGTATCCTCATCTTCAAATCTTTACTCGAGATTCATCTTCTCAGTAAGCACCGCATTTAACGTTGCAGCACCCTCGCTTCCAGCCTCCCTAGCCTGCACGTGTTAAAACCATAATGCGTTTCATCTTCTAACATACCGTATATTTTACTTTAAAAAGGAAAAGGGCTTATTGTCTGTCTTTCTCTACTAGGACATATTCTTTGTTTATTTCATTGATGTTTGCCAAGGGCTTAGAAGATGCTTGGCACATTTTAGGAAGCAACGCATAAATATTTGTTGAACGAACGAATGAATGAGTGAAAGAAATGGATGAAAGTGTCGTCTTGGTGAAGCCACTTTCTCTTGGGGCCTTTTTTTGTTTTTTCTTAAATACGTAGCAGCGCGCACTAGACGAAAGGCTGCATCCTCCCGACTATAACTTCTGCGGATTCTTTGCACCTTAGTTGTTGCGTCACTCATCTGTCCTCCCACTACCCAGCTACCCAGTGGCATCCGTGGGCCAGGCAGGATTTAGCTGGTATTGGGGAGACAGGTGACACATCCCTGCTGGATCCAGAGATCTGCACGCTGCTCTTACTTCTGGCGCGGGAACGCTCTCTGTTTTGGCCGAAGCTTGTGTGCAAGAAACATGCCTCTTCTGCCTGGGCCCAGCTGCTCGGGGAGAGCCCTGCCTGTTTTGCCTGTTGGCATTTTGTGATGTCCCCAGGAGCCTCTTGGCCAGCCCGTCGTCCTTTCCCCTCACCGCCCGGCAGCTCCAGTTCGCTCTCGGCCACCGAAGGCAGCTCGAGCCCATTGTTGCTGTGGATGTGTTTGCATATTGCACAGCCATCTGCTCTCTCTACCATCCAAGCTTCAGATTCTGAAATATGAATTCCCATCCGCTCCGTGGATTTCGATGGCTCGCTGTTTGTTTTGTATGCCAGTAACTAGTCTTTCAACTGCTAGAACCACTGTTCTAAGAGCCTACCTTACTCTTATTTTGTGTAGATGCCTGGGGCGATTTGTGGCTGAACAAGCTGGTGCCCAGGTACAGAACTGAACCGTGGGCTTGAAAACCTCACACAGCTGTTACTGTTCATGCTTTCATTCCATAGGCAACACTCAGTCAGAAAGTCATTTCAGAAAGTGATCAGAATATAGCAACCCCATATATAGTGAGCCCGTAAATTAAGATTACACTCATTGCAACTCTGATTATTTACTTTGTGACTCAAGCTTCCCATTCTCCACGATAAATGGAGTACTACGTGCATACGATGGTCAGGGTGTGCTTCTTGTCTGGTGGCTTCCGTTAGTACCGCGCCCTTTGTGGAGGGCTTCCCCTGCTCCCAGCACTGCGATTCAACATTCACACGCACTTTCGCCTTTCACTTTCACAAGCTCCCCCTTCCCTCTGCTTTTTCACATGCTGTTCCTTCTGCTGGGAATGTCCTGGCCTAGGCTTTCAGCACTGGGCCTTTTCGTTGAGTCATTTGTCACAAAGGTTTGTGAATTTTTAGTTTCGGGGGTTATCTATTTAATGTCTAGCTATACTTAACAGGCTGTAAGCTCCATGAGGCTCAAAGCTGTATCCCTAGCACCTAGCACTGTACCTGGAAATAGAATCAGTAATATTTCTGCGGTGAATGGTGTGTTTTAGTTTTCACAGACAACCCTATGAAATTATGTGTATTATATGTTTTTGAAATTGGGGTAAAAAGAGGTTAAGTCACTTGCCTAAGATCATTCAGGTCCTAAAGGGCAGAGCCAAGATTCAAACCCAAACTATTGCAACATGTTCATTCTTAATAAGCAGGGGATGTTGGCATTCCCGATATATGAATTACTAATACAGTTAAAACACAATAACAGATAAACCAAATGACCTGTATTCCGAGTGCATCCGGACGCTTAGGAAAATGAGGTGCTCTTATTTATCAAATGCTATCCAGGGGACTTCCCTGGTGGCACAGTGGATAAGACTCTGTGCTCCCAATGCAGGGGGCCTGGGTTCGATCCCTGGTCAGGGAACTAGATCCCATGTGCATGCCGCAACTAAGAGTTCGCGTGCCACAACTAAGGAGCCCGTCTGCTGCAGCTAAGACCCGGTGCACCCAAAAAAAAAAAAAAAAAAAAACTAGCCAGATATTATTTTTGTTCTCTGGCTTTTTCAGGTGTTTCCAAAACATCTCTTTTTCTACTTTAAGTAACCCAGCACACAAATGTATTTTCATCCTGTTTATTCTTTCATTTTTCTTTTGAGGAGTTTGCAGGTCCTTCATAGCCATCAGTCAGAATGTCAGCTCCCGCTGGGCTGGACTGGGAAGATGTGTGGGTGGGAGCGTGGGCTGCACGGCCCCTGACCCAGCATCTGTGTCGGAACTTGCGTTATTGCCTCTCCGGCTGGGTCAGGGGATTGTGTGTTAACTGACTGACTGAAGCTTTGGGCTAGTTATTGCCACAGAGGGATCTTCCGCCCCTGCCCCTTCTCAGCCTGCTTCGGGTACCGGCCTGGATGCCTGCTCCTTGAAGGGGCTCCCGGTCATCTGCGTGTCGTAGAGCTTTCCCCTAGCGATGATGGGCCATGGTCTCGACACTTTTCTTAAACTTTTTATTTTGAAAATATTTCCAGCTTTCAGAAAAGTCATAAGGAAGAATAGTGCCTTAAACTCTGTATACTCTTTAACTGGATTCAACCACATTTACTTTATCTTTGTTATTATGCATACTGTCATTATTATATTTTTTGCTAAAGCATTGGAGAGTAGATATCCTGTATCCTGACCCTCTACTCCTAAGAACGAAGGGATCTTCATTTACAGCTGCAATTCCTGACAGACGTATTCTTTTGAAAGACCAGTATTTCATCCTCACCACTCTTACCTCATTCTTTTTTAAACAGCTGCTCCGAGCCTACTCTGTGGGGGTGCCATGCCCAGCTCTCCATAGAGGGGATTTAGGTTATTAATGATAATAATTGAGGTTATTCTAGTCCATGCCACAGCAGATATCCTGGCGTGTTAGTGTTTGCCCAGATGTCCAGTATGTTTCTAGAGGAGTCTCTGGCGTAAGGGGAACTGCGTTCACCCTTTTGGTAGATACTGTCCACTTGCCGTTCAGGGTAGTTGTACCGGTTTACACTCTCCACCAACAGAGACCAAGTGCGTGTTTTCTGCCTCGCACTCGATTTCATCCAGTCTTTAGATCTTTGTTAATGCAATGGGCAAACAAAAGTACGTTACCACACTCTTACGTGTGTGTAGCCAGGCGTGGGAGGGCATGTGGAATGAGCAGTGTCAGGACGAGCGCTCCTCGTGTGGAGTGAACTTTGGCGAATGGAGCTGGAGAGAGAGGAGGGCCGGGCTTAGCACCAGCCCGGTCAGCCATCACGTGTGGTGGCGGGGAGGCCAGAGACCTGCTCACCCACCCACGGGCGCCCGAGGGAGAGAAGCAGCGCAGGTATAGCCTGCAGCTGTCCCGAAAAAGGCTCCCCTCTGGGGTTCTTAGCGTCAGGGCGTGCCAGACAGACCGTGCTTGCGTCTCCTCCTCTGTCCCAAGTTTCCTTGGGTTCCTCAAGATGCCTTTGCACCTTCAGGTCTTGGCTCAAATGGCACCTTCTCAGAGAGGCCTTCCTTGACCACCCTATTGAGTACTGTACCCCCCCCCCCCCCGCTGCCCCCACCTGCTCCCCCGCTCCTGACGTTGCTCATCCTGCGTGTTTTCCTTATTCCTTTTGTTCGTTGTCTTTCCCGTGCCCCTCTGGAACGTACTGTCCGTGAGGATGGGAGTCTGCTTTGTTCGTTGCTTTCTTCCCAGTATTGTACTTAGAGCTGTGCCAGGCGTACTAGATTTGCAATACATATCTATAACTATCATTCACTATTATTTTTTTTAATCATTCATTATTGAATGAGTGAAACTCTATTTGACAAGGCAGTATAGCTTAGTCATTAAACTTGCAGGGTTGGGCTCCTTTGGACCTGAGATCAGCTGTGTGACTTTGGTCAAGTAACTTAACTTCCCTAAGCTTCTTCCCTTAAAGGTGGAGTGCGGCCCGTGAGAACACCTCCTCCTTTGTTGGGTCGCAAATACGAAATTCCTGGCACTCACTAGACGCGCAGAGGCGATAGTTATTGTTTCAGAAGGTGTGTAGACTAGGAGTCTTGATTTGTCTGTTCTGTTTCTGTGCTGCTCATTTGAGGTAAGTGTGCACGTGTGTACACGTGTGTGTGCGCGCACACGTGCGCGTGCTCTGGCGAATTTATCGTGCTGTGAACGAACTAGGCCACCTTCACATACCTGTGAGCTGAAGTCTCAGCACAGACAGTCCCCATTTTTTACTCTCAACAATCGGATGTTTTATAATAAAGACATTGTAAGTCAACTATATTTCAGTAAAGAATTAAAAAAAAAAGAATGAAATGAAAAACAAAACAAAACCCCGTATGTAATGTCCTCCTACCTTGAGTCTCTTTCTCGTTGACCTGTGCTCACAGCCAGACAGGAGAAGGGTGATGGCCACAGACAGTGCCCAGTTAGGAACTCTGCCTGAATCCACTGCATGCAAAGGGAGGAACCATCCCTAAGTTAAACAGTACGTGGGATTGCTGAGGAAACAAGGAGGGTGCTGTTAAATGTCTTCATGATAACGTGTCAGAAACCCAAGCTATCACTTTGAGATGCTGTTCTCCACCACTTGTTCATTTTTAGCCTTCTTTCGGACCTGGGAGTGAGGTATACCTTGGATTCTTCTGCAGACGTCTCTAGAGAGCATTCCCCAAGTTGCATCCTTGGACAGAGCACTGTGATGATATCAAAGTGAAGGGCAAGCTTTGTTAGGAAACTGGTTCTTGAAGAAGTGAGAACTGGGGTTTATTTTATTGTCATAATCATAAAAGGTGACTTTTAGTGACCTTAAATCCTTGAGTCTGATACACTTTGATGAATTTATAATCTTGATTTGTCCATGAATACTTTAAAACTCACCTTCTCTTTCTTCCTTCCTTGAATCTAATAAAGGTAATCCCTTGTTTTTGTTTCAGGTCTGTTTATATTTATGAGAGCTAATGATACGTTATGCCTTTGGGAAAGAGGAAAAATTCCTCCTGATTCTTTAGCTGGGAGGGGCAGTAAGGCGCATTCTTTATTCCCGTGTGTTTAATAATATTGCCGTGGTACTCACGATTCCACACCTCTTCAGAGGGGCTCTGTGTCAGTGCTGTGTTGCTGCTTCTGAGATTGGCACTGTTATATTATTAATAGCACCGATCACACATGCCTTGCATTTAATATAGAACATGAGAGGCTCACCTAGCATGAATGAGAAATCCCAAATTGAAAGTGTAGATGCTATAAAATTTTTAAAGAAGGGAATGTGTTATGATTGAATTTTTGAAATAAAAATGGTGTATTTTTAATCACCAAGTTATGAATGTCCTTGGATTCTTGAGTGGGGAGAGGGGGGCTGGTAGGGGAAGGAAGGAAGGTGTCTTCCTCTTACATTTAGGCCAAATAGAATCCAGAGACTTGCACAGAACACCGAGGGTCTAAGTTACACCAACAGAAATGAAGAGCAAATGAAAAGGAGTTGAGGAAGGCAGCCGTTCCATTATTAACTCATCCGGTTATGCCAGCGACGGTGGAGATCTCAGAACAGTTGGAGATTCATGTACACAAATGTATGTGCTGAAATGCCACACTCTGATGACATTCGAGGGAGGGGTAACCTTTGATGATGAATCTTCTTGCCCTTTTTAGGGGAGTGGAAGGGGAGGCGGGTGGTACTTCACAAGACTCTAAATTTACCAAAGTTTTTCAAATTTGAATTTCCTTAGCAAAAATGTCAGATGATTGTAGATCCGAAAATGCCTTTGTTGGCATTTTAATGGTGCTTTTGGAGCGCAGCATGGTGTGCGAGTGGAAGGAAGAGCTGTTTCTTTTCTTGGTGATAATGGTATTGAATCCGAAGTCCTGGACCACACAATGTCCCAGGAATCTCCATGATGTATATATTATTGTATGTGATCTTTTCTTAAACGTTGTTAACCTGTGCCCTTTACAGACAGTGCCAGGTCAGAAAATGTCAGGGGAACTTGGGATTGCTTTCACAAGCGTGTAAAGAAAATTATCGTCCTCAAACTCCAGAGGCTCTGACGGGCATTCTTAATAGAGTGGCGTGTTTAGAGGAACAAACGCCGTGCCTGAGACTGCTTTCGGCTGGCGGGGAATGAACAATATTTGTGTGATAGTTTACTTCTGCACAGGACCAGTTGTGAAGGAGAGAATGTGTGTCTGCTATCTGTCAGGCTGCTGTAGACACCTATTTAATTCGTTGGAAAGGTGAATTCTCAAAGCAGGAAGCCTCCTGAAATGCTTATTCACACTCAGACAATTTATCACAGACCAGAAAGACGGCTCAGCGTGGGCTGCAGTGTCAGGCGCTGCCCATGAGGAAAGGGGCTTGACTCAAGGCTTCGGGGGGGGGGGGGAAGATGCCAAGAGGGAGGCTGGGTGGAAAAGAGGGCTTTCCTAGAGCACGTGGAACCAGGGAAAGGGACCCTGGTGATGGAGGTGTTTGCCATTCCTACCGATGGGCTCTGCCTCATGAGCCCTCTCAGCCCCTCAAGGTGTTAAGATCTACGATTGCTGCCTTGTTCCGTACAAAATGTTATTTGCATACGTGAAAACGATAAAGTGTCTTCTTGTTCATCTTATCATTTGGTTCATTAAAAAAAGAGAGATTTAAGTGAAAGTGAGAAAAGAAACGGTTCTTTGGCAGAGCCAGAAGCGGTGTAACTATTTTCAACCTTGTGTTTTGAAACAACTTTGGTTACTTCGGTTCAGCTCTTTCAGAAAGAAGAAAAGAAAAGAAATCAAATGTGTGGGCTTGATAGGTGGTTTTGCCAAACCACAGTCCAAAGTTGAACTGAGAGCGCCTCATCCTTTCTTTTCAAAAAGTTTACTTTCTTGGTAAACACCGAATGAGAAGCTATAAAAAGGAGCATAAAAACCATGATTTTATTTCATGAGGCAGAGACAGTCTCTCACTCCCTTGCGCGTCTCTAGAATTTTTCCACTGTTTTTCCGTCTTTCATGGTGGTTGCCGTTATGGTCTTTCTCTTGATTTGAGGCCAGGGACGGGTCCTCGGGGCTAGCGGGCTAATGGCGGAGCATCCTCCAGAGCCCAGGCTGCTCTGGCTTGCAGCTAACATCACAGTTATCACCTCGCCCACCACATCTACCTTCTGATGGCAGTGCTCACCAGTGGAAAGAAGCTTTCTGCACCTCATTATATCTGCAACCTGAGATAATTTGCAAATTAATTGATGTGTGGGAGGGAAGGCATCTGCTGTTATAAAAACCTTTAACTGCTGCAGTAAAACTTGAAATAAAATTAAGTGTTACTGTAGTAAACTAATAGTCCCCAGGTGATGACGCACATTTTGTAGTATGCAGGGGCTCACATTTTCAGGACCTGCTTAACTTTGAAGCTCTACTTTCTGTTTTCTGTTACAGTTTTTATTTTCATCAAAGGCATACAGAAAGGTGAATAAGTAATCCTACAAGGTTTATAACAAAGGCATTCGTCCTTTGACTGTACCGCGTGCCACTCCCTGGAGGGAACTCCTTTGAACTCCTTTAGTTGTTTCTTTGGATACTTGCCTACAGTCTTTCTTAACAGCTTGCTTGGACTGCTATTTTAGATGTCATCTTTTGACTCCACGATGGAAGACAGATTTAACTCTCATATCCCACCTTTTCCCCATCAATTTGCTTTAATTGATACTCAGTTGGGTTTTTTTTTTTTTTGCGGTATGTGGGCCTCTCACTGTTGTGGCCTCTCCCGTTGCGGAGCGCAGGCTCCAGACGCGCAGGCTCAGCGGCCATGGCTCACGGGCCCAGCCGCTCTGTGGCATGTGGCATCTTCCCGGACCAGGGCGTGAACCCGTGTCCCCTGCATCGGCAGGCGGACTCTCAACCACTGCGCCACCGGGGAAGCCCCGATACTCAGTTTTTATACTATCATGAGTATGAGGTGTTGTTCACAGCCAAGCCATATAGTGAACCACGATTGTTGTGAAGGTTGGGGGTGGGAGGCTGTCTCGCCATTCAGAGTGCAGACTTGTCCCCCTGTTTTCAGTTGTCTCTGAGACCCTCTAGGTCAGCCTCTCCTGGCTTCTGATGGGAGTAGGGATCTATGTTTACAAAAGACTTAACCGATACTCCTTGTTTTTATTCCCACCCCACTGGCCTTCCACCATACTGGGCGCCTCCACTTCCTTAGTCTTTGGAAATTCTACAGTCTAGTTCACTTCGCTCTTTATTGACTCATTCTACCCTCCCAGCCTCCCTAACCCTGTTCCCCTCTCCCTCCCACCTCCCGCCAGCCAGGGTAGGTTTCAAGTACTGCGCTCTGCTGAGGTAGTGCTGGCCCATGTGCTTTCTGTATTCTATGGTTTAGTTGACCTCTTTTCTGTTGTCGTCTCCTCTCCTATTCTCTTTATCCTTGGGAATTAACACCCCCTGTGTATGTGTTTGCTGTAGTTTTTGTGGTTTGGGGAGGGAGTGTAGTGAACATGACTGTTCATTCTACCATGTGCAACAAGAAGACCTCTGGCTCCAGTTTTGGATACATTTTGCCTTCTATTACACATAGGTTTCCAACATCTGAGTATTTTAAAAAGCACATTTTGATGTAATGGGCTCATATTTTCCATGAAAGGTCTCTTTTTCATTGCATGACTCTAAGAAATTTGTGCAGACACTTGCACCTGGCTGATTTGCAATAGGGTATTATGTCTCTCGTTCCCTAGTATGCCTTCTAAGAGGATCTGTCTGATGCTAATATTTCATTGTGTAGCAGCAAAGCGAGATGATAAAACACTGAATTCTTGAGAAGGAAAGACTGACCTTTTCCCCCTCTTTTACCTACAGGCCGTTTTAAAGCCTCTTTCTCAGTGGAGCTTTCATCTTACGTTGGCCATCAGCAGTTAGCTTTTCCGGAGTGATAGTTGAGGGCAAGAGTACGTGGGGGGTGATTGCAGTGTTAAAGGCTGAACTTTTCAAAGAAGCAGTGACTCCATTAAAATTAGAGCCGCTGCCCTTGTGCAGGGACAGGGGAAGGCCAGCAGTGCTCTAGTGAGGGGGAGGAGGGATGCTGTCCCCAGGACTAAGCATGGCTCTGCTGCCAGTGCACACAGCCCTGCTTCTTGGAATAATGGTGGAGCACCTGGCCAGGCACTCACCAGGCCTGTGCCATCTTGAACAGATGGACCATCTTATGCACTGAATGTTTATATCCCCCCCCCCGCAAATGTCATATGTTGAAGCCCAAATGTTACCTCATTGTGATTGTATTGGGGGTGGGGCCTTTAAGGTGATTAAATTAGATGAGGTCATGAGAGTAGGGCCCCCATAATGGGATTAGATAGCCTTACTAGAAGAGGCAGAGGGACCAGAGCGCTTTCTCTCTGTGAGCACACAAAGAACAGGTCGTGTGAGCACATGGTGAGATGGTGGCCTTGTGCAGGCTAGAAAGAAGGCCCTCACTGAGAACCACGTCTGCTGGCACCTGGATCTTGGACTTCCCAGCCTCCAGAAGTATGAGAAATAAGTGTCTGTGACTGAGTCTCCCGGTATTTTGTTACGGTAGAGCTGAGCTGATGGAGGCAGACAAGTAAAGCCTTGTACATCTCTTCCTGTCCTTGGAAATGAGGACATAAGCCACCCATTTCAGCATGCTGCCTTTGAGGGATCTTTGCACTTTCTGTATGGGGAGTCGAGCCCATTTAAATCCGCCTTGCTTGACCTCTGCGCCACCTTTAGCGGCAGCTCACGCACACACAGTAGCCTGTACACTTTGATCTGCAACTTTTGGGCTCCCCTCCCCCCTTTTGCGAGGGTAATGCAAAATGCAGCTCACAAGGCTGCCTCGTGCCCTATTAAAGCATCGCCTCCCCTGCCTCGCTCCCAGATCTGTGTGCTTAATCACAGAGAGGCAGCTTGTTCAAATGTGCGTTCTTGTTTGGAAAATTCTGTTGGCTTGTCTTCCTCAACCCCCTCCCGCCCCCCGCACAGTTTGTAACCCTGCTTCACGGAGGCTGTTCTTATTAAATATCATAACTTGCTCATTGGAAAGTTACTTGTAAACTTAATTAACTCTCTTGAGTTAATTTTCTCCCTTTAATTGCAGCCTCCTTGGTCACGGTTTTCCATACTCTGACCTGCGTCTGTTAAAGACTTGGTAAATAGTGTTGGAACGCCAGCTGGTGATGTATGGACCTCTTCAGCATCTCTTTGATTTATGTGCAGTGCTGTGGAAAAAGGCAAAGAAAGCAAATTACGTGGCAAAAAATGTTGCCAATCTTCACTTTTTTACTCTTAGTTTTAAAAAGTACACTTATCAATCAAATCTGATGGGTTTTCTTTTTTATAAAGATTGAAAATTTAACTATTTGAAGACTCTTGCAATGCAGGTTTTGTATTTGCTTAATCAAGTGTAGGTTAGAGCTGGAGTAGGGTCTCAGAATTCTAAAAGCTCTTTCAGTCTCTACTGTGCGACTCTATCCTGCTGTCTCCACCAGTCTTCAACAATATATGCATGAAACAGTCAGATTTTTTTTTTATAGGAGTTGGAAAGATGGAAGCTTCTCAACGCTGGAAGCATATTGCATCTATGTTTAAAACCCTGAGTCCACGTGGGGGGCCAACTAGTGTTGTGTCCTTAGATTAGCTAATTGTGACTAGTCTGAGGTTTCCCTGTGTAGCGTATTCTTGGTGGGTTCCAGCTAGAGACTGACTTCTTCAATCAGGGAGTCAACAGATGTTTTTGAGATTATACTATGAATGGATTCAGACTTTAGTGTGTCTCAGAGCTGCCTGGGTTGCTTCTTACAGTGTTCATTCCTGGGCTCCCTGGTAGAAATTCTGATCCAGCAGATTTAAGGTGGGGCCCTGGAATCTGCATTTTTGGTGGGCACTCTATAGGTGATTCTGATGGCAGAGGATCTCGGGCTGTTTTGAAGAATGAGGCTATAGTACCCTTTGATTGTACCACTCCCCTGCCTAATATCCTCAGTGGCACCCCTCCCCCCGACTGTCTACCGAGTAAAGTCCGCAGAGGGTGTGAAAAAATCCATCCTGCTTGGGAGTATATGGATTTTTAATTTGTGTAGGCAGGGTGTGTGGGTCTGGCTGTGCACCATTCCTGCCATGCCTCCGTGCCTTTACTGAGTGTCTTCTTATTTATTCGTTCATCAGGCACTTATTGAGCTACAGCTGTGTGGCAGTCACTGTTCTGAGTGTCGGAGCTGCAGTGGTGATGAAGAGAGCCAGCGTCTGGGTTTCAGTGGAGCTTTTATTCTAGTGTATGTGTTGGGGGTGGGGTAGAGCGGGGGATGTAAACACTAAACAAAGAAACAAACAATACGTATAAAATACCTGTTCGGGTTTACTGCGGTGATTAAGGTAAAGCACTGTGGTGGGACGGAGAGTACCCAGAGGCGCCTTTGGAGCCCGTGGCCAGAGGAGGCTCTCTGCGAAGGTGAAGTTCAGGTTGAGACCCGCGTGACAAGAAGTCGCGCGTGCTGGCCGGCCCGCTCGCCACTGCCTGGCCCGGCTTCACAGCTCCGTGTCCAGAGCTTTCGGGTCCGACTGTGTTTTGGATTTTGAGTATTTTGGATTATTGAAAGGTAGCGTGGTTCATATGCTACGAATGTCTCCAGCGGGGCCTGGGGCAGTACCCTGTAATCAAACATTGTGTAGCAAAACGTTCGACTGTTCACACTACGTGAGATAAATTAGGATTTAAATAGACTCACATCAGTTCATGTCCGTTTTTGCTGCCACAGGAGTTTTGGCGCCTGTATTGATGAGAAAGCTTTTGACTTTCAAAACTTTTTACACGTTTTTATATTGCAAAAAAAAAAAAAAATTGTGGCTCTGTAATGCCAGCTTCTTGTCCATCCTTTGCTTCTCAGGTGTGAGAAGGCACTAACTGGGTGAAAAGGTGGTGTGTGCGAATTTGCCCACTCACATAGCAGCAGGCGGAGGCCTGGAAGAGAACAAGGGCAAGTCAGGAGCAGCTGGTTGCAGGGAGTTGGGAGAGGCGGCGAGTGCCAGCAGCCAGAGCGGCCGTGAGCTGGGCAGCAGTTGGCCGAATGGCACGAGCTTGCTCCTGTTTTCTAAGGGGACTGCTTGGGGACACATCTGCTCTCTCTACTTCCCAGGGAGCCTCACAGCAAACCCTTATTAACTGGGTGTGACTGCTCGTTGCACCCTGAAAAGGCTGAGCTGGGCCTTTTCCCCTTGTCTAGAGCAATGCTCCACGTAACAATAATAGTAACACGGGCCAATGTGTATATAGGACTCATTGTGAACTAGGTGTTATTCTAATTCATTTAATTCAAACTATGCAACCACCCTATGCGGTAGGTACTATTATCTCTATTTTACAGATGAGGAAAGGGGAGGAAGGGGAAGCAGTAGAGCCCCATCATCCTCCCACTTTGTAGGGACCTTATGCGAGAAGGTGATTCAGAGTCCAGATTCCCACTGTACTCTGTCATTTAGTTCAAATCTCCCCTAGCCGTCCCCTGCTAGTTCTGTATTCATGTATTCATTTATTCTAAAAAATACTTCGATACAAGGGTTTGTTAAAAAAAAAAAGCAAAAAGGAAATAAAATTAAAAATCCTTACTGAGAACATGCCAAGTTCTGGAGAAGCCATGGAGTGTAGTGGTTACAGAACAGGGACTTTGGGGCCAGGCTGTCCAGATTCCAAGCCTGACCCTGCCACTTACTGGGCTCCATGACCTTGGGCAGGCCACTTACCACCTGTGGCTCAATTTCCTCATCTGTAAAATACAGATAATAGTACCTACCTCATAGGATGGTTGTATAGTTTGATTGAATTAAATGAATTAGAATAACACCTAGTCAGTTCACAATGAGTCCTATATACACATTGGCTCGTGTCGTTATTACTGTTATGCGGAGCGTTGTTCTAGACAAGGGGACCTAGCAATGAAGACTGAGGAGCTCTGTGGTGCTCTTAGCTGCTCTTACGGAGCGTGCGTTCTAGGCAGATCTTGACCCTCTAAAAGCAGAGAACATTTCTTTTTACATCCATCCGTGTCTAGCACTGTGCTCTGCATCTGTCAGGCCATCCCATTCCCAGCAAACATTATGGAACATCCTGTAGAGCCCTCTGCTAGGCCTGTGGGGCTTGTCAAATGGTACGAGACCGTCTGGCAAAGACAGATACACACAAAACCATTCTCTAGTGGCCAGCCCTGTAAAAGGGGCTTCGGAAAGACTTCTGGACTGGCTTGAGCTAGCTTCAGCTCTTCTCAGCTGCTACCTGCCAGGTGCTTAAGGGGAAAGGTGGTGTATTGATTTGTGTAACAAAAGGAAGCATGGGCTGTGGCACCAGTTGCCTACTATCTTCCCTTCTCTGGTCCAAAAGGAGGCTGCTTCTCACCTCTGGATGGATGTGGCTGGTGATAGACGTGTTGTCACTGTTCCTTCCTGGACATTCCCAGCTGCCTCCCGCTGTCCCCATTTTGTACGCGTGACTTGTTCTTTACAGCACAATTTGGGGTTTGCGTAGGGCTGCCAAGCATCATAGAAGTAAGTAACTTGCACATCAGAGCAGCCCTTTTTGTGTCAGGGGCTCAGCTCTCTTATGGTCCTGCCAAACTCTGTGCACTCCCCTCACCCAGATCCACCCAGAAACAGGCCTGTTTTTCTTCACTGGTCCATCTCCTCTAAGGTTTTTTCATCAGAGGCAAGGCCTTCCAGTTATTGGCTTAGTCACCTCTCACACTCAGTCTAATTGTTAATGGCTCAGCAGCCTCAGCTGAGTAATAATAATCATAGTTAACATTTCTCGAGTGTGTATTTTGTGCCAGCCACTTTGCTCAGTGCCTTCATGTACTTAATTCTCACTAACTCCAAGAAGCTGACTGTGGTTTTGCTCCGTGAAACCCCAGATCGTTTCTAGGGTCATCAAGTGGTATCGAGTAGCAGTATTATCTCCAGTAATAGAAGAGAACTGAGGCTCTGGAAAGTTGAACAACTCCCCCAAGCTCACGGGTGGTTAAGTAGAGGGCTCATGGTTTATATCCACATAGTTGACTACATACCTACACTCTTAATTAGATTAAGATCAGTAGAAGTCGTACCTCAGTCCTGTTGATCAGTAGAAATTTCACACTGACCTGTTGTTCATTTTAAACCGAAAACATACCCGTTTTATCCTGTGCAGACATTCACAGTCAGAACTTAAACCAACAAAAAAACCTTCAACAGTCCGATAAGGAAGGAAACAAGTACAGTCGGCTCTTTGTATCCGTGGGTTCCGCATCCTCGGGTTCAACCAACTGCAGAGCGAAAATATTTGGGAAGAGAATTCCAGAAAGCTCCAAAAAGCAAGAGTTGAATTTGCCACTCACTGGCAGCTATGCACATAGCATCTACATTGTTTTTATTTACATGGCATTTACATTGTATTAGGTATTATAAGTAATCTAGAGATGGCTTAAAGTATACGGGAGGATGTGTGTAGGTTATATGCAAATACTGCACCATTTATATAAGGGACTTGAGCATCTGCGGAGTTTGGTATCCACGGCAGGTTCTGGAGCCAGTCCCCCGTGGATACCTAGGGAAGACTGTACTCTGGGAGTCTGGAGAGAGACTTTGATCTTCCAGTGCTGAATACTTTGTTAGCTGCCTAAGAAATACTCTGTAACTTGCTTGTTTAATGCATCAGGGTTGAGCCAGGTTTCTGGGCATTTAGGTGGTTCGTAGCTTTAAGAACCGCTCTCCACGGTGTACTAGAAGGGGCTTCCCAGCTGGTCCTCTGGGCCGCCTGTAGTGGTGAGCGCTTGCAGCGTCTCCCTAGGCCCCGTACAGTTGTCCTGGGTGAGGCATCACCAGCGTGATGGATCCTTTTCCTCATTTGTACAAGAGGAACCAAGTCGGGGCTCCTTCTCCGCACACCGAACTCATTCAGAACAGCGGGGATGGGGGCGTACTTTTTCCTTTTTCCCATTACACTTACCAGTTTATTATCTGACATGTTTAGGATGACAGTATTTGATTAAAAGGTGATATACTCTTAATCAGTTTTGTGAAAATTCGGTCATTCTGGGCATTGTTGGAAGAGGCGAATTTTGGGGCATAGTCACTTCTGATAATCACAAGACCAGCTCTGTCTGTTCCCCGGGCGCTGGGCCCTGTGCTTACATCTTCTGCACGTACCGTATCACTTAATTTCTATGACTGCCCTTCCGTTTCTTCATCTGTAAAAGGAGGCTGCGTACCTTTCTCCCTGGGGTTGTTGTGAGATAAGGAAAAGGCACTTTTGAAGTCTGCCTTAGGGCCTGTGCTCCGTCAACAGGAGAACAGCTTTGTCCTTGCGAGAGAAATCTGGTTGTTTTTTTTTCCCATATTGGGCTGGTGGAGAAACAGGCTCAGAGGGAAGAGGAAACACCCAGAAATGCCCAGAATAACTCGTACTTGAGCTGAGGTTTGAACTCGGGGCTGTCTGACTACAAAGCTCGTCCTCCTGGTACCCAGGGGACCACACTGCCTCTGGAGTTGCAGCCTTTGCTGCCAAAGCACAAAGGAAAGCACTTGCCTCCTTGGACTTACTGCCCCCAAGCCACCAGGCTTTATTCCTCCTATTCCCGAAGGGAAAAGGCAGTTGTTAAAAATGATCAATAAGAAGAGTGTCTTCCTGAACGTTTTCTTCTATTTCCTGATTCCTGCTCTCACAGGCCTCTGACCTGAGCTGCTGGCCTTTTGCTTCCACTCCTGTTATTTTCAGCTTGTCTGACTGACATCATAGTTGCGTATCTTTTAAAGTCAGAAAAGTCAGTGATCGTATGGCTGTTTCCCATCCTTCTTCCTTCTGAGTTTTCTCTGTGCTGCCTTTCCCTCTTCCCCGCCTCCTTGCTTCATTTCCTGAGTAAGCAAGGGCTGGGGCTGAGGCTGGTCAGATCCCTGCTTTGGAGCCAGTTGGCTCCCAGCTGACGATGTTTATGATGTTTACGGAAGGAAGAAGCAGCAGCCGATGGGGGCTGCTTTTGATGGTGATGAAGATGATGCTTGAAGCAGAGCTCCGCATTTCATGACATTAGAAGAAGGGAGAGTTAAACTGTCCAACTGAATCTAAACTGACTGACGATGAGCACATAGGAATCATTTTTACTACCCATAAAAGAAGTTTGTAATAATCTAATCATAATTTTAAATTGGTCAGATTGGTAATTTTTAAAAATCATGTTTACTGGTTTCTCGACTGAAATCTTTTCAGTGATAAGTCAGCAAACGACTAATGCTTAGAATTCAGTGTCTAGAATTCAGGTATGGAAGTGTCCGGTGGTTGTCATTTTACTCATTTCTCAGTTGAGAAACCTCTGTTTTCTTTGGGAGGAAGAGAAAGAAAGAAATATCCAGGGACACACCTATTATATGGGAGTATTCAGTTCTTCCTCCAGGCCTCCCCTGTGAATGTTTGGGGGGATAACAAAGTAGTGTGTGTCAGCAGACATTTGTTACTCGCTAGACCTCTAGCACTGCACTAGATGCCAGCCAACAGCCGAGCATCAGACATCACAAAGAGCCCTTTCCCTTCTTTAACTGCCTTAAGTAGAGACTTCTGGTGACTGATAAAATGTTTGCGTTTCAAAAATATATTTAAATTTCACCAATGCAAGTTTAGACTGCATTTTCATAGAGAAATACAACATCATAGAATTTCAGTGTTAGAAGGCACCCTAGACATCATTCTAGCCTTCCATTTTAGACTTTGGATCCAGGCCCTAGGTATGCAATAGAAAACTAGTATTTGGCATTTCTGGTGGAAATATAAAGCTAATTCTGGGGCGTGTCATTCTTCCCTGCTACTTCTGTCTTTGGTCAGTGATAGAGAAAGGTCAAGGACACATTTTGTTTTTGTTGGATATAGTATAGTGTGTAAATGGGTAATGATTCTGGGGTGGTTCAGGCTTAGTTGGAGACAAGGGCATGGTGGCCCATCTGGCATGGACTGCTTCCTCTAATACGAATGCAGGTGAGCAGGATTGCCCCCGTGTTGTCCCTCTTCAGAGGACGTGCGCTCATTGTCGCCATCGTTTACTAGCCTGTTAGAACGCTCTCATTAGTGAATCGTCAGGTTCTGCCTTGATCCTGTTTGCATATCCTGCCTTCACCTTCTTCAGTGGCCCGGTGGCCCCCCAACATGTTTTTTATGACCCTGTGCATTGCTCTCCAGGACCACGCAGGGCAAACAGGTTGAAAGCCTGGTATGAAAGGCAGGGTGGTTAACAGGAGATGGGGCAACACCAGTTTTTGTGTACCCTTGTCTGTCTGTTAGGGTCTCTTTTTCGCTTTCTTTTGTCTGCTTTCTCTCTGCCTCTACAAATAGTCCCTACGATGGCTGTTTCCTCCGTTTTTAGCCACATTCACAGTTTGCTTTTTGTTGGATCTGTTTAGATATATGAGTGATATAACTGTTCCAGCTGATTGACATCCTTGAAGTATGACAACATGCATGCAGCTGTGGTGTAAACAGGGGCAGTTGTGGAGAAAGGCCTGTTAATAAAGGTGTGAGTTTTGGAACTCTCCAGAGGAACAATTCTAAACAACTCTAAACATTGCAGATATTTAAGAAAGAAGAAGACTGCTATCCATGCTCTCTATTTACTTCTTTGACAGTTTTGAAGTTTGGACATTTGAGGACTCATATGTAGGAAAAAAGAAACCCAAATGGCGTTTAGCATGGAAATGATGCCACAGTTGAGCAGAAGCACAGCCCTGACTTGGTGTCCTGCTTTCATGGTAATTGAAAGGCCTGAAATCCAGCTTCCCAGTAGAGAACAAATAGGCAAATAAATTGGACGCTTCCTTATGGTTTATTGATGCTGTTTTGCCCAAGTAAAAAAAAAACAATATACCCATAAAAGCTCAAATCTGAGGTTGTTTTTTCTTTCTTTCTTTTTCATATTGGCTATATGAAAGAAGCAGTAGGAGATAAAATGAGAAAAGAACCTAATATCATTATCCGATACTTAGATAAAAACCTGAGCAAAACAATTAGATTTATGGTATTTTTCTGTAGTTGTTTTCCTTGGCCCAGATAATACCAGGCAACCTTGCTTCTTTCTTTCCTTAGAATTATGTTCCAAAGAAGAAGCAGAGCTTTATTGTAATACATGGTTCTTTCTCATTAGCTGGAAACAAAACACATTTTAATAATGAGGGGCAAAGGTTTTTGCAACTCGAGGTGGTGACGAAGTGTTCCTAGTTTTGTACAAATAATGGTTTTAGTTGAAAGCTTAATGGTTTAGGAGAAATATGACTGTATGAAAATCTCACCTTAGCCTCCCCCACCCTCCCAGCGCCACATACACACACGGCAGCTTCATGGCGTGTGGCTTGATCCAGGTGTTTGTGGCATGAACTGATCCCGGTGTCAGATGTCCCTAGACTGGGGCCGTGAGCTTGGCGTGCACTCTTGCGTCTTGGGAAGATTGTCAGCACACTTATGCCAACCAGCTCTGGTTGTTATGGTCAGTGATGTGCAGGGGAAGTGGTCCCACGTGGATAGTGCCCTTGCCTCTTACTACCATGATGTATGACACAAATTCTCAAAGATGATCCCTCAGTAAAAACAGATAATAGACATGTGGATTCTCCTGGACAATAAGGTAATTTATGAAAACCCATGAAGCACCAGCACGGTTGCCCCATCAAACGATATCAAGGCTGCTAGGAAGGTCAGATGTGTTACTGCTGAGTCTAGAATTCACGTTTTCTGACAATATTGAGGTTTCTATGGTTTCTTGGTTTCTTTTCACCAAAGTTTTTGATGCCGGATGATACTAAAAACTTAAAATGGTAGCATTTAGAACTTCCCCAAACTCCCCACCTTAGACATGACTGGAGTCAGTAGGAGGGAAAAACATGTGACGTCTCAGCGCCTGCAAGAGGTCAGAGCGAACAGAGCAGACAAGAGCCAGCGAACGCCAGTGACGCTCTGCGCCCGCTCCCTTAGCGCTAGTTTCCGCCTGCCCGAGAAGAAGACCTGTGTGTCATTGCCGAAGCGGAGGTGACACACGCCAGGTCCTCCGGTTAGAAAGATGCAGCACACTTAAAACCACAGGAAGAAGATACGGAAGGTGGACCTTGAATGGCCTTTTTCCCTCTTGTGATATGTGTGACCTCTTTAAGGTCAGAGTCTCCTCTCCCGTAAAGTGGGGGTGGGGTGGGGGGAGGGGAGGCTTCACTAAGACTCCTCTCTGACATGAGAATTCTATGATTTGAAGTAATCCGAGTGCAGTCCCCATGGATGCCTTTTCCTGAACTCAAGCCTGCGGAGAGGTTCAGACATGCCCGCTTTTTTAGCAATTAGAGTAAGAGGGAGAAAGGATTCCTTCAGGGCTCTGTCACAACAGTGAGCACCTGCAAAGCTGTGTGTTTGCTTTTGTAAGAGACCAGCCTTAAGAGGACTGTCTGATGGAGTCATTCTGTTCTCCAGATTGGCTCCAGTGACAGGCCAGGCCAGGGCAGTTTCACCAATCTGCCAGTCCACTTAGGAGCTGACAAATTCATTAGCATCACCTGTACGTCATGCGCTACCCTGCAGGTTGCAGAGAATGCAGGCTAATCAATAACAAGGCTGTGTCCTCCAGATGTGTCTCCCTCGCGGCCAGCTTCACTCCTGGACCAAGAAAGAACACCAGGCTACTTTACCTGCTGCCAAATCCCGGTGACAGAGAGGAGCTCTGCTGGGAGAAGGGAGCTGCCCGAGGGGGACTGGAGGAGGCCCAGGGGCTCCCCAGCCTTCATCTCTTCTTCCCCTCCTGTGGCCCTGCTCTAAGCCAGCCAGAATTTATTATGACTGACTTCTAGCTCATTCTTCATCCAAAGGGTTTAGTTACTGGAAGTACCGATGTGTCTTCCTAGTGTTCTTAGAAACATATGTGTAATTCTGTGTAAAGTGATTTTTAGAAATAAAGTGAAATGCCTTAAGGTTTGGAGGAGTCTTGCTGTCGTTGTTGTTGAACTTGCCCCCACCCTTAAAGAAGCCTTTGATGAGTCTTTGAAAACAAAACAATGGTTTTCAGAGTAGGAAGAATCGAACCTTCATTGATCTGGCTTATAAATTTTGAGATTTTTGAATGTCAGTTTTCTTAAAGTGGGATTCAGGCCATATGGCATGGGTAGGATAGTGTTGCTTATGAATAGATGCTGTACCGTGGTCCCCTGGGAGGTTCTAGGAACCACTACAGCTTTTAAGTACTAGGCCTAATTGAACACCACTGGCTTAATTAGTATATTGAATGTAATCAGTATGATGAACTTCCTTCTATTTTCTTCTCAAACTTCTGTCCATTGCAGAACACGTCCTTTATCTATCTGGAGCAGGTAGAGCATTCAGAACAACATGGAGGACGTGAAACAAGTTGGAGAACTAAGCAGGGGGATCATTGCTCATCTGCTTTTCTGAACCCGAGATTTAAGTCAGAAACTTTGCATTTGAGTCCTATTTTTAAAAATAATTTCCTTTCATGTCATCTCCTTCCAGTACATTTTGTTACTTGTGATTTGAAGCATATTAAAGCTAATTGGATTTGGACTTTCTGAAAAGCAGTAAAGACTTAGGCTATCCAGAGGAAAAGGGTTTGCTGTTGTATGAAATTGTAGGGACATTACTTCAACACTTTGTGGTGAAGTCAAATACCCATGTAACTTCTTTAGAAACCTAGAGGAATCAAACCTTAGAGCTAGGTGGATCCTTGGAGAAAACATAACGCATGTTTTGCAGAGAGGAGAGTGAGATGTGTAAGACCGCACAGCTCTTGTTAGTAGCAGAGCTCAGCAGCACATTTTCAAAGAGAATGCTTGTTACAGAGGCTCTTAGTCTGTACACTAGAGTTTACCAGGACCCTACCTGGTAACATTCAACACTTGTGCATGTTTAATATTACTAAAACAGCATTACTTTAAGAAATATGCAGTAAATCAAGGTTTTCCTAATTCAAAATGGTGTTTCCCTCAGATCATTATGAGTTGCTGAAAATATCTCAGGCCTAGAGCTAATTAGTAGACATAATTGATTAGAAAGGGCTTTAGGTTGAGAACTGACAGAAGAATCCGAGGTTAGTCATAGAAAATAGAAGTTTGACATTAATAGATAGCAAAATAGGAACTGAGAGAAATGTTCTCAAAATCCAGAGAACATGGAAATAGCTGCTACTGCGGAGTAGCCACTTACCAGTAAATGAAGAGCCCCCTCACCGCAGCTGACCACACGAACACTCCCATTCCCCACAGCTGTGAGATGTGGAAGTTAAAAGAATGGACGGCTTTATTTCTCTCCCCCTTTCATTTTATTCTTGCTGATTAATGGAGAAATGATCTTGGATAGAAAAATCACATTATAACTTTGATAAGTTAGTTGCCTTTTGAAATAGAGTTGCTCCCAAGCCACATATGTTTATTGAAATATATATTTTATAGAAAATATTACAGAGCCTGTAACTGAAAACTTATGGCAGTATTTTGGGGAGTGATATGTTCTTAATGTTAATTTGTAGATTAGCTCTGAACTCCCTTCTCCTGTTCTAGAACCATTGTCTGAGTGAACATTTTCCAAGAGTCTTTTCAAATCTAAACTGTGTTTCATGGAATGGAGTATTTAGTGCTTAAATAATGTATAAATCCAGTTGGACAGGAGCTGCCTGTCAGTTTTATTAACTTTGACCTTTTCTCCCATTATAAAGATGGTTCGGTAAATATTTAATGGGCTCCTTATAGATCTTGACAGTCGGAGCTGTGATCCTGGAAACCGAGAAGCGTATATATGGTGAACAAATGTTGCTTAATCACTGTGAGTCAGCTTTCAAAGGCAGGTTTCGTTTTGGGGGAAGAAAAGTCCTTCCATCTTCCTGTGCTCTTAGGGGTGTGGTGTACATTAAGAGCATCCAAGATGGTAGAAGTTTCAAAGGAACCCTTTGAAAGACAGCAGCTAGCATGCGTTTCTGCTGTTTTGGGTTGGTTTGTTTGGGCAGATGACGCCAGGTGGGCAGAATCACCGTGCTGCTCTGCGTGGTTGGCAGGACTCGCCCACTCAAAAGAGTCAGCAGGGCTGGAGTGGCTGAGCTTGCGTGGACCCCAGTAAGATACACAGAAGAAGGAGAGCCAAAAGGAGAGACGATTCCTTGAGCCAGGAGGGGACCCCTGCCAAGCTGTCTTTCCCTTTAATTCCGTAAAGCTCCATGCGTATTGCACTCATTGCAGATGCTGGTGGGCAAGATCGAAACCCAAGTAGCTGACATTTTGAAACATCGTCTTTCAAACTCGTACTGTCCCTTGCTTCCATCGATTTCCCATTTAAGAAATCTGTCGCAGAAAAACAAATTTGAGCAAAATTCATTGGTCTGCGATGAGTTGTTAGAGCCAAATTATGCCCCCCCTTTCCGCCCCGAGAAGAGCTCCGTTCTTATTATCAGTGTGATGTATCTTTGTCTTGTATTGTGCAGCCATAGGGCTCCCACAGCAAATCGACCAAGGAAATCAAGAACCTGTTAAAAAGCAATATGGGTGCTCCAAACACAGACACTTCAGTGTTACTGGGTCACTGGATAGCTTCATTTTTATAGCCACTTTCAAGAAGCAGATCATTTCAATTGGTTTTGTTTTCTTCCACTCTGTATTTGTGTGCAGCCCAGTGGCTTTAGGTGAGGCCATTTATTTTTCAGAAGGTTATTACCCTTTGCATCCAGGGCCCGGCCCCTTTTGTATGGTGGTCACCAGTTTCATTACCATGAGCTGTAATGTAGCTGACTCTGCAAAGGAAATCTATGCCTTGGAAGAGCATTTTGAAAAGAAATTGATTCAGAGCTTCAGAATGAATTACTATTTGTATATTAGTTGATTCTAAATAAATGTTTGAAAGACCTTGCTTAATGTGAGAAGGGGAGGAAGAAACATACTGATGTTATAAATGGTCTCGGTCCGAATTCTTAGCTTGGCATTTTCACATCTGAATGCTTTATTTACATCTGTTGAAAATTGGGATACCTTTCAAGGATAATTTTATTATGGAGATGAATGACAGCTCTTAAGATCTAAAATACAAAGTATGGGATTTAAAGAAGGAAGATGGGAGTCACGGTCACATGTCAAATTGGATATAAGCTTCATTTGGCAATGAGTGAGAGTGATGAGTTGTATTTTAAATGGAAAGATCCTTATGATCGGAGTTGGGGGCGAGGGAGATTGACTGCATTGGGGCGCAAGGGAACTTTCTGCAGTGATGGAGATTTTCTGTATCTTGATTGGGGTGGCAGTGTCCCAGGTATACGTTGTCAGAACATCACACTGTACGCCTAAAATGTGTGCATTTTATTTTATGTAAATTATAACTCAATAAAGCAGATTTTTTGAAAAGTCCTTGTTTGTTTTAGAATCAGGCAGTGTTATTTCTCTTTTCCAATAGAGAAATCAAAGTCTAGAAAAGTAAGATGATCTGTCCTAAGTAACCTCGAAGCTCAGCAGTTTGTCGTGAACAAAGCAAAGGATGCTGGCTGTCAGCCCATTTAAAGCCTCCTGCCTCCTTACCCCAGTTGTGTTGTTCCAGTTGCGTGCCCATGGAGTGGGATTAACTTCTCCAGCCATTTCTGTTCAGTGAACCTATATCCATTTGTATACGTTATCGTAAGATATATTCACGTGTTTATTCTTGTGATTGATACTTGTATCTTAACCCCGGGAAACAGCAGCCCAGCGGTATGTTTGAATCTGTTTATGATAAGCCTGTTGTGCGCCTGGTTTACTGCAGTGGACCATGAGTTATATGCTTTTTATTATAAGCAAGACATGACGGCAGCAGGAGTTCCCAGAACTAATCTGTCTTTAAGGAAGCCCACTGGCTCCTCTTGTAAAAAAATGACATAAGCTTTAAAACCGTTTACATAACGCATATATGAATAGCGGTGAAAAATAAAGTAAAAAATTATCCCAATTCTACTATTTAGAAATACGCTGTTAACATTTTAGAGAACATGTTTCTAAGCGTCTCTCTGTTTACAGTGTAACCTGTTTGGTTTTTTTTTAATTCAACAAAATGGTGTTTTAAAGTTCTCTACGTATTTTACCCAATTTCCCAGTTACTGTTGGGCATTTAGATTGTTTCCAGTTCTTTATCGTTTTGTAATGCCACGATGAACACCTTATTCATGTTTCTTTTCCTATTTGTCTGATTATCTCCTTATAAATACATTCCTTGAAGCAAAATGTTAGCAGCTATATTTGAAGTTATTAAAAATGTTCTGAGCCGGTAAGATGTATCAGGTCTTGATAGTGTAATACCCCTTGTCTAGCTTTTACCAAATGTTATTTTTCTTCCCCTTTTGTTTGGTTTTTCTCTGCAGTTGCAGTACCATGCAGGTCTGGCATCTGGCCTTTTGAATCAACAGTCGTTGAAACGTTCTGCTAACCAGATGGGAGTATCTGCTAAACGTAGACCAAAGGCTCAACCCACGACTCTTGTCTTACCGCCTCAGTGAGTGATGGGTTTGAAAAACGTACTTTTGTCCTGGGGGAAGTCTGCTCTGTGCTTGTTTTTAGCTAATGGAAACTTGATTTTGCAAAGTCATTTCTTTCTTTTAAAAAGGTATCTGTTAAGATTAGAAACCAAACATGTAGGTAATCTATTTTGCATAGGTCTTAAAAGAAGCAGTTATAATGCACTTCATAGTTTACGTGGTTTGTGTGTGACTCTAGGACTTCAGGATGCCTCAGAGCTTATTCTTTGTTTCCTTGTCACATTCCCAGAGTTGGCAGAGCATAAGGGCAGTTCTCCTTATCTTACAAATGACACAGCCGAGGAGCACATTTTGATAAGCTGCAGGCCATCCAGGGAATCTGGTAGAGCTGGGATTAGAATCAGTGCTAGGCCCACTGATTCTTTTTTAAAATAGTAATATATGTGCTCTTCCTGTTCCCAACAGGAGAGATAGCAGACACTGTAAAGTGTACAGGTCACTGGTGGTTCACATGTGTATACCTCCGTGTAGCTCCACCCAGATCAAGCCACGTGGCCACCGCTTCCAGAACCCCCACGAGGGTTCTTCTCGTGTTCCCAGTGCCGCCTCCCTCCCCAAGTTTAACAGCTATTCTGACTTCCTTGAACAATTGATTTTACCTGTTCTTGAAATTCATATAAGTGGAATCACACAATATGTAATCTTTTATATCAGCTGTCTTCACTCAACACAGTATCTGTTAGATTCATCCAGGTTGCTTGTTCTTTTTTGTTGCTGTGTAGTATTCCTTCGAGTATGCCACAATTATTCTACCCGTTGGGTTGTTCTTTACTAGAAGCCCCAGTAGATGAAGGCCAAGGCTCAGTCAGTGATGTGGAGTCAGAAATTGAAGCACACCAGTCTTTGCCAGTAGCTTTTCTATCCACGTGAACACTCCCCTGAAAGGGGCACTACTCCCCAAAGTTCGACTTGGTCTTTAAACACATTGCCCAGCCCAACCCGCCCTCCTGTTGTACCCTCTTTTGCTTACATCCTCAGTTACAAACTACATTTTAAAATTCCAGTCCAGAGGAGTGTTTGCAGGGGAGATTCGGTTGTTTGCCTTTACACAGGATCTCATTTATTTTCTGTTTGGTTAGCAACTATTTATTATGCCTGCTCTCTGCCACGCACTGCCCTAGGCTCTGGGGATACAATCATGAGCAAGACAGACGTGGTCCCATCTTCCTGAAGCTTTTGGTTTAACTGGGATAAAAGACAAAAAACAAGTACCCCTAAACAAATTAATAAATTACTACAACGATTTCTGGTTATGATTAGTACTTAGGAAGGGAACACATAGGGTGGTAAGGAGGGGTCAGAGAAGGCCTCTCCAAGGAGATGACATGAGGGGGAGACCCGGAGAACGAGGAGGAGAAGGGCCATTCGGGAGCTGGGAGATTGCAGGGGTTGGCTCTGGGGATCTTTGCTCTCACCAGTGGACACCCATAGCCCACCATTCCTATGACTTTCAGGTTTTCTTCACAGTTAACGTTTGCTTCCAGGACGAGATGAACATAACCAGCCAGCCTCCAACAAGTTATTTTTTGTCTGCTGCAGGCACAGGTGCTATCCTTTCCAGAGACTACAGGGACAGTTTCTTTGAGTGATGCAGGATAGAGAGAGTTTTCACCATTTGGCAGGAAGCTTCTTCTGTCTCATGCTTCTCATGTGTTGATTTGGTGGTTCTGCACATCTCAACTTTCGGCTCTCAAAAGTCTAACGGGCCCTTATAACTTGTCATCTTCTCTGCTTGGATTGTCTACTGAGGCAAGATGCTTGGCGAGAAGTGAAAGACTTTCTAATGGTCCCGCAAGGCTGGAGCCAAAAGTGTTTGTTGCTAACTCTCTCTTGACAAAAGTCAATTCTTAGTCCATCTGTTCACCATTTGTTAATTTGCATTGGCTTGAAACCTGTTTACAGGTGACATGCTATTATGAGGACACTTAGAAACTATTTTAAGCACCAAGGCAATCAACAGACTCTGTTCGCATGCCAAAAGAAAAGAAAAGAAAAGAAAACAACTGGTGTTCACAACTGTCATTATAAATTTATAATAAATCACTTACAATACTTAGTTTCAAAGAGAAAAGTGGTTACTGCGTCCTAAGAATACAACGTTGAAATGATTTCCTTTACTTAGTAGACTCTTTCCTGTGAAAATTGACTGCTGCCTTTTCACATCATTGAGCTTTGTGGACTCACATTATCCTGGAATCCCTTTGTAAAGTGACTGTCCAGTAGGCAGGATCTACAGCTAAAGGACATTCTGTTCACTTTTATTGAGCACCTACTATGTGCCACTTATAGTGTTAGATGTCCAGAATAGAGACACCAGCAATTCATAGCTGCTGGCCTAATTGGATCATATATATATTTTTTAGACTAAAAAATAGGACACTAGTAATATATACATATTGTACATTTTGAAAAGACCAAAGGTATTAAAAAAGGAAAGAAAAAATAATAATACCATCACCCTGAGAAAGTTATTGTTAAAGTTTTGATGGATATTGTTCTAGATTTTTTTCTATGCGTATGTAATATATAATTTTTAAAAACAAAAAACAACCTTCAAGAAGAATTGTAATATTGTTCTGTATCACATCCCAACGTTTGTTGAATGTAGTTCTTAGATTTTAAGGTAGTATAATTTGACCTGTGGAATACTTAAATTTGCTTGTTAATCAGCCATGTTGTGGTTTTATCTGTAGGACACGACTCATTACAGAATTTTTATTGTAAGTATGATATGACCATAAACTATCTTTGTCATTATGGAAATCCCTTGAAAACTCCCTTATAAAACAACACCCGAATCCTCCAGGGTTGCTACAGTAGTCATCTATTGCTACGTAAAAAGTTGCCCCCAAACTTAGTGGTTTAATAACAGTAAACATAATCGCCCGTATTTTCTGTGGATCCTACCTGGGAATGGCTTGGCTGCATGGTTCTGGCTCAGAGCCTCTCATAACATTGCAGTCAGATGGCAGCCAGGACCACAGTCATCTGCAAGTTGGACCAGGGTTCAAAGGTCACTTCCAAGGTGGCTCACTGACATGGCAGGTAAGTTGGTGCCAGCTGTCGATGGAAGACCTCAGTCCCCTCCACGTGGGCCTGTCCACAGGGTGCCTGAGTGTCCTCTGGACTTAGGGGTGACTTCTTCCAGAGCAAGCCATCTAGAAGAAGGCGAGCCAGGCAGAGCCTATCCTTTTTATGGCCTCGCCTCAGAGGTATGTGGCATCCATTCCACCCTGTAGTGTGTTAGAAATGATTCACTACGTCTGACTGACATTCAAGGTCAGCGGGGGGGGGGGGGAGGGGAAGAGCCTCTCCCTTGTGAAGGATGGAGTGTCAGAATTTGCAGACATGTTTCAGGGAATTCCCTGGCGGTCCAGTAGTTAGGACGCGGCGCTTTCACTGCAGGGGCCCGGGTTCAATCCCCGGTCGGGGAAGGAAGATCTTGTAAGCTGCGGGGCGCAGCCAAAAAATTTAGAAAATTTAAAAGTAAAAAAGAATTTGCAGACGTATTTTAAAAGCGCCCCAGTTGCCAATGAGGAGAGCCATTACACAGAGGGAAGAGTGGCGGAGCCTGTGAGCCCCATTGACTTATTTATTCAGCAAATATTTACTCGGGGCCTATAGGTGGTTGGTTCTGTGCTCCGTGCTGGGGATTTGGAGATGAATAAGATAGAATTTCAGCTTTCAGGACACTCTGAGTAGAAATAGAGGAACAAACAAGTAGCAGGGAGTCATAGTCAAGTGTGCCGAGTCCTAAGGAAGTGGTCCTAACGTGCCCGAGAAGGCCACAGGCAGGATGCTGAGAGAGACCCACTCAGGGAGGCCCAGCCAAACTTCACCCGATTTCTCCACTGCCAGCGGTGAAGGACGGAGGCTTTCCTTCATGGAGAGCTGGATGCTTTCTTGCATAGACCTTACAGGATTCTAAGGAAAGGGTTTATTTCTTTTTTTTTCTTTTTTCTGTGTTATATTCTCCAATGACCTTTTTCTTTTCTTTTTTAACATCTTTATTGGAGTATAATTGCTTTACAATGTTGTGGTAGTTTCTGCTGTATAACAAAGTGAATCAACTATATGCATACGTATATTCCCATATCCCCTCCCTCTTACGTCTCCCTCCCACCCTCCCTATCCCACCCCTCTAGGTGGTCGCAAAGCATGGAGCTGATCTCCCTGTGCTATGCGGCTGCTTCCCACTAGCTGTCTCTTTTACACGTGGTAGTGTATATATGGCCATGCCACTCTCTCACTTCGTCCCAGCTCACCAGGAAAGGGTTTATTTCTAAACAGTGGAGGAGGCCGGTGAAGGACCGGTGGCTGGGCCCCTCGCTCGCCCACCCCTGGAACTCTGTGCGTCTGTTAGTGTGGTGGCAGTTGAGTTTCTGCATTGGCTTGTGTCAGCAGTTGGGTGGCACGGAAGCTACTGCCACAAAACCACTGTCTCTGCCTGAGTGCGCCGAGACCACAGGCGTGGCAAGAACACAGGAGAGTTGTACCACACATTAATGTGTTTGTTTTTTAAATGCGGTTGGCTTTAATAGCAGTAGTCTTTGAAAACTCAGATTCTCCCCGAGTTCCCAGAGGATCAGTGATTTGTGGGATTAATGATTCATATCTTTCTCCCCCTCCAAAGAAGCTTGTAAGGAGACAAAGATGTTGTTCATGATCAAAGGTCTTTGATCCCGTATTAGCGTTCAGAGGGCACTGGTGAAGCGACCTCACTTCCGTGATTCCCGAGCGTTCATATTAAGTCTTTTGCAGACGGACACTATCGTTTTCATAAAGGAGCTGTGTCCCCTGTTGCAGGGTAAACATTGTCAGCCTTTGACCTTTGTAGGATTGGGATCAGCCTGGGAAGTGGCTGTCGTACTTGATCGATCTGTGAGTTGCATCCTGAGATCGCTGTGTACTTACTCTATGTCAGCTGGAGCACGTTTATCTGTGCCCTCTTAGATAGCAGTCTCAGCTCTATGCTGTATTGTTTAGTGTGCTTTTGTGGCAACGTGGGATGTTGGTTTTAATCAGTATGGCCAAGCTGACTGGCCTGTGACTCCTGTTCAGCACCTTGGCCTGAGGAAATGCCGGCTTTCAGTGGCAGCAGGTGAAAGACTTCTGTGTTCTTATTTTCCGCACACACAGATCTCATTTAGGTTTCAGGAAAGAAAACATAAATTGTTTTACAGAAAGGTTAGTTGTAAAAGTATTACCTGCCTCCCCCGCAACCCCCTGCCCCGGAAGTTGTCAGGCCAGGCAGTTTCTTTTGTATCACGTTATGGTCTGTGAAGAGGTCCTGCCTACGAAATTAAGGGCCTTTCGCAGGCTGCCTTCTCGCTAGTCACCGGGGACGCGCCGTCCCCGCTCGCGGCCAAGAGCGGCCCTTCTGCTTGTCCACTAGGCCCAGTCCCCTCTCACCTGCTCCGAGCCATTTCTCCGTGGGTCTCCTGTTTCTGTCCTGCTCCGTCAGTGTTCCCCTTCTCCTGGCCCACTCCTGGTAGAATGCAGACATGCTTGCTCCACAACCATCTCCTGGGAGAACACCCGACCCATAATCCCCTCCCCCTTCCAGTTCCCCGCTCCCCTCTCTCCTCTTTACCGCAGACCTCCCTGAAGGAGTTGACTATACATGTGTCCCGTTTCTCAAGCACCCCAGGCAACAACTGCCCCGATTTCTATCCCCGTTCCCTAAACAGAGTCATGCCGCACGGAATACTTTCCTCCTGGTTTCTTTTGCTCGATGTGGTGTTTTGGAGATTCATTCATGGTGTGTGTGTCAGTGCCTCGTTCCATTTTATTGCTGAAAAGGATTCCTTGGTGTTCTTCCGAGCCTGCCAGCGGCATTTCCTCACCATTGGGCATCTGCTTCAATATTGTCTAATACCTTCGAGAGTGTGGGGAGTCTTCACTTCATGCTCCTGTTCTTGGATGACCTACTTCAGGTTTGAGTAACAACAACACACAGAAACTGTGTGCAGGGACAAGTGTTGCTGGAGAGAAAGGCCGCCCATTCAGGAGGTAACAGGGATAATGACACCCACGCACACCTAGGGGGCCCGTGTTTGAACAACAGATTGCCTTCGGTACGGCGGCCACTGATCTGGTTCTGGGAGTTTAACTGAAAGAGGCTCATTTTCTGCCACTGCCTTGCACGCTAATTCCCAAGAAGATCATCGACTTGAAATTACACATGGTGCTTATACAGATGATTGGATTCTCTCCAAAATGTGTGGTAAATGCAGCTTCTGTTCTCGAAAGGCAGAGGCTTCTGTTGTCTTTTGCTTAACGTGAAACCTACAGGAATCACGGAGAGCAAAGCGGTGACATGAATCCGTCCTTGGCGATAGTGATGAACGAGGGGGCTCCACTTACCGTGGTCACTGACGTTTAAACTGAGAAAGGCAAATATTTGCCAGGATGAAGCGCACTAAACCCAGAGTCTCTTCCTGTAGCTTCCTGGCTGTTACATCATTATCTCTTCTGTTGTTGATTTTCCAGACCTTTTTTACTAGTTTTTTCCTCAGCCACACAGAGATGAAACTCCAAGTTTCTGTATTTAATAGCTATGCTCTTACAGAAACCTTGATAGAGACGTCGTTTGATAGTGGCTGTGAACCTGCTTCCTCGCAGGGACCTAATTTTCTTCTTGATCACTTGGGCTTTGTTTTGCCTCCCGAGGACCTTGATATTTGGTTGAGGGCAGAATTTGGTGGTATGTTGATAAGTTTATACTAAATTCTTCAACTTAGATTGTGGTAGGAGCCTTGAACAAGAATGTTTGGCATCTCTTTTTATTAGAGTTTAGCTTGTCTCTGAGCAAAGCGACAGTGAATACACCACGAATGAGAAGCAAACCGGTTCATTGCCGTGAGCTTTAGAAATACACAGCATCGCTTCCTGAATCCCCTTTTCCAGGGATGCTGATTTCCCAGGCTGACTCTGCGCTTGGGCTGGTGAGCAGAGCAAGTGTTCCCGAAAGGAAACAGAGACCTTTGCAGCTGTAAGTTTCCTCACATTCCGCAAAAAGTCATCAAAACTTGAGTAGAAATTCACTAAATCCTCCTTTCCCCTACTGGCAAGTATTAAGTAACAATATTCATTAAATACCACTGAGAGGCTGTGTAATAAAGAAATAATCCTAGGCCTTGGTGGCTATAATTCTCCAGAAGAGTTGAAATTGAGAATATAATTAAAGATTAAAACATTGTTTGCATTCTAGAACATGGAAGAATCTTCCTCTCCATTGCGGGACCATATTAATAAGGAAGAGATCAGTTACCAATAACCAACACTCCAGAAGCTCATTTATTAACATCAGTTATGTTTAAGCTGTCCGACTCAGTATTTCTTTTGCCTTTTTCCTATGAGACTGGAGCTGTGTCCCGGAACAGTGAGGGATACCAGTCTTATCAAAAAAAAAAAAAAAAATTTATCCAAACCTATTCAGCGTCCTGAGTTTGGATAGGAGTGTTAATATGGTAGGGGTTACCTGTCCATGGCTCTTCAATCCTGTAATTCATTGTATCCCTCTGTTTCGTCAACAAAATAATTTTCAGCCTGTTAGTTTCAACCAGTTTTCCTTGTACAGGTTAAAAGGTTGGTAGGAACTGGTATGCCTAGCTGTTTTGAGGTTTTTATCATTGTGGCTGGGAAAAGGGTGAGAACTCTATAAAATGTTGTCAGACCATCTCGATGCTGTGACAGAAAGAAACCCTTGGTGGTCAGATGCCTGGTATTCTGAGCTCGTGCAGCCAGCCTGCACCCTTAACCTCAGCGTGGGAACAGGGAAGAGCCCAGGGCCTCACCCAATTGGATTGTAAAAGTTTAACTGCACAAGCATCATTTCATTTTCTTTCTCTGCTTTTTTGTTGCTGTTCGCATTTGTTTTCCATTTGCCTTGAAATCGAATCAGAAGGCATTTGAGGCCAAGGGTGTGGAATAGTCTTCTTATGTATCCAGGCTCCACTGTTGCCTGTTCCTGGTCTTTAGAGTTTCCATTCAAGGGCCCGGAGAAGACGCAGTCAGTAATAGTTCTTGAAATGTCCTTTTTTATGTTTTTATTGCTTGTGTTATTGTTGGGTGGAGAAGGAAAGTGTCTTTCTCCGTCTGTGGCATTGACTGGGGAAGGGAAAATGTGGTTCAGTGACTGGGCGGATAGAAACCTTCAACCCTGAACTCCTGTACGGCTTTATTTTGGTAACCCTTCCACGGCATTTGCCACTGTCTGCCTTGTGTTTTGTTAAGCCTGGAAACTCCTTGGGGACCAGGGTTCCCTGTGTCCCTTTCCGGCCCGGCCTTGGCTCACATACTGACGGCTGAGTGAACCGGCCCTGGAGGCTAGTTCCCCTCTGTGCTGGCCCCCCCGCCCCCCCGCCAAGCTGATGAGGCGAGAGTGTCTTTACAAGATGTGCTGGACGTGTGTTTGTCCTGCTCACGCCTCTTGATAAGTTGGAAGCGTAAGCGTTGGGTGCATAAATGGCTGGGAGTCAGGTGCAGGAATGCCGCAGGTGAGCATTTGCAGTTGTGGGTCTGGCTCTGCTGAGTGAGGGTGGTAGGGTTGGATCTGCAGGCCGGGGCAGCAACAGCAGGGCCATAAAGGCAGACAGAGGCCTTGCAGCGGCGCCACAGGGAGCAGCAGGCCCGGGGCCCTGAGCAGGGGCTGGTGTGCGGAAGGTGGTGTGTTGGGAAGATGAATCAAGCAGCAGAATGCAGATAAACACGGTGGTCCTTCGTAGGTGTTTAAAAGATAATTGGTTCATGTTACTTATCTCTTACCCCCTCTATTTGGGCAGGAGAAAAATCTCTGGGAGAAATAAACGAGGAATCCCTCATGAATATTAATGTAGAAGTCTGTCTATGGAGAATAAGCATAGGGACATTGTGTTTTAAATGCTCTGTGTCGTTGTGCTCCATTAGCATATGTGTTGTAAAAGAGCCTCTCCTCCCCCTGAGAGAAGCGTATTTGGTTCAACTAGTAGCTGCCTGCCGAAACCCATACTTCAGACGGACAGGAGAACCACTGTGCTCCCCTGCTTCCGCCAGAGGGTTTCCTTGCGTTCACCCGTTCTCAGAAGTGCTGGCCCGTGACAGGAAGCCGGTAGCAAGTCCTGGATCCCGTCTCCTCATCTAGACCCTCCGTCTGGACCTCTGCTTCGTGCCGTCTGGTTTGCTACTGTGTGTGCACATGTGCGTGCTCGTGTGCGTGTGCGTGCTCGCACGAGTGTGTTTATGTTTGTAGCGTTCCCTCTGCACGCATTCATCAAGCCCTCTCTACAGGCTAGGCGTATGCTTGATCAGGCTGGCAGTCTGAAGGTGTAGAAGTGCTCCTGTCTGCAAACCAACGGAAAAGAGAATGAGTTCCCTTTGAAGCACGTGGGAGGTGCCCATAAGCCTTGGGGAAGCGGTATGATGGACCCGACTTGCTTTAAGATACTCCAGCCTTCCACTTCTCAAAAGTGTTGGGGGATATGATAAAAAGAGTTGCTAATTGTTGAAACTGGATCATGAGAATGTAATACTGTCGATGAGATCGTTATACTGTTTATCTACCTTGGAATATATTTTTTAAAATTTCACAACAAAATGGTTTTTTTGGAAATACGAGTCTGGAGCTTGGATTGTTGTTGAAGAAGTAGCGTTTCGGCAGTCAGCAGTATAGACGTGATGGGAGAGGTCTTGGGAGTGGTAGACTCTGCCGGGGTGGCGGAGGGAGACCAGAGGGGGGCACGCAGAGGAAGCACTGGCGAAGGACGCTGCCGCCCTGCCCAGCCTTGCCCCGCCGCCAGGTGGCACTTCAGCCCTTTATTGTCTGCTTCTGGTCCTGGCCTCGCTTCTCAGCTGATCTGTCCTATATTTATCTCAGACCCTCTGTGACGTGGACTAAAATTTAAGACTCCATATCTTCCATAGATTCTGCATCAAAGAGAAATTGCATAAAATAGAAAACTGTAATAAAGAAGCTGGCATGAAGCACCAACTCGAATGTGGCAGCCTGCGAAATCAGTTTAAACGTTGTATTTCATTGCATCCTCTAGTTGCATTTCTCCTTTACAAGGTGATTTTATCCAGGAAGACAGCTGTCTAGTGTGGTAATTACATCACTCCAGCCATTCCTGGGCAAAGGAAGAAAAGAAACGGGTGCTTGAGTAGCACACTCATCAGACAGAAGCTGGATCTTTTTTTAAAATCCCTTTTTGCATAACAAAGAGAGCTTCAGGGCTGTTAATATTTCACACTATGCCACTCCCAACCCACGCTGGTTTTAAGTGAAACTCTCTTTTTTTCATCTTTCTGTTCTTTCTTGGAATGGAAGGTAATTTTGGTGGTCTCTTCATGTGGCTCTCTTTCTTTCTCTGTCTGCCATGTGGACCATTAGTAACCTGTGGAGTTGGGCCCGGAAAGTCCCTATTTAGAGTTATAATAGGCAGGAAGCACCGAGCCAGTATCTCTGTTTATCTGTGCTGAAAACTGTTCTGTAAGCTTTAACAGGTACAGTGACCTCGGTAGTGTGGGAACAGGCCTGAGTTAGGAAGTGGCGTTGTCTCTTAGCTTGAGTCTTTTCGGGGAGAATGGGTTTTGATCTGGTGGTGCCGGTCGCTCTGACAGTCCTCATTCATGGCAGATACACAGAATTTTTAATAATAATTAAAAAAAACCCTATTTTCAGCCCAGGTTATACTTATTTCTAGCTTCCTCAGACTTGAGGTCTATCTCTTCCCCAAGTTTGCTTCGTGTAAAGGAACCGGTCATTGTCATTCTGTCTGGAGGCAGTTCCTCAACCTAGATTAAGCTCTGAGCTCAAGGTCTGCTGGTTCTTAGGATGAGCTCTCAAGGTCAGTCCTCACCCTGGGGACATTTATTTTTGGCTGCATCGGGTCTTCGTTGCTGTGCATGGACTTTCTCTAGTTGCGGTGAGCGGGGGCTACTCTTCGTCGCGGTGTGCAGGCTTCTCATTGCCGTGGCTTCTTGTGGAGCGTGGGCTCTAGGCGCGCAGGCCTCAGTAGTTGTGGTGCACGGGTTTAGTTGCTCCACGGCATGTGGGATCTTCCCAGACCAGGGCTCGAATCTGTGTCCCCTGCATTGGCAGGCGGATTCGTAATCACTACGCCACCAGGGATGTCCCTCTGGGGACATTCTGACAGCTGGGTAGTAGTGGGCTAGAACGGGCTCCCAAGTAAAGGGACCAAGCAGCCGGATGTGGCGGCCCAGCTCTTCTCCAGAGATGAGGGAGCCTTTAGAGCAGTGATTCCCAGCCCCGGCTGCATATTAGAATCATATAGGGAGCTTTTTGTGGGGAGAGGCCCAGTCATCCATATTCTTAAACAGCTCCCAGGGTGGTTCCTGTTTGCCCCTGAAATTCAGGACCCCTGCTCCAGGAGGGGTGCAAGGAACACTCCAGGGATGGAGGTATCTGGGAAAACACTTGTCAGCACGTCTATACGATGAGGGGAATAATTGTTGTGGGGAAAATTTGGTAGAGCCTGTTTGCTCAAGGCTACTGATGAGAACCTGCTGGGATTTAAAACTCAGAAAAAGGTGGATCCTAACTTGGTTGCTTCCTCATCAGCTCCCAGATGTATCCGGTGTCGTCAATACCTTATTTCCCTGACCAGCTTTATTTAGCTTTGTGACTCTTTGGTCCGCAGAATAAGACGGTCTGGTGATACTTTACTTTTTTTCCTTTCAATGTATTTTTATTTTATATTAGTGGTTCGTCCTTCTAGTTAAACTAGTATCACAACTAAGCATGTTGCATTGTCATTTTGGATGCTTTTAAATGTATTTATGTAAATCAGAAGTACACAATTTAGTTCATTGCTGATCTGATGTGTCTTATTTTTCTTTATAGCTTTTTTTAACAGCTTTATTGGGATGTACAAAAAATACAATAAATGGCACACGTATAATGTATATAGTTTTTGACATATCTGTGAAACCATCACCTTACTTATCATAATCAAGGTAATCAACACATCACCCCCCAGATTTCCTCATGCCCCTTTGTAAACTTGCTCACCCCATACCTTCGTCCCCGGACAACCACTGAGCTACTTTTAGTTGCTATAGATTAGTTTGCATTTTCTAGAAGTTTATATAAATGGAATCATACAGTATATATTCTTTTTTTCAATGTGACTTTTTTACTCAGCATAATTATTATGAGATTCATCTATAGTGTTGCACGTATCAGATCGTTTCTTTTTATTGCTGAATAGTATTCCATTGAACAGATATACCACAATTTGTTTATTCATTTATCTGTTGCTGGACACTTTCATTGTTTCCAGTTTTTGACTATTGCAAATAAAACCAGTATAAACGTTCAGGTACAAGTCTTTGTATGGACATATGCTTTCATTTTTGTTGGGTAAACAGGAGTACATATCTAGGTCATATGGTAGGTGTGTGTTTAACTTTTTAAGAAATTGCTGAACTGTTTTCCAAAGTGATTGTAGCATTTTACATTCCTTCCAGCAGGGTGTGAGAGTTCCAGTTGCTCCACAGCCTCACTAACACTTGGTGTAGTCAGTGTTTTTAATGTTAGACATTCTAATAGGTATGTAGTGGTATCTCGTTGTGGGTTTTTTTTTTTTTTTTGGCGGTACGCGGGCCTCTCACCGTTGTGACCTCTCCCGTTGCGCAGCATAGGCTCCGGACGCACAGGCTCAGCGTCCGTGGCTCATGGGCCCAGCCGCTCCGCGGCATGTGGGATCCCCCCGGACCAGGGCACGAACCCGTGTCCCCTGTATTGGCAGGCTGTCAACCACTGCGCCACCAGGGAAGGCCTCATTGTGGTTTTAACGTGCATTTCCTCAGTGAATAATGATGTTGAGCATCTTTTCATGTGCTTATTTACCATCTGTATATTTTCTTTGGGTGAAGTGCAAAAATTTGAGAAATGTAGGTTTCCTTTCCTTTATGGCTTTGAAAATGCCTTAATATAGAGTCTGTCATAGATAAATTATTATATATTGGTGAGTATCTGTCAAGTACCTACTGTGTGCTCATCGTTCTACCAGTTGCTGTGAGGAATTCAGAGGAAATGGTCATCGGGGACTGGTGCACCTGGTGATCAAACACTGCAGGTTCTACTTGAGTGTGTCACGGTTTTTCTTCACCATGTCCATCTTCTTTCCTGTACTTGTGTCATGCTGTGGGTCTGGAGTTGATTGGTGCTGGGGATAGGTTTTTAGTTTCATTTGTAGTGATTTTTCTGGTAGGGGTGCTGGTCTCTGAACCGCTGGAGTCTAGACTCTTGCTATTCTTTATCGGTTTTTAAAAAATTGATTAATTAATTTATTTTTGGCTACGTTGGGTCTTCGTCACTGCGTGTGGGCTTTCTCTAGCTGTGGCACGTGGGGGCTCCTTTTCGTTGTGGTGCGTGGGCTTGTCATTGCGGTGGCTTCTCCTGTTGTGGAGCACGGGCTCTAGGTGCATGGGCTCAGTAGTTTTGGCTCGCGGGCTCTAGGGTGCAGGCTCAGTAGTTGTGGCTCGCGGGCTCTAGAGCGCAGTCTCAGTAGTTGTGGTGCACGGACTCAGTTGCTCCGTGGCATGTGGGATCTTCCCGGACCAGGGCTCGAACCTGTGTCCCCTGCATTGGCAGGCAGATTCTTAACCACTGCGCCACCAGGGAAGCCCTATTCCTTATCTTTAATTGGTATTTATTTAGTCTGCTCTGCTTTTTATTAATTTTAAATTAAAATCTAATGTCCATAATGCTAGATGCAGAGTATTCAGTGATGAATAAACCTTCTTTTAAAGAACTTAAGAGTGCCCTGGGGAGATAAGTAAAGAGGCCATTAGGGTTCAAAAGAAGGATATGAAATCAACCCAAGGCAACCAGGAAGGCTCCTTGGAGGATGTGGACTCGGAAAAGTTGAAAATCCCTGTAAATGGACTTAAATATAATGTTGGTGGCTCATATTAGAGCAGCCAAAAACAGGCCCACTGCCCATTAACCCCTAAAAGGAAGGGGCAGAGGCAAGACTCTGAGAAGTGGGAACTGCTGAATGGGACCACTCTATCCCACCTCTCACTCTTCCACCTGAGCCCACTTCCTGGAGTAGTGAAGGGATGCTGATCCCTTCAGCTCTCAAGGAGACTTGCTTGGGGCTTTGAGCAGTTCCTTGTGTCACTGTGTCCTGTAGATGTCATCTGTGGGTGCCGTGATGTGAAGAGGCTTGGGAGGCTGCGGTGAGAGCGGGCCTGAGGCCCAGTGCTCCTGTCTTTGGCTCTTTTTCTGAGGTGGTTGTTCTCCCTTCCCCCTCTCATCTTTGTCCCTGGAAACTTAGTTTTGTTTTTTTTTTTACTGTTTAATAACCACAGCAAGACACTTTGCCAGTCTTGGGATCAAACTTACAGAAGATCCTAGTCTCTAAGCATTGGTAGACACTCATAAAGGACGGAACCACCTTTTGGGATTCCCCTGTGTGCCCTGCCCACAGACTGACTCCATTATGTGTTGTTGAGCAGAACGTCCTCATGCCCCTCCACCTCTCCCGCCCTGATGTACTGCGGGCTCAGGCAAAGACATTCCCAGGTAGATCTTTTGAAGGAATGTAACGTTTGGCTCTGGGAACTTTCTTTCTGTGCAGCTGCCCCGGCTCTCCACACGCAGAGTTAGATTTGCTGGGACTTGCGTCTCCAGAGAGGAAACCGAGGGGGTTTTAGCTACAGATTTGATACCTTGTCCCCTCTCCAGTCCTAGCCCCACTCATTGCAGCCGCAGGAGTGTTTCCTAGGGTCCTTTTCCTTCCACGTATCTACTCCTGCTTTACATCTCAGTGCCCCAAAGAAAATACCCTTGTAAGTCTCTCACAGTCTTAAATAAAATTTCATTTCCTTTTTACCATATCACTAAGCCAGGATAAATCCCAAGCACTGTAGCTCTAGAAGGATGTTCTTTTCCTATCTGACATATAACCAAATAGATTTAGATTTTTTTTTCCCGTTGACTTGGGCACCTTGGGAAAAATAAAATAAAGTAACTGAAATTAAGTAAATAAAGGGCACCAAATTCCTTTTCCTTCTCTTGGCCGGAACTGCCATATTCTCTTGTCAGTTCAAATAGGCCCCGCCCCCACCCCACCCCACCCTACCCCACCCCTCGGCCCCAAGTGTGGCATGCAGAGAACCTCACTTCACAGATCGGAGGTGGGCTAGGATGGGTTCTTACAAATGAACTTCTCCTCTCCTTTAAAAGATTTTTTTTTTTGCACTTTTTTTTAACAAAGGGCACTTAAATATTTAAAGTCTTCTAAGACCAATTAATTTAATACAGTTCATCCAACAGACATTTAGACAGCATGTGGCATTGTCCTGCCCATTAAGGAACCTCTGATATTGTAGAGGGACGTGTCTAGAGTGTCATGAAAGCCCAGACCCAGAAGAGCCAGGAGGCAGCTGCTTCCCTCCCATCATTTCACCGTGCAGGAAACTGAGGGTGCAGGTGGGGAGGTGTTTCTCTCCAAGAAGTCACAGAGGTTCACTAGGAGCAGAGCCAGGACTGGACCCTTGACTGTTCTGCTCCTGCTGGTATCCTCCTGCTTTCTCCTGACTTGGGGGGGGGGGCAGCGCAGGAGGAAGAGAGAGAGGAGAAAACACCCCGAAACAGGATATTAAAAAATTGCATCATTTTTTAGTGGATGCTTTTGGATGGTATCATAGAATCATCACCCCTGTTTGCTGTTCTGAGATTCCCCGCGTGGGATACTTCACTGATTGCTTATTGAGTCTTGTGTGTGAGCCTAGCAGAGGCCACACAGCCCTTGCTTCTGGTTCTTTGCAAGAAGAAGGGGGCGGTTTCAGCATTTGTGTGTTACGAATTCCAGCTCTCTGCTTCAGTGCTCCTTGTGGCCCTGGAGCTCTGCCCTGTTAGCACTTCTTTTTGGCAGAGAAACGATACTTTATCAGCCAGTAGGGACAGATATTTCTGTTCTACAAATGAGCCCAGATTTATAGACTCTGGGTTCAAAGAAATGAGGTGAGGGATCACCGACCAAAGCGGAACCTACAGGGAGGGAAGAAAGAGCATAGGACTGGTTAGTGATGAAAGCCAAAACAAAAGGCACCCGTTTCATTCTTACATTTGTCCTCTGAGAGGTACTGCTACTCTCCTTGCCTAAACTTTGTCCAGAGTCTCCCAGCTGGGAGGTGGCGGGACTAGGGTTCAGACCTGGGCACTGGGGCTCCGGAACCCACACATCTGAGCCGTACAAGTTAGCGCTGTGCCTTGCATTCACCTCTGTCATAGGTCAGGTTTTTCGGTAGCAGGTGCTGAGATGGAGTTTGGGGTGCGCTATATTTATTAGGGCTCAGAACCTGTCAGAGGAAGGGGGAAGACGCATGACTGGACAGGGGAAGACGGTAAACTGTGATACAGTCTGACAAAGCCCAGGAGGTCTATGGAGCGAGCATGGCCTGTACGAGCTGTCCTGCGTCGGCCAGTCTTGCTTGGTCACCAGACGCACGTGGCTCCAGGAGGGCCGTGACTGCAGTGGGGTGGCTCTCTGAGGCTGTCCCTGGGTGAGCTGACCGCTGAAGGCCGAGTGCTGACCGCGCTCCCATAGGCAGGCAGCAAGGTCTTCCTGGAAGAGGGACCTGTTGCTGCATGTCCTTGTCTGTCACGCTCGGTCAGCCACACCACTGTTCCTGTACGGCTCAGTATTGGTCTCTGTTGCCGGCAGTTTGGACATTTGTTAGCATCAGTAACTATGTCAGCTCTTCTAAGTGCAAGTCCGTGCTGTTGGGCCCATTCCTGCCACTGTGGCCACTTTGTTCATGGGTCCATCATGCTGACAAGGCTGATCGATATTAACTGGTCAGGTCACTTTTTCCCCTTGATTATCCAGTGCTCTTCCATGGTGGGTGATACAAAGATCTTCTACCCTTCAGCGCACCCCCATGTGTTCATGCATGTCTGCCCCTTAGACTTTCTTGTCCTGACCTTCCAGTCTTTCCTTCTAGGCCCTTGACAATCTGACTGGACCACTCATCACTGCCCATGAGCCCATATATCGTCTATCCTGTGCCACTTGTTTTTCTACACAAGGTTGACACCTTGCTGCGAATGCTCTGAGCCTTACCTGTCGGGAGGCCTTTCCCTTACTGCTGGCCTTTACGCTCATCCCAAGTGAGTCTGTAACGTAGCTGCTGTGCACTGTTGGCTTGTGTGCACATACCAAGGCGGCCTGTCTGTGAAGCAGGCTTGGGCTTTTTCCTCCTCCTCCAGTCGATCGTATGGGATTCCCTATACAGACAGACACAGGCTGCGGGAGGGATGCTGAGACAGCGTGGTGGCGCCCTAGAGCCCAGGGCCTCTGGCTCTCCTCATGCTCCGTCCAGGGTGTACTGCTTCCATCTCAGGGCTGATTGTGGCTGGGCCTGTGCAACCTGAGGACTTGGTGGGTCTGACAGCACCCAAAGAGGCCCGCCAGACGCGGTGCTGCTTTTCCTCGTGATAAGAGGTGCAACATGCAATCATTATGTTTCACTTTACGTAGGTGTCAAGAGCTGCGAAAGGCCTGAGGCTTTTGCCTCCCCGCCCCCAAGCTAAAATGTGAGCTTACCACAGTCACATAGATGCTGACAGAAGTCCCAGGAAAAGGAGTAGCCAGGCTGTCAGCAGGCTCTCCTTAGTTTCCTGAATCCCTTAGGGGTGACTCGGGTGGGCCTAGACGGGTGCCTGCCCTCGCAGTGGGTTACATCACAGGAAGGGACACTGAGCCTGGAAAACCCACCGCATTAGAGCAGCCTGTCAGCAAGTTTGCTCTTTATTTGCAGGGAGATGTTACCTTATCCCTCAAGGCTGCTCCCTGCAAACACAACCTTGAGAGATGTCCCAGATAAAGAGTGGTCAGGGCCTTGTATTCTCAGCATACCCAGCAGATGTGTAGGGTGTGAGGAATCTGCAGAGGGCTGTCTCTCTACAGTGAGACGTCCTGGCATGCACCTGGCCTCCGGATCCCTAAACATTTTTATGGATGGGGAAGACATAGCATGTATCTTACCAATGCCTCCAACGACCTGGCCACCTCCTGTTCGTCTGACTTGATCAGTATCATGTCGTTATGTCATGGATCACTGTGACGGTCAGAGGGATGTCTAGACATCCAGGGCTCTTCCTGCTGTGTTATGACAGAGGGCAGAAGTTTGCCCGTAGGCAAGACTGTAAACGTGTACTGTCCCCCCCATGGAATATGAACTGTTTCTGATCTTCTCGTTTGATTGGAATAAAAAATGCATTCACTAAACCAATGGCTTTGTATGATCAGAGACTGTATTATCCTGCTCTAGAAAAGATGTTGCATCTGACACAGTGGCTGTGATCAGGGCTACCTTCCTGGTTGAGCTCTCAGTAGTCTGCAGTTTTCCTCCAGGATCTGTCTGGTTTCTGCAGGAGTCAGACTGGCAAATTACACCAGTCCAGATAGGATGGAGACCACTTCCTCTGCATCCTTGAGATCCTTCAAGATGGTACTAATCTCTGCCATTGCCGTGGGGTGCAGTATTCTCTTTGATCTACTACTGTCTTGCCTGGGAGACAGTGGTGGGGTGGGGCAGGGCAGCATCACACTTCCACTTGGCCTTCTCCCCTATGGATGGTCTAACCCCACAGACCAGGGACCTGAAGTGGTGGTTGTGCCGACTGCCAAGTACGTTGGCCTCAAGGGCGCACGCCAGCTGCGCCCGCAGACCCCGTGGGTGGACCCGCCATAAGCTGGGCCTCGGCTAGGGCTTCATCTGCTTCCTGACCCCCATGGGCTCCCACTTTTTTTTTTTTTTAATTAATTACTTTATTTATTTTGGCTGTGCCGGGTCTTAGTTGCGGCACGTGGTATCTTCGTTGCGGCATGCGGCATCTTTTAGTTGCAGCATGCGGACTCTCAGCTGCGACATGCGTGCAGGATATAGTTCCCGACCAGGGATCGAACCCAGGCCCCCTGCATTGGGAGTGCAGAGTCTTACCCCTGGACCACCAGGGAAGTCCCCCCCAACTCTTAACAGGGAGACCGTGAGGAAGGTTTAGGTCTCTGGGAATTAGTGTTAACACAGAGAAGTGGCTTGCTGACACTGACCCTGAATGAGCTGGCAGCTGGAGGCTGCCTGCTGACTGCACTCCCCACAGCCAGGCGGCCAGGCCTTCCCAAAGGGGATCTGAGGGGTGTGTCTCCTGTCTGCTGTAATCTTTCTCAGCCATGAGACTATTACTGTGTGGCTAGGATCCAGAATGCTGGTCTTAGTTCCTATCCCCTACCGCCAGTATTAATATTTTTTGTACAGGCATACCTTGGAGATACGGTGGGTTTGGTTCCAGACCACCCCAATAAAGCGAATATCACAAAGTAAGTCACACGTATTTTTTGGTTTCCTAATGCATATAAAAGTTATATCTAGGGCTTCCCTGGTGGCGCAGTGGTTGAGAGTCCGCCTGCCGATGCAGGGGACGCGGGTTCGTGCCCCGGTCCGGGAGGATCCCACATGCCGCGGAGCGGCTGGGCCCGTGAGCCATGGCCACTGGGCCTGCGCGTCTGGAGCCTGTGCTCCGCAACGGGAGAGGCCACAACAGTGAGAGGCCCGCGTACCGCACACACACACACACACACACAATAAAAAGTTATGTCTACACTATAGTGTAGTCTATTAAATGTGCAATAACACTGTCTAAAGTTTACATACCTTAATTTAAAAATACTTTATTGCTAAAAAATGTTAACCATCATCTGACAATGCAGGGTTGTGCCAAACCTTCAATTTGTAAAAAACGCAGTATCTGCAAAGCTCAATGAAGCAAAGCACAATAAAACGCGGCATTCTCTGTAACCTTTCAACATGGTAAATAAGGGCTTGCAAAAGAAGAGTCTGGGCTTTTTTTTTTTTTTATAATGAATACGAACTGATATTAAACTACTGTGTTATGTACTATCAGCAAACTTATGTAAGGCATGGTGGTAGACTCTAGGAACACAGAGAACCCTTGTTCTTAGACATTTACAGGCAAGGGGATTTAGAACATAGTGCATATGAAAAATAAACAAGGAAGTATAGGCTGAAAAAACAGCTTTGGGAGTCAGTCTGCTTGGGTTTGAACCCTAGGTCTCCCATTTATTCTCTGTGTGTCTCTGGGCTTCTTAATTAACCTCTCTCACCCTTAGTGTTCTCATTGGTTGATGGGGATAATAATAATGGGACAATAGGATAGTACCACTCACTAAGTGCTAGCTGCTTATTTACTATGCATATTGTTATTTAGATGATAGTAGTACGTACCAAATGAATATTACGGGTCAGGAGTTCTAGTGAGGGGCAGTGAAGAAGGCTTCGTGGAGGAGGTGGGCTCTGAAGAGTTATCCTTTGTAGGAGTATGTGCATTCCTTTTAAGAGATGGCACCAAAAGAGAAACAATGTTGATAGATTGGAATTTTGTAGATTTTTATCCTTGTTTACATATAGCCTTCTCCCACGGCCATGTCCTACAAAGTAAAAAGATGCCTGTTAATGGTGATAGAAACAGTAACAAGGCCTTCCTCTCCTGTTTTTCTCATCAGTTTAAAACTCAGATAAAATTATGTCTCCTGTTGGCTTGTATCTTTTCTGTTGAGTACACACACACACACACACACACACACACACACACACACACACACAGTATACATGGGAGCACATTGCTTTCTTTCCAGATAATATCACAGGAATTGGGCAGTGAAGAATAATAAAATATCATAACAGAGGTCACCAAAGGAACTTATAAAAAGCTCTACTAATAGGCATTTTTAGTAAATGTCCTGATTTAAATTAATCCAAAACACTGAAAAATCTGAGTTCCTTCCTGAACCTTCAAAGAAAAATTAAATTCTGTTTTATGTATTTTGTGTTGTATGTTTTATTGCGTTTTGATTTTGAAAATTCTTAATTTATGTTTGTTAAGTGTGTTGCCATAAAACAGGAAGTTAGATTGCTGATACTTTGGCTTTGTGAGAGGACAGATCATTTACAAAGTTCAGTGGAGATTTGCCTGTTACCCTTATTGAGTTTGATTCAGATCTTTGTGGGGTGTGGGCAGGGTTAAGTGTCAAAGGTATTTTTCTTGCTTCCAATAGGGAGTTAGAAAATAGATTGCTTTGGATTTCTGTAGCAACTAATAAAATTAGGTTGTTCCTGTCTGTTTTCTAAGGGGTTCCTGGCTGGCTTAGAGGATGTGGAAGTAACAGCTCTGCTCTAAAATGTCAGTTCTGAATGGTGGTGTCTCGGGGTAGTTCTCTCTCCACAGGTGCAGACTTAGGTCTCTGATGGCACCTGCAGCTTTTGAAATGCAGCTCTTCTTTTACATAGCAAGCGTCTGTTGTTTAGTGCGTCTGCCTTAAAGATATTTGGGTACAAGTAGCAGTTATGAAAAACTGTCACAAGTTGTCTTGGAAGGGAAAACAGGCTCTTCTTTTAGTGCCTCTGTATTACGATTTAAAAGACAGGACTCACTTCTCTCTGCTCGTTAGCATACCTCCACGTTTCTCATTGTTCCCTGCCCCTGTAATGCCAGTGGCATTGATTAATGAATTGACCACAAGTGTTTATGGATTTCCTACCCTATGTCTGATTACTGCACAGTGTTACATGCCCTTGACTGTGAGGGGCTTGCAATCCGATTGAAGGGTGAGACTATGTTCAGAGACAGGGAATATCAGCCCCTGACGATTTGTATAGACAGTCCTTCGCGAGATTATTGTGAGCGGAGGTCATCCGGGAGGTAAGATTTGGCCAGATCTCCTGCTCTAATGGAAGTCCTCTATCTGGTCAGAACCTAGGACCCTGAGGCAGGACTGGCTTTCAGGCTGCAGAGCATGGAATTCAGGGTGAAACAAGAGACAACACCCTCTTAAGGGACCCTTAAACCAACGACCCGGTGGGCTGTATGACCAAGGCATGGATCCAAAAGGACTAGGCTGGAGGTTCCGGACCTTTTTTGGAATAAGAGACACTCCCCACCTTTGGAAAATGTATAGGATGCTCAATAAACATTGGTGGAATTGGTTGCTGTTCTAGGCACTAGGGATCTGGGATACCTGACCAGACAAGATCCCTGGTCTCATGGAAATTATAATCTTGCGAGCAAACAGCGCATGCAATTTCAGGACCCCACGTCAGGAGCCTCAGGATCGGTCAGAAAGAGGCCCGTGGATAAAACAGAAGATGCCCATCAGAGCAGGAAGGTTGCAGAGGGCCTGACTCCGTGGAGCATCACTGCGTTGTTGGAGATGAGCCATAGGTGTTTATTACAATGTATCTGTAGGCTCACCTGTGGGAAGGAGAGCACCGTGAGGGCCCTGACCCTTTGCAGAGAGGACTGGAGCTGGACTTTGAAGGAAGCAGAGCCTTTCTTAAACAGAGGAGGTGTGAGGAGGAAACATTAGGTGGACTGGAGGAGGACAGTCTAAGGAAAACCGGAGATGGGAAAAGATCATGAACTGGAATTCCCTGACGGTCCAGCGGTTAAGACTCCACGCTTTCACTGCAGAGGTCACGGGTTCAATCCCCGGGGAACTAAGATCCCACAAGCCATGCAGCGCGACCAGAAAAAAAAGATCGTGAACTGCCTGGTTTGTGTGAAAGCAGGGGCATGGGAGGGTGCTGGCTGAAGGTGGGTTTTAGCTAGCAGGTGGTCAGTAACAAAGTATTTTGAGCAGGGTGCTCATAATTCAGTCACTTTAAAGGTGAATCTGTTGCTTCCTAGTGGCAGGTGTTAAAATACTGCCATATCATGCTGAGGTAGATTGTAGGTGAATTGATAATGAATTTGTGTTATTCTATTTTAGTTTTTTAAAAAGTATGGTTATATGGGGGGTGGGTAAATAAAACAGGATGGATAATTGCTAGAGCTGGCTGATGTGAGAGTTTATTATATGGTTCTCTCTACTTTGGGATATGTTCAAACATTTCCATAATAAAAAGTTACATTAAAAATAACAAAGTTGGTTACACAACATTGTGAATGTAGTTAATGCCACCGAACCGTATACTTGGAAACGGTTAAGACGGTAGAATTTTGTGTTTTGTATTTTGCCACATTACCTACGAAGGAGTAACATCAGAGTGTGGCTTGCAGCCACAGAGCCCACTGCTGAGGCCTCTTCAGGCATGTTTTTATGGGATGAAAGGTCAAGGGAGATCCTGGGCTCCTGCTTTTGTCCTGAGGGGGAAGTTCCAGGTAAAATATTAGAACCACACCAGTTGCGTCGCTTCATGGTTTTGCTAAGAGGAAGCTCAGTCTTAATTAGTGAAGTCTGAATAATGTAATATTTTTAAAGTGTTATAAATATTCTTTTCTTATAGTCACCTGCTGCTTATATAATTGCCATAGACTTGGTTTCTTCACCCACAAAATAAGGATAACATTTGTTATCATTTATCAAAATAGGGATGATAACGTTTGCAATTGTTATGAAGTTTGAATGAGATAATGAATATGAAGAAATCCAGCACCATTCCCATCTCCCCACACTTCTGCGTATCCTCGTTCAGAGCTAGGTTTGCAAAGTTAATGGCTTCTTTAATGGACAAATCACAGTTGATACATTAATAACTATTCCTGTGTAAACAAGCATATCTAAGTGGCTGACAAAGGATGTTTTCTCAGTATTTACTCTGTCATTTTTTTAAAATAAAAAAATACGAGTAATCACATGCTAGACAAATTTTTAAAAAGGAGGAAGAGCTCATGATTTTATCCCTTTAATATCACGATTTTATTTTACTTTGTGACTGTTGTATTTACAGAAATAATTTTCCTAGCTCATATTTAAAAAAAACAAATTGTAAACCTAAAAGTCAACTCATTCTGTCCATGTTTTAAGAGACACAAACTCTGACCTTTTCCAGTAGTTTTTTGCTGCCCAGGACCTCGGCATATACTCTCATTGCTTAACTGGGAACTCTGAGGCCTCGGGAGGGACAGTAACTTACATACAACTAGGATGGGAGCCAGAGCTAATCCCCTGCGTCCTGATTCCCAGTGGACTGCTTTCCCCACTGCCTCAGTAGAATCCAGATGAATGAGGTTTTCTGGTACTTGTTCCAGTAGGAAGAGGACCAGTTTCACGCATAATTCTTCATGACTGCCCGTAGCATTTTAATTGCTCGCTATTGTGTCAAAATATTGTCCCCCTGACAGTTGGGATAATGTAAATAGAAAGCAAGAGGAAATAGAAAATTGAGTAAATTTGCAAGAAAGCAAGAATGCCTTTGAAATACCTAAAAGACTGACTTACTATCATCAGGAAAACATTTTGATCTCGTGCGTTGTCATGTGTGATATTTGGGGAGGTAGTGATTTCTTGAAGATAGAACCTGTTAAGAATGAAGGAAGAGAGCTCCAGCTCCTGCCGGCCCATCTTCCCAGCCATCCCCACTTCCACACTGAGTGAATTTCTCTGCGGGGCTGGTTTAGGGAAACATCATATCCACGGTTGCTCATTCCCATATCCTTCTGCTCTCTCTCATCTTTATACCTTTGCTTATTCCTTGTTTCAAAAACTTCCTGGATTTTTGGTCTCTGCACCAGGCTTCTTCTCATAAAACTTAATGCAAGAAACAAAAAAGAAGTTAAAACCCACAAAAGATGCACCAGTCAATCAAAGGAAGGGTCTTAACCTACTTGAAAGCTGGTGACCGGGCTTCCCTGGTGGTGCAGTGGTTGAGAGTCCGCCTGCCGGTGCAGGGGACGCGGGTTCGTGCCCCGGTCTGGGAAGATCCACATGCCACAGAGCGGCTGGGCCCGTGAGCCATGGCCGCTGAGCCTGCGCGTCCGGAGCCTGTGCTCCGCAACGGGAGAGGCCACAGCAGTGAGAGGCCTGCGAACTGCAAAAAAAAAAAAAAAAAAAAGCTGGTGACTGGAGAAAGTATCACACTTTACAGGAATCATTGCCTCAGATTGTTTTCCACAGCATTCATTCAATGCCAGGAGACCGTGGAGCATACCACAAAATTTGTGTGGAAAGTTTGACCCAAGAATTTTTATATTCAGCCAAGTTTTGTTATATAGAAAAATAGCAGTGTTAGCAGTGTTCTTTAAAAAAAAAGGAGGTAGGGATAAAGCATGAACTCTAGGAAAGGCCCATGAACCTTTCTTCAAATACGTACTTAATGACAAAAATCCAGTTGAGTCAAGGGATCAACTGTGTCACTTCATACATTCAGCAAATGTCTATCGACTGCCTGTTGTGTACCAAGCCCTGTTCTAGGCACAGGGAATGTAGACGTCTACATTCTGGTGAATAATGGCAAAGCCATCTGTCGTTTAGAATAAATAGTCAAGGCCAAATAATTGTCAAGAATAAAAAGAGAAGGTAAATGTTATAAAACATGGGCCTGTAGAAACATTCATAGAGCAAATAGAATTGAGTTTGGGTAGGCGTACTTTCTCATCTTATTTGGGAGCCGGAGATATGTCTAAACATCAAGAAATAGAGGTTTAAGTATATGATGTAAAATTAGAAAGAACTTGAAAAAAAAAAAAGAAAGAAGATGCAGTATAAACCCCCAAGGCAACAGAAAAGACAATCCATATAGCAAGAGATAAAAACAACAACAAAGCGTTAATAGCTAAAACCATAAAATAAGATGACCAGTTTCAGACTACACATCTATACTGTCAATAAATCCCAATAGAATAAATACCTATTAAAGTAAAAAGACTCAGATTGTCCCCCAAACCAAAACCCTACTATGTACAATATTCAAGGAATATTGGACAAAAACAGATCCTGCGTTTCTAACTATGAGAAAACTAAGTTTGTGATAGAAATGCCAGAAAGTTGAGTTCAAGACACATGGCGTGGGACGTCCCTGGTGGCGCAGTGGTTAAGAATCCGCCTGCCAATGCAGGGGACACGGGTTCGATCCCTGGTCTGGGAAGATCCCATATGCCGCGGAGCAACTAAGCCCACACACCTAGAGCCCATGCTCCGCAACAAGAGAAGCCACCACAATGAGAAGACAGAGCACCGCAATGAAGAGTAGCCCCGACGCATCGCAAGAGAAAGCCCGCGTGCAGCAACGAAGACCCAACGCAGCCAAAAAAATAATTAAATAAAATAAAAGACACACGGCGTAAATGGCTGTAGAGGGAAACATCATAACAACAGAGTGTACAGTCCACAGTGAGGCCATAACAGGTAAACCTGGGGCCAAAGTACTGACCGTATAAAGGCAGGAAGTGCCAGGAGAAACAGAGACTGGGCAGAAGGAGGGGACTGTGACTTGCCTTAGCCCACAACGGGTCGGGGATATGGAAAGTAAAACAAGCATGTGCAAGAGTCAGAGATCTCCTTACTCAGTTTTTTAGCTGAGATATCACCTCCTCAGAGAGGCCTTCCCTGACTACAGTCTACAGTAGCTTCCCCAGTCACTCTCTACCATACTACCTTTTAATTATCTTTGTAGTACTCATCACTGTCTGCTGACCTCTATTGGTTTATTGTCTTGTTTTTTTGTTTTTTTTAAATTATTTGGCTGAAGTCTCTATGCAAGAGGGACCCTGTTTGTCTTGTTTACTGCCGTAGCCCCAGGGCCTAGAACAGAACAGTGCCTGGCAGATAAGTCATTCTTGATTAAACAGATACCTACTAAGTGTCTGGTATATGTATGAGTGTATATATGTATATCTGGTTCTAGGTGCTCAGAATATTTCCATGAACAAAACAGAGCCCCTTTCCTCGTGGAGTCCTCATTTCTAGCAGAGAGAGTATGGAAGATAGTAACCATAATAAATAAGTCATGTATAGAATGTTAGAAGAGCTGGGAGAGCTGCCTTAAAGGAATGGTGAGGGAAGACTTCCTTGAGAAGGAGACCTTCGGGCACATGTGACAGGAGGCTTAGCCGTGTAGGCCTCTGAGGCAAAAGTTCCAGTCAGAGGAACACAAAAGAATGGGGAGCATTAATATAAGGTTGTAAAGACAAGCGGGGCCTTGAACAGCAAGTGAAGATGCTGGGTCTTATTCGTGAGACTAGAGGTAAAAAACTGGTCTCAGCGTGGTAAGCTCTTTTCCCCCGATCAGAATCAGTTGGAGCAACACAAGGAATTTAAACTGAAATGTGACCTTGAGCCAAGCTACTGATCATGGGCAGTTTTGCCTTGGTGTAATATAAACATTCGTCCTTGTTTTATATATTGTTCTGAGGGTTACAATGTGTGCTGATTTCAGTTACTAAAATGTCCATTTAGAACATTCATTAGCACAGATGAATTCAATTATTTCAAATATAGAAGCAAAATACTGTGCAGAATGAAAATATTCGATATAATTAGGCTATTAATGAAAACACTTACATACGCCTGCATGACTGAAAATGAAAACTTAACAGTCTCAAAAGGATGGCGCTAAATATTTACATATCTGTCTGAGATGCACATTTTCAGGTGCTAAAAATATTTATTGTTAATTACTGGAAGGGAAGTCTAGGTTTAATGTAGTAATAAACTTCCATATATTTGTCTCACACCAAAGTCAAAGCCAGTTTTGTAAAGCATTACAGGTAGCCTTTGAAATGAGAACTACTGCTGACATAAAAGGAGACTCTTCCCAGGCAATTAACTGTACCTATTTAGTGAGGGAAAAGTTTTACAGAATGATTAGGAAATGAGAAAGTTGGCACGTTGGCTTTTATATCTAAATTTTGCATACACGTCTTAAAATTTTCCCTCTAAAGTGTAGCATTCTTGAGGCATTGAGACTGAGTTATATCGAAGTACAGCCACATTTTCTTGGCTAAAGCAAGTCACAAGATCATCCCAGACTTAAGGAGAAGGGACTGCCCAACACAAGGGCGTAAATACCAGGACATGTTCTGTTGGGGGCCATCCATGTAGCCGACTACTCCACGTGGAGGGACATACGAAGTGTGGAATAAATGCTCTCTGCTACCACTGTTGCTAATGCCACTAGCATATACCTGTCTAAGTGGGATGGGGGGCTTGGTCTAAGCATAGTAAGCTCTTTTCCCCAAGTGCTTTCTTTCCGATGAGAATCCCTTTTCTCACCTTCCCTGCCACTTCAAAATAAAGTCGGAAGAAGACAGATCAGTGATCAGATTTGGTGGGAAATCTGAGGCCAGTTTTTGTCTGAAAGCGTGTTAATTCCTTGCCTGGCAGTGTACCCCTGTCCCCGAGCTCCCCTTGCTGCCTTTGGGTGGTAGCATGATGATTCTGGGCCCGTACAGCTGACTGTAGCCCTCCTTCCTCACGCTGTAGCCTTGCTCTGTGGTTGTGTCCATATGGTAAATTGCCTTCCTGCCATTGTGGCTGCAAACCAGCTCAACCACCCAGGTGGCTGTGAGTCCTGCGAGTCCCCTCTGGTCCTCCTCTTTGGGACTAGTCATTGCTTCTCCTCGGAGTAGTTGATGAAGGAAGAGCTGTGCCACTCGCATCAGTTAGGATCATTTCTCACAAAGGGCCACATTTTGAAATAAACGAACTAGAGAAAAAGGCATTTGGGATCATCTGTGCATTTTCTTATGTGTTTGACTTCTTCATTATCGGAGACGGTATTTTTGTTTCATTTCAGCACATGGGCCCAGACTCCATGGAGCTTACGCTCGTCTTACGCCAATTTTGAGGGAAAATGTCTTTAGCTCTCACCCTGTGCGGAAATCAGAAGCATGTGATGTGTTGTAATTTAGCTAAAGCAAATGGTGGTTTTTCCCTAGAACTTGCAACAATTGCTGTGAATGAGCAAATGTTTATACAAGGTGTGAAATTAAGTTTCATGTGGTCACAAAATGTGAGTCCTCACCAGCGGCTCTGAAATCGTGTTTATATTTTGGGTAACAATTTCAGCGGTGCTCTTTGTCGCAGGCAGGAGCCCTGCTGCTCCGAGAAATGATCCCCTTGTCCAGATTTAGCTCTTGATAAAGAAAGCTAGGCTGGAGCTTCTCTGGATCTGGAGCCGGGAGTCCCACCTTTAGGGCTGCCTTTTCGTGAGCATGAAAACCAGATTCCAAGTCGGAGGGAGGGGGGCTAACCCCTAAAATAAACCTGGTTTGCATTCTGAATTTGCCTGCTTTCCTGGAAGGTGTGTTGCAGGTAAAGGGTGTGATCTTGCCAGGGCCGTGTGTGCAGAGCTCTGGGACACCTAAGACCAGGGCTGTCTCGTTGGAGACCAGGGTTACCAGGGGCTGGGGGGGAACTGAGGTGGTGGATGCCCCCTGTGGTTCTCTGCTCCAGGTAGGAGATTGGGGGTAAAGGGTCCTGGGGTTTCACTTATTGAGCGTTATCTCTGCGACCAGACAGCTAGAGCTGAGGGCCAGGGTTGGGGTGGGAGTCCAGCTGGGCTCGTGATAATGGTTAAAAGAAGGCAAATAGGAGGTAGAGATTGGGAAGTTGGAAGAGACGGACGGGAGGCTTCGCAGAGGGTACTTGCTGGACTTTGTTAGTACACTGAAAAGAGCCTTTTCAGTTAAGGGGGTGAGCTGGAGCACTAAGCTGGGTGGGAGCTCAGCTGGAAGAGGCAGTAGAACCTTGGGCAAGTCCCAGCTACTCCGTCTCTTCAACAATTAAATGGGGATGAAAGAAAGTGTGTGGACTAGCGCAGGGGTCACATGTTAATAGCAATTAGAGCTAATAAACAAATTCAGCAAAGTTGTAGGATGCAAGATCAATACACAAAAACCAGTTGTATTTCTATACACCAGCAGTTAACAAGCAGAAAACAAAGTAAAGAAAACAATTCCATTTATAATAGAATCAAAAAAAGAAAGAAAGAAAGCCCTGCTGATTTCTGGTGAAAACCTGGGATTTAATCCTTGCTTTTAAAATGTGCAAATTCTGTCAAAAAATTTAGGTGACTGAAGCTCTTCCTCCAGGGTTTTATTTCCTAATCTGCTCCATTGAACTGTTTCTTCCACTAACAAGGAATTAAATTGTGTCTTTGCTGACTGCTGTCTCCTGCAAGAAGTGTCAGAATTCCCTGAACTAAGAAGGCTCTCCTTAGCAGCAGTGAAGTAATAGTTAAAGCTCAACGTCTCTTGTGCCTTTTTGAAAAAATGGGACTAGGCACGCTAATGTTTCTCTACAGCTTTCCCACCAAACAGTCAAAACCCATTTTAAAGAGAGAGTTTCCAAGAAGAGCAAAATTCACAAAACGATTGAATATTGTGCACTGATTTTTTTAAAGAACTAATTGGGAAGCAGCAGTGTCTCCTGTCAGAGTCTTCTTGGTAAGTGAAGAGTGATATATTATTTTGTACCCCTTACCTTTTTGCCCTAAGGTCCCATGTGTTTTATGGAAAGACAAAGTGCAGACACATGAAATAGCTTGCTGTGTACAAGAACTGGTGCTGCCAGTCTGTTTTCGGCTCTCCTGAATGCTAGAATCTCTTTATCGGTGCAACCTTCTGCTGATTACAGTAGCCTGTGTTTGGGGGTCAAAATCAGGTGTGCCCTGAGTGAGAGGAAATTTTTGCCTGGTCCAGCATTTGATATTTAATGAACTCGGTGGCCGGTTCATTTCTAAGCAGTTTAGTGCTTATAGCTATGGCTCTCGTTAGGCAGCAGCTCGATTTCTCTCCTCTCCCCTCCCCTCTACCCAATGTTAAGGCTGTTTTATATATCCTCCCCGCAAGAAACAGTGATTTTCTTGTTAGTGATATATTTGTACTTTTGGCAATTTGAAGACCAAAAGTCATTTAAAGAAATAGTTACAGTTTGAATAAATATCGTATATTAACGCATATATGTGGAACCTAGAAAAATGGTACAGATGAACCGGTTTGCAGGGCAGAAATTGAGACACAGATGAAGAGAACAAACGTATGGACACCAAGGGGGGAAAACAGGCGGGGGGTGGTGGTGGTGGTGTGCTGAACTGGGCGACTGGGATTGACACGTATACACTGATGTGTATAAAATTGATGACTGGGACTACCCTGATGGCGCAGTGGTTAAGAATCCGCCTGCCAATGCAGGGGACACGGGTTCAAGCCCTGGTCTGGGAAGGTCCCACATGCCGCGGAGCAACTAAGCTCGTGCACCACAACTACCGAGCCTGCACTCTAGAGCCCGCGAGCCACAACTACTGAGCCTGCGTGCCACAACTACTGAAGCCTGCGTGCCTAGAGCCCGTGCTCCGCACAAGAGAAGCCACCGCAGTGAGAAACCTGCACACCACAACGAAGAGTAGCCCCCACTCACTCCAACTAGAGAAAGCTCGCGTGCAGCAAGGAAGACCCAACCAGCCAAAAATTAAAATAAATTAATTAATTTTAAAAAATAAATTAAATAAAATTGATGGCTAGTAAGAACCTGCTGTATAAAAAAAAATAAAACTCAAAAAAATGTAAAAAAAATTAATAAATGAGTATCTTTCCCTTGGGAAAAAAAAAGAAAGAGAAATAGTTACAGTTTGAGCTGAGATTGTCAATTGGAGATCCATATAGTTTTACTTTGTTTTCAATAAAAAGTTGAAATGTCAGTATGGGCAGACCAAGCAGCCTGAGGAAAAAGAGATCCTATAGAATCCTGTGGGTGAGTGGATTTTATGATCTGTCTATCCATTCATCCATCTGTGTATCTGTCTTCCTGGGGTCAGGTGCTACTCTGCAAGGAGGTAGGTAACATGGTCTAGTGCAAAGAACCCTGTCCGAAGGTAAGGAATGTTCTGGGATAAGTGACTCTGCCACGAGCAGATGTGTTTCCAGATGTGTACCCTCCAGACTGGTACAGATGTGTACCCTGGTACAGATGTGTACCCTCCAGACTGGTACATTTGTTGGAATTGAAGAAACTACATTGACACGTCATTATCATGCAAAGTCCATAGTTTACAAAGAGTTCACTCTCGGTGTTGTACATTCTATGGGTTTTGACAAATGTGTAATTACATGTGTCCGCTATCATAGTGTCACACGGAATAGTTTCACTGCCCTAAAAATTATCTGTCCTCTACCAATTCTTCCCCAATAATTTTGTTAATGTTTTATTTTTTTTTAAGTTTTTTAATGGAGAATTTCGAGCATACACAAACTAGTTCTTTCTCCAGTCTCTCTCTTCTTCCTTTCTTTCCTTTCTCTCTTCTCTCACAATTTTGTTGCTGTTGTTGAAGAGACCAGGTTGTTTGTCCTATAGTTTCCCGTGGTCTGGGTTTTGCTGATTGCATCCTCAAGGTTTTCTTGATCATGTTGCTCTATCCTCTGTATGTACTGTATAGACTGGCAGTTGGATCAAGAAGCTTGGTCAGTCATGTTTGATTTGCTTGTTTTGCCAAGGCTACTTCATCAATGCTATTGTCTTCTATCAGGAGGCACAGAATGTCTAGTTGTCTCTCTTTTCTGATGATGCCAGCAGCTGTTTATGGCCAGTGTCTAGAGTCATTAGGGCGCAGAGTGGTAATATTGGGCTGGCCGAAAAGTTCATTCAGGTTTTTCCATAAGATGTTAGAGAAAAACCCGAACAAACTTTCTGGGCGATGCAGTATATTAATACTATCACTCCTTTGTTCATCTACTCGCCGGAATGCTTCTATAAGGATTCACTCCCCTCAGTCAACTGCTTGGTTATCCAGTGGTGCAACTTACTTAGGACAGGCAGAGTAAATGCTTAATTTCCCTTTATCCATCAGTTTTCAAAGTAGGGTTGATTCTCTAGCATCCATCAATAATAACCAATTCACCGTTTTTCTAATTATTTTTAAATTAAAGTTTAAAATTTTTGGTCAGGAACACTCATTTTTGAGATGGCTTAGGTCCTTCCTATGGACCTAGAGCAGCCCACGGCTACTGGGGAGCTGAGGGGTGGAGTGGATTCCAGAACCCCCACTAGAGAGAGTGGGGGGACAGGCCTTCTTCAGGGGCCGGCCAGAAGAGCAGGTTGGTCTGCACCACCGAGAGCCTGTAGCGGGTGGGCTGGATAAATCACATTGCCCTAATTTGGGTTTTTAAGGAGCTGGAATACTCCTTAGCAATCAGCTGGACCAAATTACTTTCTTTGGATCTTTCTCTTCTTTTCAATCGTGTTAAAATTCACATAATCTAAAATTTATCATCCTAACCGTTTGTAAGTGCACAGTTCAGTGGTATTAAGTACTGTCACATTGTTGTGCAGCCATTAGCACCACCCAGCTCCATAACAGACCAACTTGCTTTTACACTCGAGGAAAATGAGGCCCTGAGAGACTGTATAAGGCTAAGCAGTCACGGCAAATGGAAACCAAATTTTCCATCTTTCAATACATTTCCGTTTCCAGAAACCAGGCCTTGACCTGACTGCCTTGGGTTCTGGAGCCGTCACTTCCTTATCTGACTCATTCAGTTGCTACTTGACTGCTCTGTGATAGCCACAGGGACCCCAGTCAGAGGACGTGTCACAGGCGGAGTGTTCCTGCAGAAGCAGCTTTTGAATAGGGTTCCAGAAACCAGGACTGGATGAACGAGCTGCCTAAGGGTTAACCTTCCTAACTCTGGCTTGGCAGGGCTGTAAAGAATTCTGCTCAGGTTCATCCTTGCGACTGACATCAAAGTAGTACAGCTGCTACTAGAGTCCCAATTAGTGCTTTTCCTGTTTAAATGGAGCTCCTGCAAGTAGAATCTTGAAATAACTGTGTTGTGATCAGGGTTTGGGAGAGCAAAACGGGCGGTGGGGGGAGGGGGGCCTCTTTTATAATTACAGCATTCTTACATAATGATCTGTTTTTTAGTCTTTCCTGATTAGATAATAGCACTGTAGATTACATTCAGAACCAGTTTAGTTTATTGCTGTGTTTGTTATTTGGTTGGATGTCTTTTGGTAGCTATTTCCATAATCACTGCAAACAGTTTATATTTACAGATTTTTAAAAAGCAAGTGATGAGGCAAATTAGTCAAAAGTTCAGCTTATCAAGGAAGAAAAGAGACTTTGAAGATACTTCTTTGCTCACTTCCCTAGATTGCCTTGTTTATCCCAGCAGGATTGGTTTTAATCCATTGGCACGGCCTATCAGTAATGGAAGATTGGATTAGTGATAACATTTGTTCACTGTTTGGTTTCAGGACTAGCATTCGATTAATCCTATCACTCATCCCAGTAATAAAATAACCTAATCCACCTCCCCCCCACCCATGTCTGTTTCATTTTTCTTTTTTTCCTCTTGGCCTTTGATTTTTTTAAAAATTTAAATTAATTTTTATTGGAGTATAGTTGCTTTACAATGTTGTGTCAGTTTCTGCTGTACAGCAAAATGAATCAGCTGTGCATATACATATATCCCCTCCTTTTCGGATTTCCTTCCCATTTAGGTCACCACAGAGCATTAAGTGGTTCCCTGTGCTGTGCAGTGTGTTCTCATTAGTTATCTATTTTATGCATAGTATCAATAGTGTATATATGTCAGTCCCAATGCATCCATCTTTATTAAATTCCTTCTTGAGAAATTCTGTTCATTTTGATTTCTGGCTCCCTAGCATCGCTTTGGATTTGGACTCTGCTTTCCAGAGTATTTACCAAGCCTCGGGGCTTCATGTCTTTTGAGAATCGTTGGCCTTTGATTTTAATATCATAACTTATCACCAGCTGATTAGGATAATGGAGAAATAACTGAATCTCTTGCATCATAGCATTTTAGAGTAGGGGTGGGGTTGGATTCCTGGGCTTAGTGAGAGACCAGAGGCTGGTCCTTTCCGGGCTCTCAATTTAGCCAGGTGAACTTGGGCCCACAAGACTTTGGTTCACCCCAGATTCTTCACTTTTAACTATGAGAAGTTGGACTAATGTAGTTCTAAGATCTCTTTTAACTCCTCTCTGTAATATATATTACATATGTATATATGTAATATATATGTAATATAACTCTGGTCCGTATAGAACCTTCTGTCTCCACCAGTTCCTCTGCCCTCACACCCCTTCCTACACAAGCTGCCGACCTCACACCCCACAGTCCTCCATCACAGACCCTGCTGAGTGGAATAGCTGTTGGCCCTGAGAAAGACAGAGATGCTGCCTAGATCCCCTCAGTTCTTAGGCCTTCTCCCTTGGAAGACTGGCAGCTTTCCTGTTATTTGGGTCTGCAAGAGACATCTGGGTGTCCTGCCAATGAACTCCCTCATTTTCCTTTAGTTTTAGTGAATTCCTGTCCCTTGCACCTGAAACCATGAAACTCAGATTGGGACTTGAGCCCATGGTCTTTTTTTTTTTCCCCCCACGGTACACGGGCCTCTCACTGTTGCGGCCTCTCCCGCTGTGGAGCATAGGCTCCGGATGCGCAGGCTCAGCGGCCATGGCCCATGGGCCCAGCCGCTCCACGGCATGTGGGATCCTCCCAGACCAGGGCACAAACCCCTGTCCCCTGCATCGGCAGGCGGACTCCCAACCACTGCGCCACCAGGGAGGCCCCAACCCATGGTCTTTTAACTGAGATCACACACCTGCTCTCAGGACTTAATGAAGCTCATGTTCTTGATGTCTCGCAGAAAGAATTCAGTGAGAGACACAGTGATAGGTTAAGAACTGGCTTTATTTAGAGAGAAACACACTCCACAGAGTGTGGGCCATCTCAGAAGAGACGAGAGAGGCCCCAGGGTACCGGGGTTGTCAGTTTTTATAGGGATGGGTAATTTCATGGCTAATGAATAGAGGAGTATTCCAGCTGTTTTGGGGAAGGGGCGGGGATTTCCAGGAATTGGGTCACTGCCTACTTTTTGACCTTTATGGTCAGACTCGGAACTGTCATGGCACCTCTGGGTGTGTCATTTAGCGTGCTGACGTGTTACAGGGAGCGTATACTGCTGCTCAAGGTCTGGTGGAAGTCTCCTCTGCCATCTTGGGCCTAGTTGGTTGTAACCAGTTTATGTCATGTCCTATGGCTGTGTCGTTCTTTTAAAGGTTATACCCTGCCCCCTTCCCTCCTGTTTCACACCCAGTCGATCCCAAAGCCATCTGTATCCTCATCATGCCCATGTGTTTCTTGTCTGTGTCATTCCTTATCTTGTCCAGTGTTCCACGTGGATGTTTCTCTTTGCCTCTCTAGACCAGGAACTCTTTGAGGGCAGGGCTTGTATCATGTTCATCTTTGTGCCCCCAGTGCTTTTGACAGTACAGGATGTGGTAAATGTTGGTTAAAAGAATGAATGACTCTAGACACAGCTACTTTTTAAACTGAAACCAAGAGAGATAATATTTGCTCAAACTTTATGAAGCTTGTTTATTTAGAAGCAGCAACTGGATGAGAACTCAGGACGTTTTATCAAACTTGTGCTTCCCTGTAGCCATTGGTTTTAGTTTTAGTCTCCTTTCTTCTCTGTTTGTTCTTTCCTTGGTGTTCTGGTGAGACAGGAAGGGAGCCAGGCACAACCTTTCAAAGAAGGACACAGCCATAGGACATGACATAAGCTGGTTAGAACCAACTGGGTCCAAGATGGCAGACGAGTTGACTTCCACTAGACCTTGAGCTCCATTATATGCTCATTAACACATCAGCTAAATGCCACACCCACAGGTGCTGTGACAGTTCTGAGGTTGACCATAAGGTCAAAAAGTGGGCAGTGACCCAATTCCTGGAAATCTCCGCCCCCTTCCCCAAAATCTTTGGACTAATCCTCCCACTCCTTAGCCTGTGAAATTACCCAGCCCATAAGAACTAACCCCCCTATATGTGGGGGGCCTCTCGCCTTCTGAGATGGCTCACACTGTCTGTGGAGTGTGTTTCTCCCAGGGCTGCTCTCACTTTCTGAGACTGACCACATTCTGTCAATGGAATATGTACCTCTCTAAATAAACCTGCTTTCACTTTACTGTGGCTAGCCCTTGAATTCTTTCCTGCACGAAGCCAAGAACCCACACTTGGCGGTCCTGAGACCTGGGACATGACCATCCGCATGTGTCCCAGTCTTTCCTGCCCTCTTTTCTGGCAACACTAGCATGTAGCTGAACTTGTCTTTGCTTCTGCCCACTGTCTGTTGGAGGAATTAATAAGCAATGGGGTTGGCCAGCAAGCTTAAAGGAAAAGTAACACGGTCTGGACAGCCCACTAACCACATTCCTGTATATACTCTTTGTAATATAGAGGGGTGACTGCTTACAATATTAAAAATTAGGGGAACTTATCATAATAGAGGTGTGATGCTAACCTGTTGTTTATTCGGTGATAAAATGGGAGATACATTCCTTTTTAAAAATATTGGCTCCACGATACTATACAAACATACTTGAGTATTCAGCAGTCCTTTTCCAACTCACATATTAAAGGATAAAAAATAAATAACAGTAACCAAAACAAGTTTTACGAATGACCGCAAAGTAATTAAGTTTCTTTTTATGGCTTTTTACATTGGCTTAAAGGTCAGCATGAAAATAGATGAGAGTTAACTTTAGAACCAAGTGTATCAGGCAGAAAATCGCTTAGGTTCCATTGATCACCCACTCTCACCAAAGTTTTTATGCCTGAATCACGCAGTTCTCCCCGGCACCTTTTGGGTTTGCTGTTCTTAAAAAAAAAAAAAAATGTAGACGCGCTTCTGAACTGATGGAAAATGGAGGCGATAAATAGAAAACCAGCACTGAGGAAGTGATCTCAGATGCACTGACTAGTGAAGGGACAAATAGAGGGTGATCATGGGAGCACAGCTGAATCGGGGAGAAAGTACCCAGTGCAAAAGTAGTGCCCGAGAGATGAACTGGATGAGAATTTATGCTGCTTGAGTTAACCCATTCTCTCCTGTTAACCCATTTTTCTCTCCTGTGCTACACCATTGGGCATGTGGGCACAAGGAGGCCCCAGTGGGCGTACCGGACACCCCAGATCACACAGTCAAGACTCAAATTCTGCCCTTGACTGGCTCCACATCTCTGGACAGGTCACTTCCCTTTGGGCCTGAGTTTTCTCATTTTTTAAATGAAATAATTAAATTTGGCAACTCCAAGCCCCTTCTCACTGTAAAAACCCTATCTGCATGGTTAGATATAATCACACATCCTGACTGACTAGGGTCATGGACAACCTAGCCTAGTAGTAGTACAGGTGGAAGGGAATGGAAGTCAGTAGATGGACTCCGTATCACGTGGGAGCCCCAGGTTACTCCTGTTTGATCTGTATAGTCGGCCCTCCGCATGTGCAGATTCAACCAACTGCGGATCGAAACTATTCAGAGGAAAAAAAGTCTAGCAAGTTCCCAAAAGCAACAAAGCATTTAATTGTATTTACAACTATTTATTGAATGCATAGCATTTACATTGTATTAGGTATTAAGTAATCTGGAGATGGTTTAAAGTATACGGGAGGATGTGAGTAGGTTACATGCAGATACCGCACCGTTATCTAAATATAAGGGACTTGAGCATCTTCAGATTCTGGTGTCTGAGGGGGGTGTCCTGAACCAAGCCCCTGTGGATATCAAGGGACGACTGCCTATCAGTTAAGCCTGGTACCTTACTCCACACGTATCAGAAACCCCAGTATAACTAACTCAAACAGCAGGGCATTTTATTTACAAGACAATTTATTATAACAGGAAGTTCAAAGATAGGGAGTGTGCTGTGGTGTACTATATTTAATCGAATCTAAGATGTCACCAGCTGTAAGAGGTACCCTCGTTTTACGTTCCACTGAAAAAGAAAAATCTCCGCCAGTTAAACTATGACACACTATTGATGGTAAAAGGCATCTGGTTTGAGAGGCGATGAAATGTGGGGGAGGGATGTATCTTCTTGTTCTGGGCATTTGGGTGTTTGCAGTTTTTTATTGATATATTAAATTGTTTATAAATTCTGTAATAGTAATGACTTTCTATACATTTCAATATAGAAAAGTACATAATCCGTTTTGGAAAAAAATTCTCAGTTTTTTTCCTCCCAGTTTTATTGAGATATAATTGACGTACAGCACTGTGTACGTTTAAGGTGTACAACATAATGATTTGACTTACATACATCATGAAATGATTATCACAATAAGTTTAGTGAACATCCAGCATCTCATATAGATACAAAATGAAAGAAATAGAAAAAAATTTTACTCCTTGTGATGATAGCTCTTAGGCGTTGCTCTCTTAACAACTTTCCTGTATAACGTACTGCAGTGTTCATTATATTGACCATGTTTACATTTACATTGCATCCCTAGTATTTAATGTATTTACATTACATCCCTAGTATTTATTTATCTTACATAACTGGAAGTTTGTACCTTTTGACCACCATCCAGTTCTCCCTTCCCCCACCCCTGCCTCTGATAATCAGAAATCTGGTCTCTTTTTCTGCAAGTTTGTTTGTTTGTTTTTGAAGTATAATTGACCTACAAGACTGTTAGTTCCTGTTACACAACATCGTGATTTGATGTTTCTGTACACTTCAAAATGATCACCACTGTAAGTCTAGTTACAGTATGTCATCATACAAAGATACGACGTACTTACTGACTGTATTCCCCACACTGCACGTTTCGTACCTGTGACTCATTTATTTTGCAGCTGCAAGTTTGTACCCCTTAATCTCCCCACCTCTTTCCTCTCCCCTCACCCTTTCCTCTGGCAACTGCCTGTTTGTTTCTGTATCTGTAACTCGTTTCTGTTTTATATTTGTTAATTTGTGTTTTAGATTCTTCATTTAAGTGAAATCATGTAGTATTTGTCTTTCTCTGTCTGACATTTCTTTTAGCATAATACCCTCTAGGTCCATCCATGTTGTCACAAATGGCAAGATTTCATTCTTTTTTATGACTGATATTCCTGTGTGTGTGTGTGTGTGTGTACACATACATACCATATCCTTTTTATCCATTCATCTATTCATGGGCAGTTAGGTTGCTTCCACATCTTGGCTATTGTTAATAATGCTGGAGTGAACACAGGGGTGCATAAATCTTTTCTAATTAGTGTTTTTTGTTTTCTTTGGCTAAATACCCAGGAGTGGAATTGCTGGATCATATGGCGACTCTATTTTTAGATTTTTGAGGAACCTCTACACTGTTTTCCACAGTGGCTGCACCAATTTACATCCCCACCAACAGCACACGAGGGCTCCCTTTTCTCCACAGCCTTGCCAACACTTGTTATTTGTTGTCTTTTTTATAATTATTCTGGTAAGTGTGAGGTGGTATCTCGTTATGGTTTTGATTTGCATTTCCCTAATGATTGGTGATGTTGAGCATCTTTTCATGTGCCTGTTGGCCATCTGTATGTCTTCTTTGGAGAACATTCTCAATTTTTTCTAAAGCTGTGAAGTTTGTTTCTGAATGCTTGCTGATGGATTGTATTAGGACATGATATGACATGCTGTTCTTAAAATTCCTTTACAGGTGGATACTAGATAAATGGTGTTGGAACATTCCTTATCTTCCTTCCTGCATACCTTTAGGCTTAATTTTATCATTTTAAATGCTTCAAAACAAATGAAGTCTGTGTTCTTAAGGACCCCACTTTTTATTTGGAATAATGCAGCTGCTTACTCTTTTCCTGATAAAGACCTAGAAAATTTTAGACACTCTGGCCCACTTGCTACTTGATAACGAGGCTTGTATCCAGCTCAGCCTCTTGGCCTTAACCTTCATGCCCACAGTGCCTCTTTTTTCCCTCAGTGGCTGGGAGGTGACCCATTTCCTCCACCTTTCTCCTGAAAAACTTACCATGATTGCATCATACGTTTCCCACTTCTTCCCTTTGTCAGTGGGTGCTAAGTTTGTTCTTGACTTTCTGAACAGGACCAGTGGAGCAAGCTTGGTAGGCTGCCCAGCATCCAGACGGTAGCTTTTGTGGCACGCCAGTTCTTTCTGTGATGTCACCAGGGGTTTTCTCCACCTGTGTCCTCTGGAGCATTGCCCCTAGTTGAGCCTCTCTTCATCCAGCTCAGGGGCTTGGAGAGTTCAGGAGAGAAGGACCGTTAGAATCAAAGGCAATACTCATTCGTTCTTTCAGTGGATGTTTGCTGAGCCCCCCGTGTCCGCAAGGCCCAGTGCTGGGTGCTGGGGAGGACTCACCGCACAGGTGACCCGTCATGTCACCTTGGACTTTGGTGCCCTCAGGAGGAGGGCCTGGCTTTTGAGGAGCTGATTTTTGCTGGAAGTAACGTTTGTTCTTCGCTGCCTTGCAGATATTTCTGCTCTTTGTCCCTTGGCGACATAGACATCCCTGCTTGACTGTCTGTCCCTCTGCTTACAGTACAACATCTCTGAAAATCAGCGTTTGATAGAGGAATAGCCTGCTAAAACTGTCAGTTTTCGGTAAACCTAAAGACACTATTTTGTAGTGAGGACTTGTTCCAATGAGAAATGGAATATGAAATTTGACCTCATTTCCCACGTAAGGAGAAGGGACAGATCATTTTAGTATTCATTCCTCCAAAAGGATCTGAAATAAATATTCGATGGTTCAGACCTCTTACATTTGAAACCTTTAGGTTTGTGATGGAACAAATCCAATTAGAAGATACCTGTATTAGAGCTAAGATGCTTGGGGGGAAGATAGCAATTGCCAATGTAGGATTTTTTTTTTTTTTTTTTTTTAACTGAGAGTGTAGTGGGCCTTGCAGTAAACTCTCCTTTGTCACTTACCTGCATAGTCTGTGTGTTTATGGCTTCATTATCTGTGTAGGGAGTGGCCTGAGCCAGGGCATGTGTAAATCAGACTTCTGATGGTGATTTAAATCTGACAGTGCTTTTGAAATTTTATTTTAGAGAAAGAGGGCCCTTTGCATAGAGCACGGTATAGAGATAACCATAGAGAACTGGGAAATTTTCTTCTCATTTCTGGGAAAAGATTGCAATTAGACAGATCATTATGATGGCCAAAATCCAAGAGTGAATGTCTCTTTTCTTCACCTCCACTTTTCCTTCCCCCCAATCTAGTCTGCTAGCGGTATCTCTAAATTACATGTCACATCCCACCCTTCTATCACCACTAATGTGGCCCGGGTCCAAGCTGCTCCCATCTCACACCTGAAGTCTTGCAAACCCCTCTCACTGGTCTCCCTACTTCCATTCTTGCCCCTACACACAGCGGTGTTTTTCCAACATAAATTCAACTTTGTCCCTAATGATTAGACCTTGCAGTGGCTTCCCATCACATTAAGAACAAATTCCAAACTCCTCCTCCTGGTCTACAAAGGCCTACATAATGTGGCCCCTGCTTAGTTCCATAGCTTCAGCTCTATCCACTTCCCCCTTGACCTCCCCTATGACCTCCCTCCCCACTACACCTCCCCCCCATCACCCCGCACCTGCTCCAGGCTTTTTCCCTGTTCCTGGAACTCTCCAAGCTAGTTCCTGCCTTGAGCCTCAGCACTGTTCCTTCTGCCTCCTCTGCTCTCCCCTGATCAAGCAGCAGGAAGGTACCCCTCACCAATTAACGTTTCCCCTAAATCAGAAATCACCAATATTTGGCCATATTTTCTTTATCTTCTTTTTTCTTTGCTCTTTGCTCTCTTAAAGTTGTTTCTGCTGTAAGGTTTGAAAGCAAATCTCTGACATCATGTCATTTTGCTCCTGAATACTTGTTTCTACAAAATAAGGTCATTCACTTCATAATCACCATGTCATTATCACACTTAAAATTAACAGTAGTTCCCTCACATCATGTAATACTCAGCCCATATTCACATTTCCCCAGTTGTCTTGAAAATGTCCTTTTACAGTTGGCTTGCTTTTTTTTTTTTTTGCGGTCTGCGGGCCTCTCACTGTTGCGGCCTCTCCCGCTGCGGAACACAGGCTCCGGACGCGCAGGCTCAGCGGCCATGGCTCACAGGCCCAGCCGCTCCGCGGCACGTGGGATCCTCCCGGACCGGGGCACGAACCCGTGTCCCCTGCATCGGCAGGCAGACTCTCAACCACTGCGCCACCAGGGAAGCCCAGTTGGCTTGCTTTTTATCAGCATCCAGCCAAGGTCCACACAGCACATTTGATTCTCCTACTCCTCACTTGTCTCCTCTCACCTCCGTTTCTCTTACTGTGCTTTCTGTGATGGCTCTTTGCTCTTACGTTTCTTTTAATTTGGTCTGATTTCTAGAGAGTAGTTCTCACATTTTCCTGAATTTTGTTGGTTCTCATTATATATGTTCTTGTTGTCAGGCCGTCTCACTTCTGAGAACTTCTGTTTCTGATTTGTGCTGTTTTTCCAAACCATCAGTTAGTTGTGTTCTTAATTTCTTTTAGCTCCATGTGAAATAATTGGTTACAGTTTTTATCTGCTTGTGGTCACTTTTTCATGGTGTGGACTACTGGTCTGTTCAATTGCACCTTCTTTTTTCTTGTATTGAGTGGGGCAGGGTCGCATTTCTGTTGCGTCCCGGGGTGGGAAATGGACTTCCCTGATCTGTGGAGGGAGCGTGGCGGCCCAGGTGGCCTCCCCATCTCATAAAGGACCCAGGCATCTGCCTCTCAGAGCTCCGTGCCGTGCAGGCCTTCCAGGGTGCTGGGGGCCCGGCCTTTAGGTGCTGTGTTTGCTGCTGGGCACTTGCTCTGGACGGCCCGCCCTCCTACCCTTCAGGGCTTCCTCTCCTGCTTCATGGGATTGCCACTCCCAGCACACGCCCTCAGGAGTGAGGGACCTGCCTTTCTGAGTGGAGTGTTTGCTGGACGGCTCTATGGCCTGGGCTGACCCATCAGCCCTCGCGGAGCCCTCGTAGGCGTCTGCGATCTTCCTCACTCAGACAGTGAGAAGACGCACTCAATTTGCCAGCTGTTCCAGCCCCAGGTTTCAGGGCTCCCGCTCTGTTAGGGCCCCTGTTTTTGGAGGAAATGTCTCCTGGTGGCCTGGGGGGGTGTGGCCCTGGGGCCAATCAATTGTCCCTTTTCCCCTCCCACCGCCCAGCCTCCCAGCTGCTGACCCTGTGCAGTCCTGCCCACGTATATTCTTTGGTTCGTGGGGAATTGTTAAAATCAAGTTTTACTGAAGGTTTCATCCACTTCTCACTTGTTGCCGTCTAGTCGCTCTAGTTTCCAGGAGATTGAGAGAGATTCCAACAGTTATGCTGGCTCCGTCTCGACGCAGCCACCCTCACGCGCTGCCATCTCGCCCCCTTTGAGCTCTGTGCACGATGCCCATCGCCACCTGAACAGAAGCTTCTCTTCATTCTCTGGTGGTTTGTCAGGGCTGTCTTACTCGCCCCTGAATCCCCACTGGGCTAGAATGGTGGTGGCCCCATGGCAGTAGATGTGAGTCAAGGGCACAGAAGGCCCCACCCCTCTGGCCACCCTATAAATTGTGAAACTTTCCCCAAAAGCTCTAACCCTTTTTACTATGATTATATTACCATGAAAAATAAGTAAAAGAAAAATATTTCTCTAAAATGTTTTGAAAGCCGCTTAAACTAAAAAAATCCAAGATATTAAAATAGTAATGTCATATATACTGACTTAAGTATCATCAGACGTTGTAAAATCTAAAAGAAAGAGGACTGACATCTCAGTCTCTGTCTTGCTGTTATGGAGTCCCTCACTGCACCGTGTGTGTGGACACATACTGTGGCTAAAGACAGAGTAGTAACTGGCGTCTAAGACAGTGCAAACTCTAAATTCACAAAGAGAATGTCTGCATTGGAGAGCCTTCTAATACAGTGGGAAGAAAGACGGCCTTGGAGCCAGAAGCAAAGCAAGATCCTTGCCCTACCTCTGCCCTTAGTAATTACGTGACCTTGGGCCTAATTACGTGACCTTGGGCCTACTGCTTAATGCCACTAGGTTTCCATCCATCAGAAGATAAGGGGGTTGGGTTCCTTTCAGCTCTGATAGATATCTGTTAGCTTAAGACCCATTCCAGCCCCTGTGTATAAGAGTCATGAGACATAAGTGTTTTCTGAGTTGGAGTCTCTGCTATAAATGTAATCTGATAATGAAAGCAGAAGTGATACCTTTAAAAAAAAATGCACTTCGGTTTAATTTGACAATTATCCGTTTGCAAGTAGCCATGGAGCATTTTTTTTGTTGATTCACAGCAGTGCTGTCTTGGGGGACACATTTAAGAGATTTCTTGGTGAAGGACAGTTCCAAAAATAGTAGCAGGCATTTCTGAAATTTTTCAATCAACACCCACAAATTGGAATGGCCCAGGGTTTGTATCTTGAGTAAGCTTACGGCATATTGTTTATTCAAGCACAAAGATTCTTGCATGGAGTAGAACGCAACGTGAGAAGTGTTCGATTCCTGATACAGTGACAGCGGTCACTGTGCACATGGAGCACGTGCTGTGTACCAGACCCTGTGCCAGGCGCTCGTTACAGGCAGTGCCACTCAGCCACGCTCTGAGGAAAATACTATTATCGTTCTTGTTTTACAGATGAAGGAACTGGGATGCGAGAAAGCACACGAGGGCCACACAGCCAGTGAAGAGTGACAGAGGTCAAGTTCTAGCGAGCATTCAGACAGTACTTACTGGGTGCTTTTCTCTAGTCTTAGGACTCTGCATTTATTAAGCCATTTAATCCTTCCAAAATCTGTGTGAGGTTGGTACTGTTATGTTTCCTTAACACATGAGGAAACTGAGGCACAGAGAGGTTAGGTGACTCAGCCAAGGTCACATAGTTAGAGTCAGAGTGAGGATTTGAACTAGGGCAGTCAGTGTCCGGAGTCCAGGTTCTTGTCCGCGGTTCGATGTTGCCCGGCATCAGTACGGTGACTGACACAAAGACTCCAAATTCTTACTTTCAACCACGTCACTGGAAATGCTACTAGAAGAGCAAAAGAATCCTCAGAAACTGTAAAAGTCGTTCTTCCTTTACGTTAGGGACAACATTGAGTTTTTAGCCCTATTGCAAGTGACTTGAAATTCAGCCAAAAGAAAACTTCCACCTGCCCGGTCCTTAAAATCTTGAGTTTGGGATTAGCAGGAATGCACTCTGAATCTCAGGTGACAGAACCATATCGCACTTGTAGATACCCGTGGTCACCAAGAATCATTAAAGACTCCTGAATCTCTGATTATCACCCGCTGTCTTGCTGATGCTTGGCTGCTCTGCACTGGAGCGTTAATATTTGAAAGACAGTAATTTAAAAAGAGAATTCCCCCAGTTTTTTGGGGGAGGAGGGGTGGTGACATCTAAAATTAGTGACATTTTTTATGAGAAATTTGAGAATACGTATCGAAAAATGAGAGTGGCCGAGACGTCATTTAAATGGAATCCTTTATTTTTTGTTGTTTGAACGTTTCTTAACTTTGGGTTTGTGTTTAAGAAAAAGTGAAGCCCGGCGATACTTTTTTTTTTTTTTTAATAAATTTATTTATTTATTTACTTTTGGCTGCGTTGAGACTTCGTTGCTTCGCCCAGGCTTTCTCTAGTTGCGGTGAGCAGGGGCTACTCTTCGTTTCGGTGCGCGGGCTTCTCATCTCGCTGGCTTCTCTTGTTGTGGAGCACGGGCTCTAGGTGCACAGGCTTCAGTAGTTGTGGCTCGCAGGCTCTAGAGCGCAGGCTCAGTAGTTGTGGCGCACGGGCTTAGTTGCTCCGCGGCACATGGGATCTTCCCGGACCAGGGCTCGAACCCATGTCCCCTGCATTGGCAGGCGGATTCTTAACCACTGCACCACCAGGGAAGTCCCGGCAATACTTGCGAACATAAGATAGCCCAAGATTTTGGTGGACACGTAGACCCCACGGAGACAAACCCAGGCTCTGTGTCTTTGCTGGACTCGGCTCCGGGGCCGCCTGTGAGCCAGAGCACTGACCCAGGAACCGTAGATGCCAGAGCAGGGCCGAGACCACCAGATCCAGTGTGACGGCCTCGCCCCGTGGTTATTGAGCTGATTGCTTGCAAAGTCTTCAGTGGTTTTTCAACTTGAAAAGAACAAATTGGAAATAAATAAATTGATCCATTGACCTGTTACAGGAAGGTTCCCACTGTGCTTAGTACCCTCAAATCATTTCAGATAAGGTTGACTAAGCCACACTGTGATAGATTTTCAGGGTAATAAGTGGACCATAAAATGACCATTAACCAACTTGCTTTGTTTATGAGAGGCAGGCTCTTAATGCCACTGGCCTCGTGCTGGAAGCATATTCCACTGTGGTCTGTTTCATCCCTGTGAAGTCATTGATCAGATGAAAATGACCAGTTAGCAAGTAAGTGTTTCCTGGGCTGCAGGCTTTATGAATAATGTGTTCTTCAGTTAAAAACAGCACTTTAAGCAGTTGTTTAAACCTAACCATTTGGGAATGAGGGAGAGAGCTTCATGAATAATTTATTTGCAAAAGAAAAAATTAAGGGATCTGAATTTTTTCACCTTCCCAAACCTTTTTTACATTAAGTGAAAATACCTATAAATGATATAGATCGAGGTAAATAAAATTCGTAATGCATACATGATATCTCTAAGTTTATATACTTTCACTTTTAAAAAACCTTTCCTGAGAAAGGTACAGTCACATAAATACAGTGAGTTTAAAATAACTGAGAATGGAATTGCTGGAGGGGTTGAGGTATTTTAGAATGTAACATTGAACGTGCATTAGCGTAGTGCTGTGGGAAAGCTTGAAATATGGTTAATACATCCTTGTGTCGAAAGGACTCCATCAGAGCAGACCAGTTTGATCGCTTGTGCTTAAACCTTATGCTGTCCACTTTCTAAAACAGTCCACCATCTTATAAGAATTGCACATCCTTGGTTCAAGGTTTAAATAAGAGAGATTGGGATAGGGGTTAGGTACCAACATCACAAGACCACGATCTCCCCACCACCACCACCACCAACTCCCCTCTTCTTCCTCTTGTTCTTACATCATTAAAAATCCCCATGGTGGGCTTCCCTGGTGGCGCAGTGGTTGAGAGTCTGCCTGCCGATGCAGGGGACGTGGGTTCGTGCCCCGATCCGGGAAGATCCCGCATGCCGCGGAGCGGCTGTGCCCGTGAGCCATGGCCGCTGAGCCTGCGCGTCCGGAGCCTGTTGCTCCGCAACGGGAGAGGCCACAACAGTGAGAGGCCCGCGTACGGCAAAAAAAAAAAAAAAAAAAAATTCCCCATGGTGCTTTATTTGTGGGCCTGACAAGGGGCCAAAGTGATTTGCCTTCAGTGGATGAAATTTTCGTTGACCATCTTGGCATTGAAGGAATTAACAAAGGCGCAGATGAGCCGGGATACTGCCTCACAGTCGTACATCGTCACCACCGCCGCCACTACCACCACCTCAGGCAGCTGTTGTTTTTTGAGCAATTACCGGGTTTCAGGCACTGTTCTAAGTAGTTCACACCTTATTTAATCCTAACAACCTTCTGAGCTAAATGCAACCATTACCATCATTTTTTAGTTGAGGAAACTGAAGCTGAGAGTGTTTACTTACTTGCCCAAGTTCCCCAGAGCCCATGTGTTCACCCCTTTCAGCATCTCTGCTGCTTTCTCCATTGCCTCACAGTCAGACTGGAGGGACTTAATGCCAGGTGGGTCACCAGCATCGTATAGGCGCGCACTCACTTAGTCACTGTTCAGTTTCTGGCCCCCATAACAAATTGTTACATAGTCAAGAACCAAGAAGCACGAGCGAGGGCCTCACTGATGTTGCTGTTGTCATTTCCCCAGACTGTCAAAGACCCTCCTGCAGAGCCCATTTTCTTTGGGTTGTCAGGGTAACGCGTTTGGAAACATGCAGCACACACACTAACAACAGCCAGGAGCCAATGCTTACATAACAGGAAAAGAAACCGGAAAAAAAACAACTTTAAGTATAAAGCACAAGGGCTTGAGTTGATGCCTATAACGTTAATAAAATAAATTTGTTTTCTTGTTAGGAATAAATATGCCTGTGTTTTAAAAAGATAGTCATAAAAGTGAATAAAATTAAATTCAGGCATCCAAAGACATAGGCGTGAGGCCTCTGAAACCTTTGCTAACGAGGAAGAGCGCATTGTCCGGTAGTGGTAGACGAATGAGGCCAGGCTGCAGGGACTGAGTCCTGCCCCTTACAGCTGTTGGTATCAGAAATCCTTTTGCCATGACACAGGGATCATGGTTGTTCCCATCTTCTTTTTCTGCTTGCTGCTTCTGGGGGCTTTAAAAAATGTCATGTTTAAGGTGGCGGCCCTCCCATTTTGAGCCAGTCACACTTGAAAAATATACCCTGAAATTATCTAAACTTAATTTCTGGCCATTTTGTTTCAGAAATACTAACCCCAGGGGGTCCTTGTTCTCTCCACTAAAACTTGATCTATTTGGAAAAATTCCATTTGCTCTCTGTAGAAATTGACTGGACATGGCTCCTGTGAATGATACGGTTGTTATTATCCCTGAACACTGTAAAAATGAGCTTTCAAACAGTTGGGTTGGACCCAAACAGAAAGTGATGTATGGCTTGAAAAGGGTCTCGTTGAACATGATGCTTCAATATTTTACTGACCAGTGCAGCACAGGTTTTCGAAATATATGTTCAGTTTTTTGAAGTTTTATCTTTAGAGTAGAAACTTCCTCACAAACCAAAATAGATGAATCCAGCGTGTTCGAATCAATGCTCAAGTGTCATCCACATCTGCAGAATGAAAATCATTAGCCCGTTACTTGAAATCCACATAAAATGAAACCATTTTACTCTACTCTTCATCCAGCTTTACCTCTTCACAGAAGGCAATAGTGCTGAAAATGCGTGTAACTGGATTATTTTTTTTTTCCAAAAGTTTTTCAGAAAATACTAAAGCAGATACCGAGCATGGGGTAGCATCCCGCCTAGATTGAGTTGAGTACGTCCAAGCGTGCATTTAACACAAACTCATTATTCCTCCAAAGTCTGTGCTTGAAAATGGATCGAGGAGATTTCTCCAAACCGTGTGGCATAATTTCAAGTACATTTAAACTATGACCAGAATGTTTTGTTGGAAAAATGAGAGTGGATAAGAATATTGTAAAAACTGCAGTGGAAAAATACAATGACGACTTGTTTACACGTGACTCTAAGAGGCTCTTAAATCTGTCTTTTGGAAGAGTTTACTGGTTCGTAACATTTATTAGTAGCCATATATCTAGGACCGGAAGAGATTCAGAAGGTCTGCATTCTAATCCCAGCTTGGTCTACAACCAGCTAGAAGGCTTTACCCAAGCCTGCCAGCCTCTGTGCCCCAGTTTCACTTCCAAAGAGTAAAGAATTTGGACTAGCCATTCTCCCAGTTGCATTCCAGCTCCAGAATTATATGATTCTTTGGGGGGGCTATTATTATGATTCTTAAATCTGTCAACTCTTGGACTGTATTTCCAAAAATGGCAGATTCACTAAAGTCCTTCTCATGGAGGAAAAAAAGTGCTGGGAGTGACACTGTATGCGCTGTCATCTCAGAGAGTGAGCAAAAAGCCTTTTAGCCTGAGAGCGTTTGGGTCCCAGTGGGCATGCGTGGGCTCTGCTAGCTTAGGTATTTCCCCAGCACGGGATCCCTCAGCTAGTTAATGAAGGTGCGAGTTCTGCCCTGTACCCTGCTGCCTTCATTAGGCCTTGGAATGCAGAGGCCAATGGTCAGTCATCATTTACAGTGGAAATCTGAAAAAAGTCGTGTTTCCCAGAGCTGTCAGCAGGCCCTTAGAACCTTCCTGAAAATGATGAAAAGTTTCTGAGTCGTGCTAATGAAGCTTAAACACTTTACACTGTTTAACAACAAATAATGTGCCCGTTTGGAACTCAACAAAGGAAGCTTTGAATTAGGACTGAAAAATGTCATAGAGCATTGCGGGCAGGGAGGACATACTGTTCCCTGGGTGTGGTGTGTATCACCCAGAGCACCTCCCAGACGGCTGCCTTTCTTTTCTCCAAAACAAGTTGCCATTATCTTGATTTCTTGCCCGCTGCAGCAGATTGCAGGCCATTTTAACAGGCTTGTGATGGGTTTAAATGTCAAGAGTTTTGCCCAGTGGGCAAAACCCTCACTTACTCCAGAGGGTTACAAGTGTTGAAAAGCAGGAGTTTAACCTCCTTGTTTTCATCCTCCCTTAGATCAGAACAGACCTCTCTGATGGCACACCTCTGCTGTTCTCCTGAACTGTGGCAGGAATAACTCCAGGCATAATTAGGCAGGTGTCAGGTTTAACCCTGAATGCCTCTACAGGCGGCCACTTCCTTGCCTCCTGGCAGCCTCTCTACTCTGCTGGCGACGCTTCCACTTGTAAAGTTGTGCCTGATATTTAACCTCGGTGTTCCCTGCTGGAACTCTCTCTTATTATTCTCATCGACCGAGAATAATTGATCTGTCTTCACTCAGCAACTTCCATTTGCACGTTTCAGGAGTAGCTGTATCATCTCCTCTCTGTTAGAGACAGACTCTCTCCCCTGGTTGCTAAGTCTTTGTACACCTTGTTTCCAAAAAGGATTCCTTGGTGTGTTCATCTTCTAAGCATACTCTCCAATTTGTCATCCCTTTGTTATTATTCACGTTGGTACTACACCCTTTTTTACCAAAATGGAATGATTCCCTCTCCTTTTACACGTAATCCTCCGGATTAACACAATTCCAAGGGTTTGACTTGGACACCATTGTGTTGTCGACTCATTCACAGGGTGATTCACTGAGTCCTCCGTGTCGAGGACAACGGAGGGATCCGAGCAGGAGAAACGGACATTCCATCACTATGAGCTGCGTCCCCAATGCACGTGCACACCTGCACGCACACACCCCTTCACGGGTCAGAACTGAGTTAAAGCCTTCATAGGGTAGGTGTATATGGTGATATTTGGAGCATTACGTGGAGTGATGGATATAACATAACCAGATCTGAGTTACGGCTGCATCTGTTTGTGGTAACAGATCTTCTGTTTACGAGAGTGGGTGTCTGAAGTTTAAGAATTGAAGGACCTGTATGCTTACGTTCCTGACTTCTGTTCCTAAAGTCATTAGCATTCAGGCAAATATTTGATTTTGTCTATTTTATTCTCAGATCCTCAGGTGAAAGCTGTATTCCTTGTGTGCCTGTTAATTACACGAGCCCTGGAGCATTCTGCTCAGCCACGGGAAATATCCACATGTGAGCTCTAGTGGGTAGAATCCTTCCTGTAAATTTCCTTGATTACAGAATTGCTGTTTCCTGGGGTTCTTGTTAAGACACTCATCTTTAGTCCTAAGACTTGGTTGCAGGGATCCTTTCTAGTTATACGTTTCTTCAGACATTTCTAGCAATGGGCCCCACTAGAGAGTGACAAAGGCAATGTGTTTTATGCCAGGACTGTATACTTGAAATAGTCTTGCTGTTAAAACACTGATGAATTTTACTAAAGTACAATAGATTTCAATTATTCACAAAGGTTAAGGAATGGGGTGTTCTGACTGATTGAATTTTCTAGAATAATCACCATATGTACCATTCGAAGATGGATAGTCTTTAGAAACTGTATAATTGCTTCTTTGTGCATATAGTAAGCTCTCAGGGAGTGTATATTGAACTGACCAGAGCTGGAAGGACCTTTAGAGATCATCTAGTCCAAAGAAGAGGAAACCAAAGCTGGAAGGGCTAGATGATTTGCCCGCTGTGGCCCTGTGAGTGAGCAGGAGAACCAGGATAGAGCCCAGATCTTTCTACACTTAATCCAGGGTTCTCTCAGCTACGCACACTGCCCTACACACTTTGGGCTAAGATGGGGTGATGGAGAAAATGGTGGCACCAGTAATTTGCCTCACTTAGTAGAGCTAGAACTTGAACCCATCCAGTGCGACTCGTGATCTTACGATCTGAACTACAGTACTGCCTTCTTAAAATATTTGTTGTTCCCTTTCCATCTGAAAAGAAAGTATCCAAAAATTGTTCCCAGGGAAATATCTTGCTTTAGTAGTAATGTACAGGTCTAAACATATCCAAAATATTTTCTATATTTAAACGCATGTGAAATGCTTAATAATCCAGGTGGGCAAATATGGAGGCCAAAAGAGCATCACAGTATGAGGTTGTCCTGCTGAAATTCTGCTGCTGTGGGCATGTTTGGTATGTGAAGGCTGCATCTCCACTCGTACTTTCTATGGATTCATGTCCATTTACACCGAAGTTGTAAGGACTGGTCCCAGGCTCTGATGAGAAGACAGTGATGATGATGAAACCCAACTTTGCACCTGAGCCTTTGAGCACTGTGACTGCCATGCTGCCCCTGCCCCTCGCCTGGTTTAGGGCTGCATTGTTGCACATGGTCTTCCTGACACTCACACAGGCTTAGTGCAGCAAACCAAGCTCTCACCACCTAGAGTCCCCAGGGGATCCAGTCTCTCTCCTTGTCTCCTGAAGACTTATCTAAAATGACTTAATTTGACTCTCACCCCATTAATATTTGACGGTAGTGCAGAGAATTCAACACATATTCTAAACATTTTAAAAAAGCAGCCTTAATGAAGTATAATTTACACAAAATGCACCCTTTTATGCCGAGTGATATTCCATTTTATGTATATACCACAACATGGGGTGATTTTTCAGTGTTAATTCAACTTTGCCTTTCTAGAGGTCACTTGATCGTGACGTATTGTCTTTTTTATGTATTGCTGGATTCTGTTTGCTAATATTTTGTTAAGGGATTTTATGTCTTTGTTTATGAGGACTGTAGTCTGTAGTTTTCTCTGTTTGTAATGTGCTTTTGTCTGGTTTCAGTGTGAGGGTATTCTGGCCCCATCAAATCAGTCGAGCATGTTCCTTCTTCCTCTGTTTCCTGAAAGCGTTTCCTTAAGATTGGTATTATCGCTTCCCTAAATTTTTGTTAGAATTAACCAGTGAATCCATGCGGGCCTGGAGTTTTCTGTATGGGGAGACTTTTGATAACAAATTTAATGAATAAAAAAAGATAGAGGGCAATTTAGATTTTTATTTCTTCTTATATCAATTATATAATTTATATCTTTCAAAGACTGTTCATCTCATCTAACTTGTCGAATTTGTTTGCACAAAGTTGTTTGTAACATTCTTTTATTATCCTTTTAATGTCTCTAGAACGAGTGATGTTTTCTTGTTCATTCCTGATATTGGTAAGTTGTGTCTTGTTTCTTTTTCTTTGATCAGTCTAGCTAGAAATTTCTCAATTTTATTTATTTATTTTCCAAATTATCTGCTCTTGATTTCAGTGATTTTTCTCTATTGTGTTCATTACTGAGAGGCCTGTTGTCCACTGTTTTGAGGAACATTTTCTGGATGAAGTCACCCTTCCAAGCTTTTTGTTTGTTTGTTTGTTTTTTCAAATCATTCTTATGACCTTCCTTGTTGTAAATAATGGGCTTTGTTCCTCTGAAGTTTTCCCCTTTCCCTGGGCAGAGGAAAGGTTCCTTGGGATGGGAGTGCTGTGGGAGAGGAACAAGTAGGCAGGACGCAGGGGGGTGAGCAAGAGGGTCAGATTGATTAACTTTATTTCTCCTCTGACGTGCAGTGTAAAAGCTTGTGCCAGGATTTGAAAGACTGCCACGAGATTTCTCAGCTTACGGCAATACGGTAAATGTTGAGTCGGCCCCGGTTTGGTGAGGCCACCGTAAACCTGTGGGGGTGCCCTCTGAGAGTTTGTTCAGGGTGCCGTAAGCATCTTCTGCCTGCCACCGTTAGAATCCTAGATTTGGCTCCACTGGGAGAAATCTATTCTGGTACAAGTTTTAACTCCTTCGAGGGTGGCAAAAGGAATTCTGGAGCCAGTGGCCATGCATGCTGGTGCCCGAGTGGAAGCCATTTTATTTTCTGTTAAGAAGGCCCTGGTCCCGTGCTCACGTAGCAGATTCCCAGACGCGCTTTCTCGTGTAGTCAGCTCCCAGGGTGGTGGATCAGCCAGAGCCCGGGCCTCGCAGTATTGCTGACCTAAACACCTACCCCCTCCTAGGATGCTTAGCTATAGCTCCTCTTTTCAATAGCTCCAGATGTATGGGTGAAAACTTCCTTTTTTTTAAGGTCTAAAACTGAAGATTCATTAAGAATGGAAAAACCCCGCAATCTACAAAGACAAGCAAAACCTTTTTGAAACAAAGCTGTTTAATTACCTGCCTTATTTGAAGGGCGTTTCTACACTCAGTCATTTTCAACCACCTATAGGATTTTTGCCATAATCTTTGGTCAGCTGTTCTATTATTTGCGTAATATTTTTCTTTAAATAAACTCATTTTGAAAACTTAACCCCTTTCTAAGAAGTAATATCTATGAGATCACAGGTTTTATTTGCTCCTTATATACTTTTCTGTGTACATTGAAAGTGTTCATCCACAGATCACCTAACACCACCCCACATGCCGCTCTGTGAGTTTCATGTCACACTTTGGAAATTGTTGGTCTGGGGCAAATGTGAACTGGACGGTGAACTTAGAGGGAAAAGCAAGCTAGCGCTTGGCAGTGGTCTGAGAAGGAACGGTTTGTGCCTGCAGCGTGGAGGGGCATGGCCCCTTTACGGAGAAGGGGGCACTGAGAGGAGGAGAAGAGTGGGTGACAGTTTCTCAGTGAGGCAGATACTTGCATTATGATCCCATTATTCTGTTTAAAGCCATGAATTTCAAAAGTAGTCACGTCCACAGTTAAAACACTCCAGGAGACGCTTGTTAAACGAATGATGTTGAATTAGAGTGCTAAGCAGAGTGCATGTGAAGTTTTACTTCATTACCAATTTAGAATAGTCGTGTCACTACTGTTCTCAATTAGTTGAACTATTTTTGAATTTATTTTTCCGATTTCTTGTTCTAGCGGGAGAATTGCAAGGTTGGTTGGAACGTCATAGGATTTATTTGAGGGGAACCTTTTAGAGTTCCGGGAGGCGTCTCCAGCAAAGAGGCGGTCTCCAGTTTGAGGAGGTCTTTTCTAAAGGGCCTGTTTCCAGAGGTGCAGGCAGGTGTGGGAAAACACAGGGCCTAGTGCAGTAGCCCAGGCCGGCCCTTCCCCTGAGGGGTGCGGGGAGAGTGTGGTTACAGGAACCTAGCATGAAAGGGAGCGGGCTGTGAGCTCTGAGGGTCATTTTCGCAGATCCGACAGAGGTGACTGATTTAACAACTATTGTAAATTGGTCTTGCTGGAAAGTTTGATGTGGGTGTTTTGTTTGTTTGGGTTTTTTTTCCCTCTCTAACATGGAAGGGCTCGCAGAGGAGGTAGATGTTGAGTGAAATCAGAATTCTTTCCCAAGCTTAATACATTGTTTCAGCATTTTAGGGAAAACTAGGACCCACCCATATCTGAATAAATTTTTTAAAAGTATTTATTTATTTATTTGGTTGCACCAGCTCTTAGTTGCAGCAGGCAGCCTCCTTAGTTGCGGCACATGGGCTCTTTAGTTGTGGCATACGAACTCTTAGTTGCGGCATGCATGTGGGAATCTAGTTCCCTGGCCAGGGATCAAAGCCAGACCCCCTGCATTGGAAGTGCAGAGTCTTATCCACTTATCCACTGTAGGGAAGTCCCCCTGAATAAATTTTTAATGCAAGAAGAACAGACGTTGAGAAAAACGTCTACCTTTTAGTTATTAATGTAAAGTAAAATGCAAAACAAGTATTCACCTTTCACCCCTTCCTGTAACCTACCAACTTTGCGCTTTGATTTTCTCCCACTGGGGAATGGAAGGAAATTTAACTTAGTTGGCCTGTTTTTTCCTGGAAATAAGCCTGTGATCTTGAAGGAAAATGGCTTGTAACCAAATGAAGTGTGAGCCCCCTGAGGGCGGAGACCACCTGAGCATCACTGTGTCCCTGGGCTCAGTTAGGCACCGAGTGGATATTTACTGAACGACTGGGAAGAGAGAAAATCATGCATTGATTCCATTTTGTCAATACGCTACTCAAAACTTTCTCAGTTGTCTTATAAAGCCCGGGGAATGACAAAAAGGCAATCTGCTTTTTCCGTGTAATCCTCACAGACCTATAAAAGCACTGTGATGTGCAGGAAAGCCCTGGAATGGGGATCAGAGACGTCAGTTCTGGGCCCGGCTCTGCCATTTAGCTGTGCTGTTACCTCGGGCAGGTCACTTAACCTCCTTTTTTCTGTCATTTATGAAGTAGGAGTTTGGCACTTGCCCTTCTTATTTTACAGAGTTAGTGAGAGATCGAATGAGATAAAGAATACAAAAGTGCTTTGAAAACTGGAAAGCAAGGCCTACTTTCCTGCTCAACCTGACTCTTCTCCAGCAGAAAGCACAGACTGGACCTGTCCCTCCAGAGAAAGCCTGCTGTGAGCCAGCTAATACAATTTATTTATTTTTAATCCTTAGTACTTAAGATCATTCCCTGAACACAGTAATTATCGACAACTATAGGCACTCAATAAATATTTGTTAATAGATAATAGGGAGAGTTTACAGACTGAATTCTTTACCTCTCTAAATCATGCTAAATCGTGTATAAGAAGAATTCTGTCTTTATGATGGTATTTGCCATGTGTTCCAGTTCATACATACCCAGGGCTTACTGGGCTGCTTGACACCCAATGGAAGAAGGAAGGTTAGTTTCTGTATTTCAGTATATGGTGAGTGTTTGTGCGTTTATTTCAACTTATGGAAATGGAGGTAGCTTTTGTTTGCTTGCCCAGGTGGTTCTCCCAGATTTGTTCAGGTAACACATTCGCGTAGTTCAAAGTTCATAAGCTACTCAGGAGAGAAGAGGGGAAAGCTCCCCTCCTACTTCTGTGGCCTGGCTACCGTTCCACTCTGAGGGAGCAGGTCTTCCTACTCTTGACAGCCATGTCTGCTTAGGTGTTGAGTTTCCATAAAGAGATTTTGAAGTTTTGAGTGTCTTTTCTTGAAAGAGAATAACAGTAGGTAGCTAGCTAGCTGGGTAGAGGTGGCAAGGGAGGGAGTGTGGTGAGAGACGGTGGAGGAATCTTAGCTTCTCTTTCTGTCTGTCACTCGTCTAGTCTTGCTTTTTTACGTACAGTTAGAGAATAACTAAACACCTCTGACCTACGTGATGATACAAATATTTTACAAACCTGAGAAATTTGACCAAAGTGGAGGAAGTGAGCAAGTTTGACCTAAGTTTCCAATCCTGTTTCTTCAGCATATTGAGATTGATAGTTGGAGTTTCAGGCAGTCTCATTCTCATGAAGTAATTAAACAAACCCCCTTCTGTTTCCACCCACTGGCAAAGTCCTCTTGGTCTCATCATTCTGGACAGGTGTGGAGGAAAATCTTAAATTATTTTCAGATGGTACAAATTACTCCTTTTTTTTTTGTTTTTTGTTATCTGCTGGGCATTACCCTTTCCCCAGAAAGGTGGTTTATTAATATATGATTTCCTAACTTTCAGATTTTGTACGGGTGGAGAAAATGAACTGCATGTATCGTACACACGGTGTGGGGTAAATGCTATTTAAATCTGGTCTGAGCTGCTAAACGTCTCGCTAACACGGGATCACTGGCTAGAGTCCAGGTTTGTTGGGTTTTTTTGTTTTTTTTTCCTTTGGGGGGGGGTCAGACTTTAGAGAACTAAGCCATCTGTCCAGCAAGTTATTTTAAGGCTTTAATAACAGGTACCCTGCAATATATTTCAGTGTGTAGGGGAGACAACTAATGTTTTGCAAAACCGATATCTTTAGAAATGTCTTCCACATTCTGTTTTGTTATCATTTTGGTATTGTAATCCTGATTTGATAGCACACATCTTTGTCCTAATGTTTTTGCAGAATTAATTAGTTCATTAAAAGCAGCATTTGAAAACTGGCATGTCAGTAACACAATGCATGCCTTCAGAACGCTCTTCCTTCTTAGAAGCATCGAGCTTCTCCTAAAACAGATGCAGGGATCTTGTAGCTGCGTATTAAGCTTTAAGACTTTGAAGACTCTCTGCTGCCTTCTTTGAGGTGCGTTCTGAGGGGCTCTGTGGTTGCCGTTGTTAGTGACTTTTGATGGCTAATGTAGTGAACTCAACACGTCACATCTTCACCTGCTAAAGAGAACTTTGCATTGTAGTTGTTTCATAACCGCCTAACTGGCGTCTGCATAGCTTACTTTTAATGTCCTGTCTGCTCCTTCGGCAAATATTTAAGGAGTGCCTGATGGGTACCAGGCACCGTGGCCAGTTGCTGGGATTCAGCCTTGAAGAAGGCGGTCATGCAGTCCCCTGGAGAGACCTGTTGAGGAGATAGACCTTAAGTAATCACTGGGAAAAATTGCTTAATTACAACTGGGACGGGAGACACAGAGAGAATTAAAAAGTGTAACAATAGAACTACCATATGACCCAGCAATCCCACTACTGGGCATATACCCTGAGAAAACCATAATTCAAAAAGAGACATGTACCACAGTGTTCATTGCAGCACTATCTACAATAGCCAGGACATGGAAGCAACCTAAATGTCCACTGACAGATGATTGGATAAAGAAGATGTGGCACATATATACAATGGGATATTACTCAGCCATAAAAAGAAACGAAACTGAGTTATTTGTAGTGAGGTGGATGGACCTAGAGTCTGTCATACAGAGTGAAGTAAGTCAGAAAGAGAAAAACAAATACCGTATGCTAACACATATATACGGAATCTAAAAAAAAATGGTACTGATGAACCTAGTGGCAGGGCAGGAATAAAGACATAGACATAGAGAATAGACTTGAGGGCATGGGGTGGGAGGGGGAAGCTGGGGCAAAGCGAGAGTAGCATCAACATATATACACTACCAAATGTAAAATAGTTGGCTGGTGGGAAGCAGCAGCATAGCACAGGGAGATCAGCTCAGTGCTTTGTGATGACCTAGAGGGCTGGGATAGGGAGGGTGGGAGGGAGGCTCAAGAGGGAGGGGATATGGGGACATGTGTATGCCTATGGCTGATTCACTTTGTTGTACAGCAGAAACTAACACAGTATTGTGAAGCAGTTATATCCAATAAAGATTTATTTTTAAAAAGTGCCATAAGAGGTGAGATGAAGGGCGCACTGACTGATGGGGGCGCCGGGGGGAGTGTCATTTAAGCTGGAACCGAAAGACTTGAAGCGTGCACGGGGCTGACCTGGGCATGGGGGTGGGAGGAGTTATGAGGGGGATCCTCCAGGTGGAGAATGTGGAACGTGCACAGCACAGCGTGCAAGGTAGTGCGAGCCTGCTCTGGACGTGGGGGGAGGAGGCGGGGCCAGGCCAGAGCAGAGCAGCAGCTGGACCTCGGGGCCTCGTTGGCCCTCCGAGGACTTGAGGTTAAGTTCACCACCGAGCTGTGCCTTAAGCAGTGATGCAGAAAGCGGGGAGCTCTCTCTTTTTACAAGCAAGGAGCTTCTGTAAAGCACAGGTGATGTGGCTGTAGAAGGCAGAAAGGGTTACTTACTATCAGGTGACCTCTAAGGTCATGGAAGTAGGTCCTTGACTTTGTTGGAAAGATTAGCAGTGAGAGACAGTAGTTTAAAAACAAACCCTAACCTTGGACTCCAGCATGGAAGCATGACTTTAAGATGATCAGAACTATCAGATCCATTGTACCCCCTGTACTACCACTTCAGTTATGTTCACTTCTAGGCTGCAAAATATATATATATATTTCCAAAATGAAGATAGCTTTATTGAAAACTACAGTTTTCCATCCAGAAAGGACTAAAGAAGAAAACCAGATACCTTCATTCTAGAACAGGTCTAGAGCAGTTTTTCTGAACTTGGGGTCCATGAATGGACTTTAAGGGACCTATAAACTGCAGAAAATTACATGCAAAATTTTGAGCAGACATATACTTTAGTTTATAGTGCATTCTGAAAGGGATCTGTGACCCAAGAAAGATTTAAAAACACTGATAAATCGGAAAACCAATAGTCTTTTACATGTTTGCAGAAAGCCTTTAGGTTTCAGAGGAAATATTCGTGTGTGATTTCACAAGGCTGAAGGAAGTAATTGGGTGGAGGGAGATACTGGTCAGTGGCTTGGAGGCAGCCTGGTGGTCCAGCAGTGCATGGGGCTGTCTTATAAGGTGTGCTACAGGGTTGTTTATTTAAGCAGACCATCTCTTGGAGATGCTGTTAAGTCCCTAGATTGACGGGGACATTGAGTAAGAGGACCTCTGAGATCCCGGTGTTCTTTAATTCTCTGATTAAGGACATTTAAAGGAGCAGGCCAAGCTACTTGAAGAAAATCAGAAGAGAACAAGGTTTATAGGGCTTCAGAGACAAATGTTAGGATTCCGAGAAAGGCATGGTTGTTTCTGAATCAGCAGAGATGTTGGAATAGTTAAGACTGAAGCTTGGTACTAAGGAAGCCTTTGGAAAGCCTGAGAAGGAGCCGTCGGATGCACTGGGGAAATTGGATCAGAACCCATTGAGAGTCTGACTGTAACTGAGGAGCGTGACAGGGAGATGGAATTCTCTAATTGCTTAAAAGTTCATTTTCTACCTGAAAATATTGAAACTATGAATGCCACCTTGATCTGAACCTGTGATTTCTAGGAGTTTGTCTTTCTAAAAACCTGGTGCTTGGACCAGCCAGCCAGCTGATCAGCTGAGTGCTTCAAGGAGGAGAACCACGCAGCTCTCCGTTTTCGAAAGGCCTCTGTAATGTAAATAGGAACAGCAATCTTTCCAAGTTATTACCCTGTTAACAGGTTGACAGATATGTGCAAATTGTGACTCACTGCTCAATTTGGCACGAAATTAATGTCGTTCTGCACCGCGTCTGCTCAAGTGTAAACCAGTCACCGCTGCCGTGTTAGTGCTTGTTTGCCTATATTCCAAAGGTAAAAATTAAAGTCATTCGATCCTGCCGCAGAGCGGAGTGCAGCATATGGTGGCGTGTGGGAGGGGAGCGCGCTGTTCCTACCTGTCCTGGGCCCGCGCTCTGAGCTCTGCACGCGCTGGCGGGGCTGGCGGGGCACACAGAGGAAGCCAGGAGCCCCTCCCATGCCAACCCCCACCCTCTGCAGAAAGAAAATGTCATCTCGGCTCCAGCTTTTTAATTTGCCGTTCCAAGCTTTCCTTATTTCTGTCAAGTCACTAGTGGTGGTGCATTTGCGTTTTGAAGGTTGGGTCTATTTGAAAATGAAATGTTTTGATTTTTTGCTTCTAGGATTCCGACATCGTTTTCCTCAGCGAAAGATGCAGCTGACTTTCTTTCTCTTTTTTGGCAAATACATAATGTCACCTGTAAAAAGGAAATTTGCATCTCCTTTATGTCAGGTGTGGGAATGAAGACCCGTCTCCTTGAAGCGCATTTTTGCTTAATAAAATCTTTGGGTTGAGCTTTGCTGAGCTTTATCTGAGATCACTGGCTGGGGAGGGAACCAAAAATACCGCCCCCGACCTCTCTACTTTGCCATGTCCGCATCAGATATTTCTTCTGGGGCTCTTTTCTCCTGCCACTGCCTCCCTTTACAAGTAAAGAGCTCGTATGCAGAGGATTCCAGAAATGTCAGGGAGCTTTTGTTGCCTCTGCCCTTTCAGAATGCTGGCCCCTGCTGAAAGCAAGCAAATCGAGTAGCTGGCGTAGAGTCCTGGAAATCTACACCCTGAACTTGGTTTCTGGAATCATCACCTAACCTACCTATGCCCCTAAATTCCCAGCCTACTAGAGAGACAGGTTTTCTAGAAAGTACTTCGGAACCTTCAAGGTGAAAGGTACAAGGGAGAGCAAATTACGACGTTAACTTTGTGCTCAAGTTCTGCATATTCATTTGCATTCTACTGTCCAGAGCTGTAATGGCTATTGATTGAGGATCCATTCAGAAGACATTGGCTGTCCCCCTCCCCGTTAGCATGTACTTAGCAATGACCTCCATCCACACAGGAGAGTGGATTTCTGCTTCCTGCTGAGTCTGAAGTAACTGGGTTTACATCGCACACGTAGAGTTGTTAGCAAAGCAGTCTGTAAATGCAGAAATGTCTCCAGTGACCTGGTGTGAACTTTTGACATGAATGTTGCCACCTGTCTTCCACCATCTCAAGAAACAGTAGGCAGTTGTGAAAAATGAGTTAATTTCCTCCTTTCCTCATCTTTTTGCCTCTTTTGTAGCGTTTAAGCTTAGAGCTAAGGTTGTGTATCGTGAAGCTGTAAATCTAGAAGGGACCGCGGGAGATGATGCATGATGTCTTAGTCAGTCTGGCTCTTAGCCATCCAGGAAAGATTGTTTTCTAAACCATTTTCAAAATCAACAGAATGGAGCCTTGCCTTTAAGCAGTACCTCTTTTCTTTTTAAGCTAGTTCGCTTTTTAATGCCACATCCTCACCTTGTGGTCCTTTCTTGAGATGGAAGATGGCTCTTCGGTACTGAGTTTTAAAAGCCATTTGCACACTTGAAGAATACCCGAGTCTCCCCACAGGCAGCCCCCTTTTCTGCAGGAGCAAGTAGCCTTCAGCGCACCTCCGCCTCTTCTCACTTGTCTCTGCTCTGGTCTTCCTATCATTGTTACTCACCACTGGGCCTTCTAGAGTTTTCCCCCTTCCTTTTTCAACTTGAAGTTTAAAACTGCATATAACGTTCCCTAGGGAAAACCTGATAGGTTAATCAGCAAGATTACTGACTTCCATAGCTCATATGTTGATGTTCACTTTTTAACAACTGGCATTGTGTTGTCTGCTGTCTCTCAAACTAAAATCTGTTCATGTTGTGAGTGGAGAGCGAATCTCCCTCTTCCCGCAAGAGAACGTAGCTTTTATATGTCCCTGATCTAATGGACGTGTAATTTAATTTGTCGTATCCAACAGATACGAAATCCAATGTAAAAATCCTTAACAGATAGTTTTGCATCGCAGCTACTGTATCCTACATCCCCTTTGTGCCCGTGTGATTGGACGGTGAGCACAAGTGCTGCTGTGATTTTATTCTCAGAGGATCTGAGCCAGACCCAGCTCTGTTGATGCTGTGGGTTGGTGTTTTCTCAGTGAGCTTCCGCTGGGGTATTGGGGGTGGGAGGGATTCTTCCTGCTAAGAGAGGACAGTTTTGCAGACTATGCCCACGATGCCCATGATATACCAGTAAGAGTATTTATAAATTTTAAGCCCTAAGTTTATGCCATGCTAAGTGCTTAATGTCAGTTATCTCAATGATCATTGAATCGTAATAGGTACAGCTTCCATTTGGACCAGAAGAACAGAAGACTGCCTTTCAGAAGGATGTTTCCAAGAAAAAAATGGAAACTGATATGTCTGATATGTTTGACCGTAGTCAGAGAAGTTTTAGAGTCAGGTAGAGAGTTTAAGGGAAAAAATCGTCATAGGTACACAGAAAAAGAATCAAGTGAAAATCCAGTGAAACAAAAAAACTGTACAAGTAGATAAATATACTCACGAGCCACTATGCAGCTCAGCTATTAAAAAATATATATAGCAGATATTTTAGAATGTAAACAAGAAATACTGATTTAAGCAAAAATGGTGAGATCATTTGAATTAGTTAGACTCAAACCAGAAAAACAGGAATGACTTCAGGTATTTAAAACAGAAGGAATTTAATCCAGAGACTTGATTATTGAGGTGATTGAGATGAGAAGCCAAAGAGGAAACAGGAAGACAAACAGAGGTGAGCAAAACAGGAAGCTGCTTCCATCCCTAGACCAGGAGGACAGAGGGAGGGGCCCTGTAATTGGAGCCCAGTGGCCAGGAAGGTGGCAGAACTAAATTCTGGTCTATAGAAGAAAGCCACGAGGTCACACCTTAAAATGAAAAACCAAGAACTGGCATTAAAAACACATCATGTGGAAATACAGAGGTAAATACCAACAGAAATCACTAAAAAAATGGATGGTCACTAAATCACTAAAAAGCAAGAGGGAGAACTGGGGAGTAGTATTTTTCCTTAAAAGGCTTATAAATCCCATCTGCCTTCTTAAAAACGTATTTCACTAATGAAAAATTAAATTGAGAAGGAAAGCGTACCGTAGGTTTGTATTTCTGTGACTAGGGCTCCAGCTCTTACACCTGTGTGTCTTTCTCCCTCTCAGGTATGTTGACGACGTGATTAGCCGCATCGACAGGATGTTCCCTGAAATGTCCATCCACTTATCCAGACCCAATGGGACATCCGCCATGCTTCTCGTAAGTTCTGCCTGACCTGTTTGTAGGGACATGTGCAAGGACATTGGCCTCCAGGTTAACCTGTTTCTGTGTGGTCAGAGCTCTAGAATGGAAACTAAATCCCAGTTTGATGGTGAACAGCGTTATTTCTCTTTACCGGCATTCTGTAGTACGTTCTACATGCTTTTGAATGAAATCGCGGAGCCCATCTAAGAGTTACCCAGACAGGAAATACAGTGTGAGACCCTGTCCCCTGTGAGTCAGTTCATGGTGTTCTGGTGAACCTGTCTTATAGTGTACCAAAGACAATAGGAACGCTCGCCTGTTGGATCCTGCTGTGGGAAATCATTTATAAAATCCATTCCGTATTTGAAGAAAGTGTCTGAGTGCTCATCTAAGAGTTACCCAGACAGGAAATACAGTGTGAGACCCTGTCCCCTGTGAGTCAGTTCATGGTGTTCTGGTGAACCTGTCTTATAGTGTACCAAAGACAGTAGGAACGCTCGCCTGTTGGATCCTGCTGTGGGAAATCATTTATAAAATCCATTCCGTATTTGAAGAAAGTGTCTGAGTGCTTATCACTGACGGTTTCTGATTTTGTTGTTTCTTTTTTCTTTTTCTTTTTTTTTTTCAATATTTATTTTATTCATTTGTTTGTTTTTGGCTGTGTCAGGTCTTAGCGGCGGCACGCAGGCTCCTCTCTAGTTGTGGTGCGCGGGCTCAGTAGTTACGGCATGCAGGCTCAGTTACCCTGCGGCATGTGGGATCTTAGTTCCCCGACCAGGGCTCGAACCCACGTCCCTTGCATTGGAAGGTGGATTCTTAACCACTGGCCCACCGGGGAAGTCTGATTTTGTTGTTTCTGATGTGGGTTTGCTCTGAGCAAGTTGGCCTCCTGACCTCATCACTGATGTTTGTATTCACATAAATTCACCAAAGACAGGTGTGTTTGGGAAATACGGTAGAATAGAAATGCTAAATTATAGTCGCAATTAGAAAGGCACAGAGACTGCAGTGATGAGGTGCTTTTCTGGCGCTCTGGGTACTAATACACATGCTTGGAGAGCCCTTCCTCGAGCACAGATTTTGAGGAGCCTCCATGTTTTACAGAAAAGGAGAATTAACTGGTTAAGAGTGATGGTTTTTGATGGACATCAGGAAGGCAAGCTTCAGGACTGAGTGTTTTTTTACGTCTCACTAGCACTGCTGCTCTGGGGCCTGGTGTGAAGTCCCCGGACTTCCGCGTTTCACCATTGTAAACTCTTATAAATAGGCAGTCACCCAGGACGAGCGACTGTTCGCTCAGCCCACTCACCTGAAGAGAGCAGGCTTATTGTGTGCGCATGTGTGTTTTTCTCTTAAGAAAGGAAAAGACGTGGGATTGTTAGTTGGGCGGGATTTCACATGCGCGGCAAAATCAGTGACGTTCATCTGGGTAACATGCTACTTTTCTTTAAAATTCTTTCAGTTAAAAAGTACAGCGAATGAGATAACACAGTGTTCTTTTGCTAGAAAAAGAAAACAATTTGTATACGTCTAGAAAAACATGCAATATTTTCTGCCCCGGTTAAACGTACAAATTGTCTAAATGTTAAGATCCTCTAGACCCAGCAGCTGAAACATAAATCCCACTTCCAGGATACTTGACAGGGACCAAAGAGTTAATGAAGATAAAAGTGAAAGTGTCCACAGTGAGATAGGTTTGCTCAAATTATTTCTGGGTCATTGAGCCTCCGTTTCCTGATGAAGGTATAGGGATTTGGCATTGACAGGAATGAGCAGGGAGAACAGGCTTCTAGGCAAACAGGTCTAAGATATTAGAGTTACTTCCACCTGAGAAAGTGGGCTTTTATTTCACAGCGACCTGTCAGCCTCATCTGCTTTCTCACTGAGCTTCTGTTTTCATAGACTGATGATGAGAGTTTAGGGGCTCGATCAAGGACAGAATTCGCTTTTATACACACCGTTTTCACTGCCACGAGTGGCTAATTCAGATCACTGTGCATCTGGCCAGCAAGCTGTCATCTTCCTTAGGTGACATGGGAATTCACACAAGGTGGTGTCTGTTTATAGGAAGAGCAGTGGGTGATCTGATTCGGAATTAAATTGCCAGGTGGATAATCATACTTTTAACATCATGGCTTTATTTGGCTTTTACTTTTAAAGATGGTATTTTATTAGACTGCAGATCCCTAGGCCACTTGCTGTCACCACACACATCTTCTCTGAGGTCGAAGGGAATTTCCACCTGGGCGGAGAGCGGGACCGGCAGCTGCCGCCTCCCCTTGTCCCCTCGCTAGTCACCTGTGCCCTGTGACCGGTGGAGACAGTGTGAGACCCGTGCTGTAGGCAGTGGGGCGCCACTGCACGAGGTTCAGGCAGGAGTGAAACTTGTTTTCTGGAGATCCTTCTGAAATGAATTGTGTGAATCTGGGAGGTGGTGCACTCTGAAAGCTTTGGGAGGCAAGTGAGACTGATGGGGGGACCAGCTAGGCCGCTGAAGCAGGACGCGCGTGGGCAGTCTCTGCTGACACCTCCCTCTGCCTGCTTGGCCGAAGCCTGAAGTGCACCCGTGCTTTGTAATAAAGCAGCGTTTCCTCCTGAGTCAGCCAGGCTTCCGTGAGTGCAGGCGACAGAAACCTGCTCTGATGAACTGAAGCAAGAAAAGGGTTGGTTTTTGTCTTTGTTTTGCTTTTTAATGATGCTGGATGCTCACAGACATGAAGATAGAGCTGCCCTGCCAGGAGGGACTAAAACCAGGTCCACTCCAGGGGTGTCAGGAGCAGGACAAGGTCCCTTTTTTTTTTTTTTTTGCGGTACGCGGGCCTCTCACTGTTGTGGCCTCTCCCATTGCGGAGCACAGGCTCCGGACGTGCAGGCTCAGCGGCCATGGTTCACGGGCCCAGCCGCTCCGCGGCATGTGAGATCTTCCCAGACCAGGGCACGAACCCGCGTCCCCCGCATCGGCAGGTGGACTCTCAACTACTGCGCCACCAGGGAAGCCCGACAAGGTCCCGTTTGGACTCTGTGGCCCAAGTGATTTGACCTCAACTGCCTTTCGTCCTTTCATCCTGCGCCTGTGCTCATATATCCGAGGGGAAACACTCCCACTGGCCTAACCTGAAGTTGTCCTTCCCCCTGGGGGGGTGGGTCCTGCCTTGGCAGCCCCCGAGAAGAATGTGGAGTGGAGGAGGTCATTCCTCAGGGGAAGAGAGACAGGGCCGAGCACGCAGTCCGTATGACAGAGCACATGGCCCCTGCCCCCGGAACCACGCGGAGCCTTGTGCTCTACCTAGCGCTCATCTCCTTTCCTCCTCGTAGAGGCCCTCAAGGTAGGTAGCGCCGATGGGTTTCATTTCACAAGTGAGGAAACTGAGGTGGTGGAGGTCGTGGTTTCTCCAGGCTCGTGCAGCCAGGACACGGCTTCCGGGCCTCCGGGGTGCTTCTTCCTCCCGTCTCTGATTATACTTCGTAGCGCTGGTGAGTAAGATTTGGGTGATCAGACACCAGGCGGGTAATTTTTTCTTGTTTTTTTTTAATTGTGTAATTTGATGTATACAAAGGAAAATGTGTATGCCAGTTTAAAAGTGTAGTGATAAACACATGAGCTTACTACCCAGTCTAAGAAGCAGAAGATAAGCAGTGTGTGCTTCTCCCCAGTCCTTGCCTCTCCCCCCAAAATCACCACCACCCTGATAATCATCCCCTTCTCTTCGTTTTTAAGTATGAATTTACCACATGGACATGGATCCCTAAGTAATGTGTCGTTGAGTTTTGTTGAATTTTGAACTTTATAAGAACAGTGTCATATTGTGTGGTTGTTTCTAAGAGGTAGCCACGTTGGTAGTTGTATCTGCTAATTTGATCATCTTCATGGTTATGTAATAGTTCATTCCGTGACGGTACACACTTTATTCTTTCTCCTGTCATTGTGCGTTTGGGTTGTTTCCGGTTTTGCTTTGTAAATAATGGTGGCGTGGTCATTCTTGCACATGTTCCAGGATATATTTTTAAGCTTTCGCCCATGCCACGGAGGCAGTGGAGGAAGGGCAGTGTTGGGAGCAGTGGAGCAGACAGCTTTTCCTTTCTTTTTTTTAAAAAATAGACTTATTTATTTTATTTTTGGCTGTGTTGGATCTTCGTTGCTGCACGCGGGCTTTCTCTAGTTGTGGCGAGCAGGGGCTACTCTTCGTTGTGGTGCGTGGGCTTCTCATTGTGATGGCTTCTCTTGTTGCGGAGCACGGGCTCTAGGCACACAGGCTTCAGTAGTTGTGGCACGCGGGCTCAGTAGTTGTGGCTCGTGGGTTCTAGAGCGCAGGCTCAGTGGTCATGGCACATGGGCTTAGTTGCTCCACGGCATGTGGGATCTTACCAGACCAGGGTTCGAACCCCTGTCCCCTGCGTTGGCAGGCAGATTCTTAACTACTGTGCCACCAGGGAAGCCCCGGACAGCTTTTTCCAAGAGTCACTTGAATTGTGAAATGTAGTGGCCTGGTGTCCACACTGGTGTACAGAGGAGTCCAGAAACAGCTCTGGTTAACATGGCCTGGCGTCCACAGTCAGCATGTTCCACTGATTTTGTTGTCACTGTAGATCTCTTCTGGTTTTGGTGTGTGAGCACAGAGGGGGTTTTGGATTTTTTGTGCACACACATGGAAAAATGGCATAAAGTCATTGAACTCCAGAGCATTCTGTGAACAAAGGGCAGGTTTGGTGATCCCATTTTGGTTTCCTCCCTCACCAAGCAATCCCTGCCAGGGAGCAGCAGGGTGCCTTAGATGTACGAAGATCTGTACCTGGGAGCCTCAGCCTGTCACCAACAGCTTCTTCACAGTATAGAGGGGAAAGGAAACAATGAGGACTATATTATCGAATTGGCACCTTCTAAGGCGATTTGGGGTCAATTTTGCTCCTCTGAAAGCTAAACCTGCCTTTCCTTGTTGGCCTGGAGACATCGGGCTTCAGAGCCCATCAGACGTAGGAGCAGTCACCTCCGGCCTGGGCTCTGTGCTTGACCTGGAGGCCCAGGCATTGTATCCGCTTCCTGCTTGTGGACACACAGGGAGCGCAGGCTCAGGAGGAGGGAAGGGAGGAGAGATCGGGGCTGAGTCAGTGTTCGCTGAGTGAATGCACGAATGACGCAGAAAAGCATCTTTCTCTTCTGGCTGTCCCGGTTTCTCCCCATGGCTGCAATGGGGACCTGCTACTCAGGGGAGAGGAAACTAGCCTGCTTCCAGAACTCTCAGGGCGGTTATCACCTTAACTTCTCCTGGCACCTTTGTGAGCCTTGGGTCATCGACTGGAGCCTGGACAGGCCAAGTCCTGGCTAATATGAAATCTGAACTTTCAGCCTCTTACATAATCCTTAACTACACTCCGGCTGGCTCTCTCCGCTCTGGTCGGGGGCTGTTTTGGGGTTGTGTAAGTTAATAACTCATGATAAAGTAAATTCTGTTCCCGTTCTTTGAAGAGATGAGCTCAGTCATCCCAAAATAAATCTAGCTGTGTTGATATTTAGTTTCAGTTAATCTACCGCCTTACATCCCATTATTAATTTTCTTCAAACAGTCAAAATATTGTAAGAGCTTAACTGAGTCAGAGTAGAACAAGCAGCTGGCTTCTTTCGGCATTTAAAATATTAATCCACAAGTTTTTACTGATCCACTAGGTATGAAAATGTAAGAGAAGAAGACAAAGATGAAGCTTCAACCATACTTGAAACGTACCTTAATGCGTTATAGATTAATCTTTATTGATATATGGTTTACAACAGATAAATCTCATTTATCAGTCTCTTTAATATACTTTTTACCAACCCTCAGTTTCTTTAACGTATTCATGCCTTGTTTTTGAATGACTCATCTGTTTTAAACCGTTTAGACACATTATCTCATTTCACTCCATCCCAAGCTCTCTGAGGTAGGAAGACTGTTGAACAGCTAAAGTGCTTAACTGTTTTGGGCCTTGATTTCTCTGCTGGGTTCAGTAGTTCTCAAACTTTAGTAGGCCCAAGAATCACCAGTGTAGTTTGTGGAAAATGCATATTCCTGGCAGGCAGCCCAGAAATTCTGATCCAGCAGCTCTGGGGTAGAGCCCCAATGCCACATTTCCCACCCGAGTCTCGAGTCATCTGTGGAGCACGTTTCAAAAAGCATAATGTTAAACCATTGTGCCCTTGGGGTTCCAGTGAAGGTGGGCCTTTTTGATACGTCTCAGATCAAGCATCAGGCCCTTTTGTGAGCTAGGTTGCTAAAGCATTCATATATTTATTCAGTAAACACTGAGCACCAGGAGAGGAAGGCATAGTGCTGGGTGCTGTTCAGCCTTGACCACAGTCCGTGTACTCATGGAGCCTGCGTTGCACTCATGGAGCCTGCGTTGCACTCATGGACGGGAGACCAGCCAGGTGTTGCATAATATGATGGGGAGAGGGTGGGGGCAGATCCGGACAGGGGCTGGAGAGAGGAGGGCATGGTGCAGGGAGCTGGGGCTCAGGGAACCCCTCTGTGAGCAGAGACCTGCGGGAAGTGAGGCGAGCCTGGAGCCGGGCCCATGAGAGGCAGCGCAGCATCAAAGACCCGAGCCCAGGACGGTTTGTGTGCAGATCACACCCAGGAGGCTAGGCTGGCTGGAGTGCAGGGAGTGAGGGAAGAGAGGGAGGAGGTGAGACTTCCGAAACAGAACCGGCAGGGACCAGGCTCTGGGCCTCACAGACTGTGGGTAGGGCTGGGCATTTGATTTTTTAAATTTTAACTTCAGGTTAAATCGATCATAATCCTTGCTTGATGATCACAGTGTCATCATTGATCCAGACATGGCCCTTTCGTATTTATTTATTTACTAATAGAGTGAACATCTGTGAACCTACCCCCCAGCCTGAGAGCTAGAACATTATCTGCAACCCTATACCCTGTGAGTGTCCCCAGCCCCTGTCCTGTAGGAACTGTTATCCCTCCCTTTATGGGTCATTGTCTTTCCTTTTTTGAGGGAGGACTTCACACAAATCTATGTATTCCTGAATACATATGTATAGTGTGTTCTTTCATTGTGCCTGTTTATCTTAATGATTTTTAAAAGGTATCACATGTTGTCTTCAGGGACTTAATTTTTTCACTCAACATTCTTTTTTTTATTTTTTAACTAAATTTTACTCAAATCGTTGGTTTAGCTACAATAGCTTATTCATTTTGCTGATATGAAATATTCCATTATATGAATATAGCCTAATTTAGTTATCCATTTTTCTATCAGTGGTCATTGATTTGTTTATGTTTTTTTATTTTTGTATCATGAACAATCTGCTTTGAACATTCTTTTTTTTTTTTTTTTTTTTGCGGTACACGGGCCTCTCACTGTTGTGGCCTCTCCCATTGCGGAGCACGGGCTCCGGACACGCAGGCTCAGCGGCCACGGCTCACGGGCCCAGCCGCTCCGCGGCATGTGGGATCTTCCTGGACCGGGGCTAACACATATATATGGAACCTACGAAAAGAAATAAAAGGTCATGCAGAAACTGTGTCCCCTGCATTGGCAGGCGGACTCTCAACCCGTGTCCCCTGCATTGGCAGGCGGACTCTCAACCACTGCGCCACCAGGGAAGCCCTGCTTTGAACATTCTTGTTCGTGTTCCTTGGGACCCATGGGCTAAGGTTTTTCTTAGAGCGACTCCCAGGAGAAGAATGCTTAGTTTAGGGAAGTGGTTCTCTACTAGGGGTGATTCTTTTGCCTCCCAAGGGACATTTGGTGATGTCTAGAAACATTTTAAATCGTCACAACGTGGGGGGAGGGGTATCGCTGGCATCTAGTGGGTAGAGACCAGAGATGCTGCTAAACGTCCTGCAATGAGCAGGACAGTCCTCACTTCAAAGGACTGTCCAGCCCCAAATTAAAGTGCCAAAGTTGAGAAACCCTGGTTTAGGGCAGGCAAATATTCAACTTCCCATGAAAATGCCAAATGTTTTCCTAAACGGTTGCACTAGTTTACACCCCACTAACAGTTCTGAAGTACTAAAACAGGTTTTTCCCAAACATACAAAGACAGAACTAACTTCAGTTGTCCTTCAGAAATTTCTTGAGACCATCCAGTGCTAAAATTCTGTGATGCCACAGCAATCACTTTACGAAGCTGTACCCATGTTTTAACATAGCCTACCCATTTTTTGTCACAGCACAGGATATTATCAGAATTCTTCGTTAAGTGCTTTTTTTTGGAAAAATGCCATCTTATAAAATTTATAATAAAAGTCAGTTTTTATAGTGCTGCTTCACTTTTGACACATAAAAAGTTGGTTTACCAACCCTGGTTCCAAAGGACATTTATTTCCAAAAATCAGACCCATTCTTTACAACAGCAGTTCTCAAATTATGGTTTGGCAACAAGGGCTTACAGAGACCCATTCAGGAGGTCCACAGAGTCAAAACTGTTTTTATGGTGATACTCAGACATCGCTTTCCTTTGTCACTTTTGTTCGTTCACAAGTTCATGGTGGAGTTTTCCAGAGGCTACATCGTGAGGGATGACATCATCATGTGGGCACCTGTTGGCTCCTGTAGTCCTGTGTTTTAAACATTTCTGTTTTATTTCTAATATGGTAAATATTGACAAATGTATTCTACAGAAACAAAAGTTGCTTGAGGTCCTCAGTAATTTTCAAGAGTGTAGAAAGGTCCTGAGACCGAAATGTTTGAGAACTGCTGCTTTAAGAAGTATGTTAACTGCTAGGACTATTCAGAACAGTTTATCAAACTAAATTTCAAAAAGTGGTTCTAGAAATGTTTGTTGCAATGGCCATGATATGAATGGAGATTTATTAGTGATTAAAAACTTTGAGGTTTAAAAAAGGTCAAGGGCTTCCCTGGTGGCGCAGTGGTTGAGAGTCCACCTGCCGATGCAGGGGACACGGGTTCGTGCCCCGGTCCGGGAGGATCCCACATGCTGCGGAGCGGCTGGGCCCGTGAGCCATGGCCGCTGAGCCTGCGCGTCCGGAGGCTGTGCTCCGCAACGGGAGAGGCCACAACAGTGAGAGGCCCACAAAAAAAGAAAAAAAAAAAAGTCAAAAAGTAAAAGTCAAGGGAATATGGGACATTCTACAGGACGACTAACTTAATGTGGGGAAAATGGAGAGGATGGAGTGCTTAAAAGGCTTAACAGCAGTATGTGATGTGTGGACCTTGTCTGGATCCTGATTCAAAAAAACAACTGTAAAAGAATGTTTTCGAAGCAATCCAGAGGAGCTGTACATGGTCTAAATTTCAAAGGATACCAAGGAATTGTTGGTAATTTTGTTAGGATTAGTAACATTCTCATGGTTATAAAACAAAAGATCTGTTTTTAGAGGCACATGCTTCAGTGTGTAGAGCTCAAACGACATGATATATGAGGTTTGCTTTAAAAATACTTCAACAAAGAAAACGGAGGGATAAATAAAGCAGGTATGGCAAAATTCTGATAATTTTTAAATTTGGGTGGTTATTAAGCAATCTGTCTTCCTTTATGTTTGAAAATGTTCACACTCAGAAATGTTATGAATGGTTATTTAAATTCAAGTCTCTCCACATACCTTCCAAACAATATGGAAAAACAAGAACAAATAAAACTACAAAAACCATACGTTAGACACAGCTAAGAGACCAAGAACACCCACACTCCGAATTATGTGTGAGTAAAAAACAAACAAATCCTAATGAGCTATCACTTGCACACCCACTGTTAACCTTTGCTGAGGGAAAAATGCATCATACGAAAGAGTACATACGGTATGATTGCATTACATGATGTTTTAGAATGAGCCAAAACTAAGGGGAATAAAAATCAGAACAGCACTTCCCCGGGAGGGTTAGAGCAGGCGTGGGTTGGGAAGGGCATGAGGAAACATTGTGCGGTGGTGGAAGGGTTCCGCATTTTGACAGAGGTGTGGCTTACATGGTTGTGCGCAGTTGCCAAAATTCCGAGAATGGTACATTCTAAAGACTTATGTACTTTATTGGAGGCAAATTTTACCTCAGAAAACATTTTTTTAACAAACATTAAACTGCTTAATGATATGCTTGCCTTCGTGTTTAGGGATGAAATACACTAATGTCTGCAACTTTCAAACTCTTCCAAAAACTAAGATGAATGAATGGACAGATAGATGAATATATATGTGAGAAAGCAATAGAACAAAATGATAACAGTTACAGAATCTAGCTCATGAGAATACAGGTGTTCACCCGACAGTTCTTTCAACTTTTTAGGTGTTTGAAATTTTTCATAATAAAATATTGAAGGAATAAACACTTCAACTAAAGAAATCCCCCCCACACACACACACCCCACCACCAAGGAAGCAAAAACCACAAAGCAGAAGAAAGCTATTTAACACAGACAGCACTCCAAACTGATTTTAATACCCTCAAGCATTTGGAGAGGTGAAAAGACAAATCCTTAAGTCAGGAATTCAGAAATTAAAAACAGAAACTGGCAAAAAGATGAAGAAATGAAAAGGATTTACTGTACTCAGGAAAAAATGATAAAATTATCTCAGATTAAGACTAAATTTCAAGATGCTCAAGGAAAAATAGATTCAAACGACATTTAATAAAGGGCACTGAAGAAAGGCTAAGAAACAACCAAGAGAGTGAAAATCAGATGAAGAAAGAAGTAGAAAGGTTCAGAGAGAAAGTGGTTGAAGTGAGGCACAGACAGAGAAGAGACAACACATATATAATTGGAGGCCATGAAGAAGGAGAACAAAATAATGGAACAGAACCAATACATAAAACTATAATCTAAGAAGAATTCCTACAAATGAAAGGTCTAAATTTGCACACTGAAAGATCTCACTGGGTACTTGGGAAAATTGACCAGCAACAATCACGTCTAAGATGTATTCTGATAATGCTCTCTGACTTCAGAGATAAAGATCCTCAAGGCTTCCAAGCAAAAAATCAAATAACTTACAAGGCAAAAGAATTAGACTGGCATTGGATGTCTCAAAAACAATATATCAAGCAAGGCAATGATGGAGCAGCATTTTCAAAGAAAGTATGAATCAAAGGTATATATGTCTTTCAAGTATCAGAGAAAAACCATTTTAAACATGCAAGAATTCTCTACCCATTAGCCCATGTTGAGGAGCCTACTGGAGAATGAGATTCAGTCAACAAAGAGAAGAGTGGGGAAACTTCAGCCTAAGGACTCATAGTGAGCATATAGTGTATTTAATTGCTGATCTAAGACTAAAACAAAGGTGATGAGGGTAAAGTAATAATATAAAAATGTTATGTATTCTAACAGTAAAAATAATCTAAACAAAAAATGGGGGAAGGGATAGGTAAAGATGAAAGTAGAGTGAGCTCATTGATTTTTATATATGTAATAGGTAAGATTTAAAGGATTCCATTAAAAATTGACGAACAAAATGCTAAAATGGTATCTAAGAAAATGGGAGTCTAAGGGCATTAAAATGTATAAGTACAAAGGTAAGCTTGAGGACAAAAATATAAACCTTCCTAAATACAATTAATCAATCAGTAAACGAGTGAGCAAGCAAAGAAAACGTCACTTAGAGAAAGAAGCATTGGAAATATGATGCACATAATAACTGTACAATCATGTGACCCAGTTGAGACCACATGTATCAGTCTTATCAGTAAATGTGAGCAAATATAATACATTCATTAAAAGGTTTCATTTTAGCTGATATTAAAGTTCATTTGGAAAAGAAGCATGCAGAAAGGATAGGAAACCAAAAAAGAAAAGCTACCAGGGGATCTTGCCCTGTCGGACATTGAAACATACTCTAAAGCCTCTATAATTAAAACTGTGTGGAAAAAACAAAACAAAACTGTGTGATGCTGGCTCGTGGGTGGACAAATAGGCTAGTAGAATAAAATAGACTAGAAGTAGACTCAGTTACATTTAAAAGTTTACGTGTGACAAAGGTAGGATCTAAAATCAACAGGGCCTCTACCATAAAAAGGAAAAAATTTGGGTGGCAAAAAAACATCACAAAGTCAGAAGGCAGCCGACAACGCTGGGAGAAAATGTTTGCAACGTGTATCACAGATACAGGGCTAGTATACCTAAGATCATTTTTTAACTCTTAAAAAGGGTAAAAAGACCAAAAATAGAACAGAAAATGAGGAAAAGAGGCAATTAACCCTCTGAAAAGATATAAAAGTGGTACTTAAACATACGAAAAGATGTTCAACCATACCCATAATTAGAGAAATGCAAATTAAAACTGCACCGAGGTGCCATTTCTCACCTACCAGATTTGCAAAAATTAAAAAGTATAACAACACATTCTGTTGGTGAGCCTGTAAGGAAACAGCCACCATCGTACATTGCTAGTGGGAATGCAAATTGGTGTGACCATTTTGGAGGGACTTGGGCAGCGTCTGGCAAAGCTCTGTATGCATTTACCTTCTGACCCAGCAGTACTACTTCTAGGAATTTACCCTGAACACACACCTCCAACAGTATGAAAATACATATGCACAAGATTATTAATTACAGCTTGTTTGTAATTGCAGAACACTGGAAATAACCTCAGTGCCTGTGCACAGGAGAGTGATTGAATAAATTATGATACAGCCACACAGTGGAGCCACACCACTGCTTTTTTTCATCTTTAAGAAACAATGAGAAAGACCTCTATGACTCATTTGAAGTGATTTCTAGGATACATTGTTAAGAGAAAAAAACCAAAGTATAAGAGTATCCTTAATATGCTTCCTCTTTTGTAAGAAAGGAGATAAAGAATATCTGTTATCTTCTCATTTGTAGAGGAAGCACACAGAAAAGATGAAACCTGAAACAAAGAAATTGGTTAGAGGGAGGTAGGTGGTAATAGGGTAGGGTGGATGTGTATAGGGAGGGGGATGTGTCTCTGAGAATATCTTTTTGTTTAGTTTTGATTTTTAGAACCATGGTAATGTTTCATGTATGCAAAAAATAAATACAGTCGACTAGAGTGGATTTTTTTAAAAAAAGGAATGCAAACAGAAATAAATAAACCTAACTGTATTTCAAATGAATAATGTAACCACACTTTGGGGAAGGGATGGAGAGCTAACCCTAGTAACCTTTGAACACAGCATTGTCACTCTAGATCCTTGGGCTAAGGGTTGTTATACCTGTGAATAAATATTTAACCTCTTGGTGGTTTGCCAGTTTTTCATAGAAGGTATGGGTTAACAGTTCTGAAACCACTTTATATGTATTCTAGGATTGAGGAAATAAGGAAATAAATTGCAGATAACGGGAACCGGATTTCTCCCTTTTGAAATTGAAGAGGGACATTACCAAAAAGAGGGACATTACCAAAAAGAAGGAAAAGGCTAGAATAAACCCTTGGTGTTGGAGTGAAACTGGCAGTGTCAGTGTGAGCTAATTGTTTTTGATACGTATATGCAGATAGATACAGAAATAGATACAAGTGTGTATACACATACCCATGTGCACACATGTCCCAACTCCATCTGCTGAGATGGTCTACAAGCAGGGAGACTCCAGGAACAATGGGTGCGTCTCTTGTCCCCATCTTTGTTTTTAAACATCATTCTCACTAACAAGAACTAGGCTCCTTGGAGAAACGGCTGGTTCCAGAACACGGGCAGAGAAAGTATAAGGTGAACCTGGAACATCTTCTCAGGCCAAAGCAAGGGAAGTGCTCACCGAATGATGGGGGTGTGTGCAATGGACACAGAAGCCAGTTTGGCTCCTGTCAGCCAAGCCTGGGACCATTGAGCACCAAGATAAATGGGATAGTAATGGATTACAGCCCACAGAAACCATCGTAATCCACGTGTCCATACTGATTGAAATAAATAAAAGAAGAAAGAAGGAATGGGAGGTATCAGTATAACATAAAAATAGCTATGGGAAAACCATTCCTTACAGTAGAATGTGAACTAACAGATGCAGAAAGAATTAGAAAATTTGGCAGCCACCATAGTAATAATTGTTTTACATAAGAATCAAGAATCACCAATGAATGCTAAAATTAATGGATGAAGGGTTGATGATAGACAGTATGAGTGTGGGTGTGCACACCTGTGTGTGTGTGTGTGTGTGGAGAGAGGGCAGATGGAAGGACCCAGACCCAAGCTCATGCAGCGTAATGCTAACATATAGGGCCTGTAAGTCTGAAATCGTTCAAAATTATTTCAAAATAAGAAGTTAACATTTTTAAGCAAGCATATTTAGATTTTTACATTATATGAAATTATGTCTGGTCCAGAATGTGACCGTTGTCCCCACCTCCTCCACTGCCACCACCCCTGTCCACGCCTCCATTACCTCTCACCTGGGTCAGTACAGCAGTCTCCTGACTGGTCTCCCCCCATCCCCTGTCTGCTCTGCACACAGAGCCAGAGAGTCTCTTAAAGGAAAATTCAAGAAGCGTGTCTTCCCTGCTCAGAACCTGCGAAGGCTCCCCATTTCACTCCGGTAGAAGCCCCAGTCCTTCTCGTCTGCCGTGACTCCACCTTCAGTCTCCCATCCCTGCTGACCCCCCTCCTGCTTTGGGGCCTTTGCCCTTAGACGTCTGCAGGCCTCGTTCCTCATATCCTTCGAGGTTTGCTCTTGTATCCCTTCTCCGTAAGACCTCTCCTGACCAGTATGTGTAACTACCCCCTGCCCCGGATCTGCCTGAATGTCCTTTATTTTTTTTAAATAGTACTTTTCACTTTCTAAGATAGTACATGATTTTCTTGTCTGTTACATGAGTCTCACAGCTTGTGGGATCTCAGTTCCATGACCAGGAACTGAACCCAGGCCCTCGGCAGTGAAAGCGCAGAGCCCTAACCACTGGACCGCCAGGGAATTCTCTATGCTTATTGTCTCTTATCTGTTTCCTCCAGAAAGACTGTAAGCGCCACAAGAGTGAGATCTTGTCTGTTTGTTCATTGATGTGTCCCAAACCCCTAGACCAGTGCCTGGCAACATAGTAGGTGCTCAGTAATTATGTGTTGAATAATATTCATTCATATTGATGTGTGTTTATATAAAGAAACTGAATTAAAAGATTTTTTAAAGTACTGAGATGAGCTATTAGGGGATGTGAGCCTGGAGTAGAGACTGTGCAGTCCTGGCTTTGAGGGAAATGGACACGCACCTGTTTGTACCTTCATCTGTAAACAGGGGCTGTCTTTACCCTCCTGGTAGAGTAGTGGTTACCTCACGGGGGAGGGGGAGAGGAGTTAGTTCTTTAACTTTCTACTTGAAACACTTAAATATTATTTGATTTCTTTTATTGTAACCATGCATTATGCTTAGGATTAAATTTCATAAAACAAAAACTGTCCTCTTAAGTGTAAAATTCACTGGGAACAGAAATACGGGCCTGATCTTACCGATTCCTCAGTGTCTTTGTTTAGTCAGTGCTCTCTCTGTACCAGACACCAAGCTCAGGTCTTTACACACCCGCCTCACTAGTTCTGCCCGGGACCCCAGGAGGTAGGTGACTTTATCCCGTTTCCAGGTTAATAAGCTGGGACTTGCAGAGGATCAGGGTCACAGCGGAAAGATAACCCCAATAGTAAGTGACAGTTCAGGCCCCAGTCTGTGTGACTCGAGAGCTCAAGCTTTCACCCATTAAAATTAAAAATTACTTGAAGCTGCCCAGATGTCGCTTCATTCATTCCCAGCCCTGAAGCATGTTGTTCCTGCTTCCTCAGGGTGTTCCTTGCCCTTGGAGTATCCAGCCCCTGCGGCGCCAGAGATGAACTCGGGACCGAGCAAACCGAGAAGGGGAGACTACACTAGGGACGCAGAGAGGGGGTCACGGGCTCAGTAATTTTTCAGGGCCCACTGGATTCTGAGGTTTCTTAGGCAGAATATTTGCAGCGCTTCCATCTGAACATGTACACCAAAGTCATGCTTGGCTTTATCTTCTGAAGGCTTGTGATTTTAAGTGTGTGTAGATACGGTGTTCCATTCAGACATACAGATGGCATTTTTTGTGGGGTTCCCTCTCCTGTTCTGACTTAATTTTCTGAAACTAGCTCTTGTCGTAATCCCAGGGATCTTAAGCTGGCCCGTGAACTCCTAGAAGGTACTGGATGGGCTTCAGGAAATCTCTGAACCCCTGTGTGTAGATACACTTACGTGCCTTTTTCTGAGGGGAGGGTATGTGGCTCCCAGTAGAAGGGGTGGTTAATTCCCAGAGAAGGTTAAGGACACTGGTCTTAAACCTTGATGGAGCTCTAAGTCCTTTCTCAGGGAGGCTCTCTGGTGACTTGCTGATTCAACCTCTAATCTTCATATTCTTGTTTTATATTCAGTATATTTTAACAGGTGGACTTCATTTCCACCTGTATTTCTGGTGGCTTCCAGGTTAAAACACAGTGCTAGAGACACTGCTCTTAAAGAAAATGGCCATGCGAAGGAGGGTCCTGGAGTGGGGCAGCTTACCCCAAATGCTTGTCATTAAAGGTGTTTTTCAGTGTAATGACAACTAAAGCATAAATAATTTTTTTTTAGTTACATCGTTTTTATATTCTGACAAAAGCATTTTTTTTCCTTAGAACTAATTTCAAGGAGTAGTTTATACTTTTCTCCCTCCCCTCCCCCTTCCCTCCCCTCCTCTCCCTCCCCTTCCCTCCCCTCCTCTCCCTCCCCTTCCCTCCCCTCCTCTCCCTCCCATTCCCTCCCCTCCCCTCCCCTTCCCTTCCCTCCCCTCCTCTCCCTCCCCTCCCCTCCTCTCCCTCCCCTTCCCTTCCCTCCCCTCCTCTCCCTCCCCCCTCCTCTCCCTCCCCTTCCCTTCCCTCCCCTCCTCTCCCTCCCCTTCCCTCCCTCCCCTCCCCTCTTCGTTTCTCCTCCCTCCCTCCTTCCCTTCCTTCCCCCCTTTCCTTTTTTACAAATACCATTTACTAGGTATATGTTGTTTCTTTAGTTTATTTACCTATTGGTTCAAGACAGTTGCTCCCAGAGGCAGTGGGACACTTGTTACATGAATGTGTGTTTAGGGCTAAGTGGTAATTGATAGTGTCCCTCAGATTCCCTAAAAATTTTGAGTCTAACTTAAGGATAACCTAGTTAGGCATCCCAGAACCGCCCCCACCCCCCCCCCCCCGATGCTAATATGCCAATAATTCCTGGGGTCTGTCATTTCTAATGGTGCCTTGGAAGCCCATGATGCAGATCTCTAGTTTCCCTCAACACGTCTCAATTGCGTTTATCCCCCCAAACTTGGGAAGCACATTCCACCAACTCTACCAGGTATATTTCATTAGGCTAGCATTTATAATAGTGAATTTAAATGTTGGAGAAAGCTGTTCGAACTCCAAAGGAGTTTCATTGGATTTTAGCTTTAACTATTATCAATTGATTTATGACATTAATGCTGGTGGGAGCCTGTGGCACTTGCCTTTTTGAGGCGGGGTAAAACTGTTTTCAAAATTCAGAAAAAGGGGCTGAGCAAATGCACAGTTACCTTAAACAGCAGCAGTAAAGCCACAACTACCTTTTGTGCGTGTGGCTTAATTCAGTTCTACTCAGTGGCGAAAGTGTTGGGTCTGCTTCCAGGGTACCTGAGTTCCAGGCTTCTTGTCTTATACCTGCTCCCAATTTGGTAGCTCTCTGCTCCATCACTTATCTTCATTTCTGTAGCAGATACAAGAATTGTATTGATCAAACACTGTGTGAAAGATGACCCCGAATTGAAAGCTCCGCAGTGAGCCACCCCCGTGCACACAAAACGCCGCCTGCGCGCTCTTCCCGACGCGCTGCCCATCCCGCCTCCCGCCTCCCAGTCGGGCCCCGCCTACCTCCCCCGCTCTCACCTCTGTTGCCGGAATTCTTGCTGCAGCCACCTAGCTGATCCCCTGGCCTCCTTGTTTCTGGACGCTCTGCCTCCACTCCATCTTCCATATTTAGTGCTCATTCCAAAGGACAGGTCTCCCCAAGCCAGTCTCCTACTCCTTTGCTTGCAGGGTAAAGCCCTCCTCCTTAGGGAGGTGTATGTGGGCAGTCTTTAGAACCCGGCCTCAGTTTTCCTTTCCAACCTCTTCCCCTCTTACTACCTCCCACCACCACCTGGGTACCCTCTCGTGTTTCTCAGTGGAGGCACTCCTGGCATTTTGAATGGGACAGTCTCTCCTTGTATGGAGCTGGTGGTGTCTTGCAGAAGGATTAGCATCCCTGACCCCAGAATGCTAAATGCCAGTGGCTCTCCACCCTCAATACCTCCTCGTTTCCAGGAGCTCCTTAGAAGCCACAAGATTCCCCAAACACTCCGTGCCCGTTTGCTTCTGTGCTTTGTGCCTGCTTTGCCCTCTGTGGTGTCCTTGTCCAGCTCCTGCCCCTTCTGGCAAAACTGCTGCACCTTCTTTGAGATTGGGGTCTAATGTTACCTTTCAAGAAGCCCACCCTTACTTCTTCAGGCTGAGATAGTTCCATCCTTTGTGCTCCTGAAGTCCTGTTTATGCCTGTGTTAAAAAGAGTGCAGCAGTGTCCTGGACTGATCTTAAGCGGATCACTTTGCTTTAAGATGCATTTAACAGTACCTATAATCATGTACCACTGTGCACAAAACCTTTATGAAGAGCCTAAGGGGAAGTGCGCCACCCGGCCAGGTACCTGTGAGGATCTATGGTGATCCACCCCCGTGCGTAGCACTGCATAGCCCTTGGTACTAGACACGGGGGACTTTACAAAGGAGAAGCGTTCTCTTGGTGCTTCATAATTTCCATAGGGCAAAGAGACAATGTAAATTGTTGTTGTTGGGCTTCCCTGGTGGCACAGTGGTTAAGAATCCACCTGCCAATGCAGGGGACACGGGTTCGAGCCCTGGTCTGGGAAGATCCCACATGCCGCGGAGCAACTAAGCCCGTGCGCCACAACTACTGAGCCTGTGCTCTAGAGCCTGCGAGCCACAACTACTGAGTCCACGTGCCACAACTACTGAAGCCCGTGCGCGTAGAGCCCGTGCTCTGCAACAAGAGAAGCCACTGCAATGAGAAGCCTGCGCACTGCAACTAGAGAAAGCCTGCGTGCAGCAGCAAAGACCTAATGCAGCCAAAAATAAATAAATAAATAAAATTATAAATAAATAAATTGTCATTGTTGGTCTTGTTATTAGAAGAACAGTAATACTGGTCAGTAGATTCTTTGACGCCCTGGCACTTGTCTCAGAGCTTATATTTGACCAAATGGAGCCATTTCTCTCAATACCCCCTGCAATCAATAATGTGAAGCAAAAATGATGTTACTCTTCCCGAATCGTAATCTTTGTTCTGAAGAGTTATTAACACAGGAGTCCAAGCTGCTATTTTCTTTAGACAGTCGGGTTGTCCTGCTTCAGATTTATACACAGCAATTGAGTCTCATTAGCCCAGATTTACACGGCATAGACCAAGCGTGCAAATAATCGAAACTTTCCAGAGCTGCATTAAATCTTCAGCTGATTTTAAAAGCAGTTTATCTTGGTATTTTACTTTGTTCCCTAATCCCAATCTATGCAGTTGATTTTTCCTCCATTTAATCTTTTCATTGTGTCTGTTCATTGAGACAAAAGAGTTGCTCGATTCTAATAAAAGTGACATACGCAATCCATTTCGGTTGGCAATTGAATTAAAAGATGAGCATGAGTTTATACCAATATGGTCTATAGTATTATTAATTATGTAAATTATATTGAATTTTAATTAAAATTAATTTAACTGATGGTGCTGTATATAGTTACAGGGGTAGTGATTGACGTCATTCTCATCACCATCATAATCAACCCAGCTCCTAAGCAGACCTGGAGCCAGACGGCTAGGGTTCAGTTCCTTGCTTGGCCAATTCTAGCCATGTGATGTTGGGTCGTCACTGAATGTCTCTGTGGCGTCATTTCCTCCCCGTGTAAAATGGAGCTCTCTCGTGGGGTTGTTGTGGAGATCACCTGGTTACTTAATCCTTGGAGCCGGGCCAGCCGCTGGTGAGCTCAGACGGCCAGGATGGGGGCAGGGCGTGGAGGGGGGGGATGGCAGTGATTTCTGCTAGACATTTGTTGAAGATCATGAAATTGTATGGGCCTTGTTCATGGCTTAATAACCATGTTGACTGTTGATCATAAACATTGTGAACATAAGAAAAATGTCTTTGTCTCTGTTCAAAAACCCTTTGCAATAATGTGGGGCCTGTTTCTTAAACATAGATGAGCATTCTCACCGTCCTTTTTCTCCTCGTTCTTGAACTGTGTTTTTCAGTATGCATAGTTAAAATTTCACGGTGACTGTCTCTGTGTCTGCTTGTAAGGTGACTGCTCGGTGATCATGCTTATTTTATAGGGCGTCCGTTATTCCTCCATTTTGTTCAACCACAGAGACGTGAGGACTGTCAAACAGAATTTTGAAGTAGGGGCTTTGTTGGGTTTTGCCTTAAAGTTAACATTCATAATATTAGCTGCGACTTATTCAGGAGCTTCCCCCACTCCCCTGGCTGTTCCTTCTCAGTCTTCTCTGTAGATTCCTCCTCCTCTTCCCAGAACATTGGCGTGTCCCGAGCTCAGTTCTTGGGTCTGGTCCCTTCTCTGTCCGTACTCCCTAGGTGATCTCATCCATCCCAGGATTTTAAATATGTTTTAAGTAGTTGCTGCTGAAGCCCAGGTTTACATCCTCACCCAGGTCTCTCCCCAGACTTCAGGCCCAGGTGCCGGTTGACGTTGCCACTTGCGCGTGGGCAGTGGTCCCCGTGTTAGGAAATGATGACTCCATTCGTCCTGTTGCCAGACCAGAAGTCTTGGAGTGGCCTCTGCGTCTCCTTTCTCTCACAGCCAGTCCATTGGTAAATTCTGCGGGTTCTTCCTTAGAAAGACATCCAGAATCCTAGCGGAAGAGAATATAAAAAAGAATGTCTGTGTGTGTGTAACTGAGTCACTTTGCTGTGCAGCAGAGACCGGCACAACACTGTAAATCAGCTATACTCCAACTAAAAAAAAGTCAAAAAAAAAAAGAAGGAAAGAAATACATCCAGAATCTACTCACGTCTCACCAACTCCACTCGACACCCCAGTTCAAGCTGCCGTCCCTTCTCACCTGGCTGATTGCAGCCTCCTGCCACCCCTGCACCTCTGTAGCCTTTCACACACCGTAATCACTTTGCAGCTAGAGCACTGCTTTTGAAATGTCGCTCTTCTGCGTAGAAGACTCTACCAGCTTCCCATCGCACCTAGAGGTATCTTCACCACGATCTGTCAGACCCTACACGGTCCCCTTCCCCCCCGACCCCATCTCCCACCACTGCCCCCTGACTCAGTCCACTCTGGCCACACTGACCTCCTCACTGCTCCCAGAGCACACCAGGCCTGCTCCGGACTCGGGGCCTTGGCACCAACTGTGCCCTCTGCCCCTGGCTCTCTCCTTCGCTTCCTAAGAGCTTCTAGGTCTCCCCTGATGGCACTGTTTAAAATAGCACCCTACCCCACCCCTTGCCATTCTGTCCCTTACCCTGCTTTGTTTTTCTTTATAGCATTTTCACCATATGGCACGTTATGTATTACCTTACTGTCAATTTCCACCCTCCACAAGGCGAGCTCTTTGAAGGCAGGGACTTTGTTTTGTTCACTGCTGTATCCGCAGTGCCTAGAACAGTGCCCGGCACATGCTGAGTGCCCCGTAAACATTTATTCAATGAACATATGTGCTGTTTGCAGTGTAATCTCCCATCAGCCCTCTGAGGTAGGTAAGGCACAGAGAGAGGCAAGATAAGTTGCCCTAAGCACATAGCAAATAAGTAACAAAGCTGAGGTTTAAACTCTGTCAGTTTGCCTCCAAAGTACACGTTCTTTCTGCATTACTGCGTGCCTTGTCATTTCTGGATGTTTCCAAACTGCTACCAGATCTCTAAGAATTTTATTGTGCCTTTGAAGACTTACCCTGTTGATTTTGTTCATGGTTGTCATCAAATCCTTTCTGAGTGTCTGGTTTCCACAGGGCTTGTGCCAGTCACGAAAGATAAAAGGAGTGTTCGTGCCTGTCCCCTGCCCTTCTACTCTCCTCCTGGAGCATATCCCCCACGAAACTGTGCATTCCCCCAGGAAGATATGTCGTCCGGTTCTTTCGTGGTCCTTGTCAACTTTCCAGGCTTAGAACTGTGCCTGGCACAGAGGAGGTACTCCCTTCATAGCTATGGAACAAATGAATGAAGACAAGGGGCACAAGTAAGTGCTGTGAGAGTTCAAGTTCTTGGTTTTTGCTGTTTCATTCAACAGAGGCCGACCGAGCATCGCCCGAGTTAGGTGTCTCCCCAGCGTTCAGAGAGCGGCTAGGCTCTGGTGCTTGTTGGGAATGTCAGTTCTGGCCCAGAGCCAATAGGGTGACCAGGGGTGGGGTGTCTGATTCAGGTGGAGTTGTGGGGTCCACACCTTGAGAAACCCACTGCTGCCTAGTGAAAATACAGACCACAGGAGAGACTTCCAAACTGGACCATCGAGGAAGGGGTAAGGTTTCGGTAAGCCGACAGGAGGGCCTTCCAAGCAGGGAGAAAGAAAAGTGAAAGTTGAGACTTGTCTTTAGATCCTAGACAAGTCTGCCCCTGCCACCATGAATATAGTATTTCTAATCATCGCTGCCACTTCACGTGCCTGCCGTGTGCTTGGAACTCTGTTTGGGTCTTTAATACACCCCTGTTGATTTGATATTCACACCCACACAAGATGTTATCACCATCGTATAGACAGAACACTGAGGCTCAGAAGGGTAACTAACTTGCTCAAGGTCATAGTGATGGAGCTGGGATCTGAAGGGTGATCCAGGAAGCACCAAAGTCATGGTCTTTTCTATCACCCTCTGCACTGTCCACTGACAAGATCTCATGGACTCAAAGGAGTACAAGAATCTCCTAGTATGTGTAGGTAACTGGGGGAAATGTACTGAAATGAGTCAAGTTTTCTTGAAAGCTCCTTAAAAGAATGATGGCTTTGATAACATTTAATCTTGGTAGGAAATGCTTTCCAAATATACTCCTGACTTTCCCAGTTCTGCTTTCTTCTTTCACACAGGCTTTATCAAATGATTGTTTTGTTGATAAATTTAGTGTGCAGTTGGGACTTATATGTAGATTGTACCTACCCTCAAAGGGAGAGTGGGTTTTATAGCTTCCATTCATTCTCATTAAAATCAGAACATTTGCATCTTCAGTTTTACATCTTGTTCCAGGAATTTTAAGCAGTCTGATTGTATGGAAGTGGGTCGTATTAATTGCAAATGGGCTAGACATCTGCTCACTAACATGGAATGAATTTTTTTAGCTCTATTTTGTTTTTAAATATGATCTACCAGAGTGATTAAGTGAGGGCTGTTGGTACTGCTGTTACAAGAGTAGGATTTTCAGAGACTTATAATGTAACCCTAAAAATGAATTTGAGTGAATCTTTGAAAGTGCTTGAACTGGGAGCAGTTAAACATCTTAGGGTTGATACATTTTTATCCACAGTCTGTCAGGGAGCTGTTTTCCATCATCGGGAACTCTGTTGGTCTGGTGCGCAGTGAGCCCAGGTCCCGTGGGTTCCAGGCTCTGGGGTCTGCGATGCCTTGCTGTTTCTACCTGCGGGGAGGGAGGCAGGCAGGGAGTGAGCTGAGGTGTAGTATCAAACTGGAGGAACAGGATCCAGGCTGCTGGGGACTGGTTGAATAGGCAGGGTATTTCTTTTCTGGTAGTAATATAACAGTGTTTCCCAACGTGGACTTCTTGCGACATGAATTCTTAAGGAGGGTGATGTGCACAGTAAGTTTCAGGAGCACTCACTGGTTAAACAAAGCTAGTTAAGCAGGTTCCTTCACGGCAGTCCTTTCCAGAGCCTTTAATATGCCCTTGTACACTGCGGATCTGCAAGAGGAGGATGATGTCTACACAGTTTCCCCGACGTATTTGGCCACAGACCCCTTCTCGTGGAATACAGTTTGGGAAATGTCATGGAGAACATCCCAAGTATTTATTTTAAAATCAGGAACTGGGGAATCTGGTTGAGGCTGTCTTGGTCATGTAGCTGAATGTAGAGTCCCAGGTCCTCAGGGTAGTTGCCTCAGCCCTCTTGCTCCTCTGGACCTCTCAGGACCTGGCTTTCTTCAGAGTCGCAGTCCCCAGGCTAGTGGCACCACTGGCCCAGTTAGGAAGCAGGAGGGAAGCTGGGGCCTCTGTGCGTCCATGCATGTCTGTGCTTGACAAAGAGGAAGATGATACATGGCTTAGCAGCAGTGATCAGGGAAGGACAAATGCAATATGTACAAGGTGAAAAGAGTTCTGGAGCGAGTGACATGTTTCCTAAAGCAGTTTCCTGAGCCTGATCCAGCCAGTGCCTGCTACCTGGAGGGGTTCAGTCAACATTTGTTGAATGAATAAATTGTTGGTACTCCGAGGCCTTTGCAAAAAAGACGTCTAATGTTGCTACACCATCGTATTCTGCTTCGGTTCAGTTTAGTTGCCAAGTGTATATAACCCTTCACGCCTTCTAGAATCAAAGGTCAGAACACCAGAACTTTTCTTTTCCTGCACTTAACAGACGTCCCTTTCGTGCAGAAGTCTCTGCTGTGTACTGCCTTGCCACAGAGCAAATGTTTCTGGGCGTTATTATTCTAGGGGTGGGAATGGATTTGGACTGATTGATCCAAACCTTTACTCTTTCTGTCTTGGAACCAGTGACAGAAAGCTGACAAATGTTGAGGGGTGATGTCTGCTACCTCCGAACTGAGCAAAGCTAGTCGACTCATGAGGGGCGAAGGCTGCAGTGTGAACCTATGACCCTGACCTCATTAACTTCAGGCACCTGAAGTGCAACCTCGTGACAGTGCTGTGACGCCCGTCTTACTGCCGAAATCCTCCTCCTGATGCTTAGCGGTGCTGTTTTCTCGTTTCATTCCCTCCTTCTGCAGAGCAGGGCTTGGTACCCAAAGGAAGGATCGCTTGCTCACCCTTAATATGGGGAGATAATTTAGAGCACTTAATTTGTGTTGACTCTTTATTGGTGCACTATTGCAATTAAGTTAGATTAATGAAAGGTAAATTCCAGTCTATACATGAAAAAAAAAATCTCTTGTAAAGATCCTAATTAGTGTGTGTGTTTATTTAGCCTCTCATGGTTTAATTGCATCCCATCTTGCTATTTACAAACAGGCATCATTAAAGAATAATGAGTGTGTGAAGAGCATTCATGCTAGCAACAGATGAGGTAACTGGCGCTTGGTGGGGAGAGGGACGGATGGATGGGAAGGCTGCTGGTTTGTAGTATTTTTGAATGAAGGAGAGTGCAAGACGGTCCTTTGAACCAGTCCACGAGGGGAGGACAGAGCAGACATCATGCCAGGCAGCAGCTTGTCCTTTAGCTGCAGAGACCTGGGCTGCTTTTCATTTGCTGCCGCAGTGCAGTCTGGAGAGGTGAACACACGCCCTCACACGGCTGCCTCGTGACCTTAGCCGACAGCATTCAGGTTGAAGCTTTCTTTTCAGCCCCGTGTTGCAGGACATCTGCACCTCAAATCCATGAGCATTCCCTGGGATGCTGAAAAGGCCACCCAAAGTGGGCCTTTCCTCATACAGCTCAGCTCCAATCCCTGCAGCAGCCTTTTTTTTTTTTTAATATCCAAATATAAAATCAATTGAGAAATAGGTTCATGATATTTCACTGGCACCCCTAATACTTCATTCCAATGTTACATAATTTGCAGTCATTTCTCAAAGTTACAAAGCGGTTTTATCTTTTTAGATGGATGCTTGATTTACAGTCTATTCTAACCTGGTTTAGGGGTAGGAAAGCCGGGATTCCAGACGGGATAGCAATGAAGCTGAAGGAGGAGAGAACAACCTGGAAGAAGCTAGTCGTCATAATGTGCTCATCATTTGTTGCCTGAGTCTCTGATTCTTGGTGTAGAGTAAGCAATTCTCTAAAATCACTAAGGAGTAAGTGTGGGGGCAAAGGTGGTAAATCTGAGGAGGAAGCGACCTGTAGCCCTGGTTGCCTTTGCTAGTAGGAGTAGGTCTCGGAAAAATCTGCCTCAGTTTCCCCTTACGTTATGGTTATCATTGCAAGCAGTTTTGGGAAGGTGTTCTATATAAATGCAAATTGCCACTATTCAAACTCTGTCAAAGCCTTAGATCTCTCTAGGGATTCCTGGGTGAGTTGAAGTCCAGGGTTTAATTTATTTAAAATCAGGTTATAGGAATTCACAGTTTTCAGTACATTTTATGTTTTTCTTCAAAAGAACCTACAGTTTAATTTTAAGCTCCCCTAAACTGAAGCCCAAACCATGTAACGTTTTTCGGTGTTCTAAGACCTGCCTGTATTTAAGGACACAGCTAGCTGCATTATCAAACACAGAAGGACCCAGACAGGCTTGTTTGGTTGTGTCTTTTGTTGCTGTTAACTTGCAAGTGTTCCATTTTCAGCTCACAGAACTGTGGGGCATATTTTCCCATTCATATTAATTGGATTTTAAAGTGACCTTGGCCACGTATTGATTTGAATTAAAATTTTCTACATCAAGGTCAAGTTGGCACATATCCTACAGTCGAAATATTAAAAAGCCAAGCGCTGCCTAACAGGGTATCGACAGAAGTGGAGGTGTAATGGGGTCACATGTGCCAGAGGGCACCGTGGTCCCATTCTAATGCAGGTGGCAAGTGGCAGATCTATGTGGGGATCACCTTCACCTGGACTTGAATCGCCCGTCGATGGGATGGTTCCAGTTTAAGTCCACAGACCCACCTTCTTCCGGGAAGAACACCCCTGAGCTCCTCAGAGCCCAGATGATGCTGCTCAGTTGCGTGGGTTTAGGGTGAGGTTTCAGGTCATCTGAATTCACCCAGACTGCCCTGAAAACGAGGGCCTGAGAAGATCATTCATAAACTTGAACTATCTAGCCCAGACCTCAGCCGTGAGTCCCAGTCTCCAAATTGCCCATTTAACATCTCTCCACTGAGACATTTCAGAAGTGTCTTAGACTTCATAAAAGAGAAGTGATTTTCCCTGCCCCCTGTTTTACCCCTTTGCTTCCCCATCTTATCTCAGTAAATAGCAAAACCATCTAATTGGTGCTCAAGCCAGAAACCTACAAGCTTCCTTAGTTCCCCCCTTTCTCTCACTTCACAGCCCATCTGTCAGCAAATCCTGTCTTCAATTCCATCTTCGTTCTATCTGAAATCTACTGGCGTCTCACCTCCTCTGCCGCCACAGCCCCAGTCGAAGCTGTCATCGTCCTCTCGTGGTCTCCCTGTTTCTTCTCTTTATCTCTCCACCAAGCAGCCAAGGACATGTTTCTTTAAAGCACACATCAAACCTGTCATTTCTCTGCTGAAAACCCTGCAGCGGCTTCCACTTCACCCCGGATGCAGCTAACCTCTTGTCAGAGCCTCTGCCCTTCACGAGCACGCCAGCCTGCCCTTGCCCGGCGCCTGCCTCTCTCCTGCCCTCCCCACCAGCCTCCTCCTCCTTTCTCGGGTCTTTCCCGCCCAGGCCTCTGCCAGGCTCCTCCCATGGCCGGCCGCTGCCCCAGCACCCCGCATGGCCTGGCTTCACCTTACATAATAGGTTTCTACCACATGTGAACCTACCCCCTCACCCAGCTTTATTGCCTTCCTAGCCCCACACAGATGATATATTTTTGTTTCTCTATTGTCTGCTCACCCCCCCAACAAGAATGCACCCTTCTGAGATGTTTTTTTCACTGCTCCATGTCTAATCCTTAGGCGGAGGCTTGGTACAATAGTGAGTGTCCAAGAAATACTGGAGTGCATTCAGTGAACAAACGAATAATTGAATCATCTGATCTAAATGTCATTTTTTTCGCACATAGGTATTGCCTAAATAATCTCTCTTTGAGCTCTCCCCTTTTTGTTTATTTCCTTTAAAACTCTTGGCAAATTATACATTTTTATTTATATATTTATTTGTTGCCTGTCTCCTGCACCGGGACTGTTAGCTCTCTGAAGCTCTCTTTCGTTTACCTCTGTGTACCTGACGCCTAGCCTGCACATGACATGCGTTGACAAGTACCTGCTGGGTGGACGGAGGGGGAGGACCGGAAAGCAAGCCGTCTGCAGCGCAAGGCAGCTCCAGGCTCCAGGGCATCCGTCTGTCCGTCTGTCTCCCCTCCTCCTTTCCCCAGCACTTCGTTCCTCCGCCCTCTCTCGCTACATGGCCTCCCTCTCAGAGGAGTGCTATTTTCGGTTCCCAGTCTTCTCCATGTTCTCCAGGCCAGATTCTGGAAGGAGGCAGTTTACGTGGTCTAGCCAGTATGGGGAGAACCTTCTGTACCAGACCCAGTTCCTACCCCTGGGCCAACTGGTTCCGCCCAGGAGAGAAAATAGCTGCTTTCCGGGCAGCAGGCATGTCCTGCAAGACGGGAACGTTGAGTGCGGTGGCTTCCTTGCTGCCGTGTTCAGGGCAGGGGACAAGTGAAGGGTGTGTGTGCTGACGGGGATTCCGCATCACATCCCTTAGTAGAAACTTGACGTTTTCAGCATATTGGAGAAAACAGTAGTCAGCTTCTCCTTTTGTCAGCTAACCCGTATCCCACTTCATTCTCCCAACATCTTTTTGGAATCTCGATGCCCTATTTTTATACAGGCGTCGTATTCTCCTTTTTCCCAGAGGGGTTTATGTTATATATTTGAATGTATGTTTTATAAATGAAAATGAACTGAATTCTGTTTTGACGGTTTGGGGGATTTTTCATGACACTGCAAGGGAAACCCTGTAAGGTAGCCAGAAACCAAGGTCAGGAAGCACAGTTTTTCTCTGTTGTCTTTTTGCTTCTTTACATTGTGTGTGAATTTTGTTGCTGTTGAGGGGAACATGAAGCCAGCTGAGAGCGGATGGCTGTGAGGAAGTTGTTATTTATCGTATGAAACGGAAACTTATTTCTTAATCCGTCCTTGTCATGAAAACGAACTTGGAGGGCTTCCCTGGTGGCACAGTGAGAGTCCGGCTGCCGATGCAGGGGACACGGGTTTGTGCCCCGGTCCGGGAGGATCCCACATGCCGCGAAGCGGCTGGGCCCGTGAGCCATGGCCGCTGAGCCTGCGCGTCCGGAGCCTGTGCTCCGCAACGGGAGAGGCCACAGCAGTGAGAGGCCCGCGTACCGCAAAAAAAAAAAAAAAAGAAAAGAAAACGAATTTGGAGAATGAGTAAGACCTCTCCGATGAAACTCCACTCCCACCAGGGCAGTTGTGACTTTTGAAGAGAGGAACGGGTTCAGGAAGATCAGAAGTGCCCAGATTGTTAACTCTGATGGCTCCTTAGGAAATGATGCAAATGTACTCATCAAGGGAATAAGCCACCTAAAGAAAAATGAGCCTATCTTATTAGGCGGCGTGCTTCGTAACTGTTAGAAAGGATTACCGCAGTGATACAGCAGTTGTTACCACGTAGCGAGTGACAGTAGTGACTCCCCTGGACACTTAATAGCAGTGGTTGCCCAGTCCTTATAAAGGGTTCCATCTTAGAGACGAGGAGGCCAGAGCTCACGTGAGTTGGTTTCCCCAGAGCCACGCTGCTTTGTACATGGCAGAGGCAGAATTTGAACTTGGGTCTCTCAGGCTCCCGAGCCCTGGCCCTCGCCCCCTCCCCATGCTGCCTGTGCCCCGTGACAAGGGCAAAGAGGGAGTCACCCAGCATGACAACGGGTGGCGATAGCGTACTGGCCATGTTTGAATCACAGTGCTAAGCCCTTCACAAGTCTGGTGTCATTTCCTCGCCACAGCAGCCTTATGCTGGGTCCTACAGGCAGGAGAGCCGGGGCTTAATAGGCCAGGTAACTTGCCGCAAGTCACACAGCCAGGAGCGGGCAGAGCTGAGATCTAAACTCAGGTCTTTGCTTCCCCCAGAGTCCTTACACGTAACTCCCGTGCTTGCTTGCCTTGCTGGCAAGTTGATTTTCTAACTTGTTGGTAGCAGAACCTGAAGTCAGCGTATCTGCCGTACTTTAGGTCTTTGTCAAAAGGGAAGATGTAATTCACATCTTGAGGCTGTACCAACTTCACGTCTCAGATCCAGCCCATCCACGGGAGTCGCTTTCCAGTTTGATTTTCTCTTTCTTGTATCACACTACGTTGCATTGCATTTTATCAGCAGAGGCGTAACTGAGCCACCCATTGAGCAAAAAACAGGTGACCTTCAGCGTAGAGGAATTTCAGTGTTATCTTTGATGCTCCCTCCGTCTGACCTCTTGGTTTCCAAGTCACGCAGCCCATTTTCTTGTTACGACTGGGCTACTGCCCAGCTCCTCGCACCAGTGACCTCCTCTTCCAGCCATGACAGCGAGTTTATCTTCGCTCCCTCAGCTTGGCCAGCGTTTCAGCCTTTCAGGGTTGGTCTGTCTCCGTTTTCTCTTGGCTATTTCCAGTTTTACAGTTTTCCTAGAAAGAAGCAGCAGCCGGTTTCCCTCTGAACCTCTAGGCCCCAGTCCTTGCTGCTGCAGCTCTGAGAGGCCTGCTGTCAGGAGAACAATTCCGCCCAGCACGATTCTGTCAGGGCTGCACATACCTAGCAGCTGTGCAGAATTCAGAGCGCTCACTTAAAAAAAAAAAAAACCACTAAAAAGACAAAGCAAGTGTGTTAGTGGCATCTTATAGATGAGGTCAAGAGTGTGAGTATAAAGCCATTTGGGAGGGAAGCCAGGAGCCTTGTGAAGCACGGTTTTGAGCCACTTACCAGAGTTCCAGAAAGTATGGCCGGCGGTTTGAGGATTAGATGGTCCAAGGTTCTGTGGTCGCCGTGTCTTGTGATTTAGAGACGCTGCTGCGGGATCATGGACCGGTCATGAGAAGGGGAAACAGCAAGAGGCAGGCGCCTGGCCCTGTGCAGAAGAGTAGTGACCTTGCCCTCGAAGCTGTGCTAAACGTCAGCTTCCTTCTGTTCAGAATGAGACTGAGACACCTACCTGCCTGGGCTGTACTGCAGGGCTCTTAGGTAGAGGAGGAAATTACAGCCCTGTGGGCACGCCCCGGTCTTTGTCATAGAGCCGAGGGGGTGTCCGCGTTATTCGGGGGAAGACCCCCAGGCGTCAGGGAAAAGCTTGGGGGAACGTGTTTTCCAGGTCACATCTAAGAACATCTCTTGGAGGAATGTTTCATGGGACGTCGTCTGGGGAGTGCTCGTCTATACAACCAACTCCACCTTTCAAAACGTGGGGTAAAACGGGCAGGCGCCCAACCAAGCATGTTCCGACAGCTCAGCGATGCAGCACTCTTCTCCCCAAAACTTCTCAGGTACACGGTGAGCCCCACATGGTAAAGCGCCGTGTACCACCCTCCAGTTAGTTCAGGCATGTGTCAGTTGTATCACCTCCTTCAAGGTAGGAGCCGTATTTGATACTTCTTAACCTCTCTAGGCTTCAGTTTACCCCTTAGAAAATGGAGGAGTTGGAGAAAATGACGTTTTAAAACTTGCCAGCTCTGAAGTTACATGATCCTCTGAAGTAGTGCCCTTGCCCAGTGCTTCACGTAACACATACGCTTATATATTCAATAAATAAGTGCTTACTGGGATCATCCACTTTATCCTCATCTTTCTTTGTCATTAGTACAGAGAGGAAGGTTCTTGGTTCTGTACTGAAGAAAAACTGTTCCTGAACCTCCTATAGGTGCCTGCCTGCCCCTCTCTCCCTCCCTCCCCACCCCTTTCTAACTACACTTTGAAAAACATCATTTCAAGTACAGCAGGCCCCTTAAGGACACCTACACCGTAAACTTTTACCTTGTTTGTACCTGGAAAATAACATTTGTGGACACGTGTATATATGGTTGGCTTCTTTTTTTTTTTTTTAACTGTATCCCTGCCCCAGAAGCAGAGCTCATCCATGCAGCCTTTGTCTGAGTGACAGATAGTGTGCTCCCCACTTCACCTCCCACACACGTGCTTTACACCGGCCCAGGGAGTGCTGTGTCCAGTCCAGGTTCCTCGTGCAGATAAGCCTTTGGGCAGCTCGCCTCCGCTGCATCCTAGACACAGCTATTGCTCAGGCTCAGGGTGCCTTCTCCCTGCACAAGCCCAGGGCAGTGAGGTTGCAAGCGATCAGCTTCTCCCACCTTCCAAGCTCACCTGGTCTGCCAGTGTAACTAACGTCTCAACTACCAGATTTGTTACGTTTGCGTTGGATAGCAGTCAGCAGCAGAGCAGAATGAAATACGTTTGCTATTCTCCTCCACTTGCCTCCCACTTTGCGACTTGCCTCGCCGTAGTGAACTAGAAATTCTCCCAATGCCATACAGCTTGGTAGGCGACTGCCGTAGAACAGATAGAGAAGACCGCTGACGCAGCCCCCACAAGGGGATGGGCTGTGACAGCATCTCTAAGGGCACTTCCTGAAAGGGTGACGGCCGGCTGGGTGGTCCAGCCCAGCGGCTTCCTTTCCAAGCGCTCCTTGGTCCCCGTTGGGGAAGCACAGTGCACCCCTAGACTCTTCACAACTTGCCATCTGAACACACGGGGACAGACGCGGAGGTAGTGAGTGACCTGCTCAGTGTGGAAGAAGGGTTACCTTGGCAACGGCAAGCCCGCTTCGGTACCAGATGCATTAGCTTTATTTGTGGGATCCCATAGCAGTTGTGGTCCCGTCTCTGGGCGTTTTGCTCCAGCCATGGCCAGCACTGGCTAGTTTGTAGAACGGTGTCTGTTGGTCTGTATATGGTGCACCGCCGGATCAGTCTACCAAAACTCCAAGGTCACTGCAACCTGCTGCATCCAGATACGAACTGGCACAGTCCAGATACATAAGGATCTGAATCATTATAGGGTGACGTGCGAGCTGGGAAGAGCACACGTGAAGCTCCATCTGAGGGCAGGGCTCGAAGGGCTCACAGGACCCTCTCCACCGCACCACCTCTGAGGAGAACGAAGGCTGATGGCCCGCGGCCGCGTGTCTCCCACGGATCGTCGTCGCACTTCATTCCTCAGCGGGCCCCTCCGCGTCTTGCGGCTGTGCGAGCAGGCACGAGAGGTGGCCCGACTTGCCCTTGGTCACCCTGCCTGTAAGGGACAGGTGTGGCACGGAGTCCCAGTGCGCTTGACCTTCACAGTAAATGGCCTCTTCTGGGAGTCCGCAAGATCAGCCTTCGTGGCAGCTTCGTGCCCTCCCCACACCGCCTGCACCTCAGGCTCGCAGACTCTCAGCAGTCATTCAGCAGGAACACATTTTTGTTCATACTTCAGGGCCTGCACAACTGTCACCCACTCTCTGCAGTGTCCCTTTAGCCCCAGGTGTGACAACAGAAAGGCAAATTAGCATAGGCGGCAATTTCACTGGACCGGAGGCAGCAGCCCTTCCGGTTCCAGCTTTGATGTTAGCTGGCTTCAAATCATTTCGCCTCTGTGAAGTCCAGACAAGGTTTTGGGCTGAGTAGCAATAGCTGCCCCTGGGAACCAGGCCCCGCGCCACACCCCTCACCAGGCGCCTTGTCTCCTTGACTCCTCGCGGTCATTATCTCCATTAGCTGGAGGAAAGTGATGTTCACAGAAGGTAAGTAACTGGGCCAAGCTTTCCAGTAGCAGAGCCGAGACCCAATTCCAAATGCACCTGATTCCAAAGCCTCGAAATGTTAAGCTTCAAAATTGTGCAGTTTCCTTATGACCATGTTAAAAATTCAAAAAGCCGTAACTGTGCATATTCAATCCAGTTGAGCACCAGGGTCCTTTCTGGCTCTATAAAAAATAAGAATTGACAAACTTCATAGACCTTGACGGGTTCAAGAGATAACAAAAGTAAACCGGAGCCAGACTTCATAGCACTGAGTGTCCATAAACTAGCACAGCCCGGGATAGACACAAGCTGGAGGGGTGTTCTTGGTGAGCCTGCCTGGCTCATGCACCTTCCCTGATAGCGTGAAGCCACAGCGCACGAGGTGGGGCTTGGAGAACCAGCCTATCCCAGGACTCCAGAGCAAACCGGGCAGGAGGGGTGGGGGGAGGCATGACGGGCTGAGGGTGGAGGGCAGAGGTGTGAAGTATGATGGGGGGGCAGGAGTAGGGGGGGCCATATGACTGCAGAGTATCGTATTTTTTTATTAGAAAAGAAGTTGAAACGCTTAAACCTCAATACATAAATGAATGTAGGATAAGAAAAAAAGGGGGAAAGGAAAAACTATCCTAATCCAGATTCATAGCATGAAAAACAAAAAATTTAACCTATCAAAAAATGATTTGCCCCTTGCTCTGGTTGCGCTCTTGAAATACCATTTCCCACTGGAAGGAGCCAGAGTTGCTTGAGGAGGTGGCTGATTCATGACCTCAGGTGGGAACCGTACAGGACGGGCCTGGGCTATCATATACCAGACAGCAAGGAAGCCACCACAGAGACTAGGGTTACGACGAAAGGATTCAGCCTCAAGTAGATGCCCACCAGCCACAGACAGAACATTCGAGCATCCGTAAGAAGAACAATGGCATCAGACAAAAATATATCAAATATGTTTCACTCTTTGAGTTTATAATGATGTTAAGGGAAAAAAACTAAGCCATCTACATTGGAAGTGAACTAGTGAAACAGTGCGTTGTTTGAAAACTGGTATGTGTATAACTGAATCACTTTGCTGTACACCTGAAAGTAACACAACATTGTCAATCAACTATACTCCAATATAAAATTAAAAGTTTAAAAAAAGAAAGCTGGTAAATAAATGGAAAGAATTGAGCATTTATCTTCTCTCACACATATAATAAATTCTACCACTGGGTAACCAGTTAGTAGATAGGGGAAGTTTTTCTTTATAAAAGTGTTCCAGCTAATAAATGAAGGCTGTTGATCTTATTGGAATACGACCGTCTGTAACCCCTGGTGAATTTAATGGGTCATCATCTGCCAGCATCACGAACTGAGACCCCTGACCTCACATGCCTCCTGTCGGTAGTCTGTGACACCCCTGTGAAGTAGTCTTGCCAAAAAAAAAAATCAAGCCTGAATCTCATCTAGTTACCAATTTACAGGAAGTACAGAGTAAGGAGTAACATGTACACCACCGGGACGCCATCTGCAAAATCCAGACTGTGGAAAACTCTATAGCAAAAATGACCCAGTTTCTTCAGCAAATAGCATGGGGAGAGGGGATAGAGAGAGGGATACCTTTAGTTTAGGAGAGACTTATGAGATAGGTCAGCCAGTTCCACTGTGTGGACCATACTCAGATCCTGATACAAGCAAATTTTTTTTTTTAATGTGGCATTTATGAGACTGTTGGAAATGAACACTGACCGAACTGCAGGTTTGATAACACTGGAGAATTCCTGTTGTTGTTTTAGATGTGGAGTGGCAGCATGGCTATGTTTTTTTTGTTTTCAGAGCCCTTATCTTTTAGAGATACAGACTGAAATATTTACAGATAAAACGAGACCATGGCTCTCATTTGTTTCAAAATAATTCCGAAGGGAAAAGTAGGTGAGGGTGTAGGTAAAACAAAGATCTGCCCGAGACTTGTAGCTGTTGACATTGGGATGGGTCCATGGGGGTTCTTTATACTATTTCATTTACTTCTGTATATGTTTTTTTAAGTCTTCCATAATGAAAGGTTTAAAGAAGGTAATTAAGTCGGTACTTCTGGGAGGGGGTGGATTTTATTTTGTTTTGTTTTGATTTAATAACACCCACTGCTGATAAGAGTGGGGTGCTGACAATACTGTTCTTAACCCTTCTGGTAGATTGTATTAAAAGCCTTACAATATTTGTACTGTTTGCCCCAGTAATTACAATTCTACCAATCTATCCTCAGGAAGTAATACCAAATGCAGCAAAAATTTGGTGAACAAAAGGGCACATTGCAGCCTAATATTAATATTAGGGAAAATTTGGAAGCAACTAATGTCCAGCAGTAGGTGAATGGTTAAAGAAATTATAGTATAGCCACTCAATAGAATGCCAGGCCACGTGTAATGCCAGTTTTGAAGACTACACAGCAATATGGAATGATGCTTACCTCATAATTTTAAATAAAATTTTGACTTGAAATTATATGTTTAGTTTCAATTATAAACGTGAAAAATTCAAAAACCGTGCATCTTTGATAGTAAAAAGATTAAAAGGAAGCACCCCAAAATGTTAAAGTGGTGATTAGCTTTGGACGGAAAGTCTATAAACAATTATTTTATTCCTTTTTTCTCTAGTTTTAGATTGTTCCATAATAAGCATTTATTAACTATTTTACTATTAGTTAACTTTAAAATACCAAAAATCACTTATAAAAACAAAAAAAATTAAATATAACATTTCTAGTATCTTTAGTGTGGTTTTTTTTTTTTTTCCTATTTATTTATTTATTTTTGGCCGTGTTGGGTCTTTGTTTCTGTGCAAGGGCTTTTTCTAGTTGTGGCGAGCGGGGGCCACTCTTAATCGCGGTGCGTGGGCCTCTTACTATCGCGGCCTCTCTTGTTGTGGAGCACAGGCTCCAGATGCGCAGGCTCAGTAGTTGTGGCTCACGGGCCCAGTTGCTCCACGGCATGTGGGATCTTCCCAGACCAGAGCTCGAACGAACCCGTGTCCCCTACATTGGCAGGCAGATTCTCAACCACTGTGCCACCAGGGAAGCCCTGGTTGTTTTTTTTTTAATTTCATTTTAAGAAGCTTGAGAAATTCCTAAGGGAATTTATCAGTTAAAGTCAGCTAGATTTCGTTTCTTTTAAGGAAACAATTGCTTAGTTATCTACGCTTTTTAGCAAAGAGAGTTAAAATATGTTAGAAAATGGTGGCACTGTTGGACGGGGTATGTTGGACCTTCACTGTAACCCAGCGAGGGGCTGTTAATTTCGGTGCTTATGACTGCCGGAACTGTAACTGGGTTCCTCTCCCTCCCTTGCTTCCTTCCAAGACTGCATGTAAACTAGAGACAGAGTTTCTGTTACTACCTTGCTGGTTTACTGGCATCCTTAAATAGTGATTTCCAGTTATGCAAGAAATGACCTATTAAATGTTACATGGTATAGCAATATTTAAAAGCACTATCCAGAAATAAGGTGCTTTTAACACTCTCTTAAATGTAAATAAGCACGTCATATCTTTTTCTTACCCCGTTTATATTCTGTACTAATTGGGGCATATAGAAATAGAGATCAACTCAAGGAGCTAGGTATTAGTAATGTTCACTGACACCCAGGACTGATCAAGAAGAGAAGACCGTTGTTGTTTTGAACAGTAGGTTAAGAACTGTAAGGAAAGGATGGTTGAAGGTGTTGTCCGAGAACGGCCTGCTGCTTGAGTTGCAGGATTCGGGTTGCTGCTTGGGGCAGAGACTCTTGTCTGAGCCCAGCAGGACTCCTTTTAGCCAGTTCTGTGATGTCAGAGCCTCATGGACCAACCCAGACAGTGGGCCTTGGGTTGGGTCCTTTGAGTCTGCTTTTAGGATCTCATCTAGGAAATGAAAGAGGAGGCTTGACAAAGCATCAGAAGGGTTTCGTGAGCCCCGAAAAGAGAAGAAAGCGCCGTTTCTATCCTGAAGGCTGAGCCTCTTCAGCAAGCCCAGCAGGTCACTTCTTCCCTGGCATGTGTGAAACTGCACTCTTTTTAGGTTTTTTGTTTGTTTTTAATCTATAACATGTGCTTAGGTTCTGAGAGAGTAAAAGCACTTAAATGTATTTACAGGATCATGTTCCTTTTTGGAGATAAAATTCAGCTACTTTTCGTTTACCTTCAGAACTGCTCCACTTTTTACCAGCTGTTAAAAATAGATAGTCCAGGGATTTCCCTGGTGGTACAGTGGCTAAGACTCCGTGCCCCCAGTGCAGGGGACCTGGGTTCGATCCCTGGTCAGGGAACTAGATCCCACATGCCGCAACTAAAAAAGATCCCTCGTGCCGCAACGAAGATCCCACACAGCCAAATAAATATTTAAAAAAAAAAGATAGTTCAACCAGGGGATATCTGGTGCCTGCCTTTCATCCCTCTGTTGTACTCTCTACATAGTCTATGGGTGTACATAGGCTCATGACATAATATGAAAACAAATGTGCTCTGACTCCTAGAAGGCCAGAATTGCAGGACAGTCTTTGAAGAAGGTAACCTTAAGACAGGAAAAAAAAAGGGAAACTTACTTTATCCAGCAGATAGTAAACATTTGGAAATTATCCTGCGAGTTTCTACGCCAATATGATAAATAAATTCAGGGTAGTTAGATGAATTGGGACCTGCGCCACCTTAAGCGCCTCAGGAGGCTGGCACAAGGCGCGACCAGCGCGCCTTTCCTCCGAGCGTCCACTGGTGTGTCTCTCAGGAACAGGAGGAGAGGTGATCCTCTCTACTTCTCATTGTCTTGCCCAATTCATGTGATTTGCATGTTCCAATGTAAGCATTCCTGTTTGTACACGTGTGTTTTGACAGGTGACCTTGGGAAAGGTGTTGAAAGTGATCGTTGTCATGCGGAGCCTGTTCATTGATCGAACGATAGTAAAGGGGTATAATGAAAACGTCCACACGGAGGATGGCAAGGTAAGCATCCTGGAGTCTTTGGTTTTTTCCTTTATTTTCTGTATCCCAGAACAAAGGTAATAGAGTCCCAGATGAATGACATTAAACACTAGCAATCACAGCTGTATCAGTATGAAGCTGAACACTTTACAAAAAACATTTCTCTCTCTCCCCTTGCATTTTTCATCAAGCTTCTGCTTTTTCCTTTAAGCCTGTTACCCTTAGTTGAATTTCTAATTTATCACCTTAGACCCCCAGTTGCCTCATTAAATGTGTCTTCTGAGGAAATGGATTTCTTTCTTCCTTTCTTTTCTTTCCCTTCTTTTTCTTTTTTCTTTTTTTTTGCCTAGTCGCACAGCACATCAGTAGCCCAGGGTTCAGCATTTTGCTCTTCCTAGAACCATGAGGAAAATTCAAGTTAATGTGACACACAACCTGATAATGATCATTTTCCTTGAAACTAGCAAGGAGCCCCCAGAAGTTGGTTATCCATAGCAGTCCATATTGAATACTGTAATTGAAAAAAGATGAGTTATTTCCAGGAGTGATTTGTTTCATGCGAAGTTCACCCACGTGAACCCCTAATTTCTCTTCTCCATATGGAGATACAGAGAGCACCAGAAGATGCTAATGGGAGTCGACAGCCTTCATTTGTGTTTGCTTCCAGAGCGTAATGAGCCTTCTGCCAGAGATACCCACCCAGATACACCCTGGTCACTTCCTGACACTAAGCCTGCATCTTCACCTCTCCCTGGAGCTTTCCCTTCTCTTCATGAATCCCGTTAAAATTTAAAAGTTTGTTTGTACCAGCACTTACCACCCAACGGCCACATTATAATGAGGATAGACTGTTCTCCAAAAACAGGGGACAAATGTAGCTTAGCACATAACAGTGTGTTATATAAAAGGTGTGACCCATAAAGTGGGTCTGTATTTTGGGATTGTAAAGTGGGTTTGTATTTTGAACAAGTAACCCAGCATTTCGAATTTCCACATTCCACTTGAGTGTCGTCACCATGGGAAGCTACTCTTACTCCCAGGTCCCTGCAGAGTTCTCATACATCTCCCCATTGAGAGAAAAGCAGTCCTCCAGAGAAGCCTTCCTTTTTCCTTTTGGGAAAACCAAAGTGTCTTTGGAGCAAGTGTGGAGAATAAAATAGATAATTGGGGCAAGTGTGATCTGTTGTGTATGTGACTCAGAAACTCAGATGGCGATTCTAGACGAGAAATTCCAAACTCCTTCGCAGCAGCAGAGGCGAGGCTGGGGCGGTGGAGACCCTCGCCAAGAGCCCGAGTCAGTGGTCATCTAGAGACAGGGTTCTTGTTGCCTCTGTTCAAGATTTACAACTTTATAGTCACCCCTGCTTTGAAACACGCCCTTACTCTCCAAGGACTTACAAGTGACTTGGGGATATAAAGAATAAATACATAAAAGCTAGGTACTAATAATGACCGTGCCGTAAGAGATGCCAAAGGCAGGGCGCCAGTGAGGCACACTCTGCGTGGAGATTCTCAGGAGTGGAGGTTTACCTGTTTTGAAGTATCAGTATCAATCTTGAACATGATATTTATTTAACTGCCCCATACCGAAAGCGTCCGAAATAACACAAGCGGTTTGCCACCTAGTTAATAGTCAATAAGTGATTAGTATTATTTTTATTCTGCACTTAAAACAAGGGAATTAGAAAACAGTCTCACGTGTATTCTTCTAGAATTTCTCTCTGATTACTCCTCCTCAGCTTCTATGGGTAGTTCCTTTCCTCCCATCTACCCCCTTGACTCCCAGATTACTGGGGGTTCTCTTCCCCCTCCTCTCATGCCCCTTGGTCATTCTTACATGTACCCCTGTGGTTGCACGTGTCCCCCGCACAGGGATCACTCCTGATTTGTGTCGAGGTCAGACCTCTCCTCCCCAGATGGACCTCAAGTTCAGCCTGTCCAAAATCAACCTCAACTTCCCTCAGCTGGTCCTTCTCCAGGGTGACTGTACCACCTCACTGCTCAGGCCTTCCTTCCGCTGTCTCCATATGGAGTCTGATAGTGGGTCCTGGCGAGTCTCCCTCTTTATCCCTCCAGCTGGGCCCCTCCCATCCATCTTCACTCCTCGCTTCTCCTCTCTCCGCTGAGTCGCTGCACCAGCGTCCTCACTTCCAGTCTGCAGTCCTGCTTCCCTCCGCCGTCTCTCCTTCACCTGGCCTCCAGAGCTGTCTTCCTGAAATACACAGCCAAGGGGATGATTTCTTGCTTTCTGCCATGTCCCCGTTGCCCAAAGCAGCAAAGTGGGATATTAGTAGATATTAGGCACAAAGCAATCCATGATCAAAAAAGTTTGAGAAACCCTGGGTTAGAGAAAGTTTGGTAGGATTCTTTCTTTGCTGTGGAAATTCTTAAGCACCTAGTTTGCCGAAGTGCCTGGGAATCTCCCAAGAGGGGCACATCGTATGCAGTCTTTTCCCAGCTAATTTGACCATCCATCTTTTTTCTTCCTTTATTCTTGGAGCGTATTGTGACACTGGTGTTAGGCAAAACACACTTCCGAAAACTCTGGCTTGTAGAATAGAATCCAGACCCCTTAGCAAGGCGTGGAAATGCCCAGTGGTCTGGCCTCTGCCCGCCTCTGCGACCTCATCTGCCGTCACTCTCTACATACATTTCGTCTTTTACCTTCCAGCCTTTCGTGCTACTTGTGGCTCCCAGAACGTGCCAGATTCTTGCCCACGCTTGCACCTGTGCTCTGTGCCCTTGACCTGGGACGCTTGCCCCCTCCCGTCCACCTGGCGCGCTTACTGGCTTTACACTGGCTGAGCGCTCTGTCCCTTCTCACCCGGCCCCCATTTTCCCAGAGGCCTCTTCCGTGAGCACGGGCTCTGGAGATGGCAGGCCTGGGTTTGCCTCTACTCACAGTACAAGTCATCGTCATCCACTCGAACCTCCGTGGCATTTTGAACAGTCTTCCTCTGGTACTAGGATCAGTCCGTCCTGATTATTTGTTGCATGTCTGTCTTGCAGTTAATGAATATTCTAGCGTCCTCCATGTTTGGTCTGGTAGACATTGTGCGAAACAGACCTTGCCTCCAGTGGTTATGGAACCGTAGGTACCACTGTTAGACTCATCTTCCAGACAAGGAAACTGAGACCCAGCATGGTAAACTGACTTGCCTACAGTCACTCACCGAGCCAGGTCCCAAACCTCCATCTGCCAGGGGCTCCTCGAGGGTCCAGGCTCTGTCCCGAGACTCTCTCCCTCCTGTGGATATACCTCAGTGCCTAAAACACAGTAGAATAAGAGTGTGCGGGAGGGGGTAATGAAAAAGCCTCCTGGGGATGTGAAAATGCTTTAGGTGGGCTGGAAGAATGGAGAATCAGAAATGAGAGCCGGAAGAAAAAAAGAAATGAGAGACGGGCACTAGACGGAGCACCAGGGAGTGAAGTCGTAAATAAAGAATAAAGGAAGCACGCACGTGCACACGGGTCGTGGCTCCCTAAGGAGGGATTAGCGTGGGTTCTCTGTTCACCAGAAGGAAAGTGAGTGTGTGTCTGGGAGCCTGCATTCTGAGTCATATCGCAAAGGTGGTACAGGAGACCTCTTGCTTCCTTTCACAGCTGCATACATTGGCCTAGAGATAAGCAGGGACCCTAAAAGCAGGAAGAGCACGATTAGGAGGACTGAGTCCCCTTGTTCTTTTTTAAAATATTTATTTATTTATTTTGTTGCGCTAGGTCTTAGTTGCGGAACCTGGGCTCCTTAGTTGTGGCATGCATGTGGGATCTAGTTCCCTAACCAGGGATCGAACCCCGGCCCCCTGCACTGGGAGCTCGGAGTCCGAACCACTGCGCCACCAGGGAAGTCCCCACTTGTTGTTTTAAAGGCACATTTACCGCATTTGTCAGAGAAGCTCGCCCAGAATCTAAGCCCAGCCAATTCGATGCGCCCCTTTTTTTTCAGAGTACCTTACAAATGATAAAAGTAAAGTTGTGCAGCCATTATTAGTGCTCTCTTTTTAGTACTGACACTGGTATACGTGAACTTATACATTTATCTACATACAAGCATTAGTGCAATTAACGTGTTGGCCCGTCTGGCGCATCCCAAACAAAATGCAGGTTTGGAAGGAGCCTTCGGAGCCTGAGGTGTGGTCTAAGAACACATTGCCTGCGGCTTTGCTGTTGCAGAGGTGCAGCCCTGCATTTGCTGAGCTGGTGCCTAAGCGCTTGCCTGGGGGTGGATCGCTGCCCTGACGCACTAGGTGTGGCTGGGAAAGCCTCGCCGCGGCTTCGGGGTCTGAACTGCGAATTCCTCCTGCCTGTGCAGTTGTCTGTGTTCTTCCAGACCGAAAGCAGCCAGCTTCTGAAAGGGTTCTTAGCCCTGTTGTTACAAGAGTGGCCCCACGCCACCCCGCTTTCCAGCTCTGGCAGGTTTTCCCCCCGTTAGAATCCCAGCAAGCCTGTCCCTCACTTTGCACTAACAGCACGGCCTCTACCCTGATCATCCTGCGTCTTTACCTGTGATGCATATTTTTGATGCCAAGCGCCAGCAGACTAATTCCTCGAACAAAATATAAAAATGCTGTTAAGACTTACCACCCTACTCTTCATTGTCATCAGGGAGGAGCAAGGAGCCATGACTCAGCATGTTGAATACCTGGCCATTGTCCTGACTTTACACCAGTCAGACTTAGCTGAAAAAATATGTGTCTCGGTTGAATTTATCTTATTAGGGGATTTAGGTTATGTTAATGCTATAGCTTCATTAATTATCCCATATCAATTTTAAAAAGGCCGCTTTTAGCCTCCTAGCACAAGAGAGGAAAAGAAACGGTGGTATCAAAGGGAACCTTCAAAGACAGCCAGAGCTGCCTCCAGGGTAATTTCTGATCCCCGCATTCTTCCCACTTCAGAGTTGTGTGTGTGTGTGTTTGGGTCGAGGCGGTTGGGGGAAGAAGCTTGAATCTGATTCCTCTAATAAGTGTTGGCATCAGCCCCATTTGATATTAGATGCAGGGAACATTTTGATTTGTTATAGCCTTTGAAATTGTTCAGACAACCTTCAGAAAAATGGCCTCTTGTTACTTATCGGGGAAGGGGAATCCGGTTTAATTCATATGCAGAGGATGCCCTGAAATTGTGCTTTCAGCAGTTTTTTAGTAACAAGTGCATGTCCTGATTGAAAGTCAAAAGTTGAAGAAGAACAGACCTGTAAAACTTGTTCACTTTTTTATTCTCCAGGGGAGGGTGGGCAGACTTAAGCAGATGACCAAGTAGAAGTTTGTGGTTTTGAAAACTTGGGTGGCCATGGAGAAATCCATCACCATGGCTGGTTTATAGCACCCTCCCCCTACTGACACATCACCTGTTGACCTTGCAAGACGAAGCTACTAATAAATAAAAGCTTTAGACGTTGAAGTGCCTGTGAGGCTTGGGTTTTATTTGGAAGTGTTAACTTTAGATAATTTATAGTTTCATTGTACTATTTTTTTGAAATGAAGAATTGATAACTTTCTGATAAGCTGCCGTGATTTTCACTCGCTGCTGAAGGAATTCTAGTGGCGATGTTTGTCACGTCAGCAGGCCTGAAAGGTTTGTCACCTTGAGCTTTGCAAGACTGTCCCACCACCACTTTGAGCTGTGACAGCTTAGGGGCCACTGGGAGTCAGCATTCCCTCTGAATTCTAGGTACAGGGCCATCTGCCTCCCAGGTTAAGAGCTGGGCCTCTGGAGACACACCTGGTTTTGAATTCTCTACCACATGTTAACGATGTGATTTTGGACAAGCTGCTTAACGTCTTGGGGCCTCAGTTTCCTCATCTGTGAATTGGAAATAATTTTATCATTCTCGTGCGATCGCTGGGAGACTTTAGAAAGATGACGCAGGTGCAGTGCAGGCTGAACACGTGGTCATCTGCAGATGGTATCCGCCCTCTCTGGCTGTGCCGGAGATGCTGATGGGCATCATAGTCAACGTTCCTTTGCCTGCTGATTTTGGGGCATTCGGATTTTTCATTTCGGTGAGTGAACTTGACTGTCACTGTTATCACCAGTCCTTCCTGTGCATCAAGAGGACCTTTGATGTCTGACGTGTAACCTTAGAGCAGATGAATCTGTGCTGAAGCAGTTGGTCATCTGTGGGGTTTGTTTCCATTTTATCTGAAAAGAGACCACATTCCCACCCCTAAAATACTCACTCTAATCCCCAGAGTCCCACAGGCTGCTCCTAAGACTGCAGATTCAGCCCCAGTTACCATAAGGTTGGCTTTTCCATTTTAAGATCTTTCTGATGCTTGCCCAGAGTACTGGGGGATGCTTAGTTTCTTTTCCCTGACACTGTAGTTCAGCATAATTTCTCGTTCATGGGGCTGAAAGTTTGTAGCTTCCAGAATGCTCCTTTTTGAATATTGCAGCCAGCAAAAAATTGGTAGCCACGCCCTCCTTTGTAGCAAATAAGCTGAGGCTAGTGAACATTCACTTGCATCAGTCCCGGCTCCCTGAAGTGAATTTCTGAACTCTTCCTGCTGGCCCTGAGGAGAGGCAGGGCACTAACTCTAGAACACCTGCTTAAATGGCTTTCTTTGGCGTAAATCTAGCAGAAAACCAAGTACAGGCTGCCTGCTGCGCCTTCACAGCAAAAGGGGAAGCCACTGTCATCGGATCCCTTTCTCACCCCTGTGCGCCTGGGAAGCAGGGCGTGTCGTCTAGCGTCCTTCTATCCCAGGTGGTCAGAACTGGTCCCTAGGGTCCTGAATAATGTATTTCAACGCCTTCAGAAAGAGCAACACCCTCACTTGGAGTGAGCGCTGTGTGTTTTCAGAAGCCACAATCAGGCTAGAGAGTCCCTCTCTTAACTAACCCTGTGCGTATTTCTGTCTGGATGATTTTTTTATTTAAAACATTTTGCAGATACTGAAGGTTTTTTTATACGTATGTAATTTTCTCTTTTAAATTAAAGCGAACTTTTCACTCTATATGCAGATTCTTCCTTTTCTCTTTTTCCATGGCCCTGTGTTTATGTCAGCCTGTGTATGATGTGAACAGGCAGGAAGGATAAACAGCAGAGAACTGCAGAAGAAGCCGCTGTGGGCTGAAAATGGAAAGAGAACTCTATTGCTTCAGATATTGATGTGACTCTTCCAATAATTTAGATGTAGAATCTTTGGCATCTCGCTGTCATCTTGGCAGTGATTGGGTGAAACGAAAAGATACAAAAAGTTGTTCTTATCCCTTCCACAATGTCTGAATAGTCTTTAAATGCTACATTTGTTAAGCCCTGGGCTAAACCGCGGCACTAAGATCATGATAGAAACCTGACTTATCCTCCCAAATGTGACCCGCTGCCCAACAGTTTTCTTCAGCCAAATTGATAGTGTAGGGAATTAACTTCCTATGTTTCTTTTGAGGTTTTCTTCCGAGTTATCTGGAGGTAACATGTCACTGTTTTCCTCCACGCATGCCTGTAACATGCTAGGTCCTGTGCCAGGACAACGTAAACAAAAGAAGTAAAAGCTTCAGTTAGTTTTAAGAGCTGTGAAGGTTTTTAATTTTTGAAAGAATAAAGAGAAGCAAGACAACAGGTATGGGAATATTGTAGAGTAACTGGGAGATGCCTCTCTGACAAGGTGATGTTGGAGCCAAAGGAAGTGAAGGAGGAGCCATGGGAGGGTTTGTGGGAAAAGCAGTCCAGGCGAAGAGCACAGCAGGTGCAAAGGTCCTGAGGCAGGACTGACCTTGGCATGTTGGGTGACGCAAGAGAACCGTGGCAGGGGTCAAAGTTAGAGAAGTGAACGAGGGGCTCAGCTCACGGGGCTGCGGACGCAGCAAGTGCCTCAGGTTGACTTCTTATACCTCTTCGTATCGTCTTCTCAAATCACCACAGGTTGATAAAGAGGAAATTCAGGCTCGACATTTAGGATCCTTTCAACCCCAAGATTCTGTTTTTCTATAATCATGTGTTTTTTTCAAGCTTAATAACAGTAGTTACGATATCATTTCTTGGAGTCCAGAATTCTAAAATTGATGCCGATATTTTATCTCTCCCCCCACAGCTCGATATATGGTCCAAATCCAACTATCAAGTATTCCAGAAGGTAAGTTGTACTTTTTGCTTCTTCCTCAGGAGGCGCTAAGGGAAATATGAATACTTCGAGGTGTAAACATTGGTCTTAAATCAGAGGCTTTTTAAAAAGTGAGAAGAGCCAGACACAAAAGGCTGCTCACTGTATGATTCCATTTATGTCATGTTCTGGAAAAGAAAACATTAGGGACAGAAATCATATCAGTGGTTGCCAGGGGTTAGGAGTGAGGGAAGGAGATTGTCCCCAAAGAGCTATAAGGGAACATGTTTGGGTGATGAAAATATTGTGTCTTAATTACGGTGATGACACAACAGTATGTTTCAAAACTCATGGAACGAACTATATGCCCACAAAGGGCAAATTTTACTGTATATAAATTATGCCTTTAAAAAAAAATCAGAGGCTTTTGAGTTGCTTCAGACTCAACCCACAGTTTTTAAATTCAGTTTCTCACAGCCCTGTAATCTACACGGGTGCCTTAAGGGTGAGGATGGGCTGAGGAATGAGGGCTGGCCCTACCCCACCCCCACTCTGTATTACAGTGGCATCTTTTTCAGCTGTTGGGCTTCCCCAAGAAATACTTTCTGGGAAATGTCAGAAAAAAATGAAATGTGACCAGAGAAAGTCCATTTCCCAGCTCCCAGTGGTGGAAGGGTCCCTTCCCTGGCCCAGCTCAATACTTCTGAAGGCTTCTGAAGAGGCTTCTGAAGGCTTCTCCCATGGCCCTCAGGCCAGGTCCCCTGCAGGGCACCAGCCACTTTCTTCTGTGCTCTCCGTCCTCTGTGTCCGCTTCCATCCAGCAGTGCAAATAATAGAGTTGGTTGTAAATCCACTCATTGCCTCCTCACGTTCAACAGCAATTATTTATTGAGCCCCTTTGCCGTGGGCAAGCACTATGCTAGGTGCTAGGAATACAGGGGAAACAAGACAAACAAGGAAGCAGAATCAATAAGAGAACTCCAGGTCATTACCGGGGGCTGTGGTCGAGGACAGGAGGGACCTCCTTCGCATCAGGGTGGTCTCAGGAGGGCTTTATGCAGCAAAATTTAAACTGAGGCGGGAAGCAGGAGAAGGAGCCAGCCACGCGAAAGGCCACGGGAAGAGGGTCCCAGACAGTGGAAGCAGCAGCCCTGAAAGCTGCTGTGGAGGAGGGACTTGCACAGTCCAGCACCGCTGGGACCCGTGCGATGGGAGCTGGCAGAGGGCGGCGGGGAAGGCACGCGAGGCAGGGCCGGCCCTGCAGGTGCCTTTAGGTCCCGGTGCAGAATTTGGATTTTACTGTCAATTCAGTGAGAAGCCAGTGGAGGGATTAGTGTGGAGGAAGGATGCGATTTTGAAAGCTGGGCCCGAGTTATCCCCACTTGAGTAAAAACTGTGTCCAGGGTGTGCCGGGTAGCTTAGCATAGGGTGGTGGGTTTTTTGCAGTTGAGGTGAAATTCATATAACATAACCATTTTAAAGTGAACAATTCCATAGCTCTTAGACTTCCACATTGTTGTGCAGCCACCACCTCTATCCAGTTCCAAAACATTGTCATCACCCAAAAGGAAAGCCCATCCGCATTCAGCAGTGAGCACTGGGCTTCTGTATCAAAGGAGCATCACGGACCAGCCCGCTATTGGCGTCTAATGTACCTCAACTCGCGTTGCTCCCTGGGCCCCTTTACAGTGAAAGGGGGAAGCAAAGGACAGATGTCCAGGGTTGGGGAGCGGTCTGAGGCGTAACACCACACGCTTAGGGAGCCTGCGTAAGCATGAAAATGTCACGATCTTATCACAGTTAAATGCAGTGTGCTACCGTGGGTTAGATTCTGAACCAGAAAGAACATATTAATGGAAAAACCGGTGAAATCCAAATAAGGTGTGGACTTGAGTCAATAATAAGTAACCAACGCTGGTTTCTTAGTTGTGATGAACGTACCCGATAATGAAAGATGCTAACAGTGGGGCAACCGGGTGAGGGGTATATGGGAACTATGTGTACCACGTTTGCAACTTTTCTGTAAACCTGAAACTAATCCGAAACTTAAAATTCATTTCAAAAAGAGAATCATAGTGTTGGCTCTTCTGACAGCCCCAGTCCTTCACCCAGCTGGGCAACTTAGATGCAGAAAGGAAAAAACAGCCTCCCTCCCTGGGCCAGAGCCTAAGGGAAAGAAGTACATGGTCACGGGCTTCACTGGTGGTGCAGTAGTTGGGAGTGTGCCTGCCAGTGCAAGGGAGATGGGTTCGAGCCCTAGTCCAGGAAGATCCCACATGCCACGGAGCAACTAAGCCCGTGTGCCACAACTGCTGAGGCTGCACTCTAGAGATTGCACACCACAACTACTGAGCCCACGAGCCACAACTACTGAAGCCTGCGCTCCGCAGCAAGAGAAGCCACCGCGATGAGAAGCCCGCGCACCACAACGGAGAGTAGCCCCCACTCGCCGCAACTAGAGAAAGCCCACGCGCAGCAATGAAGACCCAACGCAACCCCCACCCAAAAAAAAAGTGCGTAGTCACGTGTGGGCTTTAGTGTAGGCAACGATGTTTTAACCTTGGCCTTCTTATCTAGGTGACCATAGCCAAGGCCTTTACCTGTTCAGCTTGCATAAAGCCTCGGCCTTAGTTGCTAACTTTGTCCCTGCTGACAGCTCTTATTTTCCCCCAGCAGCTGTGGCTGAAAAGCATTCTGAGGAGAAAGAGCACTGCTCGCATCTGCATCTTGTTTCGCTTTCCCAGTGAAGAACGTTAACACAGTTTTGGTTTGTTTTTTTTTAACCTGGTTTATCTTAGTGTCCTCTGTGGTATTTCAGTGAGTTACTCTCTGGCTCCACAACAAGCGGGCAATGACTTCGGAGGCCCCGGGCATCGCAGACCCATAACCTGGGATTTTAACAATGTCCAATTTCCATTCAGGCTTGCCTTGGCAAATATAGTTTTTAATGTTCTGTGTAGTATTAAGTATTTTTGAATGCAAGCAGAAAGTTTATTAGGAAGTTGTAAAATGTGTGAAACACAGATTTGGTGAAGCTTAGATTTGGAGAGAAAGTGCTGTATTTTTATTCTGCCGCCCCTAAAAATAACCTGCCAGCACTCTTTCTATTTGTTTAAAATTACAAACACGCAGCGCAGCAGTGTTTAAAATTTGATATTGGTTAGTTGGGGAGATTTAGGAGCACCCGCCAGTTCCCTCCTCATAGTTTACGTAACATGTCTGAAGCAGTAAAAATGGATGAATTTGTAGAGATGGGAATGTTATCTCAACTGGTGAATGGCATGTTATCCGTATTTACGCAGAGCCCTTTCTGAGGTTCCTTTGTCATCCCTCCCCTCACCTATTTTTTAACTAAATGGACTTGACCTCTGAGACTGACCTGTACTAGATTAAAGAACCATAATTTGGAGACAGGAGGTAGTGCTTTCTGATGAGAACAAAAGGCTGCTAATGTTGAGGTTCTTTTCCTTTTTCAGGGGCAGGTAAGAATTAGTGGATTACAGAGTCCGTGCTCGTCCCTACTGAAACATTGTCCATTTGCTGTCAAAGTAAGGAATATATTGGAAAATAACGTAGTACAGAATTCAGTTTCATCCTTTATCAGTAAAGCTTTCCAGCTAATCATCGTTGCCTCGCAGGGGCTTGGGATCTTGTTCTTGCGGAAGATGTTGGTAAAGAAGATGAGGAATGTGGAACGTGGGATCACGATGGGGGGTGACCTCACTGGGCTTATTTCATTGTGTTAGTTTCAGGCCATGTTGTGGGTCAGAGGGCCGCCCTCCCTATTCCACAGCCAGACTGAAAGCAAAGCTGGCACCGCCGTGTTCCTTGCAGATTCTGAAGGCCTGGTCCAGTTGACAGGATGCTGTTTAACATTTCAAACTCAAAATGCCAAAAGAAAAGATTAGGTGGCAACATTTCCAAACTCTGCTTTTTAGTATCAGCTTTTGCTTAGAATTCTATTTTCTTCCTGTCCACCCACTTAAATTTGAGGTGTCCTGATTGATGTTGCTCGTAGCATTTCCCAGAAAGACACTGCTTGAGAGCACAGTGGTAAACGTTCCCTTCTGCCCGTCATCAGCCTGCTTACACCCATCCAAGTAACCCAGCCGGGGGAGGCTCAGTTGTCAACCTGACCCAGAAAGACTCAACCTGGAACAGGAGTAAAAGTGATTGGGGAAGTACAAGGTCAAGGAGGATCCTTGGTCACCGATAAGAGGTCATTTCTTGGGCAGGAAACAGTTCCCAAGTGTCCTAACCGTGTGGGTAGACGCCGGAACTGTGCCCCAGCCCCAGCTCTGAGGTGGGGACACTAGCAGCCACCGTGGCTCTGTGAGCAGCACGGGGGCAGCTGTCTCCCTGCGTTGCTCTGCTGTAGGTAGGGCCCCAGCGCTTCCTTTCCTTGGCGCTCATTATGCGGTTGCAGTTGCTGTGTGTTGTGTGTGTTTTCCTGCCCACAAGTAGCAGCGGTGGCCGCCGCAGAGAGAGACCTGATGGGAAGGCGGGAAGCCCCCCCAGGTCTCTCCCTCAAGGTGACAAAGCCGGGGGTGGGAGGGGACACTGCCTCGCAGAGCCAAGCCAAGCTTACACTCGCCTTTTCATTTCTGGAAAATAGCACCAGGCACTGAGAGGATGGAAACACGCGCCTGTCAGATTCTCCTCGGGCTGTGCCTGGCTCCCCAGGTTAAAGACAAGCACACGAGGTCCTGTGGCAGATCCTACCGCATGACGCTAAACGCGACCTGCCTTTTGTCTGTGACGGGGACTGTCAGCAATTAGCCCCCTTCCCCGGCGGTGGAGGGCTGGGGACAGCTGGCCGTGGAGCCGCGGCTGCCGACAGGCTCCCGTCATTTACCGCGGTGTCCCGGAGGCTCTCTGCACTCGGTCCTAGGGCAAAGGAGCTTTTTATAGCCGGCAAGCCTCCCGCAGAGCAGATTCAGAGAATGGAACTTCGGAATAGGGGGCACCGTCTGAAAGGGCAGAATCACAAAGAGCCGGGAACGGTTTCAAGCGTGTTCGTATTTTTCTGACATTTAAACTCTGCAGGGGCGCTCACTGTTTTGATCTTTAACCTCCTAACTTCAAAACAGTGGGCATTTTCATCCAGTAACTCAGGAAGAGCGAGAGCAACTCTGCAGCTACTTTTACTGTGTTAAATCTTGGCAGGGAGGCCAGAAAGAGCTGGAGTGTGTGTGCAGCCCCAGGTGGGCAGGTGGGGACGAGAGAGATGGTGTCGGAGGGACTGGCACCTGCGTCGCAGCTCTTTCACTTGGAGGCAAAGCACAAAAGTAATAGCCGCAGATGTCCGGTTCTTCGTCCACAGTCATTATTCTAGAGGCAGCAGAGGCAAAAGTAACCCTTTCAGTCCCGTGCAGAGCTTAGCCGTGGACAGGTGAGGGATAATGTTCTGAGCAGGCCGCCACTGCTTCTTCGTTCCTGTGTTCGCTCATTCGTTCATTTTTTCGCTCCCTCGTTCATGCTTCGATACAAACACTGGCCTCTGTGGGGCAGACGTTATCAAGCGGCCACCCAGTACTTGTCAATAGACAAGATTGCGTGAACCCTAGAAGGACCAACTCTCTGAAATGTTGGAGACACCGAGTACCTGGCTTAAATTGAGTGCCTGCCCAAATAGTATGCGGCAGACCTAACTTGTTACTCGTTCCAAGCCCCGGGAAGGGGGGCTGTCCCCACGTGGCTGAGTGTCTGTACCTGCTCTAGCGTCGCACGTCACCAGAGGGACTCAGTCAACAGGCGTTCAGTTCTTCTCAATCTCATGCTCTAGAACATCTCAGATTTCTTCCTCCCAGCTCACTTCCATTTCCTTCCAGAAGCCCCTCTTCCAACAGCATGGATAAGACCCCGGAGGAGGCTGTGGTTGTGGTGAGAGCCCGCAGGCTGCAGGCCACATCTCTGTCCTCGCCCTTGGCGGTTGCCCTGCCCAGGTTAGGCCGTCGGCAGAGGCCCCCGTGCCTAGAGGGGCCCCCTCAGCCTCCAAAAGGGGGTCACATGTCGTAGGAGGGCCCTTTGCTTTTTCTGGATCCCGTTGCTCTCGTGGTCCCCTTTTCTCTCAAACGCTGTCCAACTTCCTCCAAGAGGAGATCTTGCGTACGATGGACTGTATATGGTGGCCTTGGCGTCCTGTTTCTGTGTGTTCTGTCGCTGCCTCACACATGTGTCTTGGCAGCCCCAATCAGAAAGCCGAGGGAGCAACTTTGAACGGTGGCAGGGCCGGGGGGCAGCTTCACGAAGGAAAAGAGGTTCCCGTCCGTGGTCTCAGTGGCGGGGCGGGGCGGGGCGGGGCGTGCACGGGTGGCAACTCTGCAGGAGCCAAGCATTGGGCTGTGGACAAGCTTCGGGACAGGAGAGGCGACGGACAGTTCCAGGGTTATCCCGGAGGGCAGCCCCTTCCTAACCTGAGAGCCGGACCACACTGACCGGGCTGGGTCCGCAGAAGGAAGAGGGGAGGGGACGTTGTGAAGGGTTAGCCCAGGTCCCTGGGAGCTGAGAAGGGCGGGGGGTCACTCCACTCACGCTGCAGCTCAAGAGCCTTTATCACCACCTTGTCTCCTAAGGGTCGCGTTTGAAGATTCACAAGCTCCGAAACCCGGGGTAGATTTGATCACTTGTTTTCCCCTTATGATACCCCAGCACCTTCCCTCTGCAGGGCTCCCTCTACCGCTGCTGAGGGTGGTGATGACCGAGAGCCCACGCCCCAGTTTGACGGTGAGAGTGGAGCCGGAACGCCCACGCGCCCGCTGCGGGAAGCGGTCTGTGGTTCTCTGCCATTAGGGAGGCGCAGAGCACTTGCCTTCATCTCGCAGCTTCTTTCTTCCTGAGGGGTTTGCCTGAGACTCGTGTGCCCCGGGTCAGAACCCAGCAGTCGCTTCTGGGAAGCCCGGCCTCCTGCCCTCCCGGGCCCCTTCCCACCACCCCACAGGCCTCCCGCCGCTGAGGGCACCTTCCTGGCAGCATGTCTGTCTGCCCCCCCGTGAGACCCAGCGCCCTCCCTTCCCCCGTCCTGGCCGGCCTCCTGTCGCGTTCCCCCCAGTGAGCCGTCTGGCAGTGGCTGGGAGCTGGGCTGTCCCGTGTTCAGACCCCAGCTGACCACTGCTCTCCGTGTGGCCTCACTTGCCTCAGTTCCCTCATCTGTAAACAGAGATCATAAGAGTACCTGCCTCACGGAATCGGCACCCCACATTAACACCTGGGAGAGGCACAGCTGCCTCTGGAGGATCCGCCCAGCCTGCTCTCAAGGGTCCTGGGAGTTGAGGGGCTTCCCTTTGGGGCCTCAGTGACATCTTGGCTGGGACTTTGAAGAGGGTTGGGTTGGAACCCCTCACACCAAACAGAAACTCCTTTATGGAGGCCCTGTTCTGTGCCACAGGCCATGTTCTGCACTTTACAGACGAGATATCATCCTTCTCAGACAGAGCTGGATCTCAAAGCTGTGGCAAGGGGCTTGAAGCAGGGTGGAGCAGCAGTGTCTGTCTCCCCCTCCCCAGTTCCAACCCAGACAGCCCTGCCCTGGTCTCATCCCGAGCGGCACTGCCAGGCTCCGGTGGACAGTTTTAAGCCCTTCAGAGCCCATGCAAATGACTCCTTCATCAGCAGAGAAGGAAGTATTGATCCTGTCTTAAGTAAATCCCTAGTCCCCCTGGACCGTGGTGCTTCCTCCCTGGGCCTCTCAGCCTGCCGAACCCGTGGCACACGAATCCAGGGTACAGATTAGGGACTCCAGCTGCATAATAAAAACTAAAGCCCCATGCTTCCGCTCTCCTGGACTCTTTTCCCAGTTTTAGAAGCCAGTCTCTGCACTGCTCCCCATTGCCCCCAGCACTTTCAGGACTGGCTTCATAGCCTTCAATTTTGAAATAACCATGGTTCCTCTTTTTATGAAATGAGCACTTCTGGGGCTGTTTTAAATATTCTTCATAAAACCAGTGCTCATCCTGGGAGCAGCATTGCTGGCAGGGTTGCTGTCTCTTTAAACATTTAACACACTAGGTTCACATCTTTGACTCCCAGACCCACAAAGAATTTTCTCCTTTGGAGAGATTCCTAGTGTCCCTCTCGTCAAGGGTGGGTCTGTCTTTGGCAGAACCCGGAGTAGAGACCCAAACTCTTGGATTCATCTCCTTGTATAGCATTAAAGCATATCCAGCAGATGAAAGTTTATTTATATTTCTTGGACTTGCAGGACCAGCATGTGTGCGACTAAGTAACAAATGTTTGGCTTTGCTGCCTGTTAGTTTGCGCTCCAGAGTCTCTTTGAAACCCACCGAGATGGGAAGAGGTTCCCAAGAATAGTGCTGTGCTGATCGTCTCCCTGGTTCTGAGCTCTTGGTAACTGGCCCAGAAATTGAGGACTCCGTGACATCACGTCAGGGCAGCAGGTGGAGGGGGGCAGGAACCTGGTGCCCCTGCCCCCTGCTGGGATTAGCGCATCCTTTTTAAAAGAACAGAGGGCTTTCACTTGACGCTGGTTGGCCTGAGGGTGGAGCTCGACACTGAGGTACGGGGGGGGGGGGGGGGGGGGGGGGGGGGCGTGCAGGCAGGCCCTGCAGTGGTGTCCACGGAAAACCTAGACCTTGAGGCGCCCAGTGATCGCAGCCTCGTGCTCTTTTACCAAGGGCCAGCGGGGGGAGTGATGCGGCCAGGGTCACCCAGATAATTGGTGATGAACCTAGGACTGTACCCCGGCCTCCCGACGGCTCCGGGTCTTCTTTCCCTTTTGTTCACATTAATACAGGCCAGAGAGAAGCTCCTCTTCATAGTATGTGGAAGCAGGTATTGACTGGAGGAGAGCCAGATCTGGGTCTCTACCAGACTTCTCTTTTAAATAAGCAACTTCTAAACACTTGTACTTAACTTTTCCTGTTTATTAACCTTGCGGGACATACTTTTAATAGGCAGAGGCCCCAGCTCTCCTAGCTCAGCCAGGGAGGGCTTGGGCTTCGTGGGCTGCGTGCTGGCAGGTAAGATAATGTACTCAGTGCCGTTAGTCCGTTGCATTGGGAAGAGCGCCACCTAGCTGCTGGAGCCAGTGTCCAGGCTCAGCTCCCACCCCGCGCTGTGTGGCTGCAGTCCTGCCCCCTGGTGGTGGGAAGTGGGCAGAGACCTGCAGTGGCCCGTTCACCTGTGGTTCCCCAACACTGCTGACATCAGAATCCCCCGGGGGAGCTTTTTAACAGCACAGGTCCTGGCCCCCAGCCTAGACAACCTTCCAGAAGCTGGGGGGTGGTGCCCGGCAGCCCGCCTCCAGAGTCTGTACGCCTCACCTCTGCTGCACTGCAAGCTCTCCCCTCCAGCCTGGAAGCCCGCACAGAGTCAGGACGATGCCTACAACCTTCGTGGACTCAGGAATCCCCGAGGACAGTCCCTGGGCCACCAAGAAATACAACACATTGTTGTTTTTTAAAAGAGGAAACTGATGGGGGATGATAATATATTAGGAGAGTTTTGGTCCCATCCCTGCGTCTCACTGATCCTCTCTGTGTACCACCACTCTGTCCTTTGTTCTTCCCTTGTGGATAAGGAACAGAGTCTGTCTGGCCGCCATAAAACCCAGGCTCTAAGGGGCTGACCTTCAGCAGAAAATAGTCTTGCTGGACTTGAAGCCGTTCTCTTTGCCCTCACAGCTCAAGGAGGGCCCAGATGGGAAGAAGTGTGGGCTCTGTATGCCAAAGCCATCACTACAACAGCGGGATTTCCCCCTTTTCTTAGCACCCCCCCCCCCTTAGGCTGTACTTTTGATTTTCCTTGAGTAGTATGCCTGCCCACCTGACTTAACACTGCCAGCTTTCATTTGCCCCGTTTCCTCCTGTCATTCTGCAAGGCAGGGAGACTCATTCAGTCTTGAGATCTTCTTGAGGGTCCTGTGTCGGGATTTGTTCAGGGTAGGTGCTGGGTTCAGGGTAGGTGATTGAGTAAGATGGGCAGAAGCTTTTGGTAGTGAGGCAGAGGGACAGCTGTGTACGTGGTAAGAGCTGAGGTGTAAGCGAACGGACTTGGGACTGAGTCCCACCTCTGCCCTAAGAGTCTTGCGGTCCGTTCCCTAGTAGGGAGGAGATGGCCTCATGTGCCACCTTCCCACACACTCCCACAGCCTCTGTCCCCCGAAGGTCTAGGGCCCTGCTCTGCTGCTTGGCTTGGGCAGGTCACTTAACCTCCCTGTGACTTTGCTCCCTCGCTTGGAGTGGAAGTTGTCTTCCATTTGTAGTGCCATCACAAGGTTGGGGGGTTGGTGAGGAAAAGATAGGATGACTCCCATTTGGTGGGTGTTTGCCATTTGTCAAGCACTGTTCAAGCACTTTCCCTGCACTGACCCATTTAATCGTTGTCCAAGGTCACCCGGCTCTTAAGTGACTGCAGATCTGTGCAGTCTGGCCCCAAAGCCCAGGCTCCTCACTGGGCCGCGTGGTGTAGACCAGCCCTCGCTCAGAGCTGGTGCTCAGTAGACGTCGACTTGGAAACCTGCCGTTAGTGCAGGCGGTTCCATTAGGGTTCAGCTAAAATAACTCCTGACCTCCGAAGGACCCTCTAGGCGCCAGAAGCTCTTTGCACACAGTATGGTGGAGGAGTTTGGGGGACGTGTTTTGACTGGAGTCGTCTTCTTCAGTGTGTTGACCGGCAGCTGTTCCAAGGTCTCTTGAAAGATTCCTTTCTCCCTTTCTGAGCTGGGTTCCCCATCAGTTTGGGTGCTGGAAGACCTTCTTTCTCTGCCTCTTTGAGCCTGGGGGAGAGGGAATTTCAGTAAGCCCTGGTTGGTGGAGGAGAAAACTGAAAGTAAGGTTCATAAAGCAAAGTGGGTGTGTTGGCAGCAATAGAAATGCCGCCCTCCTTTAAGTAAATAAGTCACCTGCAGTCCAGCCTCGGGACGGGGTTGAGGGGGAGGAGGTGCCCACCCCAGACGAAGCCAGAGCATCTGCAGTTTTTCTTTGCCTTGAGATGAAACGGGACATTTCTTGGCGAAGTCCCCAGTGTCTGCGTACTCCTTGGAGTCGCCCTGTTTTTCCGTGCGCGTCCTCTTCCCGCCCTTGCTGGTTTCAGCACAGTCTCTGCCCCCGGCCTCTCCCCCGCACCCCACTCCTCTTTGCCGCATCCCCTGTCTCCCTGGCTGATTGTTACTTTCATGTCTTCTCCTCCCTCTTTCCTTGGGTTCGCCATCTGCTTTGATCTTTTCGGAGCTCTTTTCAAACCAGCACTCACTGGTGGATGAATGGCCTCCCTTTCTCGGGAGCATTAGTGCCCTTCTGTGGCCTCAGCCGCCAGACAGGGTGGCTTTCATCTCCCAGGGGAATCTCATTAGCTCGGCATTCACAATGGGACCCGAACCGCGGCCAGACTGGTCCAGAGTCGATTTAAATTAGTTAATAGCAATTTTTTGTTGTTGCCCCAGGCCTGTTTTTTCCCACATCTGGGATGCTGAGCAAAAAAAACAACTTTGTTGTTGAAAAGCAGGAAACAAAAAAATATTGAAGGTGGAATGCTTTGACAAAAAGGAAGATCATTGCAGGTGAATTTCTCCAACATCTGACAACCATGTCTTACCTGCTGCTTTGGAGTTCAGCCACGGGAACCTGAAAACCAGTCGGGGAAGTTTGGGAGGGAGGGAGGGAAAACGTAAGAGCAAATTAGCTTTGTTTCCTTCTATTAAAATTGGTGATGGGAAGTTGAAGAAACTAAACGATCATGTCGGCACTAGAAAAAGCTGCCACCATTTGGCAATTAAGAGAATATACTGGGCCTTTTGAAGAAAGAGGCTGAATTTGGCCAGATTGCCCGCCCAGTAATGTACAAACTGATTCCGTGCCCTGCCTGGGAGCCAGACGCCAAAACAGAGCTTTGGTGCGCGACTCCAGCCGTTTCTGGAGAAGGACGTTTTCTAGTTAATTCAGTTTTTTCTGCTGTTGAGAAGCCTGTTACCCACCAGCCACATTTGCAGGTCTAACCTGCGCCTGGCAGTGGGCCTCTGGCTTGCCTTAGACTTTTGGGCTGGGAGGTGATGGGCAGATGACACCGGGGCCCCTGGGACGTGTGCCTTTATCAGCAAACCAGAGAGCTGGCCAGGGTGTCTAGGAGGGAGGCGGTGTAGGCTTGGGCCTGCAGGGTCTGGGCCCACGTACCCATTGCCGCTCGCCAGCTGTGTGGCCCGGGGCATCTTCCCAAGCTCTGTAAGTCCCCATTTCCTCGTCTCTAAAATGGACGCAGGGGAGCACCCGCCTCAGCTATGGTGGGGATTGAATGAGCGGGACACAGACATCATACGTGTAAGGTCGGATCTTAACAAACGGCACCGCGAAACAGAGGAAAGCTTCAAGTGAGCTTTATGAGGGAGCGCTCCCGGGCGAGGTGCACTGGTCCGAGAGAAAGGGGCCAGAGAAGTCGCGCCCAGTCCTGGATGAGGGGGATTTTTATTGGGGTAAAAGCAGAAGGCGGCTTGCAAGGGGAGGGGGGGGTTGCTATACAGGGTAATTCCTTATTTGGTGAGGATACAGCAGGGCCAGGTGTTGGTTGGTCTGTTGTGGGGCGTAAGCCCATTTTCCCTTCCCGTCAGCCCCATTGTTTTCTGGGCAGGAAGTTAGAGTCTCTTGTTGATTCCCAGAACAGGTGAGGTCGTTATGTCCCAGTGCCTCTCCTACCTCATACTGGTCGATGTTTTCTCTTACCCCCAGGCCTCCTTTCACCCGGGCCAAGGGACCTTACAATAAGCTCTCATTAATGTGGCTCCCCACAGGTTAATAAAATTGCCCCGCAGTCCTGAAAGAGCACCTTCAGAAGGAAGGAAAACCCTCCCAGTCCACCGCCACCCACTGCGAAAATATTTCATTTTGAAAATACTTCACCACTACCAGCCCAGCCCCTCCTTCCACAGCACCATTATGAAGTTTGGGTTAGTGTGGTTCACTGTGACTCATGAGAAAGACAGGCTCTCCTTTGGGTTTGTAGTCCTTTGTGTCGTGCCCCAGAATGAAGTGCCTTTTCCCTGTAGGGCCCAGAATCCTCAGCCCCCTGAGCGGCCTGCGGCCCCTCCGCCGCAGCAGGGCCAGGCCCGGGGTCTGTTGGAAGTGCCCAGTCTCAGCTCCGCCCCACACCTACCTGCGTAATTCACAGCTGCTCGGTAGCAGGACCCCCAGGGGATCTGGGTGCCAAGTAACAGTTGCATCTTTCTGCATTTTAGCATCGCTGAGAATAGCTGGAGAGGCCGGCTTGATTTCTGGGCCCCAACCCAGAGATTCCGATTCCAGGTCTACACTGGGGCCCAAGAACTCACATTTCCAGCACGTTCTTAGGTGATGCTGCTGCTACTGGTCCGTGAACCACATGTCGCGCGGCCCCGTTCTGGAGGCTTCCTAGGTCGCAGCTTGGATGTGTGTGTGCCGCCACTTACAGGACCCTTGGACCTGGCAAAGGCCTTGGCTCATCTTTTAGACGGGAAATGAATAATCCAAGGAGGGTACAGTATTTCGGTCTGAAGAGGAGAGAGAAGGCTGCTGTAACAAACAGACCTCATAGTTTTTCTTGTTCAAACAATAAAAGTTTATTTCTTGCTCCCACCATACACCCATCCCGAGCTGTCGGAGGGCTGGGCTCCGCTTCACGAAGGCTCTGCCGCCCTGCAGATGCACCGTCTGAGGGAGTGGCTCCCAGCACTGCAGGGGGAGGGGAGTCTTGGAGGGTCCACATCTGCTCTTCACCATCTCCTGTGGAAGTAGCACACGCCCCTTCCGCTTCCTGATGCTTCGGTCAGAACTAGCCCCGTGGCCCAACTCCAGGAGAGACCAGAAAGTTCCCCCGTGCCAGGAAGGAGGGAAGAACCGGCCAGTGAACCCCAGCAACTCCCAGCAGATGGAAGGCCAAGATTCCCAGCAGAGTAAGGGTAGACCAGGGTCCAGCGTCCTTAGCTCCTGTCTCCCACTCTCCACCCCACTAAGGCCCTTGTCTCCGTCCCCAAACCTCACATGAGCCAGTCTCCCTGGACGTCTCAGAGACAGAAGGGATCATCTGTTCAGTCAACACACGACTCGAAAACCTCTGTGTCAGGCACTAGGCAGACATGGTGTCCGGCCTCTCAGAGTTCACAGCCAAGTTAGGGAAACTGACACTAAACCCAAACTGCAAAAAAAAATAATAATTATACAAGCTCAGTTGTCAGGAATGCTATGAAAGACAAGGTCTGAGTAAAGGGACATGACCCGGTCAGGAAGCACAAGGATCTAGGCCAGGCCCAGAAAGAGGAAGAGGAGCCAAGCAGGGGGAGGGGAGAGGAGGAGGGAGGGGAGGAGGGGAAGGGGAGGGGAGGAGGGAGGGGAGGAGGTGGAGCACAGGGAGGGGAGGGGAGAGGGGGGAGGAGGGAGGGGAGGGGAGGGGAGGGGAGGAAGGAGGTGAGGGGAGGAGAGAGGGGGAGAGGAGGAGGGAGGGGAGGGGAGGAGGGAGGGGGAGAGGAGGAGGGAGGGGAGGGGAGGAGGGAGGAGGGGAGGGGAGGAGGGAGGGGAGGGGAAGAGGGAGGGGAGGGGAGGAGGGAGGGGAGGAGGTGGAGCACAGGGAGCTGAAACGTTCTCAGAAGCAGGAGGGGGAGGGGAGAGGAGGCCGGACCAGGTCCTGCACGTCTGCACTTTTGGGTTCTACGCTGAGTGCATTCACATGCTCTGAAAGGGTTTTCAGTGGGGCAGTGACGTAGTTAGATTTATAACTTAGTGGTAATAATCGCTAATATTTACTGAACAGCGTGCACACGTTATTTTATTTAATCTTCACAATTACCCCAGGTGATGGGTAATGTTTGTTATTATCCCGCTGTTCCAGATGGGAAAACTGCAGCTGAGAAAGATGAAGTGACTTGCCCAAGGTGGCGTTGCTGGAAGAGGTGGAGCCAGAGTTTACACCTCCAGAGCCACAGACTTGACCCCTTGCCACAGAACACCCCCTCTGGGTGCCACAGCCAGAGGAAACCAGTTGGGGCTCTTCTGGTCATCCCGACAGGAAGAGGCAGAAGCTTAGACAGTGGACTGGGAAAAAGTAGAGAGATTCCAGATAAATGAGCTATAATGCAAGAGGCTGCTTGAGTACAAGTGGGAGGAAAAGCCCAGGTTTCCAGCTTAGGCTGCTGGGTGGATGGCCGGTCATTGCTGAAAACAAACACAGGAGGAACAGGTCTGAAAGAGCGCCTTAGATGCCCCTGTAATTAACATGATGCCTTGCCTGGCTTAGCACCGTGCAGTTATCAAAACTCAGCCAGGAGAGGTCAAGTCCAGAGGCCAGCTAAGGAAGGGAGGGGTAGATGAGCACAGGTTTGCCCCGCCAGGCACCCAGCGAACAGGAGGGTGAGGGGCAGAGATGCTTGGCGCTGTTTGGGTAAAGGCCCTGAAATCCACAGGCCACAGGGGCCCGGCAGGTAGCACGAGGGAAGCGGGCTGGGTGTGAGACTGGGCACACAGAGCGAACTGCAGGTACCTGCCCTGCCCAGAGGCACTGCCCCTCCTTATCTCCCGCTGATGGTGGCCACTTGGATCTGTGGGGGCCAGTGGGCAGGGCCAGGTCACAGTCACAGGGCCCATCATATGGTTGGACTGATTTAATCTTCATTAGGAGCCCATCAGGCAGGCGCACTGTTACTGCCCCCAGATCTTCCAGTGTGTTGAGAAGCCGAGGATCCAAGTTAGGGACATTTTCTGAATTTTAAACGTTGGTCATCCGTGCTTAAAACTGTAAAAAGAAAAGCAAAGAAAGCATGCAGACAAAGCCTCCCGGCCTCGGACGTGGCCTCTGGGTGATCCGTGTGTTTGGGAAATCGGGCCCCAGGCCAGGCGCCCGAGGTGCCAGAATGGACGGATCTAGACTCGTCCAGGGGCTGGAGGTGGAGCCTCTGCATCTTGGGAGAGGAGCACACCCGCAGCTGCGGGGCAGCGGACACACGGCACACCTGCTCTGCGGGCCTGTATGCAGGCTGGGGCTTCTAAGAGGCTTGTAAAGTAAACAGTAGGGGCAGGAGAAGGAATTCTCCGGAAGCTTGGCTTCTTTTGTAACGGCACATGTGATTGTAAGGAATGTCTTACCAGCCTATAAATGGCACTTGCGTGGTTTTTTAGCAAGGCATCTTGATGGGTAAGAACCAAGCTTTAAGCAGGTGTCATCGGGGCCCAGTTTGCTTTGCTGCATTTTGGAGCCGTTCATTTCACCCCACCAATCACTACCCGCCATTTTGCCAAGTTATCATTCTACTGTTATGTTTTTTTTTTTAAGCATTGCTCATTTTAGAAAGCTGTCTGTCAAAAACGCTTAAAATAAAAACAGTCTTTGCACTTGAAGGAATAAGTGCCGTTTATCTTGAAAGTCATTTGGGTAAGAATTTCTCAGCAATGTTGGATCTGTGAACCGTTGCTGTATTTGCAAGAAAGCCAGTACAGGTGTTTCCGGTATGTGGCCTTTGATGAGTGGCCACTTTTAAGTTTATTTCTTTATTCAACAAATATGTATTGAGCACCTGCTAGATGCCAGGTGATGTTCTAGGCCTTGGGGACACAGCATGAACTTGGACGAGCGTGATCCCTGCCTGCACAGAGCTGATCGTCCAGCGGAGTTCACCAGCCGCCAGGCAGGCCATGAAAGTCCAGAAGGAAAGAGGGCTAGTCCGGGGGCCGGGGAGAGCAGAAGAGAGGGGGCAGGCGGGCCTGAGGCACAGCTGGAGGGTAGGCACTTCACGTGCATGACCATTTTATCCCAGGGGAAATCGCATCTTAGCGGTTCGGTGAACTGGGGAGCCTGCATCCTCACTCTTCAGGGTGTAGCCTCCCTGGCCTTGGGTGTGGACACACAGCTGGACTAATTTCTGGATCATTTGCAGCTCCCCGTGCAGGACCTGGACCAGCCCTGCTGGTTTCCACCTGGTCAGTTTGCTTAACTGCTGCTGAGGCCCGTCAGCACACCGTGTTCACTCTTGTTCACAAAGTTAATCATTTTATCGGGGTTTTTTTGTTTCGTTTTGCTCTTTGCCCACAACATTTGTAATGGCAAGACCCCCGAATGAAGACAATGAAATAAACCATGAGTTTGAGCACAACTATCAAATTAGGAATAATCTGTTAATTCGGTCATGGATGGCAGGCCTTAGCAATCCATGGTGTCATCATATTTCAGAACTACAGGGGATCTTAGACGAACCCTTTGCTTTTCAGGAGGGACACTGAGACCCAGAGGGATTAAGTAGTTGGATCAGGTCAGCAGACAGCTGGGACTTAAACCTAGTGCACGTTGTTATCTGGTCCCCAGATGCCTCTAGTGAACTTAAAGCAGTCATGCCCTGGGCCCTGCTGGGGGAGTTATGGGTCAGTGGGTATGGCCCACTAGACCACAGCTTCCAGGGAGCTGGTCAGACAGGGGACCACACTGGGAGTGACACGGTTTTTCAGAAAGGTAACAGCAGGATCTGTGAGGCCTCAGGGAAAGATCATCAGAAATGATCAAGGTCACAGTCACAGAATCTGTATGGCTACAAATTATGAGGCAGAATGGGAATTAAAGGAAGTAGAAAGCCCAGTTAGGCCGGCAGGAAAACTGTTCCCGGGTGAAGATGAAGTCGAATATGGACAGTGGAAACGAGCCTCTGCGTCCAGGCGGCGTTTCGTGCAGTGGCTGTGATCTGCCATCTCTTTACCTCTCCGCTGACCTCTGACCTCGCCTCTCTCAGGTGCCGCAGCCTGTCTGGAGTTGCTGGAAGTTTCCACACTTCGCTTGCTTCCGGGCCTGACTACCTGGGTCCTGTCTGCTTACAACGCACCTCCCCTCCCTTCCCTGCCCCCAACTTTGCTAACTAATTTTCAACCTTCAGATTTTATTAGATGTCTTTTCCTCCACGAGACGTCATATAAAAAGAGCACCTTCATCTTGTTTTCTCTGTGCTGGTTCCGAGTAGCTCTAACCCAGGCATTGTCCTTGGTTCCCAGGTGACGGACCATGCCACCACCGCCCTGCTCCACTACCAGCTGCCCCAGATGCCCGACGTCGTGGTCCGATCCTTCATGGTAAGTGGCTTAAGGAGTCACATCTCCCCCTTGAGCCTTGGCTCCTTAAGTGAGAACAGGCAGCTCGGAAGGTAGCTGGACCGTCTTTAGCTCGCAAGGGCCTCGCAGGGGGGAGACGGTCCAGTTTGGAAGTGACACTTCCTTTCAACTGGGAAGAGATCTAGGAGAAACCATGTCCTGCTTAATTAGCTGGCGTTTCCTGTCATTGCCGAACACATGGTGGTTTCAGAAGTGACCTTCCAGCACGGTTTCCAATGTTGATTTAGTCAGTAGGTATTTATCGAGCTCCTGATCTGTGCTGGGCCCTGTGCTTGGCGCTGAGCAGGTACCGTGACACCGTTCCTCCAAGACCCCTACTCCTTAGACTTCCAGGTCAGAGCTCAGGATGGGGAGTGACCCAGAAACAGCCATCCCCCCGGTGTGCTGGGGTCGGCTCCCACCAGCTCTCGTTTAATGTTCAGAATTTCTCGAGCTGGTTGTTCGGCCGTCGGTGACTTGACATTGAACCAGAATATTCACGTGCTGGAGATCGGTCCTGCACGTCAGGACTCCCCTCTGCCCCCGGCTCCCACCCCTGGAGCCAATTCATTGATTGATCACACGCCCTCCAGTCCGTCTCAGCAGGGCCAACAACTGGCCCCACCGTATCCTGGCAGACGTGGCCAGCTGTTTCAGCACCACGCTGACGGGGCTTCGTGCTCTCACGTCGCTAGGCTCCGTCTCTCCCTGCCGCTAACGCTCCCATCTCAACTCCGGCCGGTAAGGCTGCCCCATTTCAACTCCAGCCGGTAAGGCTGCCGCATTTCAACTCCAGCCGGTAAGGCTGCCCCATTTCAACTCCGGCCGGTAAGGCTGCCCCATCTCAACTCCGGCCGGTAAGGCTGCCCCATCTCAACTCCGGCCAGTAAGCCTGCCCCATCTCAACTCTGGCCGGTAAGGCTGCCCGTTAGAGAACATACTCAGCAAATGGGCCCGTCAGCAGGCGCTGCTCAGTGCCAACAGCCAGGCGGAGTTCTGCTCGTCCGATCCACCTCGTCATGTTTGCTGCCGCAGTTACGCCTTTAGGAGCCTGTAGTTCATTTCTCAGAAAATACAGCCTGGCTCATTGATGGGCCCACACGCTGGGGAGGTGAAGAAGCAGACCTGGGGCTCAGCGGAGCCGTCGCGCAGGCGCTCTCATGTAGAGAGAACTGTTGCAGTTGGCTGTCTCTAGCGGGTACTTCCTTTCTGGATGGATCGAAAGACTTGCTCTTTAACCTGACGTGTGGTAATGCCCAGTTCCCCTTTGGTAACTGACTTTGGGGTTTGGGAAGAATAAATAGTTTGACTGAGTGATCCACTGACATCCTCATGTTTATTGCCAAAACCTTGAACCCCAGCCTCTGGAAGGGGGACAGGGTGGGTGAGCCGCGGTCTGCCACCAGGAAGGCAGCTGTGCCGAAGCAGAAGCATTTGTATCCGTCCTCTCGGCCGACCGCCCCGAAGAGCAGTTTCCTCTTGCCTGATTCAGGAGGATGTTAAGTGACAAGATTCGCACACCCCCGTCGCAGTGGGAGCTCGCCTCACTCGCTGGCCTGTCGCTGTGGGCTTGGGTTGGTACGGTTGTGAGTCTCCTTGAGTTTGAGCATTGAGTTATGAGAATCTCATCCTCATGTGTGATGCCCGAAGGACCTGTGCACTCTGCACCCTCCGGCGTGTACTTGCCATTGATTATGTTATGTGGTACCAGGTTGTCCCTGCCCTCCCCCCAGGTGTGTCGGGCCACACTGTGACAGTGAGTGGTGACCTCTGAAATCAGAGCAGAAGGAAGGCACGTTGACCTTAGTGGGGAACTCTCCACTCACCCTCTCTCCACACGTGTCTGTGGCCACCTCTGGGTGGTGAACAAGGAGAGGATCAGTGCTGACGTTCGGGACTCAGAGGAAATGTGGTCATGCCCCCGCCGGGCCGTGAGGCTGCGCCGTGGTTCGCGGCCGCTCCTCCGGGAGTGCTGCCTGCCTGAGAGTAGGGATTTCTATTTTAAAGTCCCCTTAGTTGGGAGGGGCCCAGGGCGCCGGGACTGAGCATCAGCAGTGCTGTGACCTTGTGGGTTCTGCACAGAGCTTGCTGTGGAATCCCAGGGCACCTCTTGGGGGTCACAGCCACCTCAGGCTCTATCCTGGTGATGGTTAGGCTTGACAGGAAGGATGGCGTCCGCAGCACCCGGATCCCATCTCTGTCGTTTCTCTCCTCACTTCTCTTTTTAGACCTGGTTAAGGAGCTACACGAAGCTGTTCCAGGCCCCGTGCCAGCGCTGCGGGAAGTTCCTGCAGGACGGCCTCCCCCCGACCTGGAGGGACTTCCGAACCCTCGAGGCCTTCCACGACACCTGCCGGCAGTAGCCCTGCCCCGGCCCCGGGCCAGCCCGCAGACCCCCGTCCAGCGCCTTCCCAGACAAGCCCTCAGTCACAGCGATGGCTCAGACGTGTCTTTGCGGCCCGGATAGCAGTTCCGCCGCCCGCTCGCTTCCACAAAACAGCATGTCGTGCGCTAAGGCCGAGCTTCCTGAAGAGCAGATCCGCCTCTGTTAATGGGACCGTAGTACACCTGAGCTGGCGCGTGGACGGCAAAGGGACCGTCTCAGGACTCACTATAAGGAAGTTAGGCAGCATGTTCTCCCGTGTATGTTCGCAATACTAGTCCATCGACCCGCCTGGATCCATGTTCTAAGTCATTTTATAGTTGGAATGAGCCTTTGTGTCGTGCTCAGTTTTTTGTTTTGTTCCATAACTTATTTTTATAAGCAATAAACCTTTTGTACCCAGGACAAGGCTTTGTCTCCGGTTTCTTAAAGTACCTTTTACGTTCAGTTCCGTGAACATGTGAGCAGATCTGATGGGCCTTTTGAAGGAAAAATAACTTAGCAATGTCTGCGTTTGAAATAATTCTTTTTTTTTTTTTTTTTTTTGCGGTACGCGGGCCTCTCACTGTGGCCAGGCTCAGCGGCCATGGCTCACGGGCCCAGCCACTCTGCGGCATGTGGGATCTTCCCGGACCGGGGCACGAACCCGTGTCCCCTGCATCGGCAGGCGGACTCTCAACCACTGCGCCACCAGGCAAGCCCTGAAATAATTCTTTTTGAGGACACATGTCCCTGTTTCTTGCTTTCGGGAGAGAGGGGAGTGTTGGCAAATATTCCATTTCAAAGACATTTCAGCGGCTTGAAAAATGGATTGTTCTTTTTGAGGGAAAAAGTGCACAGATGTTTCATTTTACTAAACCGTTCACACATACATATACCAAAGGGAAAGGACTCTTCCTGTGTTACCAGCCAGAACACGTGTGAGCGGGCGGGACAGGTGTGCCTGGCTTGTTTGTCCCGTTTTGTCCTAAATATTTCCGTGAACAGATTCCAGCCCAAGCCCAGGCTGCTGAGTTTATTCAGGGCCTCGCCCCTGACATTTAAAGCCATAACCTGTTTATATGAAGAAGTGTTGACCTGCTGAAGGTCTTGAGAAGGACAGGGGAGTCCCCAGAGCTTTCCGCAAGCCCAGCCTAGGTGACAAGTAGTGTCCTGTTTGTGGTGAACGGTACCGGAGAGATGCTGCCTTCCGAGGTGTCCAGAAGAACGGGTGGCTCCCACCTGGGTTCTGGTACCACCCAGGCCCTCCACACCTACCCCTGCCAGGCTAAAAAGGCCCAGAGGATAAAGGGGGTTTAGTGATGGGGGAAGCAATAGAACAGTGCCACTCCAAGTATGGTCCAGTAGCTGTGGCATCATGGGAGCTTATTAGGAACACAAATCCTCGGGCCCCACCATGGGCCGGCTGAATCAGTGACTCTGGGGGGTGGGTCTGGCAACCTCGTTGTTAACAAGCCCCGCAGGTGGGTGATACGGGCCCGAGTCTGAGAACCACTGGTCTCTCTAGGAGGCGGCGGTGCTTTCAGGGGCCAGTTTGGGGCAGTAGCGTGAGCGGCAGCGTGGTGTAGCGCAGGAACGCTTCCACGCAGCGGGTGATTTTAGATTAAACACCAGGGTTTATCACATTTAAGATGCCATCACTTGTAAGATGCACCCCTATTTCATGATCCCCTAAGAAAAGCGTGCTGCCAGTTAAACAATGCCACACGCTTTAATGCTAATCCTGTGTGACACATGAATCAGTCACACCAGCCTTTCATCGCCCTGAAATTCCTTTCATGTCTTCCAAGGGGGGTTGCAGTCTCTCCTGCCTCAAGTCTTACTGTCTTAACATGTGACAGGCGATCCCTTCCCAGGGCTCCCGGTAACAGAGCATAACACAGCTGCACTGACTTGCGGGTATCTTCCTTTCTTTGGTCTTGTAAGACACTTGTTTGTTGCAAGAAAATCCCGAATTGAGGACATTGGGTGTATAATCACATTTTGTCGCATGGCATTTAAATGGCAAGTAGGCTGACCCTGTGCAGGACATATGGGTACTCAGAGCTCGTGTGAAGTGACGACAAGGTGAGTTGGGGCATGTGCTGATGACAGGTGCATCCTGACTGCCAGCTGGCTGACAGTGCACATCAGGGAGGTTCACATATGAGGAAACCAGCCCTCTGATGATTGATGGGATTGTGGTAACAGTACACCACATTGTAAGAGAGCTATTTGGATTTTTAAGTGTTTGCAGCAAATCTGAGAGCGTCCTCGTTGGTCCCAAAGATCCCTCCACCCCCCGCCGAGCTCTGTTTCCAATGGAGAGAGAGCAGACCTTGAGTTCAGAGCCGTGGGCAGGCAGTGGTTTCTACTTAGACTGAGTGACATTATTCCTATCCTCTCTGCGTCATTTTCAGTGATACCTACTCTCTGTGGCCACTGATGCTTGTTCCCCATTTACAGGCATGATAAGAAGCTTCCATGTTAAACTAAGGCACTTAGGCGAAAAAGTGAGACTATTAGAGAAAAATACTAAATAATAGCACACGCCAGAAGCTAACACAGCATCGTAAATGAACTATACTTCAATAAAAAATAAACAAATAAAGGAGAGCACAGGTAGTGTAGCAACAGCAAAAAGTGCGAAGGGCGTGCCTGGGCCAGGGCCTCAACTCTGGCCGCCTACTCTCAGCTGTAGCACTCAGACAAGTCGCTCGTCCTCTATGAGACCTCGTCCCCTCTCCCGCAAGACGCCCCGGCTGATGGCCCAGTGATGGCAAGGCAGGAGAGTAGGAGGGGGCGGAGGGCTTGTAGACGAAACATGATTGGCCACGAGCAGATAATGACTGAGGCTGGACATTGGATAGGTGGGTGGTGCGTGCTACTCTTCTATTTTTTTTTTTAACTTTCCCTCATTAAAAGGGGAAAAAATATAAGGGTCAGGCTAGTCAACCTTTAGGGCGTTCCCCCCTTTGACCTTCTCCTTCTTCAGTGCTAAGTGGGGGAAGCTGAAAGGGAGGGGGTTGGGCTCTGGAAAGGTGAGAGAGGGGCCGGAGGGTGAGAAGCTTGTTCACCAGATCCCCGAACACTCGGTGCCTAACAGACACCCACGAGAGAGCCTGGCTTTGTGTGTCAACCGTTCAAATCTAGAGAACATGTTGGCCTGAGATGGGCAAAAGTAGAGGCTGGAGGTGGGTTGGGATCAGTTCCACGATGTGGATTGGGGGGAAGCTGGGACCTAATGCTGCTGTGGGCATAGCCACTGGGTCTGGAACCATCCTCTGGTACCCCTTACAGAAAGGAGCATGGCCATCAACGGGTGTGCCAGGCCCCCATTCCTGAGACTGTGCACGGGTGAGCCCCAGCCAGGACGACGAGGTATTTTAGTGACTTAATTACCACCCTGACAGCTCAGCATCTCCTCTGTGCCAGGCGCTTTCCATATGTTGTCTGCTTTACTCCCAGGTGGGTTCGTACTGTTCTCTCTGTTGTGTGCTCGAGGCCTGGAAGGCCTGGGTATCCCGCTGCCCGCGTCGTCGAGCTCCATGGCTACTCAACAGCAAAGCTGCCTCCCCAGAAGCAAAGGGACTAACCAGTCCCTGCTCTGCCGAGTGTGTTGTGTCAAGAATTGCCTGAGAAGCACTCGGCCCGAGCTTGGAAACCTCTGTCTTACAGACGCTTCCCTGCCAGGATAAGCAGCGATGCACCTACCCCGTACTTTCTGCCGGCCAGGTTCCTGTTAATCAGCAGGGCGCCCGTTAGGCACTGACAGAATGGAATGAGGAGGGCCGTAAAAGGTTGTCCAGATTTTTTTTCCCGCACTAAATCGGGAATTGGCCTTTTGGTATCGAGTGATGTTTTTACACTTCACACTCCTGACGGAAAGCTGCAGGCACAAAATGATGATCTTTCAGTGTTAATGTGCAAGCTCTCCATCGCATTTAGAGTGTCAGAGTGTGGGCCTGATGCTATATCGAGAGCCTTTTAAGGTCACCCGAGCTGGGAGGAGGAGAAGGGATGGCGACTTCAGCCGCCAGGATTCTCACAAGGTCCCGAACCCCCGCCGACTCGATGGGAGGCGTCTTGGGGCCGTCAGGTCTGCAGACAGAGGACAAAATCTGACGACCCACCTTGCTCATCGGTGCCTCGCAGCGTCTGCATCCCCACTGGCGTGCCGAAGTTGAGCGGTGGGGCTTCCACTGTCCTGCCTTCGACAGGGAAGGGTGGGCCAATTCCGCTCCACCTGCTTCTTGGGGTGCAGCTGGCAGGGCTGGTCTACCACAGACAGAGCTCATTCAAGGGCACACCATATGTGCCTCAGAGATGGGCCTGTGCAGGGCGTTCGTGGACAAACCTGTCCTCCAGTTGGTCTGCTCGGGGAATAATTGGGCTTCACTTTCTAGGACAGGCAGGTTTTTCTCGCCATCTCTGCCATCCTTCCCTCATTCTCATCCCCACCCCCGCTCCTTGAATCCATGGAAGGAACCTCAAAACATCACTCCCAAGTTGCATTTTAAACTGCTGGTTGGCTGTTCCCTATCATTAGTACTCGAAGAGATAAACAAACCTTCAGGTTCACAGGCACATCCCAGGTAGAGCATCGTCTTGGTAGCTTTTAGATGATTAGTTACTCAAGAACAGCTTCAGCCTGGCTCTGTGCTAATGAAGTTTGAAATTCCAGCTGCACACTGGCTGTCCTCGGGGACGGTGGGAGCGGTGGCTCGGTGCTAACTGAACAGGTGGGTCCTGCCACCAGTGCACTTCATCTGCATCATGGGTCCCCCAGCTTGACAGAGACAAGAGAGTGAAGTGTCCCTCTGGCCAAGAAGGTACAGGGAAGGTAGGGGACGAGGGGGGCGATGAGGGGAGGGTGGGGGACAGTAAGAGGCCATGAGCTTGCGAGCCAGCCTGGGCCGCCAGCAAGCTCCACCAGCCCCCCACCTGTGGGGTGGGTCGTTACTTAACACGTTACTCACCCTTGTCTAGTTCTTGGCCGTCATCTCGATCGCAGCCTCGCTTTCTTAATTCCAGAAGGAATACATGTGTTCCTTTTATAGAAAATTAGGTAATGTGGACAAGCAAAGAAGATAATGCCCGTCATTCCCACTAGCGAGAGACAATGACCAGAGCGCTTCGGTGTATACCTCTCCAGACCTTCCTGTGGACGTGTTGGTGCGTGCACATTTTTTGTAAAAAGCAGATCGTACTGCGTACTGTTTTGAAACCTGCTTTTTTCCGTTTAGCAAAGGCTAAGTTACTCCAACACAGAGGCCCCAAAACAAGTGGCTTAAAGAGTATAGACACTTACTTGTCTTCCACTTCAGCGCCCCAGAGGAAGGGAGTGCTTCAGACCCCAGGGCTGCTCTCCTCCACGCAGTCACTCAGGGAGCCTGTCCCTCCATCGTCTCACCCACGTGACCTAGGACGTGGTCTGCGTGGTGGAAGCTGAGTCATAGGCACCTTCTGAGTTCACAAAAAGGGAAAAACGCATAGGTGTTGTAAGACCAGACCCAGCACTGGCATGGATCAGTTCCACTTGACCTTCCTTAACAAGAACTTAGTCCCATGGCAGACCTGGCTGCAAGGGCTGCTGGGAGGGTGCAGTCTCCAACTGGGCACCTGTGGGTCCGGCGGAAACCCTTGTCCTGGAAGAGAAGGGAGCAGCCTCCGCCGAACAGCACGCCCTCCTGTGTCAGAAGCGTGAGCGGTGTTGCTGCCCTGAGGGTTTTGTGTTCCTTGTCTCATCCGTCCTTGGGTTCTGTGTGGGGGTGGCCTTCCACGCTTTGATGACCATAATTTAGGCAATGAATCTCTCCTGGATGTTTAGGTTTTTATTTTGAAATAATTATGGATTCACAGGAAGTTACCAAGGCACGTATAGGGGGGTCCTGTGTACCGTTCACCGGCCTCCCCCAATGTCAGCGTCTTGCACGACTGTAGTATCAATACAATGTTCAAACCACGAAGTTGACATTGGTATGATGCATAGAGCTTGCTTGGGTTTCGCCAGCTGCACGTGCGCTCATTTCTGTGTCTGTGTGATTGTGTGTCTGCGTGCAGCTCCATGCAGTTTTATCGTGTGTGTAGCTTCGCGGAACCACCACCACCATCAAGATATCTAGCCGTACCCTCCCTGCAAGACTCCCTCATGCTACCGTTTTCAAACGACACACGCCTCCTTCCCCATGCCTAACCCCTGGCCACCCCGTAAGCTGTTCTCCGTCTCCAGAATGATTTTATTTCACGAGTGTTATATACATGGAATCCTGCCGTATGTATCCTTTTGAGGTTGGCTTTTTTCACTCAGCATAATTTCCTTGAGGCTCATCCCAGTTGCCGTGTGTATCAATAATCCATTCCTTTTAGTTGCTGAGTAATATTCCAGTGGTTTCCACACCTTGTTTAACCATTTATCCACTGGAGGACGTTTGGTTGTTTCCAGTTTGTGGCCATTATCAGTAAAGCCGCTGTGGACACTCGTGTACAAATTTCTGCATGAAAATAAGTTTTCATTTCTGTGGAATATATATGCCCATGAGTACAATTGCTGGGTCATGTATTAAGTCCATCTTTAGTTTTAAAAGGAAATGCCAAACTGTATCATATTACATGGATACCGGCAGTGTATGAGTAATCCGGTTTCTCCACGTCTTTACCAGCCTTTGGTGGTGTCACTGTTTCTTATTTTGACCATTCTGATAGGTGTGGAGTGACACCTCACTGTGTTTTTTACTTGCATTCCTCCAGTAGCTAATGATGTTGAGTAACTTCTCATGTGCTTCTGTGCCATCTGGGTATTGTCTTAGGTGCACTGTCTGTGCATGTCTTTTGCACATTTTCTAATTAGATTGTTTTTAAATGCTGAGCTCTGAGAGTTCTTTATATATTCTACGTATGAATCCTTGGCAGGCATGTGCTTTGCACATATTTTCTCCCAACTGTCACTTGTCTTTTCATCCTCCTAATGGGGTCTTTTGCAAAGCAGATATATTCAGTTTTGATGAGGTCCAATTTATCAGATTTTTTGATCATGGGTTGTGCTTTTGGTGTTGAGTCTAACCTGCTGGGTTTCAGATGGTTGTTTTGCTGTAGTGATCATTGTTGCTCGCCCTTCCCTCCCCCCTCCCCCCTCCCTGCCTCCCTCCCCCACCCTTCTCTCTCCCTCTCTCCCTCTGTCTCTCTCTCTCTCTCTCTCTGGAGGTCCCCCCCACCCCTCCATCTCTCTCTGTCTCTGTCTCTGTCTCTGTCTCTGTCTCTCCCCCTCTCCCAGCAGGGACCTTAGCTGCCTTCTCGTTCAGCCTATTAGACAGTCACTCAGGGCGTCCAAGGCCTGCAACCCTGTTCCTCACTCACCCAGCAGGTCAGTGACAGCGTGAGGACCAGAACGGAACTCCCCCAGTCAATGTGATTTCCGCTTCCCCAAAACTCTTCTCGGGAAAACACTTGAACTGCAGTGTCAAAATGAAATAGATCCCGCTACAGCACAGCGTCTTAAAAGAAAGCGTTGGCAGTGACAGACTTGGTTCACCGCTCGGCCTGGGCCCCGGAGAGCAGTGCTCTGATACAGCCCCTCTGCCAGGAGTGATCTCATATCAGGGGTTTTCGCCCTCCCTGTCATGGGATGGCAGTCGGGCAGCATCCTGCGGTCAGATGGGCAGCTGGGGGCCGAGTCCCTAGCACTTACCCAGGCCTGTGTGAGGTTGCTAGGTGAATATGGGAGAGCTTCCCGGGGGTGACGCCCACCCCCATCACAGCTGCCGCCCTCCAGACTGCCGAGCCACCCAGACCGCACACCGATGGCTCTGTTGTGGGAAGGGGGGGGGGGGGCACAGAGATGTGCCGGGTGCAGGAGCTGTCTGCCTCAGCAGATCGCCCACCCCTTTCCCGTGATGCACTCAGCACCCCTCCCTCCCAGGCAGGACCCCACGTGCCCGAGGACGCCCAGAGTTAGGGTTAGGGTCCCTGCCCCACAGGCTCCTGGGGGCCCACGCTCAGGACAGGGGTTGTCATCACCCCAGCCTCATGCTTGCTGTCACCTCCCTCTGGGAGGACACCATCCTCAAACATGGCAGGGGGAGGGGCACCGGGCTGGGGCGTGGAAAGAGCCTCCAACGTGGAATCCTTTTCAGGAAGCGCCACATGTTCCCCCCTCCTGGCCTCTGGGTTGTTCTCTGCCCAGACATCCTGCCTCCAGAAAGCCCCATGGTTTGCTCTTTTTTTATTTTTCCAGTTATTAATCATATGCTCACCCGACCTATCTCCTCTTCTTAAACACCCAGCCAAACAATTTCCTGGGCCCCTTGCATCTAAGTGGGGCCGTGGAACATGAACAGAAGAGGCAGCTAAAAGAAGATGTGCATTCCCCATGCTCTCTCTTCCTTTTCTGAGGCACCATCAGCAGTGACACGTGACAACAGTAGGGTTAGATGATGGAAGGACTCTGAATCCCTGAGTCACTGCCTGGAGGCGAGCTGCCCCAGCGAGCCACCCAGCCAGGAGCTTCTGCGGTGGATTTTGTGTGAGAGAAGTAAACTTCTAAAGCTTTTATTGTGTTACATCACTGAGATTTGGGGTGTTCTTTTTATAATAGCTGCTAGCGTCATTTACCCCACACATCATACAGATACACTGGAAACAATGCCACAGACAGTAAGTTCTTTTTAGACGGTAGAGGTTACTGTTTCTCCTGTTCCTACCTGAGCTTGAGTCCGAGTCATCTTTCACTTCAGTTAGAAGGGGGCACACAGAGTGCCGGCTCAGGCTGTTCTCTTGTTCTCCCAGGAGGAGCAACCTTATTAGACAGGCCTTCCTGGCCGTTCGCTAAAAGCGTGGGCATTCCATGCCTCCCTGCCCCTTTCCTCTGCTGTTCAGAGTGCCCACCACACTGGACATTAGTTGTTTGTTTATCTTGTCCACGCCCCCTACAAGAGGGTCCGCTCCATGAAGAAGGAACCGTGTCTGTCTAGGGCACTGCCCTGTCCCCTTGCACACAGTAGGTGCTTAATAAATATTTGCCGAAAGTGGAAAGGAGTAAGAAAGCCAGGCTCAGGTGTCTTCTCTGCTCCTAAGTAGGTGACCGCGGGCCGCCCCTTGATCCCTCTGAGTGTGGGTACTTCATCTGTGAATGGGGCCAGTGACTCTGGCCATCCAGTGCAGAAGTCCTGTGAGCGATCACACCAAATATTTATTGTGCACCTACTGTGTGCATGCAGGTGCTAGGCACCAGGGATGCCGTTCACATGGCAAACGAGAAAGGGCCCGACAGTGAAGACAGCTTTGTCAGGGACATCCATTGCAGGCGCAGTGAGTTTGTTCTGGGGCAGTGGCCACCCAGGTGGGCCTGTTCCATCTTCTGCCATGGCCTTGGTCTCTCTTTGCTTGCTCTGAAGAAAATATTCAGAGCAAGGAATTCAGAGGGTAGGCGGCAACCCCAAGGGAGGGCTTCCCCTCTGTGAAGCAGCCTCAGCTGTGCATCAAGGTCATCTTTTAAGCACAAGAGATTTAAAATGCCATTTGGAAAGCGGAAGTGCTCAGAAGAGAATGTCAGGGTCTCGGGACACCGCCCCGTTTCCCGATCCTATCTGCATTTCTGTGAAACGGGCCGCATCTCCCTGCCTTGATTAGAATCGAGTCCCTTTCTTGCCGTGGCCTTTTGATATTTGACTTTGCACTCGATGCCCCTAAAGCTAACACACACTGGCCTTTCATTTCCAAAGGGTAGTTGGTCGTATTAATGATCGCCAAAAGGCCATAGTTAATTTGCTCTCCTACCTGTTCCTTTCCATTAGTTTGAAAACCAGCAAAGTTCAAGAAAACTTCTGAGCATGAAAGACTAGGGATCTAATTAGGAAGCAGGCAGGTAGTTATAAAACTTTTTAGAACTTAGGGGCCATAGCCGAAGGATGTTTGGGAGATCGTACCAGCAAGAGACACTGAATACTGTGTGAGCCAGTCCTAGCCGTGGGCCTGACACACAGGGGCCTGGACAACCTGTAAGTGGGTGAATTGTGACATGTTTAGCCTGTCTTCAGCCTCAGTGAGGGACGCCAGGCCAGGCCATCTGCTCAGGTCAGGGAGTGCCGTACCTGGACTGCAGGGGAAGGGCTGAAGGTGACAAGGGACAAGGGCGGCCCTCCAGCTGCCTCCTTTCTCAGGATATACATACGCATGATGTGAGGCAAGTGGGATAAGATGAGTCTAGTTCGGTCGCCCACACTGAAGGTGTTTCATTGCTGAACCTTGTACCTGGGCCTGAGCATCTCGAAGTTCAGCACCTCACTGCATAGAGGCTGTGGGTTCTCAGAAGCCACAGCCTGATGACTGAGTGCCCCAGGCAGCCAAGTGCCTGTCAGGGATGCTGTCCTACCACGAGCCGCATTTGTGCGTGGGGAGCACGTGACCACAAGAATCCAGACACCATGGTGGTATCACCCTTCTTGGGATAAAACGGGAGCTCGCCTTGCCTCTGGGGAACCAACCCCTGACGCCTCCCATCAGTCCATGTGCTTCAATTAGATTGTCTCTCATCAGTCTGCCCTTCCCCACCCCCACTCCAGGGGAAGGAAGTCCTGGCCAATCTTAGTATCAGATACACACACAGTCCTACTGTGATTGGTTCAGGGGTGGGCACGTGCTCTAACCCCGCCAAAGACACACAGTTATGTCTTGCTGGGGTGCTAAGAGAAAAGTACCACTGGTTTCCATGGAACTTGAACAGAGAGGGTTGAGAAGCTGCTGGAACCGGGAGCTGGAGGGCCCCCTGCAGGAACCTAGCTCACTCCTGTATAGCTTGGGCCAGGTGGGGAAGGGGAAGATCCCTTTTCCTGCAGTGTGTGCGGTCAGTGCCTAACATAGGGCCAGCAGGCAAAGAGGAAGTATTCGAAGGGCCCAGATCCACTGTATAGATCAGGCAATGAAGGGTGAATTTGCAGCTGAAAGGCAGTAAATTGGAGACTGGCACTGTGTGTGTGGCCCTGCTCTAGGTGTCTGAGGTATTGCACAAGCCTTCCTGGTTTGATCTTTGCCCAGAGGCCATTTTTTAATTTGAGATTTTTCTTTTTTTTTTTTTTGACCCCCGCCCCCGCCATCTGGAGAGGCTAGGAATGAGAAGCACTTTTATTTTCAAACCCAGCTAGTTATGGCTCCTTTATATTTCCTTTACGTTTAAAAACTGAGAAGTTTCTTTTTAGCACATAAGAAGCAAGGCAGCTTCTTTAACAGGGAGCCTGGAAGTATCCTGAAGAGGATGGTTGAGCCCATTGGGCAGGTTTCCTGGCTCGCACTTGATCTACAGGGACAGCGCCGCCCAACTCCCCGCCACTGCCTGACAAGGGTCCCCTTCTCTCCTCACTCCCCTTTCAGCCCTCACCAGTGGCCTCCTTAATCCCCACCTCTAGATAAGAGGTGTGTCAAGAATGTGTGAACTTGTTTAAAAACCAGAATGGGGGCCGCCCTTCTGGTTCCCGTTCATGCTATGGGAGGGGGAGCCGCCCTCTGGGACCAAGGAGGCTGCTGTGCAGAGCAAGTTAGGACAGATGCACCGCAGGGCTCCAAGCCAGCCCTCTGCCACCCCCAGCCCTAGAGGTCGACAGAGAGAAGTCAACGTCTGTTTCAGCCACAGTTACACGTGTCTTCCATCCCTCACAGCCTAATCCGGTCCTAACACGCCCCCTCACTGGCTTTCTTGGCCTTGACTGCGTGGGAAACATTCTATTTGTTCATGGACATCTTTGATCAGTGTCTGACTGTTACCCTGATAGATTGTAAGCACGTCAGTAGGTATATATTAGGAACCTAGGATTTTCTTTTTTCATGGCCTTGTTTCATGGTTAACTGTGCGGATCAAGAAGATTAACTGCAGATCTTTCTCATGCCATGAAGCCCGGGGTCCAGACTGAGGACCTTGCCGTGCCTTAAGTGGGACTAAAATATCGGGTGCTGAGGGCCAGGTGGAGAGCTGAATACGTGGATATGGTCAGGTAGGCTTTGTTTTCTGTCTGGATAAAGTTTACCTTTTCTGTACTATACAGCATGAATAGCATCATGACTTAAATGTCAGTGTTTACATGACTAATTCTGTGTCCTTTTAACATTCTGGCGCATTACATTTTCCCCCTTCCGTTGGGGGGGGGGACGGCTTATGCTCCGCCTTTGTCGGTCTCCCCTTCTCTTGCATTGCACTCAAGGTCAATGTCTTGTTTTGACGCGAGACATCGTTTTGATTCGGGCTGAATGTATTCTGACTTCAGGACATGGCCAGAGTCTGCTGTTTGCCTTCCCCAGTAGCCACACTTCCATTCTTCCCTTCCTAATAAGGCTCCCAATTTGAGCCTGGAATAAAGACTTCATATCCCAGCTCCTTTACAGTTAAATAGCCATTGAGATGTGACTCAGATGATGTCCAGCTGCTGGAGGGGGTTCTTAAGTGGGGGACGAGAGGAGGGAGGCCTTTTCTGCCCCTTCTTTCTTCCTGATGGTGGAAGTGTGGACATGATGGCTGGCCTCAGGCAGCCAAGCTGAACCATGAGGTAGAAGCCACATGCTGAGGATGCCACAGCAGCAGGATAGAAGGAGCCTGGCTCTCTGGTAACTTTGACATCCACCCCTGCTCTTCTTTTATGTAGGAGAAGAGACTAGAATGTCTTGTTTAAGGCACCATTGTTCTGGATGTACTTTCACTTAACGACTGAGTTTGATCCTAATGGGCACAAGGACAACTGGTGAAGTTGGGTTTTTAAAACAATCCTCAGTAGGAGCCTGTTTTCCTCTTTCTCTCTCACCTTACTGGGGAGCTAATTGAGAGTTCCAATTAATTGCCGTTTTTGTTTTTGTTTTGGGGGGGGTACGTGGGCCTCTCACTGTTGTGGCCCCTCCCATTGCAGAGCACAGGTTCCGGGCGCGCGGGCTCAGCGGCCATGGCTCACGGGCCCAGCCGCTCCGTGGCACGCGGGATCTTCCCGGACCGGCGCACGAACCCGCGTCCCCTGCATCAGCAGGTGGACTCTCAACCACTGTGCCACCAAGGAAGCCCGAGAATTTCATTTTTTTAAAATAATTTTTGAATTTTATTTAATTTATTTTTTTATACAGCAGGTTCTTATTAGTCATCAGTTTTCTTTTTTTTTTAATTTTAGAATTTCATTTATTTTTTTATGCAGGTTCTTATTAGTTATCCTTCTTTTTTGGGGGGTACACGGGCCTCTCACTGCTGTGGCCTCTCCCGCCGCGGAGCACAGGCTCCGGACGCGCAGGCTCAGTGGCCATGGCTCACGGGCCCAGCCACTCCGCGGCATGTGGGATCTTCCCGGACCGGGGCACGAACCCGCGTCCCCTGCAACGGCAGGCGGACTCTCAACCACTGCGCCACCAGGGAAGCCCCCATTGCCGTTTTTTGTTCCTGAATGTGGTGTTTGTCACAGCGACACCCACACCCAAGGCCCTGCCAGTGCTGAGAGCTCTCCTTCTCCTGTGGCACGTTGGCTGCCTTTCTCAAGATCGTTAACACCCCTGTTGCCTCTTTGGAGACCCACACGATTTCGGTTTCTGCTGGTGTTTAACACTGCTAAAGGTTATGGAATCCATCTTTAGTTAAGAAAAGCCACTTAATTAGCATGTCTTGGCCTCGTGAAGATGAAGTGGCTGCACACACGTGTTCTGAGTTGCAGCAGCCCCGCGGCGCCCCGTCTCCTCCTCTCCGATTTAATCTCTTGGCCAGTGTTGGACACATAGAACAGGCTGGGTCTTTCATTCTCTCCTCCCAGGCCCCCGGCCCCTCGTGCATTTTTCATGTCGACTCACTACTCCTGCAACTCCCTCTGCCCTGTAAAGGGTATCGATCAGCTGATGAAGCCTTCAGGTAACAGCAGACCACTGATTTTCCAACTCCGGGTCCTCGCTTCTCTTCCTCACCTGGTACCGTGTTCCCCGCTTACATTTCGCCACTAGCAGAGGATTTCTCCACATCCTGCCCACCACTGGCCTCTATCTGGCCCTGCCCTTGTTTTGCGGGTGTTTTGGATAATCAAGAAGATGAGCTTAAAAGAAACCACGTCCGCGATTTAGATGCCACTCGGGCCCCAGTTCCTCGCCAGATGGGCACCTCCACAGGGCTTCTTAAGGGTGCTGCCTGCATGGCGGCAAACCACCACAGAGCAAGAGACCGAGAGAGAGCAAGCAGGAACCCGCAGTGCCTCTTATGACCTAGCCTCCCGTGCCATCTCTTCCGCTTGTTTTCTCTTTGTTAGAAGTGAGTCACTAAGGGAAGCGGAATTAGGCTCCAGCATTGGAGGACATGCCGCACACTCTGTGGACATATTCAAATTATCACACTGTGCCCTCTGGACACAAGTGGACATGCAGACATACTCCCCCCTGCAAAAAGGTCTCAGCCCGTCACAGCGTTGGCTCCAAGTCCTGGTCTCGTCATCCAGGTCGGAGGGAGCTCCTCACGATAGTTCCTTAAGTGCAGCTCCCGGAGTTCACCTCCTTTCCACCTGGAGACCTGCCCCCACAGACCCGGGTCAGGCATGGGAGAAAACACCTCCCTCGTCCCTAGCTCCTGGGGCAGCGCTGAGCACCGGGGGTGCCTTCACTCCCTAGACAGTGAGTGAGTGAATGAATGAATGAGCGGTCTGAAGCCCCGAGACAAAGCGGCATGGCTGTCCCTGCCTGTCATCCACATCCCAGCCCAGAAGTCACCTCCACACCTGTCGCTCAGCTTACGTGCTTCACTGCCCGTGTCAATCCCCAGGATTGCTCTCTGCTCACTTCCTGCTGACTTTCTCTCCCGACGAGCGGGTGCCCCCACCCCAGGGGCAGGGACCTGGATCCTCTTGTTCACTCTGCGTCGCCTGCACCTAGAACAGGGCCTGGCAAATAGTAACGCTCAGTAAAGTTTGCGGAGTGAAGGAAGGGAGCAGTCGATACTCAGGTGCCGGGCGGGGCGGCCTGAGATGTGGTCCCGGGTGCTGGAGAAATCAGAGTGGGGATTGCATAGCAGATCACATGGCATCAGCGTCCGTTTTCTGGGGGCTGATGATGGAATATATCCTGTTCTTAGGAGACACAGTCTGACGTATTGAGGGGAGCAGGTTAGAATGTCTTCAGCTCGCCTTCGAGTGGCTCACGGAAACGCATATATGCGACACCCCAGCCCACCTCGTGCAGGACCTCACAGCAGTGTCCTGTGTCCCCCTGGAGTGAAAGGCAGGGACTGAGTCCCTGTGTGTCCCAGCGCCTCATCCGGAGACTTACTGACTGAATGAGGGAGCCCTGAGCTCACCTCTCACTCTAGCCTGAGCGTCCACCCTGTAAAGTCCCCCATTTGTCCCCTTGCTCCTCTGGCGGGTGACTGGTACCAGGCGTGGAGGGATTCAGACAGGGACAAAGAGTTTGTTCCTAAGCGTGGCCTTGAGTGATGTGGTCCGTGTGGACCCAAGCAGGTGCTGCCCAGCTCCCTGGAGAGGCCCAAGGGGGCCAGCATCTCCACCTTGAGCTAATTCTCCCCCAGGGGCAGCCGGAGCCGTCGCTGCCCTCCAGCTCCACGGATGGTTCTCTGACCGTCACCGAGCAAAATCCTTCACAACCGATTTCAAGGGGTTAATGGGAGGGCTGAGTGGAATTTGCTTAAAACCTCAGCCCCACTTAAAATAGCTTTTTAAGGCATTTAGCGGCGAAGTCCTTTGATTTCCCCATCCACATCCTTTCTCGCTGTTATTAAATACCAAGATATTCTGGTCCAAGTTCCGACTCCTCCAAGCCCTGATTCATGCAGTTGTACATGCCGAGGAGTATGAGACATTGTCACCTGCCACCCGTGAACTTGGATGGGCGGTGACACAGGCAAGCGTGCCGGCAGGCGGCTGGCATTTGGGCTTAGAACAGCTCGGTCTGCAGGCGTGGCCAGCACCCCAAGTTAAAACATCAGAAGCCGCACATGTGACCAGTGACAGCAGCCCCTGTTGAAGTCACTTCTTGGATTTTCTTTTTCTTACCTCGATTTACATGCATTTCTAAATGCTGGCTCCTGGGCCTTTGAGAGCTCAGCCACTTTGAGGGCAGGTGCTCCAAGCCCCTCGCCCAGACAGGACTTTCTGCCTGCTCCTTGGACATTTCACTTGGTTTTGGCCACTGGTTTTTCATTTCCACCCAATTTTGAACGTATCTGCTTGTCTTTCAACCTGATATTTGGGTTGGGATAGGCATGATGATGAGTCTGATGGTGGTGGTGGTGGTGGTGATGATGTAACAGGACCAATAGGACACTCAGGGAGGCTCGCCGTGTGCCTAGCGTGGTGCAAAGCCCGACTGTGGCTTGGGTTCTGGAAGCAGGATCTGAGATGGATGCAAGATGTTTATTAGCATCAGCACCTGCGAAGGGGAGAGAGCAGAAGCAGGATTGGGCGGAGGGAGTGGCGGAATGGTGACACTGGTCCTGTGAGGACTCAGCTAGCCCGGGGGGGAGCTCAGACGAGCACTGTCTTTCCAAGAGTCCCACGCTGGTCCCAAACAGCCAGACCTATACGCCTGCCTCTCTCAGGCACTGGATGCCGACTGTCCCCAAGAACACAGCCTGGGGTGGAGAGGCAGGTATCTGCAGACCAGGCCCCCCCTGAAGGAGCTGAGAGCCGGGCCCTTCTGGTGACCACACTGCAGCAGCTGGGCAGCAGGTCCTTCCTGAAGATGACACGGGCAGCGCCTTTCCATGTCCGCCACAGGCCCTTTGTCTGCGTGATCCAACTTTGCCATCAGAACAGAACCCTGAGGTGCTTTTGCAGATGAGGCAGCAGGCTCAGAGAGGTTAAGTCACTTGCCCAAGGTCACACAGCTCGCATGCTGCCGGACATCTTCCTGGCTGCAGGGCCCAAGTTCATAACCATCATCGCACTGCCTCTCAGGCTGAGTAGTAGGATTTTAAAGATGAAATTGAGGGGAGCAGACACCATGCTCTGTCTGACTGCCCGGCTCCCTCCTGGGAAAGGGCTTATTGTGTTCTGGGTTTCCCTTTCCACAGGGTGGCCAGCCGGTGATTCCACCTTTCTTCCTGTGCCATGGCTTCATTCGACAGTGAAGCTGGGATCCTGGCTCCTCCCTGCCAGGGTGACTTCTAGGACAGATGGCACATGGGTCTTTATCTTCTCTCTTGGTTCCAGACCTTGAGAAGGAGCGAAAGGCAGTCATTCAGGCCCTCCTTGGTACCAAGATGTGGGGTTTGCTGCGACCACTGGGAAACATGAGGCCAAAACCATGAGAAACGATCCTGAGACGAAACCCCCAGGGCAGCCGGGGCAGCCAGCACATTGCAGGCTCTTCTCCTGCCCCTCCGGATAACCCGCTGCTTATCTCAGCGTGTGTATTGTTCTAGTGATGGAAGGAGGTTGTGTCTGGGGAGAAGGGTGTCACATAAAACTTGGTCCGAGTTGCCCCTCTGGCCTGGGCTGTGGTGAGCCCAGTAGTTGCCTGGGAGCCCGAGTTCACCCATCCTGCTCGGGGTTCCCAGCATGTGAGTCCTAGAAGGACGCCAGCTCTTCCTGTCACCTCCCGCCCCCTCTTCCCCACCTCCCGCCCCACTAACTGCTGGGCCAGGCATGGGCCTGGCTCAACCAGTTGGAGGCTTCGGATTCTGGGAGAACGGAGCGAAGATTCAGGGACAGTTCAGGGCCCATCCGGTGGCCTTGGTGCCAGCCCGGGTGCCGGCAGCAGCAGCCGCCTGCCCAGCTGTGGTTCCGGCTGCGCCGCCAGCCTCGGCTTCTGCCGTTCTCATTGATTCTGGAAGCTTCCGACATCCCTCCATTCCCATGCTTTCCTGTATGAGATGCCTAAGTCCATTTAGCTCTTGCAACCAGGAGCCCTGCTGTCTGAAAGCAAAAGCGTTGCCGCGTCTGCCAGCACCCCCGGAAGGCACAGGGCACACGCGCCTGAATCCTCTAAGCTCAGCGGCTCGCGGTAGTAAGTTCCCTCTTGAGAGAGGCAAACAAGCACAGTCGGAGGCCTCCTTGACCCGAATGATACCTCGATTTTGTGCAGATTCAACAGACGTGTTAGATAAAAGTCAGCTGCCGCTGTTGTTCTGTTGTTACTGTTGGTCGTGGCCATGACAGTAATTTGGGATCCGTTTAAAGCAAAGCACTTGGATTCTTAGCCCAGCCCCATGTTTGGTTTCCAGGCTGAAAATGAAACATCCTTCAGAGGGAAAGAAAAGGGTAGGTCTGTCCTTGGCAAAATCAGCCTCATTTTACGCAGTGAGCTGGGACAGAGCTCCAGTGAGTTCGGGACTGGCTCCATCCCAAACGCCAGAGGACCCAGGCTTTTGAGATGTGTGGACGCGCCGTTTGCTTAAAGGAGAGAAAGTGGGGGGAACAGGAAGTGAAATTCCAGATCTGTTTTGGCCCCCAGATCATTAGTTGTAATAAAAGCCGGAATTTTTCATACAGGGAGGGGGATGGTGAGGGGGAGAGCAGTGATACGACCTCTGAGGTCGCAGGTCGAGGGTGCAAAGGAAATGAGACACAGAGTCACCGGGGCCTGACAACTTCCAGTGAGGTGTCATCACCAGAAGCGCCATCCATGGGGAACTAGAAGTGGGGGGCAGGCACCCCAAAGCTGTACCTGTCCTTCCTCCCCAAGCTCAGCTCCAGCCTGGGTCAGGGCAGGATCCCAGGCTCGGCTGCCCACCAGCTTCCCCCTTCCCTCTCTAGGGGGACCTTCCCCCTGCCCACAGTCTCACTGCCCAGATAAGGGACTTGCCCCAGGTCACAAGCTATAAGGTAGAGGAGGTACGGTTTCACCCCAGAGCTGTGCGCACCAGAGCTTTGCCACTTCTGGGGCTCGGGCCCTTCCCTCCAGATGCATGCAGTCCAGTGGGGGTCACAAGGCCCTCAGGAAAGAACAGACAAAGGCTATGGGGAATTGAGAAAAGGGTCCTGGGTATCAAGGAGGGCTTCCTGGAGGTGGTGGCGTTTGAAATGAGCCTGGAAGGACAGGTGGATTTTGAGCAAGAGGTGCTGGGGTTGTGAACATCTGTGGGAAACCTGCAGGCTGGTCCAGAAAACTGGGACAGGAGCTGCCATCACTGAGAGCCTGGCTCACCCAGCACCTCCTACCAGAGGCCAAGTCCCACAGCTGGAATTCAAAAAGCCGTGGCTTCCCCCTACCCTAGGAGAGAGGTAGGGTAGCAGGGAAGCCCAGTGTCCAGTGCCCCGTAGAGTAGGGAGGCCATCTGAATCGGGGATCCATGGACCCCAGGGGTCTCTCCCAGCTCCAGGGCCCCATGACAGGCAAGTTGACTTCATTGGCAAACTTGCACAAGATGGGGGGGAAGGTCTACAGCCTCCATCAGAGGGGGCCAGGACCCAGAAGGTTCTACAGCGCTGGGATGAGAGAAGGGCCCCAGACACTTCGGAGCATCTCCCACTAAAGAGAAAACACAGCTATTGAGCAGAAAGGTTCACTCTCACACTTAGGAAAGCTGGAGGTCGGGAATTGCGAATCCCTTAGTCACCAAGCACTTTCACATGGTCTTCAGAAGCTCTGGGAGGGGACACCACCCCCAGCAGCAGGGGATCTTCAAGCCTGCGTGGGGCTTCTCCCCTCTTTCCAGAGGAGCCTTGGCCGCGATGAACAACAGGCCCTCTCAGGCCTGACACAACCTTTCTTCCCATAAAATTTCTGGCTGAAAATACCTTCGTCTTTAAGGCCTGCCTCTCCCAGTGGAGCCCGGCTCCCTCTGACAAGTCTGCCAGCCGCGTGGTTAGTTTGTATCGATTCTGCTCTGTGCAGGGAGAGGGCGGGGGGCGGGGGGGGGGCACCATTCATCTGCCCCCAGGCCAGTGGGCCTGCGATGGGGAGGGTCAGTCTGGCAGGACTGGAAATCTTCGGTGACCAAGGGCTGCTCACACCTGCCAGGGGGACAGAACAAGCCGAGGGGGAGAAGAGGGCTGCCCGGCCCAGGGGCTTGGGAAGAAGGGTGGTCCAGAGCCCCCAGGGACCGGGTAGAGGACCCACAGCTCACCTCCCCCAGGGGACAAGAGCTCTCAATGTCAAAATGTGGACAGAGGACAAAATACCCACGATGGGCTGAGGCTGTCACACAAGGACTAAAGTATTAAGACTATAGGAGCTCCAGGCAGTTTACCTTTAGCCTAAAGTCGCCTCCTCCTCGTCTTCCGTCCAGCCGGACTGCAGCCTCCTGGGATGCATTGAATCATTGGTCCCGATTCCTCCCCTCCCTACAGCAGTGTGTCCTCACCCCTTGCTGTGGCCTCCCAGTGGGCGAAGTGCACTTCCTCCACCCCCTGACCCTGGGCGTGGCCTTGGGACTGGCTTGGGCCCATGAAGATAAGCAGATTCACCACAAGCAGTGGCTGGCGTTGTGCGCGCACAGCAGGGCTTGCCTCTTGCGCTCGGGTGACGCACCTCGCAAAGAGCTGCCCCAGAATGAATACGGACAGAGCAGACCTGGATCTACCCAGCAGCCAGGAGCAGAGTCGGCCAACGGAGCCAGCCCAGATCAGCCGGTCCGGAGCCGCTTCCTCGCTGTGCCCCTTACTACCTATCCATCAGCTTGGGCAGGACATCCTGTGCCTCACCTGGAATGTGGGCCTAATAATAGCATCTCCCAGATTAGTTAAGGGAACACCAGCACCCGCACAAACCCCAAAACGTCAGTGATATAATAGAAATTTATTTCTCGTTCATAGTTCTAGTTATCTACCACTTTATTTAAAAAAAAAAAAATACTTTGAAAACTGTGGCTTACGACAGCAACCATTTTATTAAACCTCATGACTTCGGGGGCCAGGGATTCAGGCAAAGCTTGGCTGGGGGAGTTTGTGTTCCATGTGGCATTGACTGAGATCACTGGTGGCTGAGCTTGTCTGGAGGGTTCAAGGTGGCTTCACTTGCCAGCCATCTGGTGCCTTGGCATAGACACCAGAAGCCTGGCCTCTACTGGTCCTCTCCCTCTCCCTGGGGTCTCTCCAGCAGGGTAGACCCTCTTCACACAGCAGCTCAGCCCCGAGAGCCTGTGCTCCAAGAAACAGGATTGGGGCCAGAAATAGACATGGTATCATTTCCACTGTATTCTGTTGGTTGAAGCAGTTAGCAGGCCCACTCATTTCAGGGGAGGGAACATAGACCCCTCCTTTCAATGGGAAAAGTTCACAGAATGTGTGACCATCTTTAATCTACTACATTCGTGAAAAGTGCAGTCAGCAGCCAGGAAGAGCTCTGTTCCAAACAGTGACTCAGGGACCCAGACCAGGAGGGTCTCTGCTCTATACACTGACTCAGGGACCCAGGCTTAAAGGCACTCTGTCATTTTCTACATGTAGCTTCCAAGGTTGCCCTGGTGTCAACGTCCAGCTGGCAGATCCTGGCAAAGAGAAAGCAGGGAGTTGACACAGGAGGATTTTATGAGCCAGCCCTGGAAGTGGCATCTATCACTTCCACGCATGTTCCATGGCCTGAATTCAGCACATGGTTCCACCAAACTGCAAAGGAAGCTGGGAAATGTCCTCCAGCTATGTGCCTGGGAGGAAAGGGAGACAGGCTTGGCCAGCCCACTGGTCTCCCTCTCAAGGTTATATGAGGAGTAAATGGCCCAGTACATGGAAAGGGTGCCTGGCACCCTCTCAACAGCCCTGCACGGCCCTCCTCCACGCCTCTGAATGCATCACAACGTGTGCAGGATTCGCATCGCTGGTTTGCATCACCCTGTGGTTTCCTTGGACATGGTGGTATCTGCCAACCCCCCCAGCATCTTCAAAGGGAAACATCTCCCTGTGCGTGGGCAGCTGTAGGTGTCCATGCCGTGTATCTCATGGCTCCCCCGCCCCGGCCATGCTGAGGGGACCAAGAGTGGCTAGGCCCTTACTGGTCACTGGCCAACAACGGGACCTGGTATAAGAAGCTTTGCCTAGATAGGCTGGACCAACCAGAGAGCCGAACTGAGAATGACGCAGGGAGAGAGGGTCATGAGGTGGAGCGAGGGCCTGGAAAGGGCCAGGAGCACGCTGGGACGATGAGGAATCAGAAACTGCGAGAAAGCAAAAACCCAGAGCTACAGAGAAAAGCTCTAGAGAAGACAGTAAAGAAGCAGGTGGGTAGCAGGAGCTCTGATGAGATGCAGGATGAGAAGCAGAGACCAGGAGACACACCTGAGACATGCTCAAAGCAGCTCAGCGTGAGGACCCGGCTCCCGTCTCTGAGAAGCCGTCTTACATCCTGCCTTACATCCTTACACGGAGCCCCAAAAGATCCCTTGGTCTTTACTAATGAGCACAGTGAACAGGGTATGGTTGTGGCTGGAGGCAATCATCATTCTGGGTCAGGGGTCAGCAAACTTTCTGTAAAGAGCCTGATCGTAAATATTGACAGCTTTGCTTGTCCCTGTTGAAGTTGCCATCATCGTGCAAAAGCAACCATGGACAATATGTGCTGTGGCTGTGTGCCAATAAAACTTTATAGACACTGAAATTATACTTCATTACATTGTCACATGTCCAGAAATACTATTTTTCTTTTAATTGTTTTTTTACTACTGTATTTAAAAATGTAAAGCAATTCTTAGCCACGAGCTATACAAAAACAGGCTTTGGGCTGGATTCAGCCCACAGACCATAGTTTGCTGACCCTGTTCTTGGTTCATAAGGGCCGAGGATGCCATTCTGTTTGGTCACCAACACCTGAAATGCCTTCCCGGGTCTGCGGAGGCCTCCCCCTTCCACTGTCAAAGCTGACCACGGCGGATGTGCCCCAGACTCAGCCCATCAGTGGCACCCACCCCGACCTTGATCAGAGGCGAGCGGTGAGGACCTTGCGGAATCAGTCCTGGTGACGGGTGATGGCTCCCCGGGCGCAGTGGTAGTCAGAGCCCCCACGGCACCTTGTGCCCAGCGGCAGTGCGGCGTCTTCACTAACCCATCCTGTTGGCTTTGGTTCTTCCCTCCTGGCTTCCGGGGCTCTGAGCTGGGTCCTCAGCCTCTTCTGGAGAGTCTGTGAGCCCTGCACCCTTCTAATGAATCCCTGTTCTGCTTAAATCAGCTAGAAACGAGTTCTATTGCTTACAAATAAGAACACTGTTAGTTGTTGGAATTTCTCTTCGTGATTTTCTCTAGTGAATTCCCAGGGCAATAAAACGTGCTATAAAGTTCTTTTTTAATAAGTTTTTTTAAAGTTATTATGTAAATAATACATGTTCATTATTTTTAAAGGCAAGAAATAGAAAATATCACAAAGAAGAAATAAAAATTCCTCATAAGCATGACACTCAGAAAGCAGCACAGTTACTGTGGGGATGCAAAGCCTTCCAGATACAGATACAGATTTTTTTCTTAACAAATATCAGGTTGTACTACTATAGGCCATAGTGTAACTGGCTCTTTTACTCACGAGCGTCCTGTGAGCATCTTTAAACATTAATAAGCATACGTTTCTGTCTTTTCAAATACCTAGTGTTCCATCACATGCGTGCCCCCCAGTTCACTCCACCAATCCCCCATTAGTGGACACATAGGTTGTTTTCAGTTTTTCATTACTAGAGACAATGCTTGGATAAGATGATGTGGGCTGAATTATGTCCCCCCCTCCCCACATTCATGTGTTGAAATCCTAACCCTCAATACCTCAGTACGTGGTTATTTGGAGACAGGGCCTTTAAAGAGGTAATTAGGTAAAATGAGGTCACATGGATGGGCTCTAATTCAATGCAAGTGCTGTCCTTATAAAGGGGAGATTGGGACACAAACAACACAGGCTGATGGAGGACCATGTGAGGACACAGCAAGGAAGTGGCCGTCTGCAAGCCAAGGATAGAGGCCTCAGGAGGTACCAATCCTGCCCACACCTTGATCTTGGACTTCCGGCCTCCAGAACTGTGAGAAAATGAATTTGTGTTATTAAAGCCACCCAGTCTATGGTTCTTTGTTGTGGCAGCCCTAGGACAAAAATATAGTATCCTTTAAACCTTTGAGTACGTTTTAATTTTTTCTTAGGCTGGAATCACAAAGACAGGATTACTAAATCAAAGGGTGTACACTTTTTAAAGACTTTTTATTTTGAAATCATGATGACTCAGAGGAAGTTGCAGAAATAGCAGAGAGAGTCCTGTGTACCCTTCCCCCGAGATTCCCACAATGGTTGCACCTTACATAATTACACTACAATATCCAAACCAGGAAATGGGCTTCAGTACAATGCTGTTAAATAAACTACAGGCTTTATTCAGTATAGTGGCAGGTCTTGTATGTCTTTCCATAGATTGATTCCTCAGTATTTTATTTTTTATTTTATTGTAAGTGTTACTTTCCATTTCATTTCTTTTTTGTTTGTTTCTGGAATAAGGAAAGTGAGTATTCTGACATCGTTTCCAGAATCTTGCTAAATTCACTTATGAATTCTGGTAGTTTGTTGTAAATTCTGTTGGAATTTCAGTGTATATGGTGATATCATCTATAACTAATGACAAGTGTGCACTTTTTTCCTTCACTCCTTATATATTATTTTTTTTCTTGCTTTACTGCCTTGTTAGAATTGCCAGTACAATGTAGAATAAAAGTGATAGTAATGGGAAACTTCGTTTCACTTCCAGTCTCAGGATTGGGGTTAGGGGAAGTGGAAGTTTCTGTAATCTACCATTAAGTATGCTGTTTGCTGTAGATTTTTAATATATATCATTTATCAAGTTAAGGACGTCCCCTTCTATTTCTAGTTTGCTAAGAGCTTTCTTTTCATGGGTGGTATCGAATTCCATCAAATCATTTTTTAGCATCAATGAAGATGATCATGTATTTTTTTCCTTTATTATATTATGATTGATTTTTGAACGTTACGCCAACCTTGCATTCCTAAAATAAATTCTACTTGGTTTTGATATTGTTTTATTTGATACGGTAATATTTTGTAAAGCATTTTTGCATCTATTTTCTTGAAAATAATTGATCCATAATATTCCTTCATTGTAATGTCCTTGTCAGGATTTAGTATTAAGGTTATGGAAGCCTCATAAAATGACTTGGAAGTGTCCCTTCTTTCTGTACTCTCTGGGAGATTTTGTGTAAAACTGGGGTTATTTCTTCCTTAAATGTTTAGTAGAGGGGGCTTCCCTGGTGGCGCAGTGGTTGAGAGTCCGCCTGCTGATGCAGGGGACGTGGGTTCGTGCCCCGATCCGGGAAGATCCCGCATGCCGCGGAGTGTCTGGGCCCATGGGCCATGGCTGCTGGGCCTGTGCGTCCGGAGCCTGTGCTCCGCAACAGGAGAGGCCACAACAGTGAGAGGCCCGCGTACCGCAAAAAAAAAAAAAAAAAAATGTTTAGTAGAATTCACCAGTGAAGCCATATGGAAATTTCTTTGTCAGAGAGTTTTAATTTTGGATTTAATTTCTTTAATAGATAGGTATTTTTCTTGTGATAGTTTTGATAAGTTGTGTTTTTAAAATATTTTGTCTGTTTCATTCACTTTTCAAATTTATCTGCATAAAGCTATTCCTGATATCTTCCCCAAATCAGTTTCAACATTAGATCTCCACGTGATCACAATAGGTTTCTGTGCGATTATCAATATTACTCCATAATACCCCTATCATAGCACTCACAAATTATATCTGCATGGTCTGTGCATGTGTCTATCTTTGTCCCCTTCGTCCCCCCCACTGAGCCGTGAGCTGCCCCCTGCCTAGAGCAGGGACCAGATGGAACTCCCTGACTAGACAGGACACATCACAGGCACTGCTGAACTGGGGCCAAAGTGAATGATTGCACTTCAGCATTTCAGGGGCAGCCCCCCACTGCTGCTGAAGCAATTGACTGCTATTGAATGAGTCTCAGACATCTTTGAAATGAAGCTTTCAAATGTTGTTTGCATTGAAATATCTAACGGCTCCCCAGGTCCACCGAGCCGGAGAAAGTCATTGATAGATTAGTCTGAATGAAGATTAATCAATAATTTATGCTGATGGTTTTCCTCCTGCAGCAGGGAGACCTGTTTTGATATGATTTGACAGGGTCAGGCACACCTTGCTTTAATGAAACCTGATACAGAAAATTAAAAGGAAAAAGAAAATGCCCAGCAACCCACCAACAATTGTTTACCCAAGATGGACTCAATCTACAACTGATGAAGAGGGCTGGCGAAGCAGATGGGGATGTGGACAAAAGTCCAGACTCAGCAGATGCTCCTGCGTGGCTGCCCCGTTGGAGCAACGGCAAATGTAAATACGCTTATTGGCATCTTCTCATAATGTGGCCTTTAGGAGGCAAGCCGTTTGCACACAGTGATGGATGACTTTGTTGGCAGGAGTGAACGCCACGTCTAGAAACCAATATCACTTAGTCCTCCCTTGGAGGAGCCAGAATGCTGAAACGGGCATCCTCAGGGCAGAGTCATCAAAAGGAACATGTAGAAATTGATGATCGTCTTCCCAGCAGAAGGGAGACAGTCCTGAAACCTGGTGGAGAAGCGTCATCAGGGTGAGCTTTGGGGTGGGACTTTCCAAGTTTTCTACCCTCCAAGCTCAGCAGGATCTCCTCGCTTTTTGTTTCATTCTGTTAGAGAGATCCCAGTGGAATCTTCCAGTTTTCAACCGTATCCTCCCTGTCCTCTGGACGTGGGTGTGAACCTTTGAGGAGGTAGGCCTAGGGTAAACTCAAGTAACTGTCCAATTCAGAATGGTATCTCCACCAGGGGACACTGAGGTTTGTTTCTCCATCAGGCTAGTCACCCAACGCCCTCTCCCCAGTGGACAGCTTCTCACTCAGGGGTCCTCGGTCCCACCGAACATTTGCTAGACATGGCCAGCCGTGTCTCAGAGCCTGAAGTGGATAAGCCCCAGGTGGCAAATGAGTAGCACACAGACCTGCCTCCTCACTGCCTTGTCCATGGCAGACATTACCAATCCATCCCTGCATGTTCTCTTGATGGAGAGGAAGTAGGAAGGCTGAAGCCCAGCCCTGCCCGCCCATGCAAACTAGAGGAAGTTCCAGGTAGACAGGGAAGGGCAGGAAGTGGAGAAATGCACAGGAGAGGTAGGAGGGGAGCACATGTGTCCCCGTGCCCCCTCTCCAGACTTTGGCCCAAAGGGATGCTACATTGGTCCAGAGGAAAACTGGGAGCAGGGAGGTTTCTGTCCAAGTTCACATTTGAGACTCTGGGAGAAGATCACTTCCCAGGCTGCCCGCAGCCAACCTGGGAAACCTGGCCCATGCAGCTCCCCTATGGCCTGGATGGCTTGCAGCAACCCCACATGCCTGGAAGCAGCTGACAGTCTGTGGGACCAGCTCGCAAAGCGGTGAGGATCCTGCAGCCGAGGCTGTGGTGGTTGATAAGAGGCCAGGGGTCACTTGGAGCACACGGGGGAGACACAGAGGGGCTGGGAAGGGGGACTGGGCCAGCCAGAGAGCAAGCACCCCAGGGCCCAGGCAAGAGGGACATTACCTGAAGCCTCACCAGTAGTGCTCAGTCCTGAGGGCTCCTGGGCAGCCACTCTCAGCAGAGAGTGGCGAGGATGGAGCTGCTGTGCACCCACAGACCCCTGCCCTCAGCCGCCATCCCATTTCCTGCACCACAAGCAGCCAGGTTGGGAAGGAGTAGGGCCGTGTGGTACTCGGAAAGTTCGTTTGCCCAAAGCGACTGGTTGATTGTTGGATGAGGTTGGGTCTATCCGACTGGAACTCCCGATTCCCACTCACGGAGTGAGCAGAGGAGAAGTGTCTCAGTTTCCGTACAGCGGGCAGAGGAGGCCAAATAGGAGGTCCCACCAGCAGCTCGCCCAGCTCCAGCTCCCAGGCAACTCGTGCAGCTGACCTTGCACATGTCCCTGGAGCCCCAGCTGGTGTCCCCGGGCTCAGACTCTGCGGTGGTCGGCAGGCTTCCAAGCACTGCTCGTCCTCTCCCGGCACAGCCCTGCTCGTTTCTGCAGGCCCAGCATCTGTCCCACCTTATTCAGAGGCAGCACTCCGAGGTGACTTTGGGAGCCCCCAACCCAGGCCAGACACACGTCTGCTGTCTTGGAAGGGCTGTCATTGGAGGCGCCCCCTTCCCCTGAACAAGGGATGGACACAAGACCCTCACCAAGCCAGCTGAGCCCCGCTCCCTGGGATGCTGAGCCCTGAGCTGAGCTGAGTGATCCGAGGGCTGGACGCCGGCTGGAGCCTCTTCTCCCTCAGAGCCAAGAAGAGCCTGGCCTCGCTCCTGTTCCCCTCGCCCCCGAGCTGCCTCCCACCTGCCCTTTCCGCCACCGACTTCTTCACCTTTGCTTTGTAGTTTTCAGTTTAATTTTTCTTATTGTAGCAAAATATACATAACATGAGATTTACCATTTTAACCATTTTTTAAAATTTTTTCTTTTATTTATTTATTTTTGGCTGTGTTGGGTCTTCGTTGCTGCGCGTGGGCTTTCTCTGGTTGCAGTGAGCAGGGGCTACTATTCATTGCAGCGCGTGGGCTTCTCATTGCGGTGGCTTCTCTTGTTGCAGAGCACGGGCTCTAGGCACATGGGCTTCAGTAGTTGTGGCACGTGGGCTTCAGTAGTTGTGGCTCACGGGCTCTAGAGCACAGGCTCAGTAGTTATGGCGCACGGGCTTAGTTGCTCCGCGGCATGTGGGATCTTCCCGGACCAGGGCTCGAACCCGTGTCCCCTGCATTGGCAGGAGAATTCTTAATCACTGTACCACCAGGGAAGCCCAATTTTAACCATTTTTAAGTGCACAGTTCAGTGGCATTAAGTACATTCACAGTGCTATGCAACCGTCACCACGATACATCCACAGAACTTTCCATCTTCCCAAACTGAAACTCTGCCCCCATGAAACACTAATTCCCCATCCCCCTCCCCCCAGCCCCTGCACCCACCATTCTACTTCCTGTCTCTGAGAATTGGGCCACTCTCGATACCCCACATCAGTGAAATCACACAGTATTTGTCCTTTTGTGTCTGGCTTATTTCACTTACATAATGTCTTTAAGGTTCATCCACGTTGCAGCTTGTGTTGGGATTTCCTTCCTCTTTAAGACTGAGTAACATTCCGTTGTGTGGACGGACCACGTTTTGTTTATCTGTCATCCGTCAAGGGACATTTACGTCGTGTCCGCCTCTTGGCTGTTGTGAATAATGCTGCTGTGAACACGGGTGGACAAACATCTGTTCAAGTCCCTGTTTTCGATTCTTTTGAGAATATACCCAAGATGGAAGGACTGGATCAAGTGGCAATTCTATGTTTAATTTTTTGACGGCCCTTCCACAGCGGCTGCACCATTTTACATTCCCACCAGCAGCGCACAAGTGTCCGTAGCTGTCCACACCCTCACCATACCTGCTGTATTCTGGCTTTTTGATCATTGCCGTCCTGGTGGGTGTGAGACGTTTACTGCTGCTTTTGATTCTGGGAGCCCCATTTCCATCCACAAATCCTTCTTTATTCTTCCTGATATTAGCCAGAGTCACTTTCTGTTGCTTAGATCCCAATAACCCTGACTGATCCAGGAGGGGAGACTGTCACGTGTGTCCGAACCACGGGGCCACGAGAAGCTCATGGAGCCAGCCCCCTCTCCGCTGCAGTAGGACCTCCAGCCCCCTCTCCTCTGCAGTAGGACCTCCTGTGTGCAGGGCCCTGGGGGAGCGGGGAGGGGCTCCGCCCATGCTCTGAGGGCTCCCCTGCTCGACAGGAGTACAAGGCTATTTGGAGGATGAGCTGTGTGCCTGGAAAGCACACACCCCACTCCCTTCAATCTGAATATCCAGGGTTGGGAACCTGAATGGACGGTAGCGTTGAGAACCACGGACCACAAAGAGGCTGCAGTGGCTGGCCCGGAGGGTGTGGCTGAGGGAGGGCAGACGAGGCTGGGGGATGGGCACAGGTAGAAGCAGCATCCCAGATGATGCCCCCACAGACGACAGAGCACAGAGGGGCCGGAGCACAGCTGGGCAGCCCAGAACGAGAGAAGGTAGTCCCCAGGTCACCCAGACGCCGACCGTGACCCAGCCGCCACTCCCTGGCCTGGGTCTCCGGGAAAGTCACTTCCTCTGAGTTTCACAGCCCTCGTCTGCTAAGTGATAATGAAACATCCCATCCCAGCCAGAGCAGCTGGAACCTGGGCGCGGTGGGCTGCCGCCGGGAGCTAGGCCAGCAGCGGCTCCCAGAGGTTTCCTTTCGGGGTCCTGAGACTCCGTCCCAGGCGGGGCTTGGGGCCCAGCTGTGCCCTAAGAGGAGGAGGCCACGGCAGCCGTCTGGCCCAGGCGGCTCTGGCCCTGTTGTACCTTGTGCTGCTGTGTCTCCCGCTGAAGTGGGCTGAATGGTGGCCGCCCCCCGCCACAAAGACGTGTCCACCCGGAACCTCAGCTCAACCTTATTTGGAATAAGAGTCTTTCCAGCTGTAATTAAAGTAAGGATCTTGAGATCATCGTGAATTAGGGTGGGCCCTAAATCCAGTGACAGGTGTTCTTATAGAAAGGAGAGACACAGATACAGAAACACAAAGGAGAACACAGCGTGTGAAGATGGAAGCAGAGACCGCAGTGATGTGTCCACAAACCAAGGAAGGCTGGGGCGTGCCGGAGCCTCCAGACGCTAGGGGAGGGGAAGCAACAGATTCTCCCTTGGAGCCTCCGTCTGCTGACACTTTGGACGCTGGCCTCCTGAGCTGTGAGAAGGTACATTTCTGTCGTCTTGAGCCACACGGTCTGTGGGCGTCTGTTACGGATACATCGCCCTCCCAGGTCCATCTCCAGCTTCTCTGAGGGCAGGGGTGCCCAGTGGCCACCCACCCACCTCCACTCCCGTGCTCTGGCTCTGCCCTGCCCTCCGCTTATCCAGCTGTTGAGGCCTGGACGGAGCAACTCAGAACCTCCTGTGCAGGAGCCAGACCACCCGCCACTGGAACGGGGGCGTGGGCTGGGAGTGGCCGTCTCGTCAGCTCCACAGGAAGCTTGTGATGTGTCTGAAACTATCCCCACCCAAGGTGACCATCTCATGACAAACCTGGCGCTGGTGTCAATTATTCACAAGGAGCATCTTGGAACGCGCTCAAAACACACGGCCCAGGGTATTTTGTTGTTACCCCCTCCCCTGCCTTTAAAGACATTTGTCAGATCTGCGCCTGGCAGAGAAACAGAGAGACGGGGCATTGGAGAGGGGCGGGGAGCAGAGCGCCCAGGGCTCCGCCAGCACGGGCAAAGGGCTCACACGGCGGCCCCTCGGCGGGCCTTGAAAGCCACGTCGCCGCTTCTCCGCACAGAGAGAGCTGTCGGCCAGCCGCCGGGGCCTTTGATTCCTCTCTGACAGGGTGCTGACAGATGGATCTGGCGCCCGTACATAATTCATGAGCCCCTGAGCAGCTGTGAATTCTGAGCAGACCTCATCCACCGCGAAGCTGGGCTGGAGCGAAGGGTTTGGGGAGTGGGTATGGGTGGGGAGACGGGACCTGCCCCTGCCTGTCCCTCTGCTGGTCCCCCCACTGCTGTCGCCCCCACATGTTTCTCCAGGAGGTGGAGAAGAGCTAAAGCGAGGTTCTGGGGCTGGGAGAGAGCGGTCCTCGGAAAAGCGGTCCACGGTCTGCCGTCTCAGAGACAAGGGCCACGGGACACAGCCCGCTCCCTCCATGTCAGCCTGACCGCGCCCTTCCAGAGGGCCTATGGAGTCAGGGCTGCAGGACCCCTCCGTCCTGCAGACCCACGAGCTGGATGGCCTTGGACAGGTCACACAGGCTGCCTGAGCCCCGCCCTCTCCCTGTAGAGTCCCAGTGGCAATGTGGGGTGAGGCGCTTTCCCTGCAGGGGCGAGCACCCTGGGCCATCGCTGTTAGAGGTGATGGATTCTTCTAGCACATCCCATCTTTTCCACTTGGCTCCCTGGGGGTGACGGCGCCACTTCCTGGGGTCTGGCCACAGACAGGCTTTAAGGACCCAGTTCACACTCGGATCAGGATCCAAACCAAACAGGAACAGAGCCACAGCAGGCGAAGGAGGCCTTTGCAAGCGCAGTGGCAAGGAACCTAGAGGCAGGGCTTCCCAAGCCCAGTGAACCGTCAGACCACCTGGAATTTTTACCGTGCAGCACCCGGGCCCCTTAGGGATTCCGAGTCAGAGGTCTGGGTGGCCGGGAATCCACGCGGGCCTCCCAGTCATGACCCCGGTGGCCACTGCCCGGCCAGCAACGGCTTCCTCAGAAGAGGCCCCGGCACAGAGTTCCCCAGAGTATTTTCCAATTGGAGTATGGCTTGCGGTGTTTTTGCAGAACAAGTAGGTTGTCCTTATTTTTCCAATATTTCCGTTTGGTTGAGGACATTGATATTGTTTTCCCCCTCATCGTATTTATTGTTAATAGAATTTTTTTCCGAATTACAAAAGTAATATGTACATAAATGTTTCTTTTATTTTTCTCCATGCTTTTCTGTATTTGACATTTTTCACATTAAAAAAGCAATATATATCCTATGCCCAAAAAATGTGGGAAATAGAAAAGCAGAAAGAGAGCTATCTCCCATAGTCCCTTCACCCGGAGGTGACGGCCATGAATGAGCGGGTCGGTCTGTGGCTTTCCAGGACTGTGACCGTGTGAACACAGAGACATCCTATTTTAGTGTATTCCTTTTTTTTTTTTTTTTTTTACTGTGGTAAACTATACGTAGCACAAAATTTACCATTCTAACCATTTTTAAGTGTACAGTTCAGGGGCATTAAGTCCATTCACATTGCTGTGCAGCCGTCACCACCATCCATCTCCAGACCTTTTCATCTCCCGAAACTGTAACTCTGCCCCATTGAACACTAATTCCCAGCTTCCCCTCCCCCAGCCCCTGACAACCACCATTCTACTTCCTGTCTGTATGGATTCGATTTCTCTGGGGACCTCATACATGTGGAATCATACGGTGTTTGTCCTTCTGTGTCTGGCTTGTTTCGCGTAGCAACATATCCTCCAGGTTCATCCAAGCTGTAGCAGGAGTCAGGATTTCCTTACTTTTTAATGCTGAGACATCCTATTTATGAAATGAAATTATGTCGTGTGGTACAGACTGCTCCGTACGCACTTCTATTTCGCACAGCGTTAGATTGCAAACATTCTCCCAGCAGTGACACCCTCCTGGAAGCAGCGCTGGCCCAGGAGCAGCAAGCTCTGACCCTCTGGGTCGGGGGGTCCTCAAGACCACCCCCAGGACTGGCGATTCACTGCAAGGCTGGCAGGGCTCAGCATATAGTTGTATCACGGCTATGACTTATTACAGCAAAAGGACACAAAGCAAAATCAGCAAAGGGGAAGGCGGATGGGACAAAATCCAGGGGAAGCCAGGTGCGGGCTCCCAAGAGTCTTCTCCCAGTGGAGTCAGGCAGGATGCTCTTGTAGTGTTGTCCCCCAGGGAAGCTCCTTAGAGACTCAGCGCCCAGGGCTTTTATTGGCAGCTGGTCACGTAGCCACCTTCTGCCCAGCACGTGCCAGAAGTGCAGATTCCCCGGGACTTCCCTGGTGGTCCAGCGGTTAAGACTCCACACTCCCAGTGCAGGGGGCCCGGGTTCGATCCCTACTCGGGGAACTAGATCCCACATGTTGGTGCAAACCACATGGTTTGCACCAACAATTTGGGCACAGTGAGCCACTCTTATATATTAGGGAGTGGTGGGCCCTCTCCCAAGATCCAAGTTCCCAGATGCCAGTCCAAGGCCCGCCCTGCATGCAGGCCTTTCAAAGGGTAGCTGTCTCAGGCCTGCTACCTCTTTCCTGCACACACACCAAAGTCTAGGGTTTTTAAAGTCCAAGATTTAAAACAAAATTGAAGACCATTTGGCCATGATGGGCCCCTCTCCCACAGGCTGACTCAGCTGGGGCAGAACAGCTGTATCTTTAGGGCAGGTGGGCAAGGTTTAGAATTGCCATTATTGGGCTTCCCTGGTGGCGCAGTGGTTGAGAGTCCGCCTGCCGATGCAGGGGACGCGGGTTCGTGCCCCGGTCTGGGAGGATCCCACATGCCGCGGAGCGGCTGGGCCCGTGAGCCATGGCCGCTGAGCCTGCGTGTCCGGAGCCTGTGCTCCGCAACGGGAGAGGCCACAACAGTGAGAGGCCCGCGTAATGCAAAGAAAAAAAGAAAAAAAAAAAAAGAATTGCCATTATTCTCGTGAATTAGCTGTAAATTTGAAAGTCGGAAGAAGTCTAATGAAGACACCTAAGACCTTTACACTGAAACATACAAAATGTTATTGAGAGAAATTAATGAGGTTATAGAGGAATATACTATGTTCATGGATTGGAAAACTACAATACTGTAAATATGCTTTCCCCCCGATTAATACCTAAACTCAATGCAATGCCGACCAAAATGCCAGTGGTTTCTTTTCGGTAGAAATTGACAAGCTGATGTAAAATTGTATATGGAAAAGCAAAGAGCCAAGAACAAACAAGAAGATCTTGGAAACAGAGCAAGATGGCACTTATTATGAGGCCGTGGTAATTAGGACAGCATGGGATTGGCACAAGGATAGACATTCTGACCAGTGGAACAGAGAGAGATTCCAAAAACAGAAGCTCCCCCCACCCACCCAACACAGTCAGCAGGGGCACCCCTAGAGTATAATGGCGAAAGGAAGTCACCTCAAAAACATACCTCACAAATTACAAAAAACACAGTCCACGTGGATCACAGCTCTACATGTGAAAGGCAAAGCAATAAAGCATTTAGAGGATACATCTTTGTGACCTCAGAATAGGCAAAGATGTCTTAAATATGGCAAAAAAAAAGCACTAACCATAAATTTTAAAACTTAATAGATTGGACTGTTGTAAGAATATCTACTCAACAGAAGAACCTACTAAGAGAAGGAAAAGGTAATCCACAGAATAGAAGTTATTTGCAATGGAAGGACTTGTATTTAAAACACGCCTATAAACCGGTAAGAAAAAGACAAACATACCAGGAGAAAAAAGGGCCCAGAAAAATGGTCAATAACCATATAACAAGAGGCTCAACCTCATTGGCCATCGGGGAAATGCAAAGAGCAGCCGTGGTGTGATCCCACTACACATGCCCTGGAACAGCTAAAGTGAAAAGGTGGAGAATACCAAGAAGTTGGCAGGGATGTGGAACAACTGCAGCTGTCATGCATTGCTGGTAGAAGGTAGATTGAAGCAACACTTTGGAAAACTGTGTGGCAAATCTAATACAGCTGAACATATGCATACCCAATGACCCAGCAATTCTGCTCCAACCAGAAACGCATAAACGTGTTCAGGAAAGACATGCCTCAGACCATTTATAGCATGTGTATAATTACCCAGAGGCCCAACAACAGCAGCATGGGTAAAACATCGTATTCTCACCCAAAGGAATACTATACAGCGATGAGAATGAGTCATCTACCATGACAGGCAACAACGTGGGTGTATCTCCCAGGCATGACTTTGAGTGATACGGGCCAGACACAAAGAGGACGTGCTGTACGATTTCACTTACAAGAAATGCACACATAGATGGGAGGGGCCTTCTGGAGTGCTGGTTGCACGGGCGTCCCGTGTGTGTAAATTCATACACTCGTGGGCACTCATTCACGTACTCACATATGCTCTGGGCACTTTTCTATGTGGGTTATACTTAAAGGCAAACAAACAAAAACTTGGGGGGGGGGGGAATTGGGGCATGCCCTGGGTTACCATACCCCACCAGGAGCCTTCTTCCTTATTTGACATTGTGACCTCTGACCTGGGGGGGAACCTCTGAGGTGCCTTCACCTTGTCCCTGGAGGCCTCCAGTAGAATGTATTTGTTCCCAGCTGCAGTCCAGACTCATGCCAACAAGCCAGTGGATCAAAGTGTCATCATTTTTTGCTACCTTCTAAAGGTTCTGGCAGTCCAGAAAGTTCTAAAACCTCCTGGGTGAGACCCAGCCCTGGCTCAGGGTCCAGTTCCAAGACTAGGAGTCCAAGAGGGACCAAGGAAAGAAATTGGGACGACCCCACCCATACCTCCCCTGGGATAGAGGCTCCAGCTCCCTCCTGACCCAGGGCTGGCCCTATAGCCTTACACACCAAAGCCAGGGCAGTCCAATTCCACCACAGACGCGTCTAGTAGCAGAGGCTTTAGCGGCCAGTGGCAATAATCCCAGCCCTGCCTCTTACTGACTGTGTGACCCCCGGCAAGTCACGTCCCCTCTCTGGACTTCCATCCCCTCCTCTGTGACTAGTAACACCACCCACTGAGGGGGCTGTTGCAGAAATTAACCTGAATCACTTAGCACAGAGCCTGGCACGAGGTCAGCCCCCCGGCGCGTGGCACCTGGCACGTCACTGTGATTACCGTCACCATTGCCTTTCTTACGCTCCTGTTCATTTCCACTTCCAGATTCCTCTGCTCTGGATGAGGACCCTGAGCTCCCGTTTCCTGAGCCCCGTAAGGTAGGACAAACAAAGGCGGAAAACCAGTTTCCGAGACGAACTCTTTTTAGCCAATATGGTCAGCACAGCTAAGCAGGTCCAGTGCCGTACTTGCACACTGTTCCTTCCTTTCTCTGACACACGTAATATACCCTCGATGTCGCAAGGACCTGCGCTGCCTCCCAACACCCACAGCGGGTCGGGGAAATGCACCTCTGCGTGCTTCACGGAGGAAGATTTATTATTGCAGCGCTGAGATGCAGAAGCAGCCCGAGGGCGTGGTTTGGGAGCCAGAGGCAGCTGGAGCTTGAATTTCATTTGGCTTCTTATGAAAATGGTGCAGTAGATTCCGAATGGCCCCCCTCATCTTCAGATCCCAGGGCAGTTCTTCTATGATAATACAGTCCAGCTCCAAAAGCTGTTCTCTGGAAAGGTTTATTAAAACCCCCAGCATTCTCCCTGCTGTGGTTCAGGCTAAAACCCAAAGTGCAGGAAGCCTTAGGCACCAGGGCATCACCGCTAATGCCCAGTGGATGTACCGGCATCCACTCAGGTTGTCAAAGGCTGTCACAGTCCCCTAAGTCCCTCCGTGAAGCCTCCAGACTGTAGCTCTAGGACCGATGGGCTAAGGCCCCCAGGGAAATCAAATTGACTTCTTGACTGCCAGGGTAGGAAGGCGTCCGTCAGCTCAAGGCTAGCAGGATATAATCCAGCAGGGCAACGTGTGACAGGCAGGCCGCTGCACCCCTGCCCACACCCTTGACAGACATTGCTAATCAACCCCAGTGCCCTTTCCCACTGGGCCCAAACATGGCTTCTGGACCCTTCTTAGCCCAGGGCTCCAGGCAGCCAGATCAACTCGTGGCAGGCAGCCAGTGAAATGTCTGCCATCCCCGGTCAGGAGGAAGAACCCCAGGCTCTAGATCTACCCGGTTACCCGTGATACCTCAAGGTGGTCACTGAACTCACTGGCCTCTATTTTCTGGTCTCTAAAAACGGGGATGAATTCAGGGGCGGGGCTGGTCATTCATCTGGCTTCGAATGCTCCCCATTGGCTGAGAGCCACTTCCTGCCATGGCTGTGAGACCCTGGGCCACTTCCAGGCCTCTGTTTAGTAAGGTGGGGACAGTGTCAGGCCCATCTCAGAGGTGCACGCGTAGGAGGCACTTAGCCTGGTCCCTGCAAGTAAGAAGTGCTGAAAAAATGGGGGGCAGCCTTGCTGTTTTCTTACTCAATGTACTGAAGGGCGATCTTGCATCATTCATGCCACTAAATCAGCCTAAGGAAAAGAGTCAAAGTCTCCTCCTCCCTTCCCCCTCCTTCCCCGCCCCCAGTGTGTCAGACACACGCAGAGGAAAGACTGGTCCATCTCAGGACGCTGACCGGGAACTTGGGAAGCTGCTTGGACACCGTCAGGCCCTCAGAACTGGATGGTTCACTGTGAAGGGTCCACTATTCCATGGATATGAAATGACCTGCACCCCCTCCACCCCTCCACCCCTCCATATGCCCCATGGCAACTGCTTAGAGTGTGGCAGGGCCCAGAGGGGTAAAGGTGCTCAGTGGAGCTGAGGGCAATCCAGGAAGGCTTCCTGGGGGAGGAGAGGTGGGCCCCACCTGGGACAGGGTCATAGGATTGTGACCCTTGGAGTGGCCACCATAGTGGCCACTTGGTCACCTAATTACTTCTTCTACCAGGATGGTGTCAAACCCCAGAGGAAGGTGGCATTGAGGGAGGGGAGGAAACCCTGGCCATTTCACGGGCAAAGCACTGCTTCCGGGCCATGACAGCATGTGAGGACATCCATGGGGACACAACCAGGCCACCTCCCTCACTCCTGCTTAACAGCCAAGGAGGCCCCCCTACCTTGTCTCTCTTTCCCCTCCCCCTCTCCATCTCCCTGCTTTCCCTCCTCGTCTTGCCCTTCTGCTTGTCTGCAGGAAGGGGAGATGGGGACAGAGATGCCTGTCACCCAGCTTTGCCCTATCCATCTCCCTCTCCACGCCAGGCCCTGGTCAGCCTTCCCCCTCCGCCTTCTGGGCGGAGACAGGCGGCTCCCCTCCCGGGGAGCCTGGGCCGCCTCCCAGTGCCCTCCGCCTAAGAATGTTTGGAAGCTGCCTCTGGGTCGGTGCCAGGAGCTCTGCACAGACTGGCAGGTTGGCCAGGGTCGCTGCTCCTGTAGGCAGGTCCTGGAAAATTCCAGCCGTCCCGTGGCCTCAAGATACTGGCTGTCCAGAGCTCCCCCCTCCCCAGTGCTCTCACCGGCCAGGCCCTCAGGAGCACCAACAGCACTGGGAGAAGGCAGCTTGGCTTACGGAGAAACATAGGTTCTGGGGCACAGTGACCTTGGCCGAGTCCCTCGGCCTCACTGGGCCTCCACTCCCTCTACAAGCCAGTCGAGCCGTGAACACGGTTGGCCAGTCCAAGCGCAAAAAGTTAGGTATTTTCTCAAAGCAGCCAGGTTGGTAGGAGTCTGGAAATGTCTGCCCCTCCCCAGGCCTCGAGCTGTATTCCCGTAGCCCTGCTGCTGCTGCTGGGGAGACGAGGTTTTGGGGCTGATGAATTTTTCAAACACTCTGCCAGCTCCTGGTATAGAAAGTAAGCACAGCAGCAGCAGCAGCAGCAACTAGGGAGGGCAGGGCGCGCCGCATGCCAGGCACCAGCCTAAAGGCTTCACCTACGGAGCCCATGTGGTCCTCAGAGCAGTCCTGGGGGATAGGAATCGGCACCAGTTACCACCCACATTTCACAGAGGGGGAAGCTCAGAGAGGTCAAGAGGCTTATCCAAGGTCACACAGCCAGGGAGTGGAGAAGCTGGGATTTCACGCCTTATCTTTGGGGGACACCAGCCCCTCCTCACTCCCCCTCCTCCCACCCCCTCATTCGTCACATTCAGCCTGAAAATCTCTTGCCCCAAGAGCCAGTCCTGAAATGTCACCGTTACTGCACAGTTCCCATGGCTAATGGCAAACTCTTTCTCATCAACACTGCCTGCTGCTGGGGAGAAGCCATTCTGTGCCTGAACTCTGCTGTCAGAAGGGGATTGGGATCCTCTCCCAAGACCAGAGAGAAGGACCCTGCTTCTAGGATGGAGGTGAGGGGACAGTGCAGGGAAGTTGTGGGCTGAGAGTCAGGAACCGAGACTATTAAGGACCTATTTCGTGCCAGGCAGTTTTGTGAATGTCTTCTCATTGCACACAGTAGGGATTTCCACCCCCAACCCACAGATGAGGAAACTGAGCCTCCAGAGGTTAAGTGAGCCCCTCGAGATTGTGCTGCTGGCTTCCATCCCAGCTGGGCATCTCCTGGGGTCTGAGCAGCTCTGGGGAAGCCATGGGCTCCCGGGGCAGCGGGTCCGGGCAGGCGTAGGTAGCCGGCTTCCTGCAGGGCGCCCAGCCCCCTTTGTTCTTCCCAAAGGCTCCGCTGGCCCTGGACGCAGAGGGGCGGGTGGTGAGTGCCAGTAGCTCCTCTCAGAGTCATTGGGCTGGACTGGAGCCGCTGCCACCCACTGTGCCTGCAGCCCAGAGCCTTCCAGGTCTCCACGGGGCCCCGCCTGCCCGGCCAGCTCAGGGCAGCTGCCGCTTTGCATGGCTCCGGGGCAGCCAGAGGAGGTCCCCTGCTCCCACCCCGGGGCGAGAGTAAACAGCAACCGGGCCTGCAGAGAGGGAGGGACTGGCAGGATCGCTGGCCCCACTGGCAGCCAAGCCCGCCCCGCGGCAGGCCCTGCACCCAGGACTCCTTGGCCTTTACATTCTCACTGACTCCTCCCACTGCCCTGTTCAGGGAACAGGTGACACCACCTCTCAGAGGTGGTGACTTACCTAAAGCCACCACTGAGTCAGTCAATGGCAGAATGGAAATGCGAACCCAGGGCCGGGTCTAGGAACACTCTCTAAACCACTGAACCCCCTTGTCAGGAGTCCTGGCCACTCCAAGGAGCACAGGCTCCTGCTCTGGTGGCATCACTCCTTTGAGAAAGCCTGTGGGCCAAGCCTGTGCTGGCCTCTGGGGATAAAACAGTGACCAAGTAAGACAGCGTCCCCTCTCCCGGGAATCCTACAGCCAGGCGGGCACATGGCACGTGATTCAGAGTGTGGCATCAAGCTGGGGGTCCCGCTCGGAGGGAAAGTGGTGAGGTTTGGTGAGAACCCAGGACGAAGGGCCCTGGGCCAGCCTAGGAGTCAGGGAAGGCAGGAAAGGAAGGCTCGATCTGACATCTGATCACGTCGGCATCCAAAGACAGAGGTCGGCAGCTGGGGGAGGGGAGGAGAGAGCCCTGGAGCAGAGGGAGCCGTGTGTGCAAAGGCCCTGTGGTGAGGGGTCGCGGACATGGAGGATTCAGGGAACCACAGGCCAGGGCAGCTGGAGGGCAGGGCCGGGCTCTGATAGAACGTGGTGAGGGTCCTAAAAACAGCAGGATTTGTCGGGGATTTGTTGAGCACGTTAACAAGTCGACTGTCCTGCGAGGTGTCTCCCCTGCAGAAATGGCCCCCAGTGTAGTGTCCTCTGCCGCTTCCTTTGTTGACAGATGTTGTGTCTCTGCTACTGCGGGCCGCCCACTCTCACGGGAGCCGAGGCCTTCTCTGCTCAGCTGCGGGCCGGGCACAGACCCCTTCGTGTCTGCCTGTTGCTGGAAGAGCTCTGTCTGAGCAACACGTCTGGTTTTCGCAGCCACTCTTCTGACCCCCACGAGGGATTCTGCTTACTCTTTGCTGGAGCCTGGCCTCTGGGTGGCGCCTGCCCTCATGAGCTCCCGCCTTTAGGCACACGCCCTCTCACAGAGAAGTCAGGTGACTGCCCAGCAGCAAACATCCCCCTCCCCCGCCCCCTGCCACCGCTCCACACACACCCCCTCCAGTGTCCGGCCTTGGGGAATCCCAGGGCGCTGCCGTCAGCCAGCTGCGGTGTGGATGTCCTCCCAGGGTCCCACCAAGAGGTTGAACACCCATAGGTGACCAGTCCTGGTGACGCCCTGGCTCCCTCCCTGGGCGCTTATTCATCATCCCACAATTAATGACAAGTTATTAATTATTAATGACAAGCGTTGAGCACTGCGCTCAAGGGGCCCGTGGGAGAGACATCCAGGTGAAGAGAAGCTCACACTACCATGGACCAGGTGCTAACCCTGAAACAGGCCCAGGGTGCTGTACATCCTCCATTCCAACCTTGAGCACCGCGGTGGAAAACGCCTTCCCTGCATTTAGCTGACAGCCGTCTCCTTGTCGCTTTCCACCTCCTGATACTAATTCAAACGCCACCCAGGCTCCTTGGCTGCAGGATCCTAGATTTATTCTGGAAGCCGGACCCAGAAGGGCAGTCAAGAGGCCTCTCTTCCGCCGAGGGAAAACAGAACACTCACAAAAGTATTTGTCAAGCAGATTCATGCTAAGTTGGTTTGGTTTTTTTAGTTGGCCGGGGGCCTAGAATCCGACTGGCAGCAATGGAGCGGACAGATGGGATCCTATATGAAGCTGCTGATGCGTTCAACTTAGAAAGAGAAGAAAACCTTATTAGTCAAGGTTTCAAAGGCTGCGACTTCACAGGAAGCCTTCTCCGGCCCAGCCAGCTGGGCCTGCATCCCTGGCTGGTACCGCCCAGCTTTGCCAGGCCCTGCTCGAGGCTCCCAACGTCTCAGCCAGGTGCCAGCAGCCGAAAGCCGGCCCCATGCTTGTCCCCCAAGAGCTGCTGCTTCCTGAGTCCCCGGGGGTTTCTGTCTGCCCTCCCGCGGGCTGGACCAGGCAGGAAGCTCTCCAGAGCTACCTCCCTGTCCCATCCTTGCTCTGAGCTCAAAGGGACCTGTTCTAGGTTGAAGTGTGCCCCCCACCCAAATTCATAGTTTTTTGGGGGGACACCCAAATCTCTTTTATTGCGGGGGGAAGTGGAGTGGTCTCTCACTGCACGGTTCGTTCATTGGCGCGGCCTCCTGAGTCCCGCGGCTTCGTCACAGCCAGAAGCTCGCGTGCGCTAGAGAAGGGCTCGATGCGCAGGGCCTCAAAGGCTTCACGTGCCCTGAAGGCTGTAGCCCCACAGTGGCTGGGGCCTGAGGCTGTGCTGTCTGGCTGGTGAGGCCACACTCGCCCAGTGTCTTGCCATCATCCGGAAGCTGGCTGTCCTAGTACAGCCGCTGCTCCTCCGGCAGCCGCTTGAGGACGCCCTCGACGGTGCGTTTCAGCTCGAACACGGTGCTCGATTCCTTGCGTCTGTGAAGATGGTGGGCTTGTGGCGCCAGATCACGCGGAACACGTCCGTCACGGCTGCTGCCGCTTCCCCTCGATGCGCCGGCGTGGCCGCACCTCCAGATTCATGTGTTGAGGTCCTAACCCCAAGTATCTCAGAGTGTGACCTTGTTTGGAGACAAGGTCTTTGGAGAGGTCGTAGTTAAAGTGAGGTCCTTAGGGCGGGCTGTACTCCAAGATGATGTCCTTACAAAAGGGGGACACGTGGACACAGACACACGCACAGAGAGAAGAGACTCAGGTAGAAGGCGGCCATCCACAAGCCAAGGAGACAGGCCTGGGGCAGATCCTTTCCTTGGGGCCCTTGGGAGGAGCCAGGCCTGCGGACACACTGATCTCAAGCTTCTGGCCTCCAGACAAATGTCAGTTGTTTAAGCCGCCCGGTTTGCAGTACTGTGTCAGGGCAGCCCTGGCAAAGGAATACATGACCTTACCCAAGAGGCCTCCCATCTCATGGGCTCCACCCCCCAGGATCCCAGCATGTGGCCTGGACACAGACATCTGCCCGGCCCAGGGGTGCTCACCAGGCCTGCTCTCCTGTCACGCCCACCCGGCCCCCGCCACGGCCATCCACTGGTCCGTATATCCCCTCGCTGTGGCCAGGTGGAAATCTCCCTTCCGAGGAGCTAGAGGAGTGGTCTGGGCTTGAGTTCATCGTCACCTTCTGAGAGCCCTGGCGGAGGTGTCCCAACCCACAGGGCTGAGCCAGCCACCCTGGGACAGAGCCTGGGAGCACCCTGAGTCCAAGATGCCTCACCTCGCCCGACATCTGCACACCTGCAGTGTCCCAGGCACTGGGCAGCAGCATCGATGACACTAGGATGGATGAGACTGGGCTTCCCTGTGGTTGCAGAGCTCACAGTAATCCTTTACGTATGCTTTCAGGAGGTCAATAAGCAAAGCGTATTATACAGCGTTGTATCCTCGCTCACCAGGGTGGAAACCACCAAGTCAGTCCTCCTACGGCTCATCGCGAGTGCCCACTCCACGCCATGCGTCAGCGATCTCACTTAAGCCCTTCAGAGATCCTTCCAGGGTAGTTAACATCATCCCACGTCACAGACGAGGAAGGCGATGCTCAGAGAGGTTGGGAGCTTGCAGAAGGTGACAGAGTTGCTAAGGGACCCATTTGGGGTTCAAACTTGACCCCAAAGTTTGTGCTGAGACCACCCTGGCAGGCTCCCTCTCCAGGCTCGGCCCACACGCGCTGCACAGGGTGTCGTTCTGAGGACCGGGAGGGCAGTTCCGCCAGGCCGTGGGCTCTGGGGTCACCCCCTACCCCCAACCTGTCTCACAGCACCTGGCGTTTCCGAATTTTGCTTTATGAAAAAGTTTCGAGTCGCACGGCCACTGAGCAAACAGAAGAGCGGCTTCGTTCTACAGCGTGTGGAGCTAGTTTTCTGTACTCGTGACAGCGTCAAATCATTCTCCTCCGGGAGTTGGGAGGGCAGACAGGCAGCCCTCATCCCACCACACAGTGTTTGCGCTGGACCACAGATGTGGATAAACCCGGGACCCCGCCCTCAGCCCCCCGATGGCTGTTTGACAGCCATCACACAAAACTCTCAGGTCCTGTGTGGGTGCATATCAAGGTCTGTGGGCACCCCAGGGGTGGGCCTGGACCTTCCAACCACGCCCGGCTTTTCCATCGCCCACACCCCAGCAGCTGCTGCCCCCCTCTGCGGGACGATGAGGGTGAAAGTACTTGGAAAGAGGAAGGAGAGCTCAGCTTAAGGGGGCTTCCGGTCCAGGTGGGCAGAGGGGCTGGGAGGGTGGGGGAGATGATGAAGAGTTTGGGGTGGCAAGGGCCCCCCTCTTTTCTGACTCGGACAAAGCTTTCTTAGGAAACACTGCACTTAATCTCCCCATTTCGAAGCGAGGAAAACTGAGGCCCACTGGTCACAGTGGAAGGTCCTGGGCCAAGCCAGGTGAGGGGCCTCCCCCTACACTCCCAGCCCACCTGGGCACCAGGAAGCCTCAGGTCCCCCTGCCCCTTGCCCTGCCCCTCCTCTCCCCAGGTTCCCATTTCCTGTCAGGCTCGCTGATCCATTCAGGTCAGAGCCACGGGCTGGAGACCAGGCAGAGAGGTCACTGCTAACTGCATGCTAATGACAGCAGGGACCAATCAATCTCCCCCTTAATCAGGCAATCGATGTGCACTGCAGGTGTGTCCGATCCAGGCCTGCAACGGAGGTGTAGGGAAGGGGGAGGGAGGGGGAGAGGAGGCTGGGTAGTGGGGAGCTCGCTCCCAGCCCCGTCCTCTTCTGCATCCCAGAGAGTCAGCTGCAAATTGAAATCACTGCTCAGGAAAGAACTGAGGGGGAAAGAGAAAGGGGAAAAAAGATGGCATCTTTTTAATCAAGGCTCAGAGCTGCCGTCGCTAATGAATTCAAGGTTCTCGGGAACCCCAGGGCAAGTCAGGGAGGATAGAAGCCAAAACACTTCCTCCTTCCCCTCCCCTCCGTCCCCTTAATGGGGGGGGGGCGCGTTTAAACCTTCGACTGGAGGACCAGGAGGTTCCCCGCGTCCTCCTGCCTTTTGGAGTTGGAAGGGTCACCCAAGGTCACGGCCAGGCCCCTCCCACCCAGGACTCCTCTGTCAGGGTCCCTCTCAGCCTTGCTTTAAGAGGGACTGTTCTTAGGAGAGGTGCCAACAGGCTGTTTCCTGGTTCTTTCTCTGAATAGCCCTCCTTTGCACCCGCTGGAGTTTTCAACCTTTACCACTGATTGCGTACCTACTGTGTGCCGTCTTTAGAGACAACAGCGCCCTGAGTTCTCACAACCCCCTCATGTATGTAACCTAGTTGCTAAGATTATCCCATTTTACAGATGAGAAAACCAAGGCTCAGTCAGGATCATGGAATCTGCCAACATTTCAGCCAAGGTGGGAGGGCGGGGACACGGCCCCTTGGCCTCCAAATTCTCTTCCCAGGAGCCCCACAGTCACTCCGGCTCCAAGATCCTAGTTAGGATCATGGCACCCCACACACACACACCCCATGCTCTGAGGTGCCCTGATGCTGCCCCCCAGCTCTGCAGCTCCTCAGCCCCCCACCACCTGCCTCAGCTTTTCCCCGTTTACAGATTAGCCTAGGATTCAGATCTAATTGTCTGTGGCGTTCCTTCATTTCCAAAGTGTGAAGGTACCGAGTTATGGCAGTTGGCACTTAGGCTGTGTTTGTTCCTTACTGGCTGTGTGCTTATAAGCAAGTTGCTGGCTGTCTCTGGGCTCAGCAAACAGCGTGTGTGGCGTGACCCAGCTACCAGGCCCTGGCCCACTGTAAGGCCTTCCCTGTGCCTCACTTCCCCATCTCGACAGATGAGTCACCTGAGACCCAGAGAGGTTAACTAACTTGCCCAGGTTCACCCAGCAAACCCAGGGCAGCACAGGCGCTGAGCACGTCCCTGTGCCCAGAAATCCTGAGAACCTTCCACTCCCACCTCTTCTCCTCGCCACCCCCAGAGCTGTCAGATGCAAGAGCAGAATGAAGAGCTGGCCGGAGAAGGAAGCGGGTAAATGATGCTGGTTAAGGAATTCATGGCCTGGGAGATGTATTCCCAGAGCAGCTCACTTCAAAAGTTCTGTCGCTAAGGGCTCTTCGCAGGGAAACTACGCAAAAACTGAGGTTCTAGGCCACGCCCATGGAGGGGAGAAGGTGGGCCTCATCTGCTTCTCCATCAGGCCTGCCTGGCCTGACCTACCTTCCCAAGTGGCATGCTCTCCCACCGTGCACAGACACTTACACTCACACACACGCAGCTACAGCCTTGGGAGGTCCCGGCCCCCAGCCTGAGAAACCCCACCCGGGGCAGCTTAATCGCAGTGGCAGGGGTTGCTCCCGGCCCCTCTACCCAGGACAGGCCTCGTCCTGGAGGAACGGCAGCAAGGCACCAGAGCTTCGCCGTGCGAGGTGACCGCCAGCTGCCGCATTTGAATTAGAGCTAATTTAGCGAAATACATGTGAGCAGTTTACGTTTCTCTCACGTAACTGAAGTTCACTGTCATTGGCTCCGCTGCACTTGTCACACCTCAGGTGGTCCGTAGCCACACGTTATAACCGAGGCTGAGCCTGAGAGCTGCCGCCCGCCCCGGCCGGCCGTGCGGACACAGCACATCAGAAGGTGCTACTGGACAGACTGTCTCCTAGAGACGTGGGTCTTCCTCTTCCTGGGTCTGCTTCGCTCTTGTCTCTCATTGGGTATTCCTCTGGTTGCTCCTCCGGTACGTGGTCCAGCATGACCGTCATCAGCACTTCATCACGCCCTCTCCTCTAACGCATCATCCCAGTCCCTCCTAGGTCAGAATCCCAGGAGAGAAAGGGGGATGGCTCAGCCCCACCTGCAGATGAGCGCGGCTCCCCGGTGCAGGCAGCGGCGCCCAGGGTGTCAGGGCTGTGCCTGGGAACCCAGCGCTGTGGGCAGGGTATACTCAGAAGGGATAGGGCTCCAGCGGCCAGAGCACTGAGAGTGCGAGAGAGTGAGCGAGAAGGGACACCATATGTAAATGCCACTGGGGAGGGGGAGGGGGGGACGTGCCTCCCTGCTGAAGGTCCCATATTCCCAGCAACTCTAGGAGAGAGGTCCTCTTGGTCACGTTCTACAGGTAAGAAAACTGAAGCCTGGGGAGGGAGAGCTAAGTAATTTATCCAGCATCACACAGCCAGTAATTGACAAACCCTCAAGGTCACGTTCCCTAAGATGACCGTCCTGAGAACATGGCTGCCTCTCCGAGACCAACAGGCTGGCACCAGTACGGGCTGCCCATGGGCTTCCCTCTCCCCACACTCAGATCTTCTTACTGTTTTATCTCCCATGAGGAGAGAAGGGTCCCCACCACTCTGTAAAAGTAACCTCACCCAGACCACAGTTGAAGGTCACCAGGCCTAAGTGACTGTGGTCCCGCAGGAGCCCTGGCCTGGAGACAAGCCTCCTTACCAGGGTGTGCAGGGCACAGGGTGCGAGGACGAACTGGCAGCCGTGTTTCTGCTGCTGTCAGCATCGGAGCTCTGGGCGGTGTGTATTCACGACCCCCAACCTCAGTAGCTCGACACAATGAAGGTTTCTTTCTTGTTTGTGGCACATTCCAATGAAGCTTATTGCAGGAGGGGAGACTGTGCCCCATGCAGTCATCCAGGGACCCAGGCTTCTTCCAACTCGTGGCTCCACCATCCCCCAGAGCAGGAGCCAGCAAGCTTTTTCTGTAAAGGGCTACATAGCAAGTATTTTAGGCTTTGCAGGGCGTACAGTGGCAACTACTCAATTCTGCCATCGTGGTATGAAAGCAGACATAGACAACACAGAAAGGAATGAGCATGACCATGTTCCAATAAAACTTTATTTACAAAAACAGAGGGAGGGCCATAGCTTTCCCACCACTGCCCCAGAGCCTTGGAGTCCCTCATTGGGCCCTCTGTATCTGACGAGGAGACCAAGAAAGAGAAAGCTATGGGGGATCATACAGGAGGCTTTGGGGGCCAGGCCTGGAAGTGGCATACATTACTTCCCCCCACAGAAATAAGTGGTTATTTCTGCATGCCACTGAGATTTGGGGGTTGTTTGTTATGCAGCATTATTGTAGCAATAAACGATACACTTTTTTTTTTTTTTTTTTTGGCTGCTTTGGGTCTTCATTGTTGGGTCTTCGTTGCTGCACACGGGCTTTCTCTAGTTGTGGCGAGCGGGGGCTTCTCTTCGTTGCAGTGCGCGGGCTTCTCATTGCGGTGGCTTCTCTTGTTTCAGAGCTCGGGCTCTAGGTGCGTGGGCTTCAGTAGTTGTGGCTCGCAGACTCAGTAGTTGTGGCTCGCGGACTTCAGCACGCGGGCTCTAGAGCGCAGGCTCAGTAGTTGTGGCGGACAGGCTTAGTTGCTCCACGGCATGTGGGATCTTCCCAGACCAGGGCTTGAACCTGTATTCCCTGCATTGGCAGACGGATTCTTAACCACTGCGCACCAGGGAAGTCCCAACGATACACTCTTGTTCTCTGCATTTTGAAGATGGAAAAAAGGAGGTTATTTGCTCAAGGTCTGACAGCGGGTAAATGGCAAAGCCACTCCAGGAGAGCCAAAGCTTTTGTCTAAAGATTCGACATCTGCTTGATCCCCTCAACTATAATGGTGTCTAGCACACAGTAGGCGCTAATATTTGTGGAGTGATAGAATCCTGCTTTTGAGTGGTCGTGACCGAGAGGCCCTTCTCACTCTCAAGGACAGCATGAGGGCATTGACTTCCCTACAGCGGGGAGAGGGGGAAGCCCCTGAGCCAGCAATCGCAACTCCCCCCATCGACAGGAGCCTGAAATGAAGGCTGACACGAGGGACCCATTCCATTCCCGCTCACTCATGCACTTTGTTCTCTAGCAGACCCGGGGGAAACGGGCAGAATCAAAGGATGAGGAGAGAAAGGCTTTTTTAAAAGCCCTGGGCTTCTGACATGATGACAGCCCCTTTGGGAAAGATACGGAGAAGAGGGTGCAAGGGGCAGGGGCGGCTCAGAGCAGGAAGGAACTGCCCAAGGGCCATGTTGGAGGATAATGGAGGGAGAGAAGCTTGACCGGGCCCCTTCACAAGCATCTTACTGGCCCCTGTTCACCCCAACCCTGCAGCTCCAAGAGCTCCCCAGAGAGCCCCTACTCTTCTCAGCATCAGCTCTGAGAGCAGCGGAAGAGCTTTCCTCATTGGCTGGATATTTCACACACACACACACACACACACACACACACACACACACACACGGAAGTGATTTCACTTATCTGATTTTCCCCATCATGCACCCATGCTCCAATAACCTTATGATTTCATCGTGTTCCTGCACCTGTTCCTCGGCAGGATGGGTGTACCTCTAATTGAAAAGAAATGCAGAAGTGCACAGGCATGCGTGTGCACCACTCACCCCACAGACCCCCACACACACACAGAATCCCATCCTGACGGACCGGCTTGGCTCCCTGGCTGGTTTGATGTTATCCAACAGCCTGACAATGCAAGGCAGCCACCAGATAAGGCGTATCTCTGGTTCCCTGTCTCCTGAAGACTCCAGAGCCCCAGTCCCAAATGACCCTCTTGTCTCTCCAGGAGTCCATGCAATTTTCAGAATACTCCGAGGTCTTTCTGAAAGCAGAGAAGCTGGTGCCCCCTGTTGGCTGGGCCTCCAGGAGAAAGATGGGGCTGGGCCACCGACTCCTTTACTGATTCTCTAAAATCTTCTGTCGCAGGTTGACAGTGTCAGCATGTGCTGTATTTATGACCATCTGACTCAGTACTCGTCATACTGCATAATGCATGGCATGCAATGGGGACTCCATAAACGTTTGTAGAAATTAATGCAGCTCTTTTTTTTTTTTTTAGGTTTTTGGGGTTTTTTTTTTAATTTATTTTATTTATTTATTTTTGGCTGCGTTGGGTCTTCATTGCTGCGCGCGGGCTTTCTCTAATTGCAGCGAGTGAGGGCTATTCTTCGTTGCGGTGCTCGGGCTTCTCATTGCGGTGGCTTCCGTTGTTGTGGAGCACGGGCTCTAGGCGTGCGGGCTCAGTAGTTGTGGCACGCGGGCTCAGTAGCTGTGGTTCGTGGGCTCTAGAGCGCAGGCTCAGTAGTTGTGACGCACAGGCTTAGTTGCTCCACGACATGTGGGATCTTCCCGGACCAGGGATCGAACCCATGTCCCCTGCATTGGCAGGCGGACTCCCAACCACTGCGCCACCAGGGAAGCCCTAGTGCAACTCTCAGAGGTAGGGGAAGATTGCAGTGCTCTGCTCCATCCCGGTAAAAAACCGTACTGTCTCTGATTCTTCTAGCATTGATTCTCTGGGGGGTAGAGTTTCACCGTAAGTAAAGAGCAGAGCTGAGCTGGTTTCAGTGTGTGTTTCAGTTATGGGTCATCGCTATGAATCTGATGGACTGGCGGTTAAGAGCTGGACTCTGAGGTCAGACAGACCTTCTCTTGAACCCCGGCTCTGGTACATCTATGGCTTCGGGCAAGTTACTCAATCCCTCTGAGCCTCCCATTATAATGACGATAATAACCGGACCTGCTTCAAAGAGTTATTCTGAGGTTTCAGTGAGATAAAGCATAAGAAGTGTCAGCACGGCCATTGCACGGTGTTAGCACTCATTCGTGGCGGTCGATGGTCTGCTGATGGTGGTGATGACGAGGATGTTCTCGCACGGTCCAGGCTCGGCTCTTCTGGACAAGAACCAGGTCCTCTGAGAGCCCACGGCTGGGTGGTGAGAAAGAGAAAGCTCACGGGGAACAGCTAGAGAAGCACTGCTTGCTAAACTTGGCTCTAAGTTCAGTAGGAGGTCAGAAGAGCAGCCTGGGCTGAAAGGAACAGAGTGAGTGCAATGGCCTGCAAAGAGCTGGTGGGCAAGGGGAAGGGGTGTGAGCACAGATCCTGGGTCTGGAGACACGGGGTGGGTTTGCTTTCCACCATGAAAGTGTCGTCAGAGCACAGTGGGTGGGGGAGAAGTGCCCAAGTTTCCCACGGTGAGGAGTTATTGCTTAGGGGTTGCAGTAATGTAAAAACAGTCCCACCCTCCAGTAGTCCGGCATTGGTTGTGTCTGACCAGCAGCCTTTGTCTGGTGTCACCTCTCACTCTGTATCCTCCCTTCGCCACCCCGCCACTTCTTGTCTCCCCTGGCTCAGAATTCCTGAAAGAAGGCGGAGAGGCTTCAACTGAGCCCAGGCAGAGGCGAGGCTGCTGGGCCCCTGGTCCGAGATGGTGGTTCAGCACCACGGAGAGTACCCAGGGGGCAAGCCCCGCCTAGACGGTGGGCTCGAAATGCCAGTGATTTCCATGCCCCCATAAAAGCCCCGTCTCCTCTCCTCTGACTGCAGGTCACCGGTCTCCTACTGTGCCCACTCTCAGACCTCCGCTCCTGGCGCGCGCGCGCGCGCGCGCGTGTGTGTGTGTGTGTGTGTGTGTGTGTGTGTATCTCATACTCACAAAGCCTAGTTCTCAGCGTCCCAAGAGGTCAACAAAAACATCTGCCCATCCATTCCGCAAGCGTGTGCCGAGTGTACTACGTGTGTCGAGCAATGTACTGATGCGAGGCCCCGGCTAACCTGCCAGTGGGAGTGGGCCACAGACGACCTCTCTGGTATCAGCTAATGCGCATTTTCCCCAAAGTCTCTGGAAGCTCCGGGGTGCCTTTGCCAGAAAAGCAACTCTGGAGAAGCGAGTGCTGGGAAAGCTAGCAGAACAGCCACACCCTACCAGTGCCCCTGTGAGTTGCTAGTTAATGCTGAAACAGCTGCTGTTGACTGTGCCCTGGTTCTGCAGTGACCACCGAGGCAGGTAGTGACGCATACGGGTGCAGGGAAGCTGCAGGCCCTCCCCGTGAGGCGGCGCCATGATTACTTGTGCTCAACAGGCAGGTGCAGAGCGATGAGGCCAAGCTCCCTAAGCCGCCCAGCTGACCAGTAGTAGAGCAGGACCGGACCTGGTTTCTGACTCCTTTCTCCTCTTCCTACCCTCCCTCTCTATAGGAGCAACTTAGATGGTCCTATTAGGTTGAAATGCCATTTTCCTGAGTCAACAAATGGCTGAATGTCAGAACTATCATATGATTCATCTTAATATCTTCTCCTTTGAGAACATCCCCCCCCCCGCCCCCTGCCAGCTACCTGCTTCCCTCCACAGATTCCAGGCCACTGGGTCTGGCCGGTACTGACCTTCCAGTCACTGCCCACTCTCCCAGTGGGCAGGCTGGGGAGAGCTTCCCTCCAGGGGGCACTGTCTGCTCAGAGGTGGCCTCTCTGAACCAGCGAAACCGTGTGACCCTTGCAGCAGCTAATGAACACAAGTCACAGAGGAAGGCAGCTTTGTGAAATAATCCTTGATCTGGGAGGCTGCCTGGTGCAAGCACGCGGCTTCATCAGAACGTTTCTGGAGGGGAATTGATCGTGAAACTCACTGGAGTCTCCAGTGGTGGAGAGGGGTGAGGAAGGTGGCAGAGTTTGGGGTGGGGGGCTGTTCCGTCTCAGCAATCAACACTAGAAAGGATTCTGTGAATATCAATTGTCCCAACGCAGTCTGGAGGCTGGTCGAGGACACCAGAAAGCAGGAAAAGCCAGTCGAGTGAGAAATAGCCCATCGTCCTCTGCAGCTGGAGAACAGAAGGGTTACTGGCATTCATTTATTCATTCATCCAACTTCTAGTCAGTTAAACAGTATTTATGGAGGTCCTTCACACGCTGGAGCCTTGCTGGGTGCTGGGACAGTCACACGGGTGACCGGACAGGCATGGCCGGGCCTTCAAGACTGAATGGAAAAGCCATTTCGAACCTAGCTCGGAGATTTTGAACCTATTTACAATGGCCTGAGTTGCCCCACGTCTCCCCTGACCTCCGTTGTGTTTCATCATCATCGTGTTGAGTCCTTACCCTGTGCCAGGCACAGTGTGGTGCTCTCGGTACATCCTGTCAATGCATTTGGGGAGGAGACATAATTATTCTGGTGTTACAGTTGGGAGAGCAAGGCTCCGAGAGGCTAAGGAACGCACCCAAGTTCCCCGAGTTAGCAGGTGGCGATCTGGGTTTCAAACCCAGGCCAGTCTAAGTCCAGAGCCCACTCTCTTAGCCACGCTGACCTGCTGCCTCATGAAGGGAACAAAGCTTTTTAATGCTGTGACCAGACTGTCCATTTCCCTCGGCCTCTGCATCCCCACATCCTCACCTCTTCCAGCTCACAGCCCTGAGGTAAGCTTCTCTTGACCCTCCTTAACCCTTTGTGTCCTCTCACTTACCGTTCACCTGGACGATAATTAAGCAAAATGAAAAGATTTAAAGGAAAACTGAAGTTCTTTGAAGACACGGAGAGGAAACTCCTGATGTCTAAGCGTGCGGGAGTGACTGTGTCCTGTGGTACCCTCTCCTTGGCACCCCCAGCTGAGAGCCCCTCGGGGCCCCCCACCTGTGCCCTCCCATCCTGTCCTGAGGACTTGCCGACAGCCAGGCAATCTTCAGGAACCCTTCTAGCTCTTACTATCTGTGGGACCTCCTGGACACTCCTCACCCTGGGATCGGAAGGTGCAGCACAAGGCAGGGGTGGCCCTGGGTGTGCCCTTTCTCACCTCCTTTCCAAGAACCTGCCGGCCTCAACGTTCATTCTGCAAACAGTCACAGTGTGTCTGCCCTGGCTGGACACTGCAGAGGCAGCAGGAGTAGCCCAGTCCAGTCTTTGTTCTCATAGACCTGAAAGTCCAACAGGAAAGACAGGCATCTAACAGATAATGACGCCAATAACAGATTATTTCCAATTGTGATGAATTTTCTACAGCCAGGGGATGAGTTGAATAGCGTCCTCCCAAAAACCATGTCCACCTGGAACCTCAGAACGTGACCTTATTTGGAGTAAGGGCCTTTGCAGATGTAATAGAGTAGGGATCTTGGATTGAGATCACCCTGGATTAGGGTGGGCCCTAAAGCCAATGACAGTGCCCTTCTAAGAGACTGAAAAGAAGACCCAGACACACAGAGGAAAGGGTGATGTGAAGATGGGGGCAGAGATTGGAGTGATTCGGCCAAAAGCCAAGGAATGCCAGTGATTACCAGAAGCCACCAGAAGTGGGAGAGAGGCGTGGAACAGATAAAGTCAGAGCCTCCAGAGGGAACCAACGCTGTAGGGAGTCAGGGGCAGTCCCTCGAGGAGGTGACGTTGGAGCAGAGACCTGAGGTTGTATGGGAGCTAACAGCAGAGAGCGCGCCAGGCAGAAGGAATGGCAGGTGCAAAGGCCCGGAGCCCGGAGGGAGGAGCTGAAGGAAGGACCCAGGAGGCCGGTGCCCTGGGGAGGGAGGAGGCCATGCCAGACGTGTCCGGAGAGGGAGCAGAGACAGCCGCGGAGGAGCGCGGGCTTCCTGCCGAGAGAAGCAGGATGGTGCTTCAAGCTGGGAGTCTGACACATCTCGGCCCCGTGGGATCCGAGCCTTACTGGTCTCTGCCGTTTGCACACAGGAGGTGCTGGGTAAATATTAGTTGACGGGTTTCATCGTGTGTTTGAGTGTGTCTTCAGTGTGCATGCCACGCCACCTTCCAGGACAGCAACTCACACCTGCCCCCGAACCCTGGCTTCACCCTGTGGGCTGCAGCTTCATTCCACCCTTTCAAACACGTTTCCTGGAAGCCCCCTCCAGGTCCCTGCATCCCTGCATCCATCCTGGGTCCTCTGTCCGTGTTAGACAAGTTCTGAGTTCCTGTCACCCCCTCCAAATTCCTGGCGCCCAAGCTCATCATGTTAACGGGGGACTTTCTCTCCTTTGGTCGTCCTCAGACTAAATTAAAATAGCGTCACCACGGAGCCGAGTCAGATGTGCCCAAGGAATTCCAAGTCTCCGGTGACTTCATTAGCTCCAGTGCCTTGAGAAACTGAGCCACAGTGCTTTCTTGTCCCGGCCCCTCCCTCCTGTAGAGGGGGCCTCATTAGCTGGGAAAGATGAACCACTTAATAGTTCCATTAACTTGGTGCTTCCAACACGTTTCATCTCTGCCTTTCTTCCCGCTCTGCCCTGTCACCTGTGGTTCTCTGCCTCTCTGCTCATTAGCCAGGGGTGCCTCCAAATGACAACTCCCCCCTCACTCTCCCTGTCTCTCTCCCCCTTCCCCTCCTGATTCCCCGTCCATTTCAAACCTGAACACTTGGACATGTTGAACCAGCACCTTCTCCTGTAGTGAATCTAAAATGCCCACTGGCTGGGGGGTTCAGAGTTTGGGATGTGGGGAGTGGGGTCTGGGTCAGAAAGGCCTCCACTACCGTTTTGTTTCTGCCACTTCCAGGCTGTGTGACCCTGAGTAAGTTGCTTCACCTCTCGGGGCCTCAGTTTTGTCATCTGTAAAGTGGGGGGTAGCAACAACCCCGTGTAGTTGTAAGAATGAGATGAGGCGGCTTGTTTAGGACCGCCGCTCAGTGCCCCGCACACAGTTAGCACCTCACAAAGGTCTGTTGTGGCCGCTGCCCTCACAAGGGTGGACGTGGACCTGGGAGTAGACGCGTGGACGTGGATGTGAAGGAGGGTAACGTTCTGACCGGCGCTTGAGCTGAGCCTAAGAGGACCCGGACGTTCCATTAGGTGAGAAGCATTTGTGTCCCGGGTCCAGATCAGCCCGGAGGGTCGGCGAGTCTGAGTGCGGCAGCCTGAGCACCCCTCCTCGGTGGTGCATTTACTGAGCTCCTGATTCACGCAGGGACCAGCCCTGCCAAGCTGCACAAGCCCAAGGGGCACCGTTCCCACACAGCCCGAGGTGATGGGCACCCCCTGGGGTTGTGCGACACGGCAGCCCTGCGTGGGCTGTGCGGGCAGGGCACTGGGACCCCGGCGATGGGCAGAGCAGCTCCTACGCTCACGAGAGCCAAGGCTATGCGGGAAGGAGACGGGAGACCCGTGACATGGAGCCCCAGCCATGACTCAGAGCTTCCCCACCATTTCCCAGGTGTCGGGCCCCCAGCGTCCCCGCAGAGGTGGCTGCTCTTCCTGCGTTTCAGTTGCGTGGTCCCAGTGGGTCAGGAGGGTAGCAAGCAAGCTTGCCATCCCCTCACTTAGCCCACGGCTCTCGGAAGCCAATTAAAGCGCATGCTAATCACCTACACAGGGAAGAGCAGACCCGGGGTCAGATGAAGCAAAAATACCCACATGCTTCATTGTGGAGAGGGGAGCTGTCACTCTAATCCGGCTCTCACACCCATACCTGCTGGGCAGGTTTCCTTTGCAGGAACTCAGGCAGCTGAGCCTCCCACAGGGTCTCTATGGTGCTGCAGGATGCAAACACCCACCCACCCAGCCACCCACCCACCCATCCATCCACCCAGCCACCCACCTACCCACAAACCCACCCAGCCACCCACCCACTCACCCACCCACCCAGCCACCCAGCCACCCACCCAGCCACCCATCCATCCAGCCACCCATCCATCCAGCCACCCAGCCACCCACACAACCACCCACCCATCCACCCACCCATCCACCCACCCACCCACCCAGCCACCCAGCCACCGAGCCATCCACCCACCCACCCATCCACCCATCCATCCACCCAGCCACCCATCCATCCACCCAGCCACCCATCCATCCACCCACCCACCCACCCATCCACCCACCCATCCACCCATCCATCCACCTACCCATCCACGCACCCAGCCACCCATCCACCCACCCAGCCACCCATCCACCCAGCCACCCACCCAGCCACCCACCCATCCACCCATCCACCCTCCCATCCATCCATCCACCCTCCCATCCATCCACCCACCCACCCATCCATCCATCCATCCACCCTCCCATCCATCCACCCTCCCATCCATCCACCCTCCCATCCATCCACCCTCATCCACCCACCCATCCACCCACCCATCCACCCACCCAGCCACCATCCACCCATCCATCCATCCACCCTCCCATCCATCCACCCTCCCATCCATCCAACCACCCAGCCACCCACCCACCCAGCCACCCACCCAGCCACCCAGCCATCCACCCAGCCATTCATTCAGCAGATACTGATGGGGGCTCCTCTGTGCCAGATGCTGGGGACCCAGCGCTGCCACGAGGGCCTCGCTCCTAGGAGCAGGCAAGCATCAGTAAGGACATTAGAGAGAATGTTGAGAGATGATTCACTCCAGGGAGAGGAATAAAGCAGGGCCACTGGGCCAGGAGTTGCGGGGTGGGTGCTGTCAAAGAGGTGAGTGGGGAAGGTATCTGAGAATCGAGGTTCTAGCAAAGTCTTGAAGGAGGCGAGGGAGCTGGCTGGTGGGATCTGGGTTGAAGGCATCAGGCAGAGGCGGCAGTGGCTCTCCTGGCTTCACGTATTCGTGTCCTAGGACCGCTGCGACAAGGTACCACAAACTGGGTAGCTTAACATGACAGAAAATTATTCTCAGTCCCGGAAGCCAGAAGTCCAAAATCAAGGTGTTGGCAGGGTTGGTTCCTCCTGCAGTCTCTGAGGGAGGATCTGGTCTAGGCCTCTCTCCTGGCTTCTGGGGGCTCCGAACATCCTGTGTCTTATGGACGCGTCACTCCACTCTCTAACGCCATCTTCCTGTGGCCTCCCCCACATGGCTGTGTCTCTTCTCCTCTTGTTATAAGGATGCCAGTCTTTGGATTTAGGGCCCACCCTCATCCAGCAGGACCTCTTCTGAGCTACCTACATCTGCAAAGACCTTATTTCCAAAAGCGGTCATATCCACGGGTGCCTGGGGGTCAGGACTCAACGCATACCTTCTGGGGGACGCAGTTCAGCCCACAGCACTTTGGTTTTCTTGAGTATGGCTTCAGCCCAGGACTGGCTTTGGACGCACTGAGCATCCTGACCCCGGTCCTGAGGAAAGGGTGAGGATGTGAGGATGGTAACAAGTTCCCATACCTGGCACCCTCCCCCCAGGCCAGGCCCTGTGCTAAGCTGCCCACACAGTCTCACCCAGAGTTCACAACAGCCCGTGAGGCAGGGCAGGGGGACCCACTGTACACAGCAGCCCGTTCCTGCACCTGCAGAGCTCGGGGGAGGGGGGTCCCTGCCTTTTCTCCCCTCCACCCCGTGCCCTGTGGTCCCCCTCAGCTAGGGACGGCCTTGGTCTCAGGGGGTCCCAGGGGCCACAGTGCCCAGCGTGGAACCCGCCTCCTCGGGCATCTGTCACGGTTCCCAGTTCGGGTCCCAGGGCGGGTCTCGGTGAGGTGGAAGGAAGCAGCCATTGCTGTCACCTGGGCCTGGTGGCCCTGGGGACAGAGCTGTGAGGGAGGGCTGGGGAGACCCCTGGCTGACTGTGTGCATTATGGCACTGAATCCTCTCAGTGGCCACGAGTCAGGGATTGGGGTTACCCCGGTCTGCAGAAGAGGGAGCCGAGGCCCAGGGCGGCAGCACCGCACCCCCAGCGTTTCTGCTACCGGCCTGCGGCCACACCCCCTCTGTCATGGTCACAGCCCCCACTTGCACATCAGCCCAGCGCCTGGCACGTAGGACTCAGGTGGTAAACGGAAGCTACGGTTATTACCGTCATCACCTCTGGTTCTCCTTTTCGTTGGTATCCGGTGTTTTAGCTCCCCGGCGGCAGGAGGGCGGATCTGACTGGTCCCCCACCGACTCCCAGTGCCCAGGCCAGGACCGGACGCCTGGTGGGCCCTCGGACACATCTGTCACTGCCCGAATGGTTTCATCTGGGCCTCCTACCTTGTAAGCTCCTAGAGGGCAGGACCCTGGTTCTAGCCTCACCGGTCTCCCCAGGGAGCCCAGGACAGTGCGGGGCATTCGGGGAGCCCCAGAGGGTACCACACAGAGCAGGAGGTGCCTTGGTGGGAGCTGCAGAGCTGGTGGCGGCGCCTCCCCTGCACGTGGGGCAGCGTCCCTGCCTGCCCGGCTCGCCTGGTGGGGACCAAGTGAAGCAGCAACCTGCCAAACGAGCCCAAACCACTGGGCTACATCGGGGTCCTGCACGTGGGTAACCACCACAGGTCACAGTCCATGGCCTGGCTGCGCACGAGGCCCTCCTGCGTGCTGATGCCGCCCGCCGGCCCCCACCCGCCTCTACTCCCTGCCTCCCCGGTGGCCTCTGGCGCAGGTGCCACACCCGTCCAGTGTTTCTCACCTCTGCGCCTGCCACGCCCCCCTCCAGCCCCTCTCTGTCTCCTGGGAAACTCCAAGTCGTGCTCTGCGACCCACTCAGCACCCAGCGGAGTGGCTAAAAGCCAGGAGGCTGACAACACCAAGTGCTGACGAGGCTGCAGAGCGGCTGAAAGTGGCGTATGTTCCCACAGGAGCACAAGATGCCTCCCATGGGAGGACTGACCACCGTTTCCCGTAACGTCCAGCATCCACCTGCCCTGGGACCGGTAGTTAGACTCCTGCGAACTCACCCAAGAGACTGGAAGACACGTGTTCACAAAAGACATGCTTGAGAGTGTCCACAACAGCCTGATTCATGACGGCCAGAAATGTCCACCACCAGGTGAAAGGCTAGACATCCTTATTACAGGACGCTGCTCAGCTATGAAAAGGAAGGAACTGCTGGCTCACAAACGTCATGGACAGCTCTGGAGACAAGCCCAGCGAGTGTGTGGGGGGTACGTTTAAAGAAACCCTAGATCAGGCAAAAGTGGTTTATGGTGACAAAAATCAGAACAGTGGAGGAGGGGCGTTGACTAGAGGCGGTGATGGGGACGGTTTGTATCTTGCTCTGGCCGCCAGTCACATAGGCGTATAAACTTGCCCAAGTGCATGTATGTATCTGTATGTACTATGTGTGTGTTTGCGTGTGTGTGTGAAGGTGTGGAAAGACCCCCCTCCTCAGGCCTTACCCTCCCAGGGCTGCTTCCCCTATGTCCCCCCTCCCCCACCGCCAGCCGAGGCAAGAACCCCTCCCTCGTGCTCCCCCGTCGGCATCTCCGTCTCGTCTTTGCTCCACTGTAATCATGGGTCTGGCTGCGCCCCAGCCTTCAGGGCACCGCTGGTGGACACTGGTGGTGTTGCATCCTTTTCATCCGTGTGCCACCCTGAGCCCAGCATCACTCCTGCTGCCTCTGGGGGCTCAGTAGGCGTTTACTGAACAGACAAATGAGGAAATGATTGCTGTGTCTTTATATTTATGGTTCCGCTACAGTCTAGATACATGTTTATGTCCATAACCTCCATTTCCTGTTTATATCGATCTCTGTTAAATCCATATAGAGCCATAAACTCAATTTCCAGTGCCTCTGTGTCACTAACTCTCTCTGTGAACCTCACTAAGCTCCTGGGACGGTATAGGCACCAGTCAACCCACAGGTCCTCAGGGTCCCCGTGGGCTGACAGATCAGCAGCCTCTGCCGGCCCCTCCACCCAGGCTGGCCTGCTTCCAAAGACCCTGTGCCACCTCCCCCTTCTCGCCTTTCTTGTCCCCTGCCAGTGTGGGTGTCTGCCCCCTGCTCTAACATATCGCATAGAGCTCAGGGGTTCTGAGGTCAGGCTCTGAGCTGAAGAGTGCTCGGTTTGATTTCTGGCTCTGCTGTGTGACCTTGAGCAAGTCACTTATTCTCCAGGCCTCAGTTTACTCATCTGCGAAATAGGACAGTATCAGCACCAGCCTCGTAGGGATGTCAGGGGGACCAGGTGACGTTTTGCTCGTAAAGCTCTGAGCTGGGTGCATGAGGGGAACTGGCCTGCCAGGCACACCCTGTGTGCCCCCCAGGGGTTGTGTGAGGTGAGGGGGGTCTCCAGATGCAGAGTGATGCCAGCCTTGCCCCACCCCTGCACCCGGGCAGCCTCCGGTGGCCTTCTCAGCACAAAGAGCGTTTTCAGCTCAGACCAAATAGCCCTAAGCTAATTTTAAAATAAGGCTCGCATGGTGGCTACAATTAATAATACTGTTATATACTTGAAGGCTGCTACGAGAGTAGTTCTTAAATGTTCTCACCACAAAAAAAAAGATGGCAGTTATGAGAGGTGATGGAGGTGTTAGCTAACGCTATGGTGATAATCATTCTGCAATGTGTAAGTGTATCAAATCAACACATTGTATATCTTAAACCTATACAATGTTATATGTCAATTATATCTCAATAAAGCTGAGGAAAAACATTTTAGTACAAAAAATTAGAAGGACAAAGGTTTTTAATAAGTCTCTCATTTAAATTGAAAGAAAATTAACAAAGGGATTTATATTTTTAAAAAAATGGGGGGACCTCCCTGGTGGTGCAGTGGTTAAGAATCCCCCTGCCAATGCAGGGGACACGGGTTTGAGCCCTGGTCCGGGAAGATCCCACATGCGGCGGAGCAGCTAAGCCCGCGAGCCGCAACTACTGAAGCCTGTGCGCCTAGAACCCGTGCTCAGCAACAAAGACAAGCCACCGCAATGAGAAGCCCGCGCGCCGCAAGGAAGAGTAGCCCCCGCTCGCCGCAACCAGAGAAAGCCCGCGTGCAGCAACGAAGACCCAACGCAGCCAAAGTAAAAAAAAAAAATAAAAAATAAATTGGGAATTCCCTGGCAGTCCAGTGGTTAAGACTCTGTGCTTCCACTGCAGGGGGCATGTTGGGTTCAGTCTCTGGTCGGTGAGCTAAGATCCTGTGGGCCATGAGACTCAGTCAAAGAAAAAAAAAAGAAGGCGGATTGGAGACCACAGACCACCCACCCCCACCCAACTACAAGAGAAAAAGCAGAAATGAAAACTTGGAAAACATAGTAGCCAAACGCTGGTGTGAAACTCGGTTCTGGGCAGAAGGGGGAACCTGTCCTGAACGTGGCAAAGCTCATTTCTCTTTCCTGGTGGAGGCAGCGACCAAAGGCCATTTACCTGAGGAAGGACAGAGAGGTGGGGCCATGTAATCAGCCCACAAAGCTGGGACCTGGGTTGTTGCCCGGGCTCCACCCCTTCCTCAAAGCTGTGTGACCTCTAGTAAGTCACTGAACCTCTCTGAAGTGTTTGTCTGTTTCGGTCCCAGGTCCCTCCGCAGGGCTGGGCATAAGTGGGAGGCTTGATACAGACTCGGTAGAGAATGAAGGACAGTCTGAGCTGGGGTGGGGGGGAAACTGAGGCACGGAGGAGTTGCTTAGGGTGACTGCAGAGGAGCACGGAGATGCAATGCCAGATGTCACCCCAGACGCTGAAGGCAAAGTCCCTGTTGGCGTGTGTCTTCCCTCTCCTGTGTACTCTCACAGCCCTGATAATCACACAAGAAATGTATGTCCAGGAGAAATTAGGAACTATAGGAAAATACAAAGAAAAGAAAAACCACCCAAATCCTGCCACCCTGAGCCAGGTAGAGGTGAGACTGCAATGCACCTTCTCGGCCCTTCCACGCACGTGTTCACATATGCCCTGGTGGGCACGATTTTATATGCACGGGATCAAGTTCCTCCAGCTTCAGGCCCAGCGTTGTTCACACATGATAATTGTGCACATCTTTTTACATCAATAAAAACACACCTCTGGGGCTTCCCCGGTGGCACAGTGGTTGAGAGTCCACCTGCCGATGCAGGGGACACGGGTTCGTGCCCCGGTCCAGGAAGATCCCACATGCCGCGGAGCGGCTGGGCCCGTGAGCCATGGCCACTGAGCCTGCGCATCCGGAGCCTGTGCTCCGCAACGGGAGAGGCCACAGCAGTGAGAGGCCCGCGTACCACAAAAAGAAAAAACAAACCACCTCTGGCATATTTTTACTGGCTGTGTGATACTCTGTTGTGTGGACAGATCCTAATTTAATCAGTAAATCCCCAGTTGGGGTAGAGATCCCTCAGTGGTGTTTGTTTGTTTTCAGATATAAACACGGAAGTAGGTGCCCCCGGCAGGTAGACATCCTTCTCTGAATCACCCCAGGTGACAGATGCTTGCTATTCCCAAGGCAGCCTCATTCCATTGTCAGGTGGCCCCAGGGCTGGGGAATCCTTCCTGAAGTGGACCCCGAATCTGTCTCCCAAGAACTTCCACAAGCTGGTGTCAATGCTGCATTGGGGTGACTCGGACTGTCCACCCCTTGGCCTCGGCCTCGGCCTCCCCACCCGAAGGCAGCCAGCATTTTCCCAGCTCACCGCACACCCGCCCTTTTCTCTCACTCAGTTCCAGGGAAGGATGCCTTCCCCACAGGCCTTGGGAAGCCTCCCAGGTAAGTGTGAGGTTTGCAGGTTTAGAGGTCCCTGTCTTTAGAGCCAAGCAGAGCTGAATTCAAACCCAGCTCCACCACTTCCTGGCTCTGTGACCTGGGGAAGGCCCTTGACCTGCCTGAGCCTCACTTTCCTCATCTGTAAAATGGGTTTAATAACTGTGCTGACCTCATGGGGCTATTGTAAGGATTTCACAGTGCCATCCTCGTAAACCACTTGGTTTTGGACCAGCTCCTGGTAAGGACTTAATAAACAGTGGATAATGATGCTCTAGACGGCGGGAATTCCTGTTCGCGAGGATCCTGGGTGGGGGGTGGGCTCAGCCGGGCTGTGGGGTGTCCCCGAGACACGCAGCAGCCCCCTGCCCTCTGGCTGTCAAGTGATGAGCTCATCTCTCTTATTGGGGAGGACCCCAGCGTGGTTCAGGGGCAGGGGAGGGCTGCAGGCACAGAAAGTGATCAATACATTATTTAACAGCAAGAATATGCAAATGAGGAGAAATTAATGAAGGCACTTCCTCCACCCCCGCCCCCCCAGCCCCCACTCTTCCTCGACTCTGCGATTGCTGACAAATTCTCTAGAAAATATCGAAACAGCCTCCGGCTGGAGCCTGCCACAGCGATGCACCGTTATCTATTATTGATGTAAACCCTGACAAGTTCTCTTTTTGAGGAAGGGGAGCTGGGGAGAGAGCTGCTAATCCGTGTTTAAAGGGAGAGACTCTCGTTTCCCCGTCCCCAGTGCCACAGGAGCAGCTGCAGACTGCAGCCTCCGCCATCTGCCCCTCGTCCTACCCAGGCAGGGAGGGGGAGAGGGCTGGGGACCTGGAGAGAGCAACAGGTAGGGAACGCTCTTGCCTCTCACCAACTTTCCCTTGGCTGTGCCTCAGTTTCCCTTTGTGTGCATTTGCCAAGGCCAGCAGTTAATGGCATGGCCTGGGGATAGTGGCGGGTGGGGGAGAGCTGCGGGGGTCCTGCGAGAAGCCGGACAGCTCTGACTCTCGCCTCTGGGCAGCGAAGGAGGGGCACGCCCGGGGCAGAGGACTGTCTGCGGTGCTCCAGCATCTCACTCTAAGGACCGAGGACCCTAAGGTCCATTCTGCAGAATGGAGTCTGTCCAAAGCTGGTGATTTTTAAATGTTTAATGTTAGAAATACCTCAGTCATCCAGAAATCGATGGATGGACAACTCGAGTGGCCTGGAATATTGAAAAGAATCCGAAAGGGAAGCTGAAAAATCCTCCAAAGGGGCCACTTCAAGGTTGCAAAGCCCAAGAATTCAAGTACGTGCCCTTGACCCACAAGTGAGTTCCTCGGGCCCCATCAGCCTTATTTCAGACTCGTTTCTAACAAGCATGGGATTTTCTTCTCGTTTCTTCTCGCGGGTGTGAAATGGCGATACTTGGAAAGGCAGAAGGGGCCCATTGTGGAGATCAGACGCTATAAACAAGCACAACTCGACAAGGGGCAGCCAGACCAGAAGGAGGGGAGAGGGTGTGTAACAGGTGGAGGCCAGAGGTGAAGAGGCAGGGCCAGCCGGGGCCGCTTACGGGGGCCACTGCCCTTGCGGGACCTCTGGTTTCACGAAGGAGTTGGATATTAAGCAAGTCTGACTTGCTTGAATTTAAAGCAGTTAGGAAAAGGGCTCCAGAGACCTCACTGCTGTCTTATAGCAGAGGGATCACGGGAGGCAAAGGTAGAGAATTTGACTCACAAACTCGAGTGCCTTTGTGGGAGCAGCCAGGTCATGTAAGTGAAAGGAACAGGAGGGGTGTGGTCACAGGGAGGAGTGGTGACTGTCGCAAGCTGGGGACCACAGGCCTGGTCTCAAAAGGGCAGCTGGCCCTGAGCTCTGGTCACCCCTGCAGTGGAAGAACTGGACCCATTTCTTCAAAAGAAGGTAGAAATAGAATTTTAAGATGCGATTCCCAATTTTCAAACCTGGACAACTCATTTTTATTTTCTAAACAGTGAACAGGCTAAACAAAGCCTGTCTGTAGGCTGAGCCCAGCCTGAGAGCCGGGTCTGCAATGTCCCATCTTCACAGACAAGGAAAGTGAGGCCTGGAGAGGGCTGATGACATCTGTGGCCAGTTGCCCAGCCTGGTGCCCTTTAAACAGTTTGGTACCTTTTCCAAATTAAGCGAGAGGAGCTTGGGCCTGGAGCATCTCACGCGAACATCAACGCGTCAGGCCTGTGCTGCAGCCCCTACACATTCGACCTTGTGAAACCTCCACAAGAGCCCTGTGGGGTGGGGATTACTCTTCTCCTTTTATTGATGAGAAAAACACTCCCAGAGGAGTCAAGCGGCTTCCTAAGGTCACATAGCTACAGGGTATCACTTCACTATAAAATGGAAATCAGGAACTTCCCTGGTGGTCCAGTGGTTAAGGCTCTGCACTCCCAATGCAGGGGGCCCAGGTTCGATCCCTCGTCAGCGAACTAGACCCCGCATGCTGCAACTAAAAGATTCCTCGTGCTGCAACTAAAGATCCCGCATGCCGCAACTGAAGATCCCTCCCGCGGCAACAAAGATCCCGTGTGCTGCAGCTAAGACCGGGTGCAGCCCAATAAATAAATAAATATTAAAATGGAGATCAAGGGTGTGGGGGGGCGAATACAAAATTGCATAGTTGTTGTATATAGTAGTTGCCCAGAGCTGCTCTGACAAATGACCACAACCGTGGTGGCTTGAAACAACACACGTTTGTTGCCCTCCAGCTCTGGAGGTCAGAAGTCCCCACATCAAGGCGTCAGCAGGGCTGGTTCCTTCTGGAGACTCCAGAGAGACTCTGTCCCTCGCCTTTTTCAGCTTCTAGAGGCTTCCTCGGCTCCCAGCCCCTTCCTCCACGTTCAAAGTCAGTCTCTGTCTCTGACCTCTGCTTCTGTCCTGTCATCGCATTTTCTTTCTCTGACTCTGACCCTCCCGCCTCCCTCTTATAAGGACTTTTGTGATCACATCGGGCCTACCCACACGATCCAGGATAATCCTTACCTTAACCCCATCTGCAATGTCCCTTTGCCGTGTTAGGTAACGTACTCACAGGTTCCAGGGACTAGGATGTGGCCTTCTTGGGGGGAGCACCGTTCTGTCCCCCACAACTGTCTTCCCTGCAGAGTAGAGGGGTGGGGAAAGAGACCAACAGTAGAGGGTTCCTTTAGAAAGCTCGGGCTTCAATTCGAGGGCAGACAGATCCCCCTGAGAGGATGCGGGAAGCCCGTGCAGGGGGCCAGTCCCCGGTGACCCCAGGAGCAGCTCAGGGAAAGCTGGGGCAGAGGTGCTGCCACCTCCAGTCCTGCCAACCCCACACCCCAGGTTGGAGCGATAGTTACCCAGTGTCAGGTGCGGCCTTGATCACCTTTCACCCCGTCAGCCCTGATGGGGGTTGCTCGCTGGGGAGAGGGGCTGGGACCTGAATCCCACATTCTCTGTTCCAATACCCGCCCTGGGCTCGAGGCCTCATCTGAGCCCGGCGTCATGGTCCTGGAGAGCTCGGGAACTCCCTGGGTGGGCAGGGAGCGCCAGGTCATTTCACGCAGGGATGCGGCTGTAATCGAGGCAGATGGGGCCCAGGCCCATGCAGGGCTGTCGGTTTGATGAGATGGATATTAAGCACGCAGTCATTTAATTGCAGATATGAAAAGGTGGCTGGGGACATGGAGTATTTGAGAAGTGAGAGCCTCCATGTGCGTTTTCTGGAGAACTGGAGGTCCCTCCTTGAAGGAATTATACAGGCAGTTGGAGAAGGAAGAGGAGAAGAAGAGGTGAAATCTCTCTGAGATGCACCCCTCCCCTTCCGCACCGCACAGCTCCCATCCCAGCCAGTACAGCTGTCAGCACTGTGGTCTGGCCTTTACCCTCTGATTCGCGCTCGTTCTGGGCTGTGAGGTGCTGACTCCCTTCTCTCGATTTGGGTTTCTCCAGTTTTTTGCTTCTACGTCCCTTTCCTGACTGCTAACCCCGCTTCTCCCAGGGGGAAGGGGCCTGGCTTTGGGAGCGTCACCTCCACTGCTCTGCTGCTCGTGTCCAGGGGACCAGGTGGGACACCTGCATGCAAGTCCCCCCAGCTGGGGTACACCAGGCCCGAGCTTCTCCAGGAGCCCAGGGCCCTGGAACTCACGAAGGCCCCGTATCACTCACAGCCCGAGAGCCGTGTCCCAAGTCTGCCTGGTGGTGGACAATGGCCCTGGGCAAGTCTCACCCCATCTCTGAGCCCCAGGGTCCCCATCTGAAAAATGGGGAAAATGGATCAGACGGTGCCCAGGGCCCCTTGCTGCTCGCCTTGTAGAGCCCTTTCTTGTATCATAAAAGGGACGTCGTGGGTGTCGGGCTGTCTTCCTGGACTGGACTGCAGGCTCTTGGGGCACCGGGTGGCCGCCCCACAGGAACACTGGCGTGAACAGCCTGCGAGCTGCTGCGGGGAGCTCGGCCTCCCGACGTCCGATGATGCTCGTGGTAGGGCTGGCACCGCCCCCGTGGCTTTGGCCCAAGGCTGCAGGCGCCCCGCGGGGATGTACCATCCTGCCACTCCATGGGGAACTGCAGACACTGTGTCCTTGTCTGTGGCAGGGAGAGAGCCGAGGCCAGCGTGGGACTCCCAGGGCTGGCGCCTTCCCTGAATTCCTAAAGGGCCCCCAACCCAGCTGCACGTTCTCACCCGCTCCTGCCCAGAGGAGAGTGGTCTGAGCGGGGCAGCCTTCAAAGAGGGCACTTGGGAATCTAACAGCTCTGGGCTCAACTCCTGCTCTCTCTCTTGCTAACAAGCAACCTTGGGCAAGTGGCATAACCTCCTACAGCCTCTGTTTTCTCATCTGAGAAACGAGAGATGAGAACCCCCTTCTCAGGGTCCTTGTGGGGCTAAATGAGATAGTAAGGTGCGGTAGAGTGTTTAGCATGTAGTAAGTGCTCAGTAAGTAAACGGTGCCTATTAAAATGATGAAGTTGATCAATCAGCCTACTGGTTTCAAGGCTAGGCTGCTACTGACTCACTCGGTGACCTTGGGGAAGTCCTTCCTCCTTGGGAAGTGGGAGGGGGGCAGCGGTCCTAACAGTCTCTCCGTCCCTTTCAAGCTCACATTCTGTGACCTGTACCAGCAGTTACTCCCCCGTCACTCCTCTCTAGCACTAGATTGTGGCCTTCGAAGGCCAGGACCGCCTTGCCCCTGGCTGCCCAGCAAACAGTCAGTGCCCAGTAAGGACTGGTGGGCAGAAGCCCGAAGAGCCACTGGGGGAAGTGAGCGATGGCTTAGCCGGGGTGGTAGAGGCAGGCGAGGCCACCCACAGCGAAGGGAGGGGGTGGGAGGGGGCGGCAGGGGGCAGCCCCACAGCTCCTGAACAAAGGTCACCTTTTCCCCCATCAGAGGTCATCCCTCTCTAAATATCAGAGCCCAACTTTCAGATGAGCCAAGAAAGCTCCCTGGATTTAAGAGCTTATGGAGAGTTTAATTAAAGAACCTCGTTGCTACTTTAAAAAGCAAAAAAAACCCTGCCTGCCTTGATCCTTTTTTGAAAGGTGTTTTCTCCAGCAGAGCATCAGGGGAAGTGGAGGGCGAGAGGAGGAACGGGCCGCCCTTGACCTGCATGGGCAAGAGGCCCGGCTCCCTAGGCGCCCAGGCCCTGCTGTCTGGGAGGGGGTTGCCTTCTGGAAAGATGACTCTGGGTTCAAAGAGGGCTGGAAACCTCCCCGCCCCGCCCCCAGGGCCCGGATGGCCCGTTGCCATTCTGTCTGTCCTCTCTCCCCTGGAGAGGCTGGGTGTGGCCGCAGTGACACAGCCAGCAAAAGGCCTGGGCCCTGGGCACGGAGCTCGGGAGCAGCGAGCTCTCTCCAGCGGGAAGTCTCCTGAGACCTCACAGACGACCCCATCTCCCCTCTGCTCGGCCGGAGTCTGGCTCAGCGAGGCCCTGAGTTACTGCAGCCCCTGCCTGACCCCTCCTTTGGAGCCCCTTTCCGCACGGCCACTGGGGCCCCCAAACCCTGGCGCTGGCCGTTAGACCTCTCCGTGTCTCAGGGGATGGAGTCATCTGTAAAATGGGGGCTTTCACAAACCGCGGCAAGAGGCAGCGAGGCACCCGGGTACCGCGGAGGCCTTCGCATGCAAAGAGCAGGAACCCTTGGGCACCGTGGGATGTTGGGAGTCGCCGCGCGCCTCCGAGAACTCAGGAGCAAGACGCTGCCAGGCCTGGGGACAGGGCGGAGCCTGAGACCTGGAAACCAGGCCGCCCGCCCACTGGCTCCTTTCTTTGCCGAGCCTCCCTCTGGAAGGGCTGCCCTGTGCCCTCTCGTGTTTTTCAAACCCCAGAGAGGAAAACGGCCGCTCACCAACCCCAAGTGGACCTAGTGCCCTTTCTTGGTCCCGCCTCCAAGCCCCTGGGAAAGCAAATTGGATTGGTCCTCCTTGGGTCACGTGGCCCAATCAGCCACACACACAGGCTGATTGCTCAGCTGAGAACCCAACCCTGAGATGAGGGAAGAGGGGTTCCCAGAGTCCCTCATCCTCCAGCAGGAAGTCGCTCCCAAGGGGTCCCTGACAAGCGGCCTGTGGCCGTGGTCTGGGAGTCTGGAACAGCTGGGGTGGGGGTCGGGGTGGGGGGGAGTCTAGCGCAGTTCAGTACCTTGGACAAGACACCCCAGTTGCTTACTTGGCAAAAGGGAGTGTGATACCACCTGCCCTGCTGCCCTGTCTTCCTCACAGTGAGGCCAGCAAGGGGCCACTGAATGGCCAGCAGTGGACTCACATCATAAACTCCTTACCCAGGGCGTGGACAAGAGCAGACTGTCTATCCAAGGTAGAGACTGATGCAGGCGTTCATGTGGGAAAGTGTTCTAAAATGTAAGTTTTCTGATTATCCAGGTGTGGTTAGGCCAACAGATCAGGAGACAACTGCCATTGAAAAGATGGTTTGTCATACTCACAGGTGGGAAGAGGAAGGACCTGCCACACCATGCAGGGCCACACCAGGAAGCACCAGCGTTGCTCAGAAGGCAGAAGGAGTGAGGGGAAAACATGGGCAAGGGTCTTTTTGTGGTTTCTATGGGAAGGAACAGGTGAGGCAGCACAAGCAGGCTTAGGATTGGATAGTTTGAATAATTTCAGTATGCGATGGGGCCTGTGGGGCTATGTTAGCTGGCACCTGGCCCTGGGGGCATTAGGGCAGGTGGACAGCGGCCCAGAATATGAGAGCCCCATAAAGGAGGTTGAGGGTGTGGACTCTGCGCTGGGTGGCTGCATATGTAAGGTGTGCTCACAGGTAGTCCTTTACCGTCTCTAGGAATTGGCTAACCCTGGAAGGGCAGTCCCTCCAGAGTCATCAAGGCCCCAAGATGTCAAAGCATCAAAAATACAGACAATAAAAAGGCATGATTAATACAAAAGTGTGGATGTCTGGGCAGAGACACCCCAGGGTCCAGACTCCTGAGCAGTGACTGGCCCCTCAGAGGGTCCCATCTGCCCAGCTGAGGAAAGACTGAGGTGCCCTGAGGACGGGTGCTGGCGTGGGATGAGTCAGCCCCGCTGTCCCTCCCCAGGGACCACGTTATCCTGCCAGACATGCTCTCATTCAACTCTCCACACCCAGCCCTGGTCTTCCTCACCAGAGTGGCCGGGTCCAGCAGCACCCAGTCCAGTGCTAGGTGGGGGCTGTCAGGGGCATCTCTCTGGCTTGCCTCATATAGGCTGGCTGGTGAAAGCAAGGGTTCAGGAGTCAGACTGGGGGTAGAGACTAGGGTGGGGAACCTAACTTCTTCAGACCTCAGTTTCCCATCTGCAAAATGGGACTAATGACATCTAATCACTGAGTACTAGGGGTGTGCCGTGGGTGAAATGAGATGGTGCTTGCAAAACTCTTAGCACAGGGCATGGCACAGAGCAAGCCCTCGGTAAGAGGTAGGTAGTAGTAGGATTATTTTAAAGGCCGTTTATGGCCTGTCTGCCTCAGCAGCCTCATCTCTCTTTGCTGCCCACTCACTCACCCCTCTGCTCACATGGACATCCTAGAGTTTCTTCATGTAATATGCTATCATTTGCCTCCCAACCTTTGCACATGCTGTCCTCTTTGCCCAGAATGCTCTTCCCTCCTCTGCTCCCGACTCCTTCCCTAGCTCACTCCTGCTCTAGCTCAGATATTCTCTTCTTCAGAATGTCTTCTCTGACCACAATTCCTCACCTTGGGAGATACCCCTCTCACAGGAACCCAGAGCACTCTGTCCTCATCCCCTGACTCGGCACTGACCACACTGGATTGTAACCACCTGCCCTCCTCCTAGACCAACTAGACTGAGAGCTCCCAAATTTGTGTTAGTTTCCTGTGGCTGCCACAACAAATTACTCCAAACTGGGTAGCTTATGATAAACCCACAGCTAATATCATTCTCAATAGTGAAAACCTGAAAGCATTTTCTCTAAGATCAGGAACAAGACAAGGATTCCCACTTTAGCCACTTTTGTTCAACATAGTATTGGAAGTCCTAGCCACAGCAATCAGACAAGAAAAAGAAATAAAAGGAATGCAAATTGGAAAGGAAGAAATAAAACTGTTACTGTTTGCAGATGATATGATACTATACATAGAAAATCCTAAAGATGCCACCAAAAAGCTACTACAGCTTGTCAATGAATTTGGTAAATTTTCAGGATACAAAATTAATATATATAAGTCTGTTGCATTTCTATACACTAACCGAAAGGAATCAGAAAGAGAAATTAAGAAAACAGTCCCATCTACCATCGCATCAAAAGGGATAAAACACCTAGGAATAAACCTACCTAAGGAGGTAAAAGATCTGTACTCAGAAAACTATAAAACACTGATGAGAGAAATTGAAAACGGTGCAAATATATGGAAAGATATACCATGTTCATGGGTTGGAAGAATTAATATTGTTCAAATGACCATACCATCCAAGGCAATGTACAGATTCAGTGCAATCCTTATCAAAATATCAACAGCATTTTTCACAGAACTAGAACTACTAATTCTAAAATTTGTATGAAAACCCAGCCAAAACAATTTGAGAAAGAATAACAGAGCTGTAGATATCATTCTCTCTGACTTCAGACTATACTACAAAGCTACAGTAATTAAAACCATATGGTACTGGCACAAAAACAGACACATAGATCAATGGAACAGAATAGAGAAACCAGAAGTAAATCCATGCACTTATAGTCAATTAATCTACAACAAAGGAGGCGAGAATATACAATGGAAAAAAGACAGTCTCTTCAATAAATGGTGCTGGGAAAACTGGACAGCTACATGTAAAAGAATGAAATTAGAATACTTCCTAACGCCATACACAAAAATAAACTCAAAATGGATTAAAGACCTAAATGTAAGGCCAGACACTATAAAACTCTTAGAGGGAAACATAGGCAGAACACTTTGTGACATAAATCACAGCAAGATCCTTTCTGACCCACTTCCTAGAGTAATGGAAATAAAAACAAAAATAAACAAATGGGACCTAATGAAACTTAAAAACTTTTGCACAGCAAAGCTTAAATAAACAAGATGAAAAGACAACCCTCAGAATGGGAGAAAATATTTGCAAACAAATCAACTGACAAAGGATTAAACTCCAAAATATACAAGCAGCTCATGCAGCTCAATATCAGAAAAACAAACAACCCAATCCAAAAATGGGCAGAAGACCTAAATAGACATTTCTCCAAAGAAGATATACAGACTGCCAACAAATACATGAAAAGGTGCTCAACATCACTAATCGTTAGAGAAATGCAAATCAAAACTTCAATGAGGTATCACCTCGCACCAGTCAGAATGGCCATCATCATAAAATCTGCAAACAATAAATGCTGGAGAGGGTGTGGAGAAAAGGGAACCCTCCTGCACTGTTGGTGGGAATGTAAATTGATACAGCCACTATGGAGAACAGTATGGAGGTTCCTTAAAAAACTAAAAATAGAATTACCATATGACGCAGCAATCCCACTACTGGGCATATACCCAGAGAAAACCATAATTCAAAAAGACACATGCACCCCAGTGTTCATTGCAGCACTATTTACAATAGCCAGGTCATGGAAGCAACCTAAATGCCCATTGACAGATGAATGGATAAAGAAGATGTGGCACATCTATACAATGGAATATTACTCAGCCATTAAAAGAATGAAATTGGGTCATTTGTAGAGATGTGGATGGATCTAGAGACTGTCATACAGACTGAAGTAAGTCAGAAAGAGAAAAACAAATATCGTATATTAACACATATATGTGGAACCTAGAAAAATGGTACAGATGAACCGGTTTGCAAGGCAGAAATAGAGACACAGATGTAGAGAACAAACGTGCGGACACCAAGGGGGGAAAGTGGCAGGGGGTGGTGGTGGTGATGGTAGTGCAATGAATTGGGAGATTGGGATCGACATATATACACTAATATGTATAAAATAGATAACTAATAAGAACCTGCTGTATTAAAAAATTAATAAAATAAAATTCAAAAAAAACCCCAGGGCTTCGCTGGTGGCACAGTGGTTGAGAGTCCGCCTGCCAATGCAGGGGATACAGATTCGTGCCCCAGTCCGGGAAGATCCCACGTGCTGTGGAGCAGCTGGACCCGTGAGCCATGGCCGCTGAGCCTGCGCATCCGGAGCCTGTGCTCCACAACGGGAGAGGCCACAACAGTGAGAGGCCCGCGTACTGCAAAAACAAATAAACAAACAAACAAAAAACCCCCAAACACTAAAAATAGAGCTACCATATGACCCAGCAATCCCACTACTGGGCATCTACCCTGAGAAAACCATAATTCAAAAAGAGACATGGACCACAATGTTCATTGCAGCACTATTTATAATAGCTAGGACATGGAAGCAACCTAAGTGTCCATTAACAGATGAATGGATAAAGAAGATGTGGCACATATATACAATGGAATATTACTGAGCCATAAAAAGGAATGAAATTGAGTTACTTGTAATGAGGTGGATGGACCTAGAGTCTGTCATACAGAGTGAATTAAGTCAGAAAGAGAAAAACAAATACCATATGCTAACACACATATGTGGAATCTAAAAAAATGGTACTGATGAACCTAGTGACACGGCAGGAATAAAGACACAAATGTAGAGAATAGACTTGAGGACACAGGGCAGGGAGGGGAAGCTGGGACGAAGTGAGAGAGTATCATTGGCATATATACGCTACCAAATGTAAAATGGATGGCTGGTGGGAAGCAGCTGCATAGCACAGGGAGATCAGCTCGATGCTTTGTGATGACCTAGAGGGATGGGATAGGGAGGGTGGGAGGGAGGCTCAAGAGGGAGGGGATATGGGGATATATCTATACATATAACTGATTCACTTTGTGTACAGCAGAATCTAACACAACATTGTAAAGCAATTATACTCCAATAAAGACATAAAAATTGTTTTTTAATTTTAAAAATGAAAGTAAATAAGTGTGTTGGCAAAACTGGACAGCTACATGTAAAAGAATGAAATTAAAACCTTTTTTTCACACCAGACACAAAAATAAATTCAAAATGGATTAAAGACCTAAACGCATGCTCTTTAAATTTACAACTATAAAACTCCTTGAAGAAAACATAGGCGAAAACTCTCTTTGACATAAATCATAGCAATAGTTTTTTGGATCTGTCCCCTAAAGCAAAGGAAACAAAAGCAAAAATAAATAAATGGGACCTTATTAAACTTAAAAGCTTTTGCACAGCAAAGGAAAACAGAAAGACAACTTACTGAATGGGAAAATATATTTGCAAATGATATGACTGATAAGAGGTTAATATCATATATAAACAGCTCATACAACTCAATATCAATTAAAAACTGGGCAGAAGAACTGAATAGACATTTTTTCCAAAGAAGACATACCAAAGATGACCAACAGGCACCTGAAAAGATGCTCAACATCACTAAACATCAGAGAAAGGCAAATCAGAACCACAATGAGATATCACCTCACACCTGTCAGAATAGCTGTCATCAAAAGGACCACAAGTAACAAGTGTTGGCAAGGACGTAGAGAAAAGGGAGCCCTTGTACACTGCTGGTGGAGTGTAAATTGGTGCAGCCCCTATGGAAAACAGTATGGAGGTTCCTCAAAAAACTGAAAATAGAACTATCATATGATCCAGCAATTCCACACTCCTGGGTATATATCCAAAGAAAATAAAAACACTAATTCAGAAAGAGACATGCGCCCCAATGTTCTCAGCATTATCTGCAGTAGGAAAGACGTGAAAGCAACCTAAGTGGCCATCAACAGGTGAATGGATAAAGATGTGGTATATGTATACGATGGAATATTACTCAGCCATAAAAAAGAATGAAATTTTGCCATTTACAACAACATGGATAGACCTGGAGGGTATTATGCTAAGTGAAATAAATCAGATAGAGAAAGACAAATACTGTATGTTATCACTTATATGTGGAATCTAAAAAATAAAACAAACAAATGAATAGAAACAAAAAAGGAAAAAAAAGGACACGAGATGCATTTAGGGCCCACCTAGAGAGTCCAGGATGACCTCCTCATTTCATGGTCCTTAATCACATCTACAAAGACCCTTTTCCCAAAAAAAATAGCATTTGCTCTTTTGCCATATAAGGCAATATTCACAGGTCCTGGAGACTGGGAAGTGAATATATCTTTGGGGACCATTTTTCTCACCTGACCACAGGGCCCATGTCTAGTTCACAGCTGCACTACCAGTGCTTATTCGCAGTGCCTGACACATCGTTGGTGCTCAGTAAACACCCATTGCTGGAACGAGTGGGGTCGGTGGTAGACAGGGTGGAGGAGGGTTTTTTCCCCTTGGTCAGGCTGGACGGGGCAGGAATCATAGGCTCAAAGCTGGAAAGAGCGTTTGATTCAACCTCTCCATTTTTCTCCTCATGTGAAGCCCAGAGAAGTAGAGACAGACCAAGGCTGCAGAGCTAATTTGTGCCCTAGACACTGGGGAGCATGTTTCCAATGCCAGGGTCCCCGTCATTGGCACCAGCCTCACAGTTTCGCCAGCCAAAAGTGACACAGGTCTCGTCCACCGGCCCCCAGGGGCACTGCTGGCTCCTGCCTACAGAGGAGGGATGGGCAGGGCTTTCCACCACCGCTCATGCTGGCCCCCTGGCCGCCCTGCCTCCTGAACCCCATTTTTGTGGCTTGACTTTGGAATACGGACTGTACGCCCTGCTGGCTTTCCTATTTGTTAGTCAGGCTTTTGGTCAGACACATCCTCCTGGAAGCAGCCTGGGGTCACCTTCGCATCCCGCCCGCCCCCACCAGAGGGTCTCCTGGCCACAGAGGAAGACGGGGAAGAAAGGCAGGACCCTGGGGAGACCCCGATCGATGGGGTTCTTTCTTCTTGCGCAGCAGCGGCCCAGCAGTGCCTGGCTTCCAGGCTGCCTGTGTGCAGCTGTGGCTCTGCTGGCTGGAAGAGAAAAGCTGGACCCTGCAGAGAGACTGAGCCATTGTGGAGAGCCTGGGTGGAGCTCAGGGTGCCACAGAAGTTCAGCACAGGCCAAGCTGGTGGGGGGAACAGGCCTGGGCCAGGGGTCCGAAGGCTGGGCATGCAGCCTCCAAGGGGAGTACACTTGCTGCCCAGTGCCCTCTGGGTAAAGCCAGGCCCCTGGGACACCAGGCTGCTCTGGAGTCAGGCAGACCTGGGCTAAACCCTTGGGCAAGGTATTCCACCCCTGGGTCTCAGTTACCACATCTGTAAAATGGGGATAATAACAGTGCTTCCTTATAGGCTGCAAGAGGAAGGAATGAGATGAATACACCTGACTCATTGTAAGGGCCCGATTATCAGTCATTCCCATTACAATAACCCCCCCAGCTTTCTTGCTACTCTCCCACTCCACACTCTAGCCAGACTGAACTGCTTTTTGCTTTTGGAAGCTTCCATGCTCTCTCTCCTCCAGGCTTGTGTATGTGGAATACTCTGCCAGGTCCTCTTACCCAGCTTCTAGGTCTCAATCTCCATGTCACCTCCTCCAGGAAGCCCCTGTGTCAGGCACTCTTGCTGTGTGCCTGTGCTTTCTGCATCCCAGAGCTCCTGACGGTCATGGTGGTGTCTGTTTGATTGTCTGTCTCCTCCTCTAGGCTGTGAGTCCGCTGGGCTCACATCTGAACTGTGCGCCCCTGTGTCTCCAGCACCAGGTACCTGAATATAGTTACACGTTGCAAATGAACGCGCTTAGCACACCAGGGAGCTCCGTCTCCAGTGTCGGGGGTTGTTACGACCGAGTTGGGCTGACAGGTGATGAAGTAATGAGACTGAAAAGTCCCTGGTGTCTGGGAGGGGTGGAGGGAGTGATGCTACCTTATTTACTTGGAGTTTTCAGTGGAAGGTGAGATACTTCCTAGGAAATAGGGTCATTCCCCACGAGGCTCAAGAGACCGCCTCGCACATGGGAAAGATGTGAATTCCAATTCAGATCCCCCCTCTCCCACTTCCTCCTCCAAGGCCGACGGACTCCCCTTTGATAAAAAGCACACACCACAGAGGACTTTGAGAGAGTTAAATGTGATATTCGAGTACCTAGCGCAGAGTCTGGTGTGGAGCAGGTGATCAATTTTTTAAAAGCAACAAATGTTAATTTTTTAAAAGACACCATAAGTCACAAACCTGTTTTACATCTTCGCCCTCTGACTTCTTTTCGCCTATCCCCAATACGCAGTTCTTAATTCCTTCCCTATGACATTATCTTCAAGATAATGTTTTCAATATATAATTTATTGGGGTTTTGTTCCCCCTGAGACAGACATCTTCTAGTTTTGATCTAAAGAATACAATCAATGAAATTAATATTTAAATCTAGAAAAAAATCTAAATTTAGTGACTGATCTCAGGGATTTGAATTAACAGGAAGATTTTTAGACCTTCCAGGCTCTGAACATTTCCTGTGATTCTCCTGGGCCAAGGAGGGCAGGAAAACTGCCCCCCTCCCGCTGCCCCAATCTCACAGCCAGAAAGCTCCCCAAGGAAAGGGGCTGTTGGTGATTACACTGGGACGACAGCCATGAGCCAGGACAGTTGTGGCAAACAGGGAGCCCTGGTACCTCTCCTGACAGCTGTCATCACTAAGGAGTCACAGTCTCCTCCCCACAGAGCCCCACCAGCCTCAGAATCCTCTCCAATCCCAGGCTGCCTGTCTCAATCCACCGTCCAGACCGCTAGACGGGACGCTCCATGCGGTCAGCAAGTACGTCCGTTTTGTTTGAAGTGTATCCCCAGAACGTGGTCTAGAATGGTGCCTGGGTGTGGTCGGTGCTCAGTAAATGCATGTGGAGTAAATGAACGAGTCAGGGTTGGCACGCAAGATGAAGCCCTTTGCCGAGCCTGCAGCAAGCAGCGGTGACTCCTGCGTTAACATCATCATTACCTCCAATAAACCCTGTATTTCTTCACTTTGGGTCTTCCTACACACGCCTTTGAATTCATTAATGAAAACCGTTGTCTGAAAAAATCCTTAGCAACCAAGAGGCCCTTCAGTAGATGACTGGATGAACAAACTGTGGTACGTCCATACAGTGGAGTATTACGCTGAGCTGTGCAGCCAGGAGAGTTAAAGGCATATCACTCAGTGAAAGAAGCCAATCTGAAAAGGCTACGTATTATATGATTCCAAATAGATGACATTCTGGAAAAGGCAAAACTATGCAGACAGTAAAAAGATCAGTGTTTGCCAGGTGTTGTGCAGAGGAAGGAATGAATAGGCAGCCACAGGATTTTTAGGGCAGTGAAAATACTCTATATGGGTACATGTCATTATACCTTTGTCCAAACCCACAGACCTTACAACACCGGGAGTGAACCCTCATGTAAACTATGGACTCTGGGTGACAATGATATGTCAGTGTAGGTTCATTGATTGTAACAAATGTACCAGCTGGTGGGGATGTTGATAGTGGGGAGGAGGTATACGGGAAATCTCTGTACTTTCTGCTGTTTTACTGTGAACCTAAAACAGCTCTAAAAATATAAAGTCTATTTAAAAAAAAAATTCAGTTCTTACGCTTGTTTTCTAGCCAAAATTGGAATGACTGTAAGAACACTTACCACATCTGAACTAATTACTGAAGTCTCCTGGCATTTAGAGAGACCTCTACTCCCCTGCCAGGATGCCCTGAGACTGGCCCCTCTCCCCCTTTTAAAGTGCTTCTTGTCATTCAAAATATGGAACAATATAAATGCAGAATCATTCTCCAATGTGTGTCTCCAGCTCTGCCCTCTCCCAGGGGGGCTCCCCCATCCTGGCTTCCTTCCAGCTCTTTGCAGAGGGTCCTCACCACCCCTCCTGCCACCCTGCGGGCCCCCCCACTCACGGCACATATCACCCCCCAAGTGTGACGTATTTGTTTACTTGTTTTTCTAACGGCTCTCTGGAGAAGTAATTGATATACACATATTTAAAGTGTTCAATTTGATAGTTTTTTTTTTTTTTTTTTTTTTGCGGTATGCCGGCCTCTCACTGTTGTGGCCTCTCCCATTGTGGAGCACAGGCTCCGGACGCGCAGGCTCAGTGGCCATGGCTCACGGGCCCAGCCGCTCCGCGGCACGTGGGATCTTCCCGGACCGGGGCACAAACCCGCGTCCCCTGCATCGGCAGGCGGACTCTCAACCACTGCGCCACCAGGGAAGCCCCCTATTTGATACTTTTTATGCCTGTGAAGTCATCACTACCATAAATATAGTGACCATACTTGTTATGGGCTGAATTGTGTCCTTCTAAAAATTCATATGTCCGTGTCCTAACCCTCAGGACCTCAGAATGTGACCACATTTGGAGATGGCGTCTTTGTAGAGGTGATTACGTTAAAATGAGGGCACTAGGAAGGGCGCTAATCCAACATGACTGGTGTCCTTACAAGAAGAGGAGATTAGGACACAGGCACAGAGGGGAGACCACGTGAGGACACAGGGAGAAGATGGTTGTCTGCAAGCCAAGGAGAGAGGCCTAGAAGGAAGCAACCCTGCCAACACCTTGATCACAGACTTCTAGCCCCGAAGACAGAAAATAGACTTCTGTTGTTTCAGCCACCCGGCCTGTGGTGCCTTATTACAGCAGCCCAGCAAACTAATACGCCACCCCTCACCCCCCAAAAGTTCTCTCGTGCCTCTGTGTGGTCCCTCCCAGCCCCCAATGTCCCCACACAACCACTGACCTACTTTCTTTCACCGTCGATTAGTCTGCATTTTCTAGAATTGTATATAATGAAATTCTCTAATAATTTTTTTTTTAATCTAACTTCTTTCATTCAGCATCGTCGTGCGGTTGTGTGTATCCGTAGTTCCTTCCGTTTGTTTGCTGAGCGCTAGTCCCGTGAATTGATGTGCCGTAGCTTTTAAATTCGTGACAGCCAAAAACTGGGGGGAATCCGAATGTCCATTAACAGATGAATGGACATGGACTTGGTTTAATGTCTTTCTCCACTTGGAGTGGACACTCCATGATGTCAGGGACTTGGTTTATGGCTATACCCATAGCAGCCAGGAACCCGTGCTGGCACACAGTAGGCGCTCAATAACTAGCAATTGCATTAATCATTTAAAGGCTCGTTCCCATGGAGAGGACACGCCCTCACCCCTACCCCCCGCAGCCGGGCTGACCTCCCTCCCTGGACGACAGCCCCACTGGCACACCGGCCTGAGCCATCTCTGGGCTGCATTGCTCCGTCTCCTGCCCGTGTCCTCATGCCCCAGATGGCAGGTTCGTCTCATCCCCTGCCTGCCCACCATCACCCCCCACCCCCAGGGGACCTGGTCCTGGGCTAGGCACAGGGTGTAGCCCCCCGGGAAGCATTCCTGTCAGCTCCTGCCCAGGAGGTTGCCCCTTTCACTCGTGCTCTGCCCCTGTGGTCCAGCTGTTCAGTTAGCTCATCAGCTGATGTTCGCATTTATTCAACAATCACTGGGCACCTGTTGTGAGCCCTGGGCTGGAGGCCGGGGCAGACAGACGCCGAAGTCACGGTCCAGTCTGGGAAGCCAAGATTGAACAAATAACACGTAATCACCCTCTTAGAGCTGCTGTCCTGTGCCATGAAGGGCGAGGGTCCTAAGAGGGGGTGATGGTAGTGGAGGAACTTCATTTCCTTTGGGGGTTCTCTGATTGGTGACGGTCAGGCCAGCGAGGGTTGAGGGGAGACTGGGGGCGTGGGCTCCACGTGGGCAGGGCTGGAGGATACCAGAGGTTGGCCCATTGCTGTCGCTGAAGGAGGGTCCATGTGGCCAGAGAACGGTGAGCAGAGGTGAGGGGGCCCCCAGGGAGGACGGGAGCTCAGGCATGGCCTTGAGGGTTGGGGCAAAGATGTGACTTTTGTTCTGAGCACCCCTTCTCTTAGCGTTCATGCTGCATTTCATGCTGTGCCGAAAGCCAAGGCCGTGTCCCTCTCAAGCCACAATTCCGTCTTGCATGTCGAGACTCTCAGTTTTCTTACAGCTCCTAACGCTACGAGGTCCACGTGAGGCAGGCGACGTGCACTTCTGGATTGATCGATGGCTGACACGATTGATCATCTCGTTTTCGTGCTGGGGAAGGGGAGACTGTCGTGAAGGACACTGTGTCCTTCAGAGGACAGTGATGTCTGTAGAAAGGGTGAGACTCTCCGTCAGAGCTGGGCTGTGGGTTAGGCTGGAAGAGAGTTTTTTTACAGGTAAAGTGGGCTTTCTTACCACGTGACTTTATTCCCCAGCAGAATAGGGGCCATTAAAATGCTCTCAGGAGCGCTAGGGTCAAAGGCACCCTCTTTCTCATGTACCCTGAAAACTGCTTAAAATGTGGAATTTATTCAAGTAAAATGGACTCAACTCTGCATTCAAAAGAGAAGGTTGGAAGCACAGATCAGAAAATGATGATGAAAAACAATGTGCATGTATATGTGAGCCTCTTCTTCCTTTGTTTCTTTTTCCTTTTTCCTCTTTCCGGTCTCACTTGTTATTAGCAAATTCCCTTCCACCAGACCCTGGTCCCCCGTCCCTGGAACGCCACATGGGCTTCTAGTAGCTGCTCTGTGAGAAATATCGCAGATTTGGGCTAGGAAAGGGCCAGATCAATTATGTTAAAGGGTGGTCTTGTGAAGAACCCCAGAGGGGAAGGTTAGGCTTCCAATCCAGAATGAGAAAACAGGAGGAATGTGGCTGGAGCCAGTGAGGTCCTGAAAATAGAGCCAGAAACAGGGTAGAATAGAGACTTCATAGAAAAGCTGGGGCCTCCAAAACTGGATGTGCAGGTGGGGAGTGCCTGCAACGCGAGAAGGAAAATTTTAAGATTAAAAAAGAACAAAACAAGACAAAAATAGAAGTCTGCACTCAGTAGGGAAAAGGTAAATTGAATTTGCCAGCTAAAAATAGAAATAGGTTCAAGAAAGGAGTTCATAACATATTTAGAACTCAGAGGGACCTCAGGAATTATCTAGTCTAGTAGTTTTAAACATTTTGGGCGTTAATTTTAGCATCAGAGCTCTTTTTCCAGAATTAAAATATACAAAGCCTGTAAGAGCTGCTCTGGCAGGAAGTGGGGAACAGGGCTCGACACCAGGGGACTCCTCACCTACCCCCGGTCCCTCTGACCTGCAGGACCTTTGGGGCACCTCCAAGGGGCATTGATTGAAAAGCACTGATTCTGGGCTTCCCTGGTGGTGCAGTGGTTAAGAATCCGCCTGCCAATGCAGGGGACATGGGTTCGAGCCCTGGTCTGGGAAGATCCCACGTGCCGTGGAGCAACTAAGCCCATGTGCCACAACTACTGAGCCTGCGCTCTAGAGGCCTCGAGCCACAACTACTGAGGCCCGCGCACCACAGCTACTGAAGCCCATGCGCCTAGAGCCCGTGCTCCGCAACAAGAGAGGCCACTGCAATGAGAAGCCCGCGCGCCATAGCAAAGACCACTCACCGCAACTAGAGAAAGCCTGCATGCAGCAGTGAAGACCCAACGCAACCAAAAATAATACATAAATTAAATAAGTAAATTTATTTAAAAAATGGAAAGAAAAGCACTGATTCTGCTCTAGCTCCTCACACTGCGGGGAGAGAAGCAAGGTTGGGGGTTGGGGGGTGCAGTGAGCCCCGGGAAGCCAGCTCTGGTTTGCAGCTGCCCTTGCTGCCTGACATCACGATAACAGTAGTACAGATGCCACCTGGGGAGGTGACAGCCACGTATGCACGCGATGCCGCAGGCCTCACAAACGACCCAGCGACTCTGATCAGGGGCTCTGTGGCCAGACTGCGTGGGTGGAGTTGGAGAACCCCAGCCTGGCTCCTGCGACTCGGTGGGTCAGTTTGACCCTCAGTTTCCCCCTCTGTGCAGTGGCGATCGTTACAGCCCCCATCATGGTGGGCTGTGGGGTAAAGGAAGGAGCTGAGTGCATGTCCAGCAAGGAGCAGAGCACCTCGCATGGGCTTGTGGGGGATGGGGAGGTGTATAGATGTGGCTGCTGTCGTGGCTCCTCGGCCCCCTCCCCTCCCAGGTCCTCAGAGGGCAGAGGTGAGGATTCTAGGGGAGAATGCTTCAAAGCACCAGCGCCAAGCTCTGCACAGACTCCAGCTGAGAGTAAGCACCTGACAGATCATAGCAGTCACCAATAATTATTACTGGCACCAAGCCTCACAATAGACCCACAAAGTTAGCAAGACGTTATTATTGCCATTTTACAGGTGTGGAAACTGAGGCACAGAGGAGTTGAATGATCCTCCCAAATCCCAAAGCTGGTGCGGGGCAGGAGCCAAGCGGATCTTGGATCTCCTGCCCAGGGCCCGGCGCACCACCCCGGGGGGGGGGGGGGGGGGGGGCGGGGAGAAAGGCGGGCCCCTGAGGAGTGAGAAGCAAGGTCGGCCACTGCCCGGCCAGCTCCTGTCCTTGTGCCCGGCCGACGCATGGAGCCGGGCCGCACGGTCCTTCTGCGGGGCTGTGTCGCCCCCTAGTGGTTCCACACAGGACTCTGGCCACAGCCAGGCCGTCCAGAGGGACACTCGCCCTTGCCCTTCACACCCTAGAGCTGCAGAGGCTCCTCGCGTTGCCCGGTCCTGTGCGGGCAGGACCACTCAGTGACCCCCAACCAGGACATAAGTCGGCCACCCCCGGAGCAGCCTGCAAGACCTCACCAGGCACTGGGAAGAGTGTGTGACTACAAATTGGGCTGGATCAGGTGCCTTGGCTCGGGTGTGCGTGTGTGTGTGCGTGTGTGCGTGTGTGTGTGTGTGTGCGTGTGGACCACGTGGAGGAGGTGTACATAGTTGAGAAGGAAAACGGAAAGACAGAACTCCAGTGCATATGGTGTCCACTCTAGTGCATTTAAGGTGTCACCTTAAATGGAGTTTAGGAAAATAGTGGGACTCCTTGCAGGTGTGTGTTTTGCGATTACCTACATCATCACGGCACATTCTAAGAGCCAAGAAACAGGCAGGAGTGTAAACTGACGCAACCACTTGGGGAAAATGTTTGGCAGTACCTACTGAAGCTAAGGACACATACACCCTAAGACCCAGCAAAGCCGTTCACTGGGTATATACCTGGACTCAGGAAACACACACACTCTGTCCATCAAAAGACAGGTACAAGGTCCACGACTGCTTTAGTGGTAATGGTCCAAACCTGGAAACAACCCAAATATCCATCAATGGAAAAACAGATGCACAAACTGTGGTAGTTGGGCACATTTCCTGTAATGGAATATTAGGCAGCCATGTAAAAGGGCTACACGCACAGCATACATGAATGTCATAGGCATAACGTTAAGCAATGGAAAGACCCAAACTTCCCATTTATATGAAATTCAAACCCAGGCTAAGTGAATCTGCGGTGGGAGAGGCCAAAGCAGTGGCTGCCCCCAGGAGGTTGGTGGGGGACCTGTGTGTGCACTTAAATGTTGCAGATTTCATCCTGGTTGATGGCTATACAGGTGTGAACGCATGTGAAAAATCATCAAGCTGTACACTTAAGACCATCCTGCTTTATTGTATGTGTGTTAAACCTTTAAAAACTCTAGCAATAAAATGAAAGCCGAGAGACATGGCGGGAAGGGGGGAGCGCTAAGCACGTGGCAGCGCAGGGCAGTGGTGGGTAGGACTCTGAGGCCTGATGGACCTGAGGACTGCTCTGGGGCCCTTCTGGGACAATCCAGGTGAAGCCGCACAAGTTCCCAGGGATGCTGGCTTTTGTTCACTGTTTTCAAGACCCCAAAGCATCCTGCTAGAGGGCTTCCTTTCCTGAAATGTACTTAGTTGATTTCCTAGTTCAAAGCTATAGGATAGGGTTGTGGCTTTTTGCCCCTTTCTTTTTGCTTCTCTGTATTTTTACCTTTTTTTTAATCCCCCTGTAATGAAAGTGTTATAGCTTTTGCAATATGAAAAAAAAAGCCAATAAAAGCTATTTTACTTAGAGGGGAAAAGGTGTGAGCGCAGATTCGCGTTTGTGGGTTTTACACGAAGGCACATTTGGTAGCAGGGCCAGACTCTAAGAGCATTCAAGTCACGTGGGCTGGGAAAAGGGTGGGGGATTTGGAGCCTTTTGGCCAAAGCTGCCTCTACCTGCTTCATCTGTCTATGAGGTAGCAGCTTTCTATGGACACAAATGCAAAAACACGGCATGCCTCCATGAATCGCCGTGCTACGTCGTTTCTTGAGCGCTTACTCAGCTAAGTCACTTTTCCTCCCTTAGGTTTACAACAAGGTAGATGGCTCAGAGTGGCTTTGGTGACAGTGGGCTTTGATGGCCGTGGGTGGGAGCCAGGAGCGCTCTCTTCCAGTCCTGACCTCTCCCTTGACCAGTTGATATTCTGTGAATCATCTCCCTTCCTTGGACCTCCCTGTCTCCATCCTTCCTGTGAAGGCATCGAGCTATAGTATCACTCCCTGCCTTACAAGAATGGTCACTATTATTATATCCATTTTACACTCCAGGACACAGATTTTTTTTTTTAATATTTATTTATTTTCTTGGCTGCATCAGGTCTGAGTTGTGGCACGCGGGATCTTTGTTGGGGTGCTCGGGTTTCTCTCTAGTTGTGGCACACGAACTCAGTAGCTGTGGCGAGAGGGCTTAGGTGCCCTGCAGCATGTGGGATCTTAGTTCCCCAACCAAGGATCGAACCTGCGTCCCCTGCATTGGAAGGCAGATTCTTTACCACTGGACCACCAGGGAAGTCCCCCAGGACACAGATTTTAAAACATTTAAATAACTTGACCAAGACCTCCCAATCCATAAGTGACAGCATAGGGAGTCACAGGTAGAACTCTTTGGCCCGGTACTGACTTCGCCAACCCAAGCTGATGCTCCCTCCAGTTCTAACCTTCGGGTTGTCTTATTCTACCTTTCTGGGTAAGGCAAACTGTGAAAATTAACGTTTTCCCCCCTCTAGCAAATGAGAGGTTACACAGTTTGTTTTTCAGAGCAGCAAAAGTGAGAGTAGAAAGGATTTCAAGAAGACTTCTCAGGTAAAGACTAAAGGAAATGTTATATCAAAGCTAGCAATGGTGGATTTTTTTTTAAACATCTTTATTGGAATATAATTGCTTTATATTGTTGTGTTAGTTGCTGCTGTATAACAAAGTGAATCATCTATATGTATACTTACATCTCCATATCCCCTCCCTCTTGTTTTCAAAATCTAGAGCATTGTCTTTTCATTTTAAAAAACAATCTAAGTGATGAGCTGGTGCATTTGCCTCGTAGGAATTTGTAAATAAGGAAGGTGTGCCTCTGTTTTTCATTCTGACACCCTGGGTTGTATGTAATATAGAAATAAAGTTTATCCAGGATTTTTATTGGCTATGCCCTTTCTTAATTTAAAGTGTGGATTAGTGAGGAGAGAAAGGGATTGTTAGTCAGAGGATGAATCCGTCAAGTGAAAGTATAAATTGATACAGTCTTTCTAGAGGACAATACGGCAACATGTATCAATGTTTCACATATGCACATTTCCTGACCCAGAAATGTCACTTCTAGCAAAGATATATACACAAGGATGCTCATAATAACATGGCTTGTAATGGTAAAAATTAGGAACAATGTAACTCTAACAACGTGGAATTGGTTCAATAAAATATGGCACATCCAGCCGGTGAGATACAGCACAACTTTTAGAAACAGAGGTGCAGAAACTGATCAGTGGGTGTTTCCCGGCGGCGGGGGGGGGCGCCTACTTTTCATTGTCTAAATACGTTTGTGATTTTTTTAATGTTTTATTTTGAGATAACTAGATTCACACATAGTTGTAAGAAATAATACAGAGAGATCCCAGGTATCCTTTATCAAATGGTTAACATCTTGCAAAACTCTTATACGATAGCTCAACTACCATACTGACATCTACACAGCCAAGATACAGGACATCCCCATCACCACAGCTATCCTACCTGTTTTCCATTTATAGTTACACCCGCTTCCCTCCTGCTCCCACCCCCTCTGTAACTGCTGGCAATCACTAATCTGTTCTTCACCCTTATAATTATTTTATTCCGCAAACTTCATATACATGGAATCATACAATATATAGCTTTGCGGACTGGCTTTTTTTAATTCAATGTAGTTCTCTGGAGATCTATCCAGCTGTTGTATCAAGAGTTGATTCCTGGGCTTCCCTGGTGGCGCAGTAGTTGAGAGTCCGCCTGCCGATGCAGGGGACACGGGTTCGTGCCCCGGTCCGGGAAGATCCCACATGCCACGGAGCGGCTGGGCCCGTGAGCCACGGCCGGCTAAGCCTGCGCATCCGGAGCCTGTACTCCACAATGGGAGACGCCATAACAGTGAGAGGCCCGCATACCGCAAAAAAAAAAAAAAAAAAAGAGTTGATTCCTTTTTATTGCTGAGTTGTGTTCGATGGTGTACAGGTTTTTGTGTGAACACAAGTTTTCATTTTTCTGGGATATATGCCCAGGGGTGTAACTGCTGGATATGACGGTTGCATGTTTAGTTTTCTAAGAAACTGCCCAGCTGTTTTCTAGAGGGCTGTACCCTGTTCCATTCCCACCAGCAATGTATGAGTGAGCCAGTTTCTCTGCATCCTCACCAGAAAAAGTGTTCTCACGTTTTTCATTTTCACCGTTCTGACAAGCATGCTGTGATACCTCACTGTGGTTTTAATTTTCATTTCCCTAATGGCTAATGGTGTTGAACATCTTTTCATGTGCGTTCTTGTAAGTTGTGTATCCTCTTCAGTGAAATGTGTTTTCATGTCTTTTGCCCATTTTCTAATTGGATTGTTCGGTTTTAAATTTTTTAAAAAACTTTTAAAAACATTTCTATTTATTTTTTGACTGCGTTGGATCTTTGCTGCTGTGCGCGGGCTTTCTCTAGGTGTGGCGAGAGGGGACTACTCTTCACTGTGGTGCTTCTCATTCCGTGGCTTCTCTTGTTGTGGAGCATGGGCTCTAGGTGCATGGGCTTCAGTAGTTGCAGCGCGTAGGCTCAGTAGTTGTGGCTCGTGGGCTCTAGAGCGCAGGCTCAGTAGTTGTGGCACACGGGCTTAGTTGCTCCGTGACATGTGGGATCTTCCTGGACCAGGGATCAAACCCATATCCCCTGCATCCACAGGCGGATTCTTAACTACTGTGTGACCAGGGAAGTCCTGTTCATTTTTTTTAAAATGTTGAGTTTAGAGAGTTGTGTATTCTGTATACTACTCTTTTATCAGATATGTAGTTTGCAAGTATTTTCTCTCAGTGTATAGCTTGTCTTTTCATTCTCTTAAAAGGGCCTTTAGATCCAAATCGTTTTCCCTTTTTTTCCTCTAAAAGTTTCTTTTTTTTTTTTTTTTTTGGTGGTACGTGGGCCTCTCACTGTTGTGGCCTCTCCCGTTGCGGAGCACAGGCGCCGGACACGCAGGCTCAGCGGCCATGGCTCATGGGCCCAGCCGCTCCGCGGCATGTGGGATCTTCCCGGACCGGGGCACGAACCCATGTCCCCTGCATCGGCAGGCGGACTCTCAACCACTGCGCCACCAGGGAAGCCCCCTCTAAAAGTTTTATAGTTTTACATTTTACATTTAAGTCTGAGATTCATTCTGAGCTAATTTTTGTACAAAGTATGAGACTTAAGGTGATGTTCGTATTTTTGCATATGGATGGCCACTTGCTCCAGGACTATTTGTTTAAAAGGCTCTACTTCCTCCTCTGAATTCTTTTTTTGCACCTTTGTCAAAAATCCATTGGGCAGGGACTTCCCTGGTGGCGCAGTGGTTAAGGATCCGCCTGCCAAAGCAGGGGACACAGGTTCGAGCCCTGGTCCGGGAAGATCCCACATGCCACGGAGCAACTAAGCCTGCAGGCCACAGCTACTGAGCCTGCGCGCCTAGAGCCCGTGCTCTGCAGCAAGAGAAGCCACCGCGATGAGAAGTCCGCGTACCACAACGAAGAGTAGCCCCCGCTCTCCGCAACTAGAGAAAGCCCGCGCATGCAGCAACGAAGACCCAACGCAGCCAAAAATAAATAAATAAATTTATTTTTTTAAAAAATCAGTTGGACATACTTGTGGGATCTATTTCTGTTGGGTCTATTTCTATTATCTATTGGGTTCTCAATTCATGTGCATTTATCATCTATTAAAATTCATTTTAAAATTGCATTGATGATATATCCTTATTAACATGGGAAAATGTAAGGTAAAATCTTACAAAAGGGCAATTTAGTATATTCTGATTTTTGTAAAGCTTTTTTTTTTTAAAGGGTGCTTTAATGCCTGTACATGGGGTCAACTCATTAGAAAGACCCTGAAATAATGTTTTCCAATCTGGGTTCCTGGGGTTACTCTCAAGGGTTTTAAGAAAGCCGGATTCAGTGCCTTTACCTCGCTTATTAGCTGTGATGTTCCGTGAGTATAATGTAGCTCTTCCTGGGGACTTTTGGCTATGGAATCCCTTTCTTTCCCTAAGAAGCTTTTCTCAGGGCTGTTGTTCAAAGGAACACACTTTCAGAAACAGGTCTGAAAGGTTCCCTGCCAAAATATTAATAGTGATTATCACAGAACTGTGGGATTTAGGGTGGTTTTTCCTTTTCCCTTTCTCCTTTCTAAGTTCGGTTAGCTGAAAAAAAAATTACAACAAACGTGTTCATTTTACAAACCAGAAAGATAATAAAGATGTTTGGGGGTGGAGGGGGAGCAACTAGGTGCCAGAGGACTGGAAGGGAAGGCAGCTACGAGCTGGTTTGCAGAAGCAGGAAAGAAAGCCAGGCTGGCAAGAACCCCTGGGAGGATGGGAGAAGCAGAAAACACAGAGGGCACTGCCAGTTCACCTACAGGAGGGAGATCGGGGCTCAAATCCACACAGATCACAGCCGTGCTGCGTGGTGATGGAGAATGTTGTCATACAAAACACTCCCAGCATGCTCTTGGGAAGACCTTGTAGGGGACCGCTGGGAAGGGCTGGTCCTGACGCCACCTGCACCGGCGGGGGTGGGGGGCAGGCATGAGTATGAAGGTATATGTGATGCTGGGAGTTGTTACATCTCTGAGACTTCATAGCAGAGTATTTTGATTAAGTCAGCTTAAAATGAGGCTCCTGCTAATTGTATCCACAGACCACTCTTTTTTCGTTTTCTCATTTATTTATTTATACCCTGCCTTGTTCTGGGGGAAAAAAACAATTAAGAATAGCTCACAGCGTTCATAAAATAAGACTAAATAGGGTAAAATTAAAAGCAGATGGAAGAAGACAGGAGAACAAGGATGGGTGCCAAGAGGATCCAGCAAGGAGGCTTCTTCTTGGTCCTCTTCCCACTGTCCAGGTGGACGAGATGGCGCAGTAGGATTCCTTAGGGTACAGGCAAGGGGACGGCCAACCTGAGCTGGGGTATCAGGTCCCACCATGGGCCCAGGCCCTGTCCGAGGTATGCTCTCAATACATATCTATTGAATGAATACACACATGTGACATCAAAAAGTCAAAACTGCCTCAGGTTTCCATCGGTGACTCTCAGGTTGTGGAACCACTGTTGGGACAGAGCTGAGATTTCCCAGGATTAAGATTTGCGTGGCTTGGAGACCAGTGTTTTCTCAGGAGAAGACCTTGAAGAGGGAACAAACCAGCCCTCAGAAGCAGACTTTCCCTCATACCCATTAGGATGGCTATTATGAAAAGAAAAAAGAAAAAAACAAAACAGAAAATAACAAGTGTTGGCAAGGATGTGGAGAAACGGGAACCCTTGTGCATTGTTGGTGGGGATGCCAAATGGTCCAGCCACTGTGGAAAACAGTATAGAGGTTCCTCAAAAAATTAAAAATAGAATTACCATATGATCCAACCATTCTACTTCTGGGTATATACCCAAAAGAGTTGAAAGCAGAGACTCTGAGAGATATTTGTACACCCGCATTCACAGCAGCATTATTCACAATAGCCAAAAGGTGGAAGCAACCCAAGTGTCCATTGATGGACGAATGGATAAACAAATAACAAAGGAATAAAAAATATATATATAATTATTATTATTCAACATCAAAAAGGAAGGAAATTTGTTAGATGCTACACATGCTACGACATGGATGAACCAACCTTGAGGACATTACGCTAAGTGAAACAAGCCAGACACAAAAAGACAATACTGTATGATTCCACTTATGTGAGATACCTAGAGTAGTCAAATTCATAGAGACAGAAAGTAGAATGGTGTTTGCCAGGGGCTGGGGGTGGGGGCGGAGGGTGGAATGGGAAGTTAGTGTTTAATAGGTACAGAGTTTCAGTTTTGCAAGATGAAAGAGTTCTGGAAATGGAATGTTGGTGATGGTTGCACAACAAGGTGAATGTACTTAATGCCCCTGAACTGTACACTTAAACGTGGTTAAGACGGTAAATTTTATACTGTGTATATTTTACCACAAAAACAATTAAAGAAGAAAAGCAGGTGATTTCCAAAAGGAGGCTGTGAGCCGGGAACTATGGGTCTACCAGCTGTCACATCTAGGGGGTATGGGAGAGCAAGGGGTGCCAGAGAAGGTGAGGAACTTCCAAGAAGACAATTTTAGCAAGGCCCCTGCTATCTTGGTTGGCTAGAGAGACTCAAGGTCTCCCTGATCAGCATAGCTCCTGGGATTTCCCTGGTGGCGCAGTGGATAAAACTGCGCTCCCAATGCAGGGGGCCCAGGTTCCATCCCTGGTCAGGGAACTAAATCCCACATGCATGCCAAAACTAAGAGTTCCCATGCCACAACTAAGGAGCCCTGGAGCCATAACTTAAGGAGCCCTGGAGCTGCAACTAAGACCTGGCTCAACCAAATAAATTAATTAAATAAATAAATGAATAAATATTTTTTAAAAAAACAAACAAACATAGCTCCTGCCCCAGAGAAACTACCTAAGGTCACAGTGTTTATTGATTTAGTCAACAAGTACTCATGGGGCACCTACTACGTGCCAGGCATTATGACCCAAACCCTGTCCTTGTGTATCTTGCATTCTTTTAGGGGGAGATGCCCCCAAAGCCAACAAGAAAGTATAAAATCGAGATAGGAACCAAAAGTACACACCAGTATGATTCCATTAGATAGCATTCTAGAAAATGCAAAAGAATCTAGAGTGACAGGAAGCAGAGCGGTGGTTGCCTGGGGCTGGTGGTGGATGAAGGGGTCAAGTGCCAAGGGCACGAGAAAAGCTTTGGGAGTGATGGAAATGTTCTGTATCTTGATTGTTGATGGTGATTTCATGGGTGCGTACATCTGTCCAAACTCATCCCACTGTACGCTTTAAACGTATGCTGTTTACTGTGCATACATTCGATTTTGCTTGATAACATATTGTTTTAGTTGAGTGATAAGCTACAAACTAGTGGGTTTCTCAAAGGTCACATTTCAAGTGAGGCCTGAAGGAAGAGATGGGGCCATCTCGACAAGGCTGGAGGTGGGGTGGGGAGGAGTGTCCTAGGTGAAGGGAACAGGATTTGCCAAGGTCCAGAGATGTCAGGAGAGCCCAGCACATCCGGAAAGCTCGAGTGGCTGAGGAGGACCGGGGGTCCCGGTTGTGTCTGGTGGGCCTGGTGAAGGAGAGGTGAGGTTGAAGATGAGAGTGGATGGTTGTACTTTGTGCTGAGGGTGATGGGGTGTGGCTGAGGTTTTTTAATTTGGACATTGACACAATCAGGTTAGCATGGGGAAGATTTCTCTGGCCGCAGTGTAGAGAACGAGTTGCCACAAGGGCAAGAATGAAGGTTGGGGCCCATTAGGGCGCTGTTGGCATAACACAGGTGTGAGATGGAGGCCCAGATGAAGAGCAAGGAGAGTGGCGGTGGGGTCGGAGTGGAGAGGAAAGCCTCGAGGCATTTGTAATTGAGTAAATGGGGGTTGAAAGAAGGCAGAGGCAAGATGGACGCCCAGGCTTCTGAACTGGGCAACCCATGGAAGGAGGTGGCATTTCCTGAATAGGAAACCCTGGAGGAGAAGCAGGTTTAGGGGCTGAAAGGCTGAGTCCAGGTTTGGACATTTGAGTCTGAGCTGCCTACAAGACAGCCTGGGCAGGTGTTCAGCAGGCGGTGGACACTCAGGACAAAGTCTGAGCTGGAGACTCCAGGAGGCATACACACGGGGTTGGAAGCAGGGGCTAGGGCAGATTAACCTCCCAAAAATGCTCACAACATCATCTTCCATCCCAGGTGGTCCTTTTTAGTGACCTTGGCATCCCCCACAAAGCAGTGCAGTCCATTGCTCCACCCCTTTGAATATGGGCGGACCCTGTGACTGCTTTGACCAATAGGACGTGGGGATGGAAGGTTTGACCAATGGGACATAGGGATGAAAAGTTTGACCAATAGGACATAGGGATGGAAGACTTGACCAATAGAACACAGGGATGGAAGGCTTAACCAATAGAATGCAGGGATGGAAGGCTTGACCAATAGAACGCAGGGATGGAAGGCTTGACCAATAGAATGCAGGGATGGAAGGCATGCCCCGCCAGGTCCAGGAGTGGCCCTTAACTGTCCTGGTAGCTGCTGCTTCCAGGCTCTCAGAGGCCAGCCACCATGTTCCTAGTGCATGTTTTCCAAGACCGCTGTTCTGTAAGAAACCCGAGCCATGTGGAGACAAAGAGAGTGGTCGAGGAGCACTGAGGTCCAACACGTTCCTGAAGAAGGCACTTTGTAAGTGAATGCTCCAAACCCTGACCCTGACTGATGCCACTGAGATCAGATGCAGGCTGTCTAGGCGAACTCTTGCTGGTACCCAAGAGCTGCAGAGATTTAAGCTATTAAATCCGGAGATAGTTTGTTATTCAGCAAGGTAAATAATCAACCAAGACAATAGCAAATGGCCCACTGAGCAAGCGGATCCTGCGACAGGGGGACAGGTAGAGGAACGGAGGGTCCAGACTCACCTCTCAGAATAATCCCAGAGCCAGGAGGAGACCTTTGAGGTATGCATGTCGACAGCATTGCTTCTTCTTCATTTCTACACCACTCTTTCCTTCTAGATGGAGAGAGCTCAAATAGCATAACACTCGTAGCCTCTCTCTGCTCCTGCACCGACTCCCACCCCCCACCTCCAGGAGGAGTTGCTCAATTTAGAAGGAGAAAGTGGACACGTGTGACTAAGCCCTTTCCTGCCTCTTCCCCTGCTCTGTTCCCCCCACACCAAGTTTTACAAGGTAGCCCTGCAGTTCCTTGTGCATCTCCCCTCTGTCCTGTGAACTCTGGCTACCTTATTCTCCCCAGACTCTCAGCATTGTTCCTCAACTCCGGGAGTCTGCCAGGCTCTGCCTGGGTCGCCCTTCCCTGCACTGCGGCCTGGAAACTCTCTCCAGGCATTAAGCTGGAACAATCTTAAGGCTCGCTTCATTTGTATCCATCCTTCAGGGGTCACTGTCCTTCCTTCCTTCCTTCATCATTGGACCTTGATCAGTTTATGAGATAGGTACTCATATCCCCATTTTACAGGTACACCAATATGAGGCAGGCACCAGCATTACCCTCATTTCACAGATGAGTAAACTGAGGCTTAGAGAGGTTAAGTGACTTGTACAAGGTTGCTTAGCAAGGAGCAGGACCAGAACTTGGACCTGGTTCTTTCTTTCTTCCAGGATCTGAAACACCACACTCTACTACCTCTCCAAACGCATGCCATAACCAAATGTAACTATTCCAGGTCATTCTCCACTGCCCAGGTTGTTGTATTTCTGTATCCTTATCTAAAACAATAGGGAATAAGAACCTGCCCTGCAGAAATAATAACATGAATGAGCAAGACATACTGACCTTGATATTTATTGCAGTTTTGTTCATAACTTTAAAAAATTGGAAACAACATGTGCCCATCAAGAAGAGGATGCTTAGGGACTTCCCTGGTGGTCCAGTGGTTAAGACTCCACACTTCCAATGCAAGGGGCATAGGTTTGATCCCTGGTCAGGGAACTAAGATCCCACATGGTGCTGCGGTGCTGCCAAAAAAAAAAAAAAGAAGAGGATGCTTAATACATGCTGGTACATCCATACAGTGGAGTGCTGCACAGCTGTTAAAAAGTATCAGGAAGATTTATATGTATTGGCATTAAAGATGTTCAATCTCTCTCTCTCTCTATATATATATATATATATACACATACATATATATGTAAAATGATAGCACGTTGTTTTTTTAAAAAAATCTATCTATCTATCGACATCTCCAGTCCCATGCAGGTCCATGAGGGGGAGCATTGCTCTGCTCCAGGCAGCCATTCAGGGACCCAGACTCCTTCCATCTTCCATCCTTCATCACAGCAGAAGGAGAAGAGAGAGAGTAGAGGATCAGGTGTGGGAGATTTTTATGGGCTGGGCATGGAAGTGACAATCATTACTTCAACCATATTCCATTGTCCACCCTTGAGCATATGGCCACTCCTCACCACAGGGGAGGCTGGGAGATGTTGTCTAGCTGTACGCCAGTAGGTGGGCTTGGTGAGCATCTAGCCAGCCTCGGTTGCACCAACTGATATGTACCTTTTAAACCGATGCGTATAAAAAAAAAAAGTATGTGCATGGATATATTTTTAATATGGAAAAGTCTGGAAGGATGTATTAAGCCGTTCCCTCTCATGAGTGAAAGGGAGACTTTCACTTTATATGTCTGTATGTTATTTTTCAAAATGATGGCATGTATTTTCTGTGATTAACACTTAAAGATTTGTATGGGACTTCCCTGGTGCTCTAGTAAGACTTCGTGCCCCCAATGGAGGGGGCCAGGGTTCGATCCTCGATCGGGGAACTAGATCCCACATGCATGCCACAACTAAGAGTCTGCATGCCGCAACTAAAGATCCCACATGCCACAACTAAGACCAAGCGCAGCCTAAATAAATAAATTTTTTTTTTAAAAAACCACACTTAAAGATTTGTAAAATAATATTACTTTGCTTTTCTTAAAAATGGCTTTGAGCTACAGTAATCAAGACAGCATGGTACTGGCACAAAAACAGAAATATACATCAATGGAACAAGATAGAGAGCCCAGAGATAAACCCACGCACAAATGGTCACCTTATCTTTGATAAAGGAGACAAGAATATACAATGGAGAAAAGACAGCCTCTTCAATAAGCGGTGCTGGGAAAACTGGACAGCTACATGTAAAAGAATGAAATTAGAACACTTCCTAACACCATACACAAAAATAAACTCAAAATGGATTAAAGACCTAAATGTAAGACTGGACGCTATAAAACTCTTAGAGGAAAACATAGGCAGAACACTCCATGATGTAAATCACAGCAAGATCCTTTCGGACCCACCTCCTAGAGAAATGGAAATAAAAACAAAAATAAACAAATGGGACCTAATGAAACGTAAAAGCTTTTGCACAGCAAAGGAAACCATAAACAAGACGAAAAGACAACCCTCAGAATGGGAGACAATATTTGCAAATGAAGCAACAGACAAAGGATTAATCTCCAAAATATACAGGCAACTCTTGCAGCTCAATGTCAAAAAAACAAAAAACCCAATCCAAAAATGGGCAGAAGACCTAAATAGACATTTCTCCAGAGAAGATATACAGATTGCCAACAAAGACATGAAAGGATCCTCAACATCACTAATCATTAGAGAAATACAAATCAAACCTGCAGTGAGGTATCACCTCACACCAGTCAGAATGGCCATCATCAAAAAATCTACAAACAATAAATGCTGGAGAGGGTGTGGAGTAAAGGGAACCCTCTTGCACTGTTGGTGGGAATGTAGATTGGTACAGCCACTATGGAGAACAGTATGGAGGTTCCCCAAAAAACTAAAAATAGAACTACCATACGACCCAGCAATCCCACTACTGGGCATATACCCTGAGAAAACCATAATTCAAAAAGAGACATGTGCCACAATGTTCATTGCAGCTCTGTTTACAGTAGCCAGGACATGGAAGCAACCTAAGTGTCCATCGACAGATGAATGGATAAAGAAGATGTGGCACATATATACAATGGAATATTAGCCATAAAAAGACACAAAATTGAGTTATTTGTAGTGAGGTGGATGGACCTAGAGACTGTCATACAGACTGAAGTAAGTCAGAAAGAGAAAAACAAATACTGTATGCTGTATGCTAGCACATATATATGGAATCTAAAAAAAAAAAAAGGTTCTGAAGAACCTATGGGTAGGGCAGGAAGAAAGATGCAGACATAAAGAATGGACTTGGGGACACAGGGAGGGGGAAGGGTAAGCTGGGATGAAGTGAGAGAGTGGCATGGACATATATACACTACCAAATGTAAAACAGATAGCTAGTGGGAAGCAGCCGCATAGCACAGGGAGATCAGCTCTGTGCTTTGTGACCACCTAGAGGGGTGGGATAAGGAGGATGGGAGGGAGACGCAAGAGGGAGGAGATATGGGGATATATGTATATGTATAGCTGATTCACTTTGTTATACAGCAGAAATTAACACACCATTGTAAAGCAATTATACTCCAATAAAGATGTTTTTAAAAAAATGGCTTTGAACCAACAGAGTTTAGAAATTTAAACGTTCACTAGGGGGCAGGAGAGATGTGTGTTTTGTGTGCTTCTGCTATTTGCTAGTCGCCATTTACTACATTTCTTGCATAATTTCCTCCTTCAGCAGGCCATGTGTAACGTTTGCTGAACTGTTTAAGAAAATGACAGCACGGCTTCCCTGGTGGCGCAGTGGTTAAGAATCCGCCTGCCAATGCAGGGGACAAGGGTTCGAGCCCTGGTACAGAAAGATCCCACATGCTGCGGAGCAACTAAGCCCGTGTGCCACAGCTACTGAGCCTGCGCTCTAGAGCCCACGAGCCACAACTACTAAGCCTGCGTGCCACAACTACTGAAGCCCGCGCACCTAGAGCCCATGCTCCACAAGAGAAGCCACCGCAGTGAGAAGCCCGTGCACCGCAAAGAAGAGTAGCCCCCTCTCGCCACAACTAGAGAAAGCCCGTGTGCAGCAACGAAGACCCAACACAGCCAAAAATAAATAAATTTTTTTAAAAAAAGAAAGAAAATGACAGCACCCAGGCCTCGCACACTGGCGGGCTTCAGCTATGGTCTCAACCATCCCATTTTAATCGGATCCTCGAGGCTGTGGTTACCTTATGTGTCAGGATTGAAAATGCGTGTGTTTCATACTAGCTTTCGAGCACCCAGAGCAAGAAGTCTGTTAACTTGCCCGAGAAAAGGCCAAAGTACCGTGAAGCCAATGTACTGCCTGCTCTGCTGGGATCAGTCTGGGAGATACCACATTTAGATCACGGAGTGATGACCCAGACATCTGTCCCCACCTTTTTGAGGGTGTATGTGGACACTTCCCCAGTCTCCCGAGCACGGCAACCAGATCTGGGGTTAAACCATTTGGGGGCATGGGGGAGTGTGGGGGAACTCATGCTCACAGGAATGAATAATGAGCAAAATCTCAATGAAAACAAAATCACTAATGTCCTCTAAAGTCACTAAAACATTTGTCTCCTCTATTTGGACTTTCCTGGTGCTCCGAATCAGGATGAATACCCTCACACCCAGACAACATGGTGGGCACCCCCCACTGGAATGTTCATCATAGCCAGTCTCATAGAAGAGTTTGTTGGGGACTGAGAGTTCCACCCCCAATTCCCGTGGAGCTCCTGGAGACCAGGAACCAGATCTTGTTTGTCTTTGTTTTTCTCATGAGGCCAGGACGCTGAGGACATGCCATCTATGTGAATGGAATGGAACTGAACTGAACAAATACGGAGCATCATGTAAAATACTGTGGGGGACCTAAAGAGAAGTCTGGGTTAGGGAAGTTGTAGCACAGTGGTTAAAACATGAGCCTGGGGGGAATAAAGTTAAAAAAAAAAGTGTGGAGCAGACTGACTACTTACTAGAAGTGTGTCTCTGTGTAACCCGCTCAGCCCAGGGAGTGGAGAAGATGGACGTGGCTGCCCTCCTTCACCAGACCAGGAGGGTTAGACCCTAGCAGCTGTTTGGACTGTGTAACCCTATCCACCTGGCCAGCCCCGATTGGACCGGGGGTGAGCCTCTGACTGGAGCTGGGCCAATCAGATCATCTGTCTTGGAACTCAGGTTTGGGAATGAGCATCCTTCATGGGTCTGGTCTGTTAGCTGAGGTGGGAGAGGAAGGGACCTTGGGGGTGGCCGGATAAGGGGCCGTGTGGGCAGTTCAGGTGCCGGTGAGGTATTGCACTTCCTGCCCTTCGGTTCTACCCGTGAGACACCTGCGTGCTTTCTAATAAATTCTTTTCGCCGAGCCATTATTAAATTGGTATCTGTAACATATGACCAAACAAATACTCCCTGATCTAGATCCCACCCTCCCAGGATTACTGTGAGGGTTGAAGCAGTGACCAGCCGCAAGCAGCCCTCATACCATTGCTACTATTATTAATGGACTCCACCTCCCCTTCTGATCTGCAATAATGATGTAGTGAAGACATCATCTCTGTCCTCAGGGAACTGACCATGTGGTTGGGGAGTTCAGGCAGGTACGTGTGAAGTGATTGTCAACAATCCAATCTGAGATGAGCCCTGGAGCCACCAGTCTCCTTTGGCTGTATTTATTTATTTATTTATCTATTTATTTATTTATTTTTGGCTGTGTTGGGTCTTCGTTGCTGCAAGCGGGCTTTGTCTAGTTGCGGCGAGTGGGGGCTACTCTTCGTTGCGGTGCGTGGGCTTCTCACTGTGGTGGCTTCTCTTGTTGCGGAGCACAGGCTCTAGGCGTGCAGGCTTCAGTAGGTGTGGCACGTGGGTTCAGTAGTTGTAGCGCACGGGCTTAGTTGCTCCGTGGCATGTGGGATCTTCCTGGGCCAGGGATCAAACCAGTGTCCCCTGCATTGGCAGGGGGATTCTTAACCACTGTGCCACCAGGGAAGCCCCAAAAGCCCCTTCTTAAAAAGCCTCTCTTAGCAGGCTCCTGGCCACCTTGCTGTCCCTTCCACCGTGGATTCTGCAGAGCTGTGTAGTGGTCATCTGGTTCATCCTTCGCTGGACTGTTGGGAGAGGGACCAGAAGCACCCTTGCAGGTACTGATTGAGTTCCCTCCCTGTGTTGCTGCCACGTACATAAGCCAGACATGGTCCTAGTACTAATAGTGTTTTTCATTTTCTGTATCTTATGATGTGTTTTTTTTTACATTGAAATTTTATTTTTATATTTACTTATTTATTTATTTTTAATTGAAGTATAGGTGATTTACAATGTTGTGTTAGTTTCAGATGTACAGCAAAGTGATTCAGTTATGCACACACATACACACACACACACATATATATTGAGTATAGTTCCCTAGGCTATGCAGTAGGTCCTTTTGGTTATTTATTTTATATACAGTAGTGTATATATGTTAATCCAAAACTCCTAATTTATCCCTCCCTCTCCCCGTCCTCTTTGGTAACCATAAGTTTGTTTTCCATGTCTGTCTCATGAAGTTTTGACATCTTAAAAGTCTTGCTGGCTTGGGAGAGTCTAGCCAATTCTTAGAGATAGGTGAGGGAGCACACGTTTCATATGCACACCAACCCATCCCCAGTCACCTTATGAGAGGACATGCCTGCCTTCATATGGTTCTCTCATTTCTTGTATCTGTTATATAACTCTCACACACCACACCAATATTTCCTCTGCCCTAGGTTATCCCAGGGCCAGAACTAGAGTGCACCCCTTTTTCCAGAGCCCATTGGAATTATTCACACTAGTCAATCCTAAACTGTTTACCCTGCCCTGCCTTGCCTTTCCTGAAAAAAAACCCAATAAAGACTCTGTCCTAAGCTTTCCCCTCACTCCTGCTTCTGCTTCCTGACCACCCTGGTGCTCCCCATGTGGTCCTGCATGGTGTGGTGTGCCCCCTTCTCTCAGGAAATGTAAGTAATAAATTCTCCTGTCAACGGCGTTGGCCTCTCCTTGTTGTCACTCAGTCACCTCCATAAATTAAAATCCCATGGGTACAAATGAGACAGTCCATGCTTGTAGGAGCTCACAGTGTCCTGAAGGGGACAGACATTAAACAGATACAAGAAATTAAAGAGCTGTATGGAGGTGTGTGCTATCAAGGAGACATATAGGATTCTGCAAGGCTCTTAACCCTCCACGATGCCAAGATGAATGTCCATGGATTTTGCCTCATCAGCATCTCTTCTCCAGATATTGCTTTGAGAATCACCCGTCCCCACTCCCAGTTGCTGGTTCTGTGGCATCCACTCCCCATGTTTCTTGCATTTGGTGCAATTCTCAGGCCTGGCCGATTTATGCACCCTACTCCCCCACCCCCCACCTGCAGTCATTGGCTCAGCGACAGGCATGTGACTCAAACTAGGCTAAGGAGAGTCAGCTGGTACCCAATTCAGCCACTGCACAGAGAGAGATCAGTTGGGAATAGAGCCAACGCAGAGGAGTGATGTCGTAGTTTCAGAGCCTAGAGGTAGCTGTTGGTCCTGGCTGTAACCCTGGTTTGCTAGTTATGATGTCCAACAAACTCCCTTTTTGCCCTAACTGAGCTTAACTGGGTTTCTGACAGTGAAATCCAGCATCCTGACCAGTACAGGGAACTGGCCCTAATGGGGTGGGGGTGGGGTGTCAGGGAAGGGTTTCCCGTAGAAGTGGCAGTTAAACTGAGAAGTGAAAGATGACTAGGAATTAGCCAGGTAGAGAGGAGGGAGAGAGCATATTCTAGACAAAAAGAGCAGCATGAGAGAAGGCTGTAAGGTAGGAAGAACAAAGCTGTAGGAATCTGTTTGCTTTCATTACCTTGCATGTGTTCTATTATAGCTATAAACACCTTTGATGAATAACCTTTATTACATAAGCTCCATGACCCTTATTAACAGTAATGTCCATTTATAAAGTACTTTTTTGAAAAATATTATTTTATTTATTTATTTTGGTCATGTTGGGTCTTAGCTGCGGCAGGCAGGCTCCTTAGTTGCAGCTCACCGGCTTCTTAAGTTGCGGCATGTGTGCTCCTTAGCTGCGACTCACCGTCTCCTTTGTGGCATGCGTGTGGGATCTAGTTCCCTGACCAGGGATCGAACCTGCGTCCCCTGCATTGGAAGGTGGATTCTTAACCACTGCGCCACCAGGGAAGTCCCTATAAAGTACTTTATTGTTTGAAAATGTCTCGTCATTTGATATGTCATGATTTATTGAATATATTTGGTTCCACTCTCACGAACCCCTGACTGGGCCTACTATTCAGACTGATTTTCTGCTTTGCACCCAGACTTTTGGACCTAAAAGACTGACTCAGAAGCCTAGAAGAATTGGGGACGGCTTTGGGAGTGGGGGGAGAGGTGGTCTGGGGCCAAGGGCCAGTTTTGCCTGATGATGCAGCTGCCATGAGAGCTGAGCAGTGTGGCTCTGGCTCAGAGCAGCCATTCATCAGCTCGAAAAGAGAGACGAATTTGTCAATCTTTGGCTTTGCCTTTGACCCCTAGAGAGCTGGAACTGAGGACTCTGGAAATTTGGCCGCCACCCAGGGCCAGCTCTCAGTTACAGAATCAGCGGGCCCGCCAGAGTGTGCCGGCAGATGCGAACAGGAATCTCTGCAACGTCAATTACCTTTCCTTCTCCCTCCACCTCTTCCAAACCCTGTTCCCATCACCAGATTATTTATCTGAGGGAAACAGGAGGGAAAACCGAATTTGTTTTGTGTTACTTCTTTGCACTCCATCTTGGGCCAAGAATAGCGAGCAGGGGGCAGGATGTGAACATCCCTTGTGTTACTAAAATTTGTTGTTATTTATACTTGCATTATATGATTTAACTTTGACTCCCCAAGTTACAAACTCTTTGGAGGGAAGAATCGATCGTGCACATTTTTGTAGGACCCATAGCAGCTCACACAGTGCCTAGCCCTAAGTAGGATCTTTGATTCTTAAACCAATGACTTTTTCTGAACTCGTCACCATGCTAGAAAAGGCCCACAGCTGAGACCCAGGCTGGAGGATAGCCTGGTCCCCATTTGGGGGTCAAAAGAGTAGAGCAGGCAGGGGTCGCTGTGTCCTAATGGGTTGGACCCAGACGTTGGCAGGGAGACTCTGGGCCTCTGGGGACACTGAACCTGCAGGGGAGTCTGGCCCTGACCTGGCCAGGTGGCTCCTGCCGTCAGGGGCTGCTGAGTCTCAGGTAAGGGGACAGGTCAGGTCAGTCCCCGGCCTGGAGCCTCTGGGAGGGCAGGGAGCACTGGCCAGGTGACTCAGCAGCAGGGGCTGCCGAGACCCAGATGGAGGGACGGAGCGGGGATTGGTCCCAGGCCTTGGCATGAACTATGGCCCATCAAGGGGCTCTGAATCCTGGGTGGCGTCAGTCATAGGCAGGGCATGGAGGCTAGAGTTTGGGTGGGAGCTCTGTGTTCCAAGTTGTCAGGGGGCATGCCAGGCTCTGGGCGGGGGAGGGCACTGAACCCTGGATTGGGGTGTCAGTCCCAAGCCATGGTATGGAGACTACAGGCCAGCAGCCGGGGGAGAGGGGAGGTGGCTGAGTCTCGGGGGAGTCTCAGTGGCTGGCTTTCAGCCAGCAGGGCAAGCTGAGTCCTGGTTGGGATCAGACTCAGGCTTTGAGCTGGAGACTCGGGTTCCACGGCAGAGGAGGCTGAGTCTGAGGTGGTGTCCAACTCCAGGCCTTGGCGTGGAGGCTCCGCGCGGGCGGGGGACGCTGAGTCCCAGGTGCAGGCCGGTTGTGGGGGGTGGGGTCGAGGGGGTGGGTCCCTCGCCCTGGCTTGGAGACTCCGGGCCGGCAGGGGGCGCTGAGCTCGCGGCGGCGCGGCAGCCGCCCGGCAGGTGGCGCTCTGGCCGCGGCCGAGGCCAGAGGGCGGGCGGCGGCGGCGGCGGCGGCGGCGGCGGCCGGCTCGCGGGCCCGGGGAAGCGGCGGCGGCGGCGGCGACGGCGGGAGCGGAGGAGGCGGAGCGGCGGCGGCTGGCGGCGGGAGCGGCGGCGGCCCCGGGCGGGCTGGGGCGCCGCTGGCCGAGCGCACAGGCCGCGGCCCGCGGAGCCCGCCATGCCGGCGCGGGTCTGAGGCGCGGCGAGCCAGGGCCGAGGCGAGCGGCGGCCGCGCCGGCCTGTGGCCCCGCAGCGGCCCGGCGCGGGCCCGATGAGCGGCGGCCTCGGCCTCCGGCGCAGCCCGGAAATGTCCGGCAAGATCGAGAAAGCAGGTGAGGCGCGCGGCCGGCGCGGGGCGGCCCGTGCTCGGGGCGGGCGGCCGGGCGGCCGGGCTCCCGGGGGGCGCGGGCCCGTTGCCGCGCCGGGAGCAGAAGTGAAAGCGCCGCCGGGCCTGCCGGGGCGCGTCTCGGGCGGGCGGCGGGCCGGGCCGCGCGGCGCTCCTCGGGGCGCACGGCCGGCGGGGGCCGGGGTGCCGGCGCAGGGCCCCGCGGCCGGGCCGGTAGGTGCCCGCTGCTCGGCCCGCGGTGTTAACTTTGAGACAACGGATGGGACCGGGGACGGGGCAGGGACCGCGGCCGCGTGCCCGAGTGGCCCGGCGGCGGGCGGTCGTCTTTCAGGCAGTGAACAGAGCAGAGCCATAAAATGTGTCATTTCTGATGAGCCTCGAGTTTATATTTAACCAGAAGTATCCACTTCGGAGGCTTCAAAGGAAGCGGGCAGGATGTGTCTGGGCGTTTTCAGGGCGCGGGGGAGCTCTCCTCTGGTATCAAGCTGAGCCCTGGAAGCGGGGCTTGTGGGGAGCCGGTTGGGTTGGGGGTGGGTTAGAAGTCTTGATGCCAACCCCATCCCTTTGTGTGCTCCTTAGAAATCTCGGAGCCTCGCCTTCCGGTTAGCTGGGTTTTGCTCAGACGGGCAATAAGAGTCTCCAAAGATTCTACTCGGGCCGTGCATCTGAGGCCCAGAGCTTAATTAGCGACACCTTGCAGGGCGCATCCTTGAGTCGCAGGTGAGGGAGGCGGGCGGTCCTGGGCTCCCTAGCGGGGACATCACTGGTTGTCATAACCTGGTACCTTGTCAGCCAAGCTTGGCAGCCAAGCTATGGAAGGTGGGAGCTTAGGGGGATGGATAGGGGGAAGGTTACACTGATTTTGGAAGTTGCTGGTTTCCCAGGTTGAACCAGGACACTTTTCGGAGAGGCGCCTCGGAAGTGGACCGAGCCGGCCGTGTAACTTGCAGGCTGTGGCTTGAGCACAGGAAGGAAATTTTCGTCGCCTTCTTTGAGGGTTTTCTGTGTATCCGGCTCTGTGCTGAGCACCTTAAACGTATGTCTTATTAAATCTTCGTAGATTCTCTGTGACAGAGAACGTGGTCCCGGTTTTGACAGGGTTGGGGGCTCAATGGCTTCTCGTAGGCCGCCCAGCCAGAGGACAGCGGGCCGGGCCCTGATGCCCTGCTCTCTGAGTGGAAGCCTGGGTGCCCTCCTTGGGGGCAGGGCCCTTGGCTTCAGGTGCTGCTTCTTGGGTGTTTCTCTCACTGTTCTTCAGGCCCAGGGCCGTGTCCAGTGACCAGGAGTTTCCTCCCAGCACACATGCCGTTCCAGAAATACCTCTGGTTAACGTGTGCAGTGTTTCTCAGGATGCGTCGTGTCTCTGAATGGTATTGATGGGAAACTTGGCTGGTTTATCTTCAAAATAGCATTAACAGGGTTTTGTCTAATTATAAGGATAATTGAAAAATTTGTAAATCACGAAAAGCCAAAAGAGCACAGTGAAAAGCACCTGCCACCCCACGGGCTGCTTTCCCCAGCTCAGCCCTCTCAGATGAGCTGTCACGTGCATCCTCTACTCCCTGGAGAAAGGAGGCCTGAGGCCAGTTCTTTTTGGCCCAGGTTATCCCTGGGCACCTCCATCTGCCGGGGGCTGTAGTAGATGCAGAAGCCAGGGGTGCCTGCCTTCGGAGAAGCTTGTCTGTGGGTGGGAGAGCTGGCCCCAGCATCACCCCTGGGCTGCCAGGCCTCGGGAACTGTGGAGCAGCAGGAGGCAGGGCCCGTGGGCACAGGTGAGGGGTGGCCTGTCCGCTGAGGGCATGGGGAAGGCTCTGGAGGAGGGCGAGTGTGCCCCACTTGGAGGTGGGGGAAGAGGCCAAGCAGGGGTTGTGGAAGTCTCAGGAGGAAGATGCATGTGGTGGGAGGCGGCTGAGCTGAAAGTGCTGAGGTTGGCAAGACCAGAGATGGCACGTCACGTGGAGCTAGCGGGAGGTCTGTCCTTCTAGTGTAAGGTCTTCTGCTGTGATTCACACACAACTTCCACACAAGGAAGCCTGGGACACTCTGGAATGAGGGGTACACCTTCTCAGTGGTTTCTGCTGGTCATTGTGCGTGGCTTTCAACTTTGCGTTTTGATGAGATTTCCCATTCGGTTTCTGTTGGAGTTTTCTAAATGGACCTACTGTGAAGTCACCCGCAAAGTGTTTCTTAAAGGAAGGGTCCTTAGGTGAAGTGGCGCCTCCTGTTAGCAGGTGAGCAGTCTTTGGGAAGTTATAGAGCCTGACACCCAGTCAGTGCTCATTGTTGTCAGGTTTCGCTATTTTCTGTTGACTTGAGCAGAAGAGTTGCTTACATGTGTTCACAATCTCTTCTCTCTGATAATAGGACCAGTGCTTTCACTTCTCAGGGCTTAAGGGAGCCCAGGTTTTTTTGAGTGTAAAGGAAAACTTTGTGCATCCCTTACAGCCCTAGACTCTTGCCCATCCTTCCCACCTGATACCTCCCGTGAGCCGCAGCCTCTTCAGCCTCTGGGGGAGATCTTTTTGAATCTGTCGTGCTGCTTTGCAACCTGTTTACTTACTGAGCAGTGCCTGCCTGGGATGGGGGTGTCATACATACTGCCCTCCTAGGAGGGCCTACCCTTCTGTAGGGACCAGATTGGCTGTCTTCGGTTATCTGCTCTGGGCCCGGTGGGGGATGAAGACAGTCTGGGTTCCAGAGGGTGGCACAGGATCAGCTTGCTAGCCGGTTGGGCCAGTCCAGTTAGGCTTGGTGGAGAAGGGTTGAATTTGGAAGGCCAGGAAGAATGCTGGAGTGGAGGGGGAGGCTCCTTGGTGTCTTCCAGAGATAATGGGGAGGTGGGGAGTAAGTGGAGCCAGACACATTAGGGAGCTCCCGGGGTGAGCTTTCGGGCAGGACTGGCGAGGAGAAGAGGCGCTTCCCTGGGAACGAAGACGGACTTGCTCTGGAGGACCCACACTGGCGGGAGATGTGTGCAGTGCTGAGGCCACTTTGGGGGACCAGTGAACCTGGTTCTGGCGTGTTCGCAGTTATGGTGGGTCTCAGTGTGCTCATGCTTACTCCCAGTAAATGCACTAAGTGGAGGGAATTGAAGTCTTAATGCTTCTGGAGCTGAAACACCTCTCTTGCCTGGTGAACAGAGGTGACAGACTGGTGGCTGTGGGCTGGGTTCAGGCAATAGATGTGTTGTGTGTGATCCATACATGTTCTTGGAGAAAAAAGAAAGAATTGATGGTCAGTAGTTAACAATCAGGAAATGACTCACAAAGCTCAGGTTTCTGGTTCTTTTGGAAAATGAGCAGCTCTAGTAACCCTGGGCGCTTGTTCCTACGAGGCCACTGTGGCGGGGACCTCCCACTCCTCCTGCCAGCCCCAGCGCTGATTCCTGCTTCCCACTTGGACTGTTGACGTTTGAGTTTGCATCCCTCTCCTTGTAGAAATCACTCGTGTTTAGTGTTCGTTTGCTTTTTACCTGGACTTTGAAGTCTTTGCCCCATTCCTTCATGGATTCATTCTTTGATCCCCTTGCTTGGCACTGATCGAGCTCCTGCTGTCCGGTGCTGTGCAAGGCTCTGGGAGCCAGCGGTGAACTCGGCGGGCGTCATGCCGCCACACAGGCCCTTACCTCTGGCAGTGTGGGGAGCGCTGGGGGGGTTACAAGGGATCCCATCAGACTCACGGTGGGAGCTGCCTCTGTGAGGGGCTGAGATTTTCAGGTGAGCCGTTAGCTGGGTGCAGCAGGGGGCGTAGGGAAGAAGGTGGCCTCAGTTTCACCGGTTGTACTCATTAGAGAGTCTCAAGTGCTCATTCCTCAGTTCATTTATCAAACAGTTTTTCCAGAACCTCCCAAAGGCCCAGAGTTTCTAGTGTTTGGGATACAAGAAAGATTTGTGCTTCCTGGGCCATACCATCCAACTGGGGCAGACAACAAAAGTAGATGTCATGAAGATATAAATTAGGCAGGTTTTTCTAGTTGTTTGTTTGGGGGCGTTCTTTCCCTGCTGTGTATTTCCAGCAGACCACTGGGAGTCTGTCTAGGAGTTTCATCAATTACTGAACCCTCCGGCCACTCTCTAGGCCCCCTGTGGCCTCAGGCTACTCTGAGGGGCTGCTGAAGTGGCAGCAGGCTCAGCCAGTGCCCTGCCCAAGGACTGAATAAATACGGTGTCTCAGGCTCAGGTGCTGTGTATTTCAAATGTGTGAAGATGCTTTCATTATAAATTAAAATGAAAAATTCACACTGTCTGCTGTCATAGTAACTTTTTGTCATTATGTATTTTCTCAGAACAGATAAAAAGTACAAGTGCAGTCTGTCACACGAGGCTGCACATTTTTGGCCTAGGAAAGAGTCCTTGTAGATCAGCGGTTACTGTATTTTGATCAATTTTAAACTCCTTTCAAATTTTACACTTCCTTTTTTTCCCCCACAATTATCAGTCTTTGTGCTCAAAATGTATCCAATCAATAAATACAACATTCTCATGGCACCTGCTAGTCATTCATTCCCTCACTCCTGTGGCACTTACTGCGACCCTCCACCCTCCTCGTTGGCAAACACTGTGCTGCCTTGCGGTGGCCTGGAGCCAGCAGGAGCCTGGTCCTCCTGGGCTCTCGGTCCACTGGTAACATCGAGACGGTCTTGAATATTTGTGCAGTTTCTATAGTTTCCGCCTGGAGTGCATTGACAGATGACGTCATTTCAGTTGATCCCTAAAACAAGTCCTGAGGACTAGAGCAGGGCCAGTTATCCCCGTTTTACCCTGAGGGCAGTTCAGGCCTGGGGAAGGTTGGTGATTTGCCCAGAGTCACACCGCTCTGGTGCGGTGCAAGGCAGCGGGGCACCCACCTCTGCTCCAACTCCGCCAGCCCTTTTCCAGAGCACTGCGTAGAGCTTCCCATGTTGCTGGAGACACAGTAACTTTATCTTAATTACTGTTCATGTTTCTAAGTTTCTTTTCTGGTGTTACAAAAAAAAAAAAATCTCTGTTAAATTAGGGTAGGCCAAATGCAGTCTTTAGGCTGCGTATGATACTAATATCACCAGCAGTAATGTAAGGAGATTAAAATAGCACAGGTGCAGGCTAAATATGTCTTAAAAAAGCAGCCACAGCAACCCCAGTGTTTCCTGGTCTCCTGAGCAGCTGTTGGCAGAGGTGGTTTGAATGGGATTCCTTGTAGCCAGCAGACCTGATAGGAGGCCTGTAAAGATGAGTCATGGATGAGTTTGCAGAAAAATCATCTCCCAAACCAGCCGGGATTGGAGAGTGCCTTGAGCACAGGGCCGGCTGGGGCTTACCTCAGTCCAGCTGAATGTGTTCCCGTTGCCATAAGAAGATGACGCGCTGGAAGGAGTAGCGGCCTGGCCGGCCGCTCCGCTACCGCACCCACGCGGCCCCGACTGGGCGCCTGGCTGCCGGGACAGGTGTTCCTCTGACTTGTCATCCACCTTGCCCCAGAGGCTGTTTTATGATTTAAAAAGAAACAAACAAACAAAAACAGTTTGTGAATTATTAAGGCATCTGTCATCTTAGTTTGTGGTCATTTGTTTTAGACCATTTACGCAATTGTGACCCTGGGAGATTCGTTCCCTTTTCTGGGTCTCATTTTCTCCATCAGTGCCATGAAGCGGGGAGAGGGAGAATCTAAAATTAGTGCTTCCTTGTTTTGTCTTAAAGCATCAGGCCTTTTATAACAAATAGGAAAGCTCTTAACCAACCGTCAATGGGGAGCACTTTGGACACAGCAAGTCCTTACCGCTCAGCTGTGGCCCCTGAGGCCCCTCCTTGGATCCTCCACCAGCACAGTGTGAAGACCCACTTCCTGGATGCACTCAGCCTCCTCTTCCAAATCCGCCTTCCTTTAGGCTCTTCGTGCCTTCTCTTCTTCTAGCAGATAGTGAATTCTGTGCGAAGACCCCAGATAAACCCTTTGGATAGAACGATATTGTTTAGCTCATTCAGAAACCAAAGCCCCAGTTTCCTTTCCTCAAGTTAAAAATCAACAAATACAGTCTTAAATAGACCATTAGCCCCTCGAGGGAGTGTGCCTGTCTGGTCCACCACGGGGTTGCCATCACTGTACCTACAACGTAGTAGGTGCTCAGAAACTATTTACTAGTGAATTTAGTTCATGTTGTTAAAGAATGAACTTAGGTTTCTGATTCCAAGTCTCAAAATCAACTTTAAATGGAGCTTCTTCTGGGTTTTGAATTGCCAATTGAGATGTTTCTTGGTAAGTTAGTAGGACCAATACTCTGATAAGGGTATGCATTTAGTTGGGGTTCTTTGTTAACCATATACATTGATCAGTGTTCTGGTGTGTTCTTCCGAAAATTGATGAGGGGGCTGAGATGAAATTCCCAGAACACTCTGTGGGGAGAGCTCTAGGGAGTGATGAGAGGCAGAGGCTCGTGCAGCCCAGATAGTCTGGAGCTCCCGTTTGTGGTGACTCTGCGTGGTTCTGGGGGTGCACGGGAGCGAAGCACTCTTAGGCAGTGCTCATTCGCGTCGAGCAGTTGTGATTTTGCCTTTCATTTACAAACCACAGCACATGCCAGCTCTGCTCTGCCTGCCAGTGTGACCGGCGCCATGATGGGAGGCCCTGTCCGTACTTGTTACTTTTTTCATTTGGCCTCTGAAAGTTATTTTGGACCAGCTCCCTGCACTGTCAGCTCTCTGTTTATGGGTGGTTGTACAGTACATGCTGTCTTCGAGGGGCTGGAAAGGCAGGCTGTTGGTGTTCTGCTGGCGCCCCCTTTCTTCTGTATCAGGACTCCGTAAGCAGAGTCTCTCTTGCCACTTCTTCCTCTTTGTGAGTGAAGATGCAGTGGAGAGACTTACCTAAATGGATTAGAAATCTGGCATCAGATGGTCACAGTTCCTCTTTCTCCCCACTTTTCTTTTCCAGGCTGTGGTTTGGAAGATAGACGATAGTTCTCTGAACCTGTCCTGTCCTGCAGTCTGGACTGTGTCTTCCTAAAATACTGTTACTATGTTGTAACAGCTCAGACCCTCCGTTCCCATTGGTCCCTTAAAGATCCTCTTTCTCCTTTGCTTTTCATTGGCTTGCTGGCTCCACACAGTCATTTTACTGCAAATTAAGTTTCATGATCAGGAAACTCTACCTTGCTTTTACAGTGTAGACGAAATGGAGCTGTCAAACCCAGGATGGTGTATGGTGCCTCCTGGGCCGGTCACAAAAGGGCGGAGTTCAGGCATTTGGTGTGGACTTGACTAGACGCACACTGTGCTGTTAAGGATGGGAGCAGCCCATGGTCCCCCTGAGCAGAAGTACGGTGCTTGTAGCCTTTGGAAGAAGGGAGGTGTGGACATGGAATGAGAAGACAGGACAGCGGAAGTCCAGTGGAATGAGATGGCGCCGCATAGCCACTTAGTTGGCCCAAAACAAGCAAACAGAAAAACAAACAAAACCTCTGGCTTGCAAACAATGGTTGTATTTATTTGCTGGGTCTGGATGATCACGTGTGCCCTCTCTCCTTCAAGTGACTGAATAAATAGATGGATGGTTATGCATGGGTCATGGATTTAGCTGCTCTCAACCTCTCCTTTCAATAATAAATACAAATAAGAGTAGTAGCTAACATTCATTAAGCACTTACCACGTGCTGGTACCAGGCTCTGTTCTGTGCATTTTACACACATGGTCTCCTTCAGTCCTCACAACAGGAGAAAGGTACTGTTACGTTCTCCTTCTACAGAGGACAAAACTCTGACACAGAGCTTTTCTTTTGTGCGTGGGATCCTGAGATCCAAAATAGCTGAGATTTGCCTGTGGTCATACCAAGTTGGGGCCACGACAGGACTAAAGCCCATTTGATTATGTCCCATTTATCCATATTTTCATTGGCTGTGATGACATTGGACATTGTTCTCTTGGCTTTTGTGACTTGGCTCAAAATGAGCGTCCACATTTCCAGGGACTTCTCCATCACTGAGGTGGCTGCTACACTGAAAGGGCCACCTGATAATGTTGGAGGGGATGCTTGAGATGACGTTCGTCCCCTGGCTATCCTGCTCCAGCTCTCAGGGGGCCAGGAAGCCCTGCTTCTTGCTGGGTGACCTTGGGCAAATTGCTTAATCTTTCTGAGCCTCTGGTGCCTCTGTTGTAACCCGATGCAGTGGGTGGGTGGGGGGGACAAACCCATTTCTAAGCCCTTTCTAATGCTGATTCTTTGTGAGTCTAGTCTGCAGTATAAAGGGTGGTATGTGTTAGGGCTGTTTTGTTGGTTTTTACTGACACTAGTGTTGCAGGGCATGTAACTATTCATCATCATGGTAAAACTTACATGATCCTTTGTAGCTTTCAAAACACTATTATAGGCATCAGTTTTTTTGCTCTTGTTTTCAGTTTTGTTTGTCTGTTTGTTTTGTTATTAAAAGGTATTAGAGTAACAGCATTTTTCCCAGATGAGAAGGGTGACTGCTTACGATTGTTGAGTACTTCCTATGTCCTTGGGAGTTTTACCTTTTTATTTTTTAGTTTTTTTAAATTAATTTATTTGGCTGCAGCAGGATCTAGTTCCTGGACCAGGGATTGAACCTGGGCCCCCTGCATTGGGAGTGGGAGTCGTCTTCTTTTTTAAAGATTTATTTTATTATTTACTTAATTTATTTTTGTCTGCATCGGGTCTTAGTTGCAGCACGCGGGCCCTTCGTTGCAGCACACAGGCTTCTCTCTAGTTGTGGAGTGCGGGTTTTCTCTTCTCTAGTTGTGGTGCACAGGCTCCAGGGCACGTGGGCTCCGTAGTCTGTGGCACACGAGCTCTAGTTGAGGCGGGCGAGCTCAGGAGTTGTGTCGCGCGTGGGTTTAGTTGCCCCGTCGCATGTGGGATCTTAGTTCCCAGACCAGAGATCGAACCCGCATCCCCTGCACTGTAAGGCAGATTTTTTATCACTGGACCACCAGGGAAGTCTCTCAGAGTTTTACCTTGTGATACTTGTATGATTTAATTAGGTCTGTTGTTATAAAGAGAGAAATGGCAAGTATTGTGCCATTTGACAGCTGAAGAAAGGGAGGCAGGTGGCAAGTTGAGTGAGAGGTAGAACTGGTTGGGGAACTTGGGTTTCCTTCATCCCTTCTCTTCCCTGCCTTCGTGTGTGCTCCCCTGGTCCCCCTGAGAGTCTGGATCTGGGGTCTGCTGCTCTTCTACCACAGAGCCACAGGGAGACTGGCTGGAAGGCACTGTCACTGTCTTTGGTTGGAACCTGCTCTGGGGTTCCCCTGGGGCTTTCCAGCCTCTCTGCAGGACTGTTAAGGTGGCTTCACATCTGCCTACAGATTTGCGAAGCAGCTCCTGCTTTTTCCATTATAGAGGTGGCTTAAAAAGTGCATTTGCTGAAAACATTGCAAGGGGCTCTACTTTGGATGTAAACCAGTGAGAAGTAGCCCTTAGTAGACATAACTCTGTCCACCCACCTGCACACTCACCCATCCATACATGCACCCGACACCTCTTCATCCATGCAGCATTGGCTGAATGCTCACCAAGTGTCCAGCAGCCCTCCAAGGCAGTGGGGGTACTGAGAAGTTTGGAGGCATCTGTGCCCTTAGGGAGTTGAGAATCTGGCCACCGCATGTGCTGTGTGCAGGAGACTTTCGATCTAGGGTTTCATACTTTTCTTAACACTCATCCATGTTAGAGGCAGCCTGAGCCTGGGCTGGAGGTCAGGAGACCTGCTTCATGGCCCCTGGGTCTGCAGCAGGGCCTGGATCAGTCCCTCTGAGCCCTCAGTCTCCCCATCTGTGAAATGAGAGGGTGGACTCGTGGAGCAGGGATGGGGAGCTTCGACTGAGTCCTGAAGCTGTAGTTTTGGATCCCAGCTCTCCCGTGGAACGGTGGAATCCTGGGCAAGTTGCTTTGCACGTCTGAGCCTCAGTTCCTTATCTGTAAAATGGAAAAAAATTATAACAGTGCCTACCTTATGGTGTTGAGAGAGGATTCAACGAGATGATGTACAATAAAGCATGTTAGCAGAGTCTTGACACAATAAACATTAGCGTTTGTTTCTACCTCATGTCCCCTTCTGCTCTAAAATTACCGTTTCCTTTAAAATGGTCATGATAAGTGAAGTTCGGACCTCAGCACTCACAGAAGAAGGGGAGATCTCTGGCTACTGAGGTATTTCCTTGCAGGGTGTCTGTCTGTCTGTCCGTCTCTCTGTCTCTCAAGTTGAATTCCAGGGAATAGGTTTTTAGGACTAAGTAATAAACCTCCAAAGAGATAATTTATGGGAAGAGTTGATGGCATCTCATTTCAGCTACACACGTGGCCCCAGCACGTGCAGCAGATGGAGGAAAAGTCCTGATGATATACTTTTGTAAGTCTGTCTGAAAGGAACGGGCCCGTGCTTGTGGGCAGCGGCTTATCTCAGGGCCAGAGCAGGGCTGAGCGCGGCCACCAGCAGGCGGGCTTTTGCTCCATCCCTAGAGACACCACCTCAGTTTCTCCTTGTAGGGGTGACTCTCAGGGTCCACTAAACCATCTTTGTTCAACACTGAACGTGAAATTATCACGAGATGTTGCTTTTGTTTTGTGACAGGTAAGACACCACAAGCCATTCAAGGGCCTTGTGTACAGGTAACTTACAAATTCCATTGAACGTGGCAAGTGGGGTGGTTTCATACCCTATAGTCCCCTTCCTTGATTAATTTTCACATTTAAGATAAATGCAGAAATTCTAGTGTATTGTTCTGAGTCTTCCTTAACCTGTGCTCTCTTGGGCCTTTCTGACAAGTGAAAGTAAATGTGTGTAGTCTGCTTGCAGTTTTGTCAGTTCGTCCAGCTCAAAGCACACAGCTATTTGCAGAGAGACCAAAGCCCAGTCAACCCTTTTCGCTCGCTTCAGTCACTCGTCCCGGGCCTCTCATTTAATTACCATAGCCACACCAATGTGAGCTCTGCCTCAGCTTGTCAGGAGTACCTCGCAAATACTGATTCTCTGAGGCCATCAGAAAACCAAAGGTGCAGATCAAAAGCATGCTTTCCCGCGTGAGCTATCCTTGTTTTATTCTGTTTATGGGGAGCTGTCTGTTACTTACCCTAAATGTGCAAGACTGTAGAATGAAGTTTTTATATTTGACCAAGATAGGAATTGGACTAGGAACCTGGGCTCCATTTCAGGCCTGTGTTGCAGGGAGGCCAAAGTACTGGTCCCAGCTTGGTAGTGAAATGCACCTGCTACTGGGGAAGTTGTGTAGACTAAAATCATCTCGGGGAACATATGAAGTCACTGTCACCAGGAATGCTTGGAACTGTGGCATTTTTTGGATGAGGGAGAGAGAACCAGCCTGAGTGTCTGGAGCCTTCCCTTCTGGCCTGGCACTGTCGCAGATGTGCTGTGTCCTCTGGGGAAGGCCACAGCCCCTCCCTGGACCTTGAACGGGAACAGTGGTTCTTGAGCTTTTTAAGATCCTAAGTGCTGCTAAGGATCTGATAGAAGCCCTGTGGACCCCATCCCCAGGGAGAAAGATTATGTGTGGATGTGGTTCTACCAACACTAAATTCCTCGTACTGTATGACAGATAATAATTTACACACACCCCAGGTCTTGGAAAGATCGAACGGAATCTTGGGTATCTGAATAATCAGGACTTAGTTTCTCCTAGTTCAGTCAGACCTGGGCTCAAGTGACTGTCAATATTTATACATTTCTGAAGTTTTGTAAGGATTCCATGAGATGATGCTTGTAAGCTGCTTAGCATAATGCCTGTGTGGTTAAAAGGAGAACCCTTTCCCCTTCTGCGTGAGAATGTCTTAAAATTTTACATGTAGTAAAACTGACCCTTTTCTGGGTGTACAGGTCTCTGAGTTTTAACTCGTGTAGATTTGTGTAACCACTACCACAGTCAGGATTGAGAACAATTCCATCACCCCGGCGTGGGGGCGGGGGGGACTTTTTGCTGACCCTTTGTTGTCAAACCCTTCCTCCACCTCTGGCACCTGGCAACCATTGATCTGTTTTCCATCCCTATAGTTTTGTCTTTTCCAGAATATCATATAGCATGTAACTTTTGGGAATTGGCTTCTTTTACTCAGCATACTGACTTTGAGATTCATGAAGTTATTGTTTTTATGAGTAGTTTATTGCTTTTTATAGCTGAGTAGTATTCCATTGTATGGATATAATCATTGTTTATCTGCATAGAATTTGACTTTGGTTAACTAGCTCTGTTTCCTAGAAATAAAGATGGCATTTGACCAACAAAAAAATCAAACAACTCAATTAAAAAACTTGAGTAGACATCTCCAAAGATATGCAAATGGCCAATAAACACATGAAAAGATGCTCAGCATCACTAACCATTAGTGGTATGCACATCAAAACCACAGTGAGATACCACCTCACACCCATTAGGATGTCTGCTTTCAAAACATCAGACAATAACAAGTGTTGGCAAGGATGTGTAGAAATGGGAATCCTTGTGCATTGTTGGTGAGAACGTAAAATGTTGCAGCCGTTATGGAAAACAGTGGCAGTTCTTCAAAAAATTAAAAATAGAATCACCATATGATTCAGCAGTTCTCCTTCTGAGTATATACCCAAAAGAAATGAAAGAAGCGACTCAAAAAGATATTTGTATATGCAGTTTCATAGCAGCATTAGTCACACAATAGCCAAAAGGTACCCATTGTCAGATGATGGATAAACAACAGTGTGGTATGTACACACAATGAAACATTATCCAGCCTTAAAAGGAAGGACATTCTGACACACATTTCAGCATGGATGAACCTTGAGGACGTTATGCTGAGTGGAAGAAGTCAGACACAAAAGGACAAATATCGTATATGCTTCCACTTGTGTGAGATACCCAAGAGTAATCGAATCACAGAGACAAAGTAAGTGGAATGGTGGTTGCCAGGGGCTGGGAGAAGGGAGAATGGGGAATTATTGTTTAACATTTAATTAATGTTTAAATTCAGTTTTACAGGACAAAAAGAGTCCCGTGACCTCAGAAATCCCCAACCTGTTTGGCACCAGGGACAGGTTTTGTGGAAGCCAGTTTTCCCACCAGGGTGGGGGGCGGGGATGGTTCGGGCGGTCACGTGAGTGACGGAGAACGGCGGGTGAAGGTTTGCTCGCCTGCCACTCACCTCCTGCCCTGCTGTGACTGAGTGGTAGCGTGACAGCGTGAATGTACTTATTACCGCTGAACTGTGGTAACACTTAAAAATGGTTAAGGTGGTACATTTTACCACAGTTTGTTAAAAAAAATGCTGTGGATACCAATTATTTTTGAGTATTTGTGCAATAGTTATTTAATCTTAAATGTCTTATAATAAGTTATATTAAAACATTTAAAAAGTGATGGCATAAACCAAGTGTATTACTAGGGAGCAGTGCTTATGGTAACAATGACCTCTGGTTTAATTAATTACGTCTGGGCTGGGAGGACCTCTAGGTGAACGATAAATACTTGGTGGGACGCAACACCCTGGGCTCCCTGAGTGCAGTGGCTCTCGTAACCGGGTGTGCTTCTTTTTTGGCTGCGTTGGGTCTTCCTTGCTGCGCATGGGTTTTCTCTAGTTGCAGTGGGCGGGGGCTACTCTTCATTGTGGCACGTGCGCTTCTCATTTTGGTGGTGGTGGCTTCTCTTGTTGTGGAGCACGGACTCTAGGCACGCGGGCTCAGTAGTTGTGGCTTGTGGGCTCTAGGCGTGCGGGCTTCGGTAGTTGTGGCATGCGGGCTCGGTAGTTGTGGCTCGTGGGCTCTAGGCGCATGGGCTTCAGTAGTTGCGGCGCACGGGCTTAGTTGCTCCGTGGCATGTGGGATCATCCCGGACCAGGGCTTGAACCTGTGTCCCCTGCATTGGCAGGCAGACTCTTAGCCACTGCGCCACCAGTGAAGTCCCTGGGCGTGCTTCTTGAGGGAGCCTGTGAGATTATGAGACGTGGGCTCCTGTGGGGCGGGAAGCTTTTAAGCCAGGGTGGATCCCCTCCCCACTGGATGTGGCACTTCTCAGCTGTGCTGGGCTCCTCGAGGACCCTGACAGAGGGGACTTGTCCAGTGCTGCCCTCTGGCAACCTTTGGTTCCCGTCCTTTATTCGTCTGAGTAGAACGTTGCCAGGAGTGGAAGAGAAGTCCAGGGACCTCAACGTCTAGTTGAGCCCCAGAGCCTGGGGGTACTGTAGCCTTGCACACAGTGGGTGCTCAGTGCATGTCAGCTCTTAGTAAAGACTCTCACAAGCCTCTCAGTGGCTTCCATCTGAGACTGCCTGGGTACCATTGTCGGCACTTACTCTGGGTGGACAGCACAGATGGCATTCACTCTAGCACTGTTCGGCAGGATTCCAGGCTGCTGGGCACATTCATGAGAAGGTATCACTGGCTTGGGGGAGGGGAAGAGAGAGGACGATCTATGGAAGCAAGATCAAGGCTTTTCTCTGACAGTTTTAAGGCCAGGAAACTCTGTTAGATGGAATGGTGCCTCCATTTGGGAATTGTCGCCTCGAGATTGTCACAATAAGGTCTCTGGTCCCATGAGTATCATTAACACATCTCCGTGAATCTGCGATGATAGGCAGTCGCCGTGTTTTTTGATACTCTGGCACCAACACATGTAAGACATTTTAGTGATATAGTAACACTTCTCAGGAAACAAAGAAAAATAAAATACATTAGCAGGGTTGATTATAAAACAACATATCCTGATTTTAAAAGTTAAACTGTGAAGAAGTATACATTTTAGAATCAAGGAAATACAACAGGAAGCATTGCTTCATTCTTTCAGCTGCTTTCTTGAGCAGCTGCTGTCTTTAGTTCGTGAAGGTAGATGCTGGGGACACAGTGATAAATGAGCCAGGCTGCTCTCATGGAGCTCACTGTGCCTGTCCAGGTCTCCCCTCTAGGCGAGGTCTAGCCTTTGATTGCAGAGTCAGACTCTAGAGTTTTGCTTATAAATGTAGCTCTCATCTAGCCTCACAATTAGGTGTCTGGACACCAGAGGAAAATTACTTTGAGGATCACTGGGCTCATGCAGACATGACAGATGGGGTAATGATCACACATCTCGGCTTACACCTGCTGTCCTGGCATAATTATTAATAGCGCCGTCCCTGTCACTCTCAAAAGTGTCCTGATTTGGATGGGAAAACACTGAGGGAAGAATCATTTACAGCTACTGAGTTCCACACATTTGTGTTGGAGAGGGTCTTGCTTTTGCAGTGAGAGAACTATTTCAGAAATATGGCCTATTCCAAGGCGGGGCCAGTCCCATGGAGTCCACGGGAGGGCCAGCTGAACTCGGTTTTTGTGCCCTTCTCCCTGTGGGCATCTGCCACTTCGTATGTTCCAATCACTCAACTCATGGAAGCATCAAAATCTGGGACAGTTTGGTTTATAAAAACAATAAACGTGTACATAAAACAACCAGAGCATGTTTTCCTTATGAGAAAAATTAGATTAACCAGATCTTAAATTCATATTCTTTGGAATGGATGGAAAGGATCTTAGTGTTCGTGTCAAGAGAATTGGAAAAATAATTACATAATTATATACTAATTATATATACAAATGTGTAGTATATAACATATATAATAATACATATTATTACTTATATATAATAATATATATAAACATATATAATTATATAATAATTATATAGGAACAGTAATCTGGGTTAAGTTAGAGATTTTCTTTTCCCTCTTGCTATAGAAAGGAGGGTAGGGATTGAATTTTTGTAAGAAGTTTTTATTTTTATTCAAGTGATATAGTTGATATTTAAAGAAAACAGCCAGAAGGGTAGGAAGCTTTGTGTTTATAACAGATTGGCAGCTTGCAGCCTGTTATATTAGCAGGTATTGATGACAGGATTGTCTGGGTCAGGTGGTCCCTGTCCTGAGGACCTGCTGGGTGTCCCAGAATGCCGCCTGCCTTCTCCAGTAGGTCTCAGACTTTAGCACCTGGAGGCTGCTGTGCTCCAACCCCCGGTTTCTACTCCAGTAGGTCTGGAGTTGGGCTGAGAATTGGCATTTCTAACAAGTTCCCAGATGATGTCGATGTTCCTGGTGGGGTAGGTGTTTGGGGGTGGGGGCACCCTTTGGAATCACTGCTTAAAGTTAAGTATGGAGAGGAACGGAAAAGCTCCTAGGGATTCGACCTGAAAAGTTGCCCTTGGAGGGGGAGGAGGGATATAAAAAACAACTTACATGCATTGATGCCAGGAGCTGTGCTGAATATATTTAATGCCTTCAACAGCGCTGCAGGGAGGTGATAGTGGCTTCATTTTACAGATGAGAAAACTGAGGTTTATATGACTTGCCCAGTTGGCATGTGGAAGAGCTGGGTTGAACCATTGCCTGGTACTGAAACAAACCCTTTTTTAAATGGATAAGTGACAAAGACACCACAGATTGAAGAAGATTCTAATAATACAAGCACAGGTGAACAGCAAGAGAATGACGATGTTCACAGTTCTTCTACTTCCAGTACCTGCTTTTGTCAGCAGCTTTGTGAGGTAAAAAACAGCAATCTAATTAGCTCTGACAAGAAAATGGCCAGGAGATTGGCAGCTGGGAAGAAAACTCTTTGATGAATACCACACTAAATGTATATTTTTCCTTGGGATATTAGCTAATTCATTGGTTTGATATATTAGTCGTCATGATTAGCAAGACAATTTAAAACTAAGTATCTAGGACTCAAGAACCGAACTCTAAAATTTAAATTATGTTTAAAGTCAGTACTTTAAAAACATTGTGGTAGGGCTTCCCTGGTGGCGCAGTGGTTGAGAGTCCACCTGCCGATGCAGGGGACACGGGTTCGTGCCCCGGTCCGGGAGGATCACACATGCCGCGGAGCGGCTGGGCCCGTGAGCCATGGCCGCTGAGCCTGTGCTCCGCAGCGGGAGAGGCCACAACAGTGAGAGGCCTGCGTACTGCAAAAAAACAAAAACAAAAACATTGTGGTAAATGTTTACAAGCTTCTTCTGAATTGTCTTAATGTGTAAGTGTTCTGGTAGCACGTAGACACATCCATCTCAGCCCTCCTTTTCTGTATCCTCTGCTCTTCCAGACTCTCAATTTTGGAATATCCTAGGGCTGAGTCCTCCAGTCTCTTCCTACGCAATCTAGTCCCATGTCTAAATGCCATCTAAATACTGGTCATTCCCAAGTGTATGTGTCCAGACCCCATCTCTTCCCTGAACTGCAGACTGCCCACTTAACATCGCCACTCGGATGTCTTGTAAGCGTCAGACTTGATGTGCCTGAACCAGGGCTATTGGTTCACCGCCTTACCTCCTGCCCAACTGGCTCCTCCCTGGGTGTGCATGACGGTAAATAATGCCATTTTTGACCTAGTTGTTCAGGCTCAGAAATCTTGGAGTCCTCCCGACTCCTCGCTCATAGCCCGTATCTGAGCCATCAGCAGATCCTCTTGGGCTTACTTCAGATATATCCGCCTCTGGTCTCTCTTGCCAGCTCCTCTGCTGACTGAGGCTCCAGGCCACCGCTGTCTCTCCCTGTACCGCCGTGGTGCCCGCCTAACTGGCCTCTTGGTTCCCACTTCACCTCATAGCTGTCTAGTCTTCCTTCCTTCATTCAACAGCCAGAGCGTAAATTAGATCAGATCAGGCCTGATCAGGATTGTCCCGTGGCTTCCCTTTACACTGTGAATAAAATCCAAAGTCCTTAGCACAGCCTGCGTGGGGCACCCTGTACTCTGGCGCCTGGCTCACTCGTGCCACTGTCCCTTGCTGCTCTGTCCCAGACGCTCGGGTTTTTGAGCTTTTCCTTCGAGTGTTCTTGGAAGATACCAAGCATACTCCTGCCTCAGAACCTGCACTTGCTCTTCGCTCTGCCTCTTCACCCCCCCCACCCCCTGGGCATTGGGGTTAATGGCTGCCGAGAGCCTGTGGTCAGAAGCCGCTTGCTGGTTATGTGACCTTGGGGAAGTCCCTCACGCCTCTTCCTCTTAAAAATCTTCCTCATGGAGAAAATGGAGCCAATGGTGGGGTCCTTATGAGTTCACGCACAGGAAGCACTTAGGTCCTGAGTCTCGGGAAACGTGAGCTGCCCTTCGGGGTGCATTTGCTCCCTAACTCCTTTCGGCTCTCTGTTCGTGTGTCACCCCAAGCAGCCTCCTCTAGCCACGGGGGTCCAAAGTAGTACTCCCATCACATTACCCCCTCACTGTCCCCTAACCCTGCCTTTGCTTTTTTTTTTTTAATATAGCACTTACTTGCTTCTTTTTTATGATCTCTCTCATTAGGAGGTAAGCTCCTTGTCAGCTGCTGTTTCACCAGAGCTCAGAAGGCACACGGGTGAAGCTCACAAATTCTTGTTGAATGAGTGGATAAAAGCACACGTTGGGTGTGGGCTCAGCTTCGTAGTGGAGAAGGTTGTGCATCTTTAAAAGCCTGGAGAGCGTTAACCAGAGGGCACTGCTGCGACTCCCACGCCGGCCCCGCCCCACGTAGAGGCCTCTTAGTCAAGGTGGAGGACCGCCTCTGCAAGTAGGGTGCTGTAAAGGGCAGGAGGCCACAGACCCTGGGGGCGTAGTGGGCTAGCGGAAGGTGGTGAGAGCCTTTCCCCAATGAGGGCGTTGCCTCTTCTGACCCTGTCATGTTCCAGGCAAAGCAGAGAATGTGCGTCCCCCTTGATGGTTGCCCATTGAGAGTCTGTTGGGTGTTGACTCTTAGGTTTCATCTGCTTTGCTGGGGAGGAAGGAGGTGGGATTCAGTGCAGGCAGGAGCAGGTTCACACAGGGTACTGAGTCTTTAGCCAAAGTAAAGGCCCCTTAGTGGGGATGTGGGAGATGGAGGGGGGAAACATAGTTCAGGGGCTGGATTCCCAAAACCCTCAAATGGCCGTCTGGGCACTTGACTTCCTCCTTGGGGTATTCCAGGAAGCATCAAGAGCTTAAGAAGTGTTCTCCACACATATTTAGACTTTCCCCCGAGTGTTCAAAAGAGTATGAAATAAGTGGCAGAGGAGAAAATTACTATTTTTGTTCACTTAAAAAAAATAGTTCCTGTCTCTCAATTCCAGGTGGAATTAATAAAATTGAGGGTGTGGGCTTTCTCCCTTTCATATCCTGCAGGCTAGTTCCTGGCCCAGTCCTGACTTTATGTATGTATGTATGTATGTATAGCTGCGTTGGGTCTTCATCGCTGCACGCGGGCTTTCTCTAGTTGCGGCGAGCGGGGGCTACTCTTCGTTGCCGTGTGCGGGCTTCTCATTGCGGTGGCTTCTCTTGTTGCAGAGCACGGGCTTTAGGCGCGTGGGCTTCAGTAGTTGCGGCACGTGAGCTTCAATAGTTGCGGCTCGCGGGCTCCAGATCACAGGCTTAGTAGTTGTGGCGCACGGGCTTAGTTGCTCTGTGGCATGTGGAATCCTCCCGGACCAGGGCTCGAACCTGTGTCCCCTGCATCGGCAGGTAGATTCGTAACCACTGCGCCACCAGGGAAGTCCCCAGTCCTGACTTTAGAAAGTACAACAAATAAGCAGCTTCTTCTTTAAAAGTCTGGATGCTGATTTAGCAGCGAGGACTCTGCCTTAATTGCCCTTCCTTTAGTGAACCAGCATCGTCTGCCAGGGTCCCTGAAAAACCCAGAAGCTTTCTCATGGGGGTGCCTTGGAATTGGAGGTTCTGCCCCCTGTATTTTGCAGGTTAGGTCACACCCCAAGAAAGATGGACTGGCAGACTTCACAGTTCATTCTGTAGAGTGTCAGTTCTGGGCCTGCCTGGACAGAAACAGAGTAGCCTTGTGTGCGACACAGTATCAATATTCAGTGAGGATTAGTACTTTGTTGTTGTTGACACACCCCTGCCAGAAGTAAGGCAGCCCGCGAGCTGTGGAAAAACACCAGACTGGGATCCAGTGATTAGGGTTCTCTGGCTGTCTGTGAAACCGTGGGGAAATGTCTTTCCCTCAGAATGAGGAACCTCAGTTTCCTTGTTTTGGAACGAGAGGGTTGGACTAGCTCTGTGGATCTTAACCTTTTGGAACTCTTTGAGACTGTAATGAAAGCCATGGACTTCTCTTCCCAGAAAAATGAACACACGTGATTTGGTCAACACTTTAGGCGCCCCCTGAAGCCCATGAGATGAAACCCTGGACCTCTAAGGCTCTGCTGCCTCTGACCCGCATCCACCTCCCCCGTTCTCATACCTCCAGCTGCACAGGGCCTTTGCACATGCTGCTCCTGCCCAGAATGCTTTTCACCCATTTGCTTGGTCAGCTCCTGCTCATCCTTTGAGTCTCACCCTTCCCTGACCTCCCAGATTAGATTAGGTTGCCCTGCTAGACATGTTCCCCTCCCGGAACTTCTCAGCACTGATTACAGTGGTAACTAAGTGATTCTTTGCTCATGTTGTTTGATTCTCCCTAAACTCCACGTCGGCATTTGTCGGATGAATCTGAGGCCTCTCAGGCCATGGCATTCTGAGACTGATCTGTGAGTGTGCAAGAGTGTCGTAAGAGAACCCCGGTCTGTGTTTCCTGTGATGCAGTACTCGAGATGTGCCTTCGCCTTCAGTGATTTCCGCAGCGCTGGGCAGGAATGTCACTTCAAAGCAGGGACTAGGGCACCCAGAAGACTGGCTCCCAGACTTTTTGCCTCAGTGCTCTGCTGGCCTGACCTCCAGGCTGGTCATTGCCCTTTGTTTATACTCTGGACTGAGCTGGAACTCCCACTTTGGAACATTCCCACAGTGCTTGGTGCTTCCTTGTATTGTTGTATTTTTCTCTGGAGGGGAAGTGACCAACATCAGACTTTCCTCCCAGCACACAAATTCCATGCACAAAGCTTCATGTCAGCTACTGGGCACCGGCTCCAGAGCCCAGCTTCCATCTCCTGCCCGCACACCTGGGGGCGGGGTGGGGAGGAGGTGGTGAAGGTGCACACTACGGCGATCACTGGCCTTCCCCTTCTGAGCAGTGAGCAGTGCCTTGCAGGACTCCCTGACGCAGGTTTCTTCTGAATCCAGTTGCATCCTGCATTGAGGACAGGACTCTGTAAAATGTTTCAAACTTCAGTAACCACAGTGTTACCTCCTTGGTTTATGTCGCTTGCATTCCATAATCAAAAAAGTATTCTGATGATACAAGTGTTTGGAAGTGAAATATTATTTTATTTGCGCTAAGGGAATGAGTTATTTATCAGAATGTTGCAATGGATCTTACTGGGATATTTAAAAAAACAAAAAAATCTCTGTGACGGTAAATAATTTTTCTTTAATGTATTGTCTCTAAAGCTGGATGTTCATAGATAATGAAATTAAAAAGAAAAAACCCAGCAATGGTAACTATTCTTTAAGTGTGCCAAGCACCTTTAAAACATTTTATTTAAGCTTTAGACTGCCTATGAAGTAGGCAGCATATTAGTACATACTTTACAGAGGTGAAAAAATCAGGTCCAGGAGGTGAAGTTCCTGTCGCCCTGATGGAAAGTGGCCACATAAAGATTCAAACTGGCTCAGCTCTCCTCCAGAGCCAGCACTTTCCACTCCTCCACCGCCTTGTCCCTCTGGTCAGGAGGAAGAGGTAGGAGGTTTCCCGGCCAAGAATTAAAACTCTTGGGCTGGATCTGGCTCTCTCACTGAGTGTGTAGCCTTGACCCCCGCCCTGCCCTGCCCCAGGCTTTTAGGAGGAGATGATTTTGTCAGTCTATGTCCTTAGGCCCTACCCTTCTGTGAGTCCGTGATTTGGGGCTTGCAGTAGTAATACCTCAGGAGTAACTTGGTAACACGCGGTCTGACTGAAAGCAGTCCATGTACCCACAGCACCGTCGGAGGATTTGCGCAGGACGTGGAGACACGTGATGCTGGGCATGCGGTGAGCTTTCCACTTCTGGTGGTCTTTCACTTTTGATTCGTCTCATCTGTTTGAGTCCCATGTTGTCTCCCTAAGGTGTGGACTGGATGGGTCACTTGCTCATATTGGATGGTGAGCATATTCACCCTTGGGGACAACTCTGGAAGACACTTTTTCTGAGATGAGAATTAGGGAGGAATTCTTAAAAATAGGTGATTCGATTTATCTTCCCCAACCCCCAGCCCCCATCCAGTTCACACAGAATCATTTTGGGAGGCTGTGGTTACCCTAGAAGCAGTTTAACCACAGGGTCCTCACTTCAGAGCTGCTCTCAAGGAAATTTCTAGTTTGTTTGGAAGGTTCATCAGAAAATTAGCTGTTAGAATGTGGCAGCCCCTAGCTGAGAAATGGCAGCGTCGGCCTTGAGCCCAGGTTTCCCTGGTGACCTGTTGTTCTGTGTGCGCGCAGGCACATGGGGAACTGACCCAAACCCAGTTCCTGACTTCAAAGGCTTTACAGACTAGTGGGGATAAAAAAGATACGGATGAAACTCCAGGTTGGGGACTTTGCCTGAGCTGAGGGGTGGGGAAGGTGGATGAAACAGCACTCGGCAGGGCCCACACCTCTGGCGCTTGCAGGAAGGAGAGTTCATTTATGGATTAGAAACTCCGTTTGGGCTTCCCTGGTGGTGCAGTTGTTAAGAATCCGCCTGCCAATGCAGGGAACATTGGTTCGAGCCCTGGTCCGGGAAGATCCCACATGCCGCAGAGCAACTAAGCCCATGCATCACAACTACTGAGTCTGCGCTGTAGAGCCCGCGAGCCACAACTACTGAGCCCACGTGCCACAACTACTGAAGCCCTTGTGCCTAGACCCCGTGCTCTGCAACAAAAGAAGCCACCGTGATGAGAAGCCCGCACACCACAACGAAGAGTAGCCCCCACTCACCGCAACTAGAGAAAGCCCACGCACAGCGACGAAGACCCAACGCAGCCAAAAATAAAATAAAAATAAATTTATTAAAAAAAAAAAAGAAACTCCTGTTAACACATTGTAGGGTGTGTTTGCGGGGGAGGGGGGCGGGGAGCCTTCATTTGTTTATTCCTTCATCTGTCTGCCCATTTGTTCAGTAGTTATTAAGCACCTACTGTGCGTGGGTATTCTGCTGGTGCTGGGCGGCATCGTGTGCAGAGCATTTGACAAGTTAAAACTTTCTTTAGGTGAAAAGAGACATTAAGATGCAGGTTCAAAAGTAGAGCCTTTTTGATCTATTATGCTTTTGTAGATATTTTGAACTAAATGTCTTCTGGAAGAAATGAGGTCAGATATAATATCTGGCATTGCAGACTTACCTAAGGAAAATTGTTACGGTTTTTGGAAGGAAACGGAAGTCTCTTCAGAGTGTACCGAAAGGGTGGGGTGTTTGCTGATGGAGTTGGGGTGGGTGCTGAACTTGAATTGGATCTTTTACCAGCTCTTAGGTTTCAGCGGCCCCCTCTGGCGCGGTTGGGGTGCGAGCCTTTGCTCTTTTGCAGTTTGTGGTTGCAGTTTGATTGGAAGGTGAGTTCATCGTACGGTGTGAGGGAAGCGGGGTTGGCCGTGGCCTTCACTGAAGCATTTTCTCTCTTTCCTGCCTGTCATTGGAGGAGTGAAACAGACCCGTGCTATTTGCTTTAAGAAGTTTGGAATCTCAGGCTGTGATTTTGTAAAAATGATTTCTGTGTTGGTAGATCAAATAGGAAACCTTAAGATCTTGTAGAGATTTGGATTTGGCTTCATTCATTTTGCATACATTGGCAGGATTATTTGTTTCCCTCAGAATGGGCAGTGGCTGGTGCAGCACGCTGGCCGTGGCCCTGGGAGTGGTAACAGAGCACACTGAACAGTTGGAGCACTAGTGCATTTAGTGCCTCTCGAACTCCATTTCTTTGGTTCTGTGGGTCTTTTTTGGAATACTGTCTTTAAATTTTACTCTGGCTCCCACCTTGTACCCTCCAACCCCAATAGAACGAAATTCACTGTGATTATGTGCCTTTGGCTAAATTGTCTGAAGCCAGATATCGGCCATCTGAGCTAATACAGTTTCACAGTCAAAGAGTATTACGGTGTTGGTGATAACGATTTACCAAGGGATTCCTAAGTGTCCCTTTTATTTGATCCTCATTATGTTGCAGGAAGGGGGACCCCTTCCAGGGCCCGAGACTGAGCTCTTGTCTAACACTCGGAAATGAACTGTCCGAGGAGACACACGTGCTGACAAAGCAAGGGACTTTATTGGGAAGGGGCGCCTGGGCGGAGAGCAGCAGGGTAAGGGAGCCCAGGAAGACTGCTCTGCCACGTGGCTCGCAGTCTCGGGGTTTATGGTGATGGGGTGAGTTTCCGGGTTGTCTCTGACCAATCATTCTGACTGAGGGTCCTTTCTGGTGGCACGTGCAACCACTCAGCCAAGACGGATTCCAGCGAGGAGGATTCTGGGAGGTTGGTAGGACATGTGGACTGGCGTCTCTTCTCTCTCCTTTTGACCTTTCCCCTATTCTTCTGGTTGGTGGTAGCTTGTTAGTTCCCTGTTCCTTACCAGGATCTCCTGTGGTAAAATAACTTATGCACATTGTTACTGTCTTTGCCTGGCCAGGGCCGGGCAGTTTCAGTCAGTGTTTTCCCCTAACCATTACAGCCGGGGAGGTGGGACTACTGGCATTATGCCCAATTAACAGATGAGAAAACTGAGAAAACTATGCTCTGTTGGCAGAGGCAGAATTTGAACCCAGGTGGTTGGTCCTGCAGCCAGTCTCACCCACTGCATGTGCTCCAGGGATTCTTTAAGAGCTTTTCTACCCTCAAACTCTGGTATCTAAATCAATGAAATCTTTCCACGTACCTTGCCATTTTCTTTGTTTTTACCAAAAAGCATATGATTTCATGCCCTTCTTTCTTCCAGGAAACCTGTTGTTCAGAATTTAGGTGGTGCCACATTTTCTCCAGAAAAATTAATTCCAAAATAGAGTGTAAGATTGGAGCTTGAGGTTACAAACTCCTAGCTGCTTGTCCTCTGAGGTCTTTTCTTCTTTGGAAACTAAAGTGCAGTTTGCATTTTGATGTTTGTTTGTTTTTCCCTTGGAAACACAGGATTAATGAAGTCAGCTTGTTTTCTCTCTGATGGAACTTGTCACCTGATGCACACTGGTCTGAGGGCCAGAATCCTTAAATAGAAGGTGTGATGTTAGGGTCTCTGTGAAAATGTTTCTTGGGCTTCCCTGGTGGCGCAGTGGTTGAGAGTCTGCCTGCCGATGCAGGGGACACGGGTTCGTGCCCCGGTCCGGGAGGATCCCACATGCCACCGAGCGGCTGGGCCCGTGAGCCATGGCCGCTGAGCCTGCATGTCCGGAGCCTGTGCTCCGCAGCGGGAGAGGCCACAACAGTGAGAGGCCCGCGTACTGCCAAAAAAAAAAAAAAGTTTCTTGTGGCACCCCCCCAAATTGGTCTATTTTTAACTTTCAGTTTTTTGATCATCTCATTTCCCACTCCTCCCCCAAAGAAAAGCAGTGTCCAAAGTGTTTGGAAATTAATCTGAGGCTGCTGTGCCAATGAGTAACAGACTGTCAAAGGAGGGCGGAGGAAGAGCTTCCTAGTATAGACGTACCGAGACCCACCGCGATAACAAGCCTTTATTCTGATTTCCTTCCTGGGAGTGAAGGGAGTTTGAAAGGCAGAGGCAAGGACCTTCCAGAGTAGAGTTCAGGTTTTTCTTGTGAGGATTTACCAGGGCTCACCGCTGGGTGATTGGGATGTCTGAGAGATGAATCCCCTTCCAGCTGGTGACTTGGTCCGTATTCGCTGTTCAACAAAGACACCTGGGCTTGGAAGGGCCCTGTGATCCTCTGGCTTTAGAATGGGCAATGCTATTGAAAAACAGAAGCCCCTGAAACGAAGCCATCTGTGCCCCTGGAAACAAGGTAAGAAGGCCCTGTGCTTCATCTCCAGGAGGAAGGAAGGAGGCAGCCTTCTGTTGGGAAACTTTGGTTTAAAACCAGACCTGAAACTGCTTGGGGAAATACCTTTCATCAGAAAATGCTTGCAGTTCAGCATATTTTAAAGAAAATTAACAGGCAGTTCTCCTAAGGAATAAAGCGATTTGCATCTCAATGTGATGGCCTGGCTTGGCTGAGAACTTAGTTCAGTTTGAGATTTTTATTTAGTACAGCATACGTCCGTTGGTTGAAAATTTTCAGCTTTAAAAAATATCGCAAGGGGCTTCCCTGGTGGCGCAGTGGTTGAGAGTCCGCCTGCCGATGCAGGGGATGCGGGTTCGTGCCCTGGTCCGGGAGGATCCCACATGCTGCGGAGCGCCTGGGCCCGTGAGCCATGGCCGCTGAGACTGCGCGTCCGGAGCCTGTGCTCCGCAGCGGGAGAGGCCACACAGTGAGAGGCCTGCGTACCGCAAAAAAAAAAAAAAAAAGATATCCCAAGTAAAAATTTTGATATCCAGGAGTTTGAATCTTTTGTGACAGTTTGGTTTAGAGAATGTTATTAATAGCTTTTAAATATATAGCGCCTTTCTTCCAAAGAGTTCAAAGTACCTTCTATTAAAAAAAAAAACAAGTCTCATATTTATCAATCCTAGATGTCTGTGACACGGGACAGCAACACCTGTTAAAACCTACTCGGTGTCACTCAGGCTTGTGTTAGCGTCAGCTTTGAGGAGGAGAAAGCCAGAGGGGCCACACGGCAGTATGCAGCCCCAGGGCCTTTGGGTCTTCCAGTGCACTCGGCTGCCCTTTTCACTGTTACTAACCTAGCAGACCAGCAGTTCGCAGACCCGGCAGGCACCAGAATACCAAAGATGGTGCCCACAGGACTTCATCAGGTATTGGCTCTTTTATCTCCACTTGCCAAAAGGGGTGGAGATAGCACCTGACCTGTAGCAAGACAGTTTGAGCGCAAGCGTATGTATGGGTGTGTGTTTATGAACAGAAAAAATAAACTGGAAGAAAATGCATGGGAATGTTAATAATAGTTGTCTTTTGTGGTCAGATTATATATAATTTTTTTTCTTCTTAATAGGGAAAAGTAGGTCGGATGCTAATTTACCGTTCGGTTCCAGCCCCTCTGACTTTCCATCAGTCATTCATTCTTTGTCCAACAAGTTACTTTGAAAAAGGTATTCCTTACTGGTCCTTGATCAAATCCTGGTGTGAACAAAACAGTAATAAAAGACATTTGGGGGACAGTTCAGGAAATTTCAGTATGAACTGCGTGGTAGATGATATTCGGGAACTGTTGTCTATGTTATTACCTGTGATTATGGTAATGAGTCATGTAGGAGAATGTCCTTTTTGGGGTTGTCATGCTGAAGTATTCAGGGCTAAAGGGTTATGCTGGCTATAATTTTACTCTAAAATGGTTCAGGTGACTGAATGAACACATACATACAGATAAGAAAAACAGGATCATTTTAACAACTGTTAGAATCCAGGTTATGCATATATGAGGTTTGTTATATTTTCTTTAATGTACTTTACTCATTTGGGGGAGAAAAACATTAAAAAAAAAGCAGTTGCTGCTTACATCATAGTACCTTGTCCTTCAGAAGAATGAATCTTAGCAGACATGGGTATTTACTGGTGGGTCAGGATGTAACACTCTTTCAGTGCCATGTGGCCTGGTATCTCCAGCCACCAAGAAGAAAATTGGCATTGATCCAATAACTCAAATCACTTTTATAACAGGAATTTAATATTTTACTTACTTTTAAGTTGTCTCTGGTTTTCCTTAGAAAACGTGTGAGTTAAAACTTCTTAATACTTCCATAGGAAGCAGCTGGGCTTACAGACAAAAATTAAAGCTTTTGTGTTTTGTTGTGTTGTTTAGTTGTGTTCAGAAATTTAAATGAGAGGAGTTGATAGTAGGGATTTCAGGATCCACAGTGAATTGGGGATAAAAAGAAGAGCAATTAATTGCCCCTGATTTCTAAGTCTTCACAGATCCCATTTACCAGGGCCGTGTCTCTGCCAGTGTAGGGATTTGTTGGTTTGAGCAGGGTAGACCCTGGACCCGCAGTTTGTTCTCCAGTCCAAGGATCCACAATAACAATGGTGTGGAGTTTATTTATTCTTCACAGTTTGTCTGTTTGTCTTTAAAGGTTGTTTGTATTTTGGAACTGGGATTTTGGAACAATGGTTAGGAATGATTTAGTGCAGGGGTCCCCAGCCCCTGGGCCACGGACCAGTGTCGGTCCTCGGCCTGTTAGGAACTGGGCCGCACAGCAGGAGGTGAGCGGTAGGCGATTGAAGCTTCATCTGCTCCGCATCGCTCACGTTACTGCCTCAACCATCCCCCCTCACCCCCTACCACCACCACCCCCACCCCCACCCCCGCCCAGGTCTGTGGAAAAATTGTCTTCCGCGAAACGGGTCCCTGGTGCCAAAAAGGTTGGGGACCACTGATTTAGTGGATCCCAACCACCACCCTGACCCTGATGGGAGTGCATTTTTCGAAGTCCAAGCTCAGTGGATGACTGATGGCACCAGGCTCTAGAGCAAGCAGCATGATATCCTTGTCTGCTTTAGGGGCAAGTGAAACTGGGGCACGTCCTTGTGTGCATTTGCTGCAGGCAGCTGGAACTGCCCAGCCTGCCCCTGACTTCTGTCCGGTCTGTGTGTTGACCTGCGATGGCAGACTTTAACCAGAGCCAGACAGTCGTGATTAGGAAGGTCAAATGCAGAATAAATTCTGAAGGGACATTTAAAGGAAATCGTTATCTGCCTTTTGGATCATTTGTGTTTCTGTTTCCATGTTGTAGACCTGGAAAGTTAAAAAACTGAGGTGACAGAATACTAGTTTGAGAAACATGAATCTCACTTCTGCTTGGTGTCACCCTAAAGAGCATTTTACACCTAATAGAGAAATGTCTAATGATTTTAAACAGTGTGGGACGTGCATCCTTTGAAGGGACCAACATTATACTCTCTTATAGTTCTAGTTTTTCTTATAGCTTTCAGAACCCGAAACATAAGAAAGAAACGGTACTGCCTTTATTGGTTTTTACAATAATGAATGCTTGCAGTGGTTGATAAATTTAAGTCATTTGCATTTCCATAGTGAGTTCTAGCAGGCCCTGTCCAAAAAAATAGGATGGGAGGTAGGATAAGGCAGTGGCTTCCTATGATCCCGAGTGGTCCATCCAGCCAGAGCTCTGCTGCCCCTGACTTTCTGTCTGACCTTGAACAAGTGAATTTTGTAATCCCAGATCGTTTCCCCACTGTCCTTACCTCCAGTGGCCTTCAAATGACTACATTCCAGCCCTCACCACAGGGATGGGCCGGTGGAGGGCCGATGGGGGGGGGAGTCTGTTTACTACAGTACCTGACCAGAAACCTGAGGGCTGTCTCTTGGGATCATTGTTCTGTCCTCCATACTAGCACAGCGTATGGCACTTGGTGCCCTCCGTGAGTGCACTCGGTAACCAAACTGAGTGCTGCCTGGCCTCCAGTGCTACCACGGGTATACATGAGGTCCGAAAGGTGCAGCGTGGTTCCTGGTGCATGGTAGGTGCTCAGTAAATGGTATCTACCAGTGCTGGCGGGTGTGTGGTGGAAACGTTCCTTCTTTGCCTTTCTCTGCCCAAAGTGGAGGCGTCGAGGGATGAAAACAGGTACACCCTCCTCTGTCCCACAGCAAGTCTGAATTTACAAAGACTAAGTAAATTTATTGATGATTGTTCACACTGCAAAAGATTGCTTCACAAAAGGCACTTAAATCACAGTCGGCATTTCGTTATTGATTCATTGACCCAGGTACCTGGGGAAACCTTCAATTGAGAGCTAAATTGAACTGCTCTGAAATATACCTACTATCCCGTCCAGTGCTCTCAAAAGAATTCAAGACAAATACCGTATGCTAACACATATATATGGAATCTAAGGGAAAAAAAATGTCATGAAGAACCTAGGGGTAAGACGGGAATAAAGACACAGACCTACTAGAGAATGGACCTGAGGATATGGGGAGGGGGAAGGGTGAGCTGGGACTAAGTGAGAGAGTGACATGGACATATATACACTACCAGACGTAAAATAGATAGCTAGTGGGAAGCAGCCGCATAGCACAGGGAGATTAGCTCGGTGGTTTGTGACCACCTAGAGAGGTGGGATAGGGAGGGTGGGAGGGAGGGAGACGCAAGAGGGAAGAGATATGGGAACATATGTATATGTATAACTGATTCACTTTGTTATAAAGCAGAAACTAACACACCATTGTAAAGCAATTATACTCCAATAAAGATGTTTAAAAAAAAAAAGAATTCTTTGTTTCTTCTGGTCTTTTTTTTTCATGAATAACTTGAAGGGTTGCTTACAGTGGTCATTTTGGCTTTTGGGAATATAACACGGGCGAAAGTTTCCTTGGGAATTAAAAATTGCAGCCGTAGTTGCAAATAGAATTGTTATCTCCTTCAGAAATCCCAGCAGCTCAGGACCATACCGGCCTGGTAAATGGAAACGTTAATGATTTGCATGTTTGTACACAGCTGGGTGTGAGCAAATGAAATTAACACCCTCGGTGGAAGAGCTGAGGCTGAAGTGTCTTTCCCAGGCCTGGGCTGACTGTGGGCTTAGCAAGGCTGGGAAGGAGATTGCCTGGTTGGGTGGGGGTGGGGACTCAAGGATTTGCATAAATTCCACATGCTCTCTGGTTCCTGTGCTGTGGGGGCGGATTTATAATTGTTTGGATTCCAGTCAGCAAGGGCGCTTAGACTTGCCTCTACAAGCTTGTACCTAGCTAGGTAGTCAAGAAGCATCTGGGGCCGCTGGATGCCTGTGTGCCAGATCATTAATATTGACGGCTTTTCTGGCCAGAGCTGGAGCCGGCCTACCTACCCCCATGCATTGTGTGGTCTGATTCCATTGCTGTGGGGCTGCAGTGCTCCAGAATGTGCAAGGGCTGGGGCTGCACTCCAGTCACCTGAATCAGGGCCTTCTAGCTGAGTGAGGCGAGCCACATGACTTCACGTTTCCAAGCTTGTTTGCTAGTCTCCACGTGAGATTAATAATAATGCCTACCTCGAACGACTGTGGCGCGAAATTAAATAATTCACGTGAAGGGTTTATAGCCCTTAGCGTACACAAGCACTTAATGAATCATAGTCTTTCTTGTTATCACATGTTGCATAATAGGAAGAAAGAACCCGGCTTTTACCACATCCGCGGGCATGGATCATGGGCCCAGATCTGTCCCAATCCCAGCTAGCAGCGTGAGTTTGGCTAACTCTACCCATTTCCTTCCCTCAGTTGAAGGGATCACATGCCAGATGATCTCAGAGGTGCCTTGTGGACTGTGAATCAGGGACCATCAGCACTCATCACTGCTGTTCATATCTGCAAACTCCCCTGCTGTTCAGTACCTGCAGAAAGCATCAGTTCTGCTGAACAGCATGGTCACAGGGGCGTTTTTATGGTGTTGAATTTCTTTGAAAATAGTTACTGCAGGACCAGACATAGCTGAGCTATTCCTAGTTAACTAGAATATTGAACTAAGCAGGACAGTCCATTTTCCCATCCTGAATAATGCTGAAAAGTTTTTTCATTATTACATAGTGGTTAAGAGCCTGTACACTGGAGCCCAGATGCCCCGGTTGACTCCTTGCTTCCCCACTTCTAGCTGGCTAGGTGTGAGGGTCAAGGGGTTTATACATGTAAAGTGCTTAGAACAGTACCTGGCACGTAGTATATGTCCAGTAAGTGTTTATTAGTGTTGTTATTTTTAGGCTAAGTACAGAGAAATTTCATTTTATTTTAGTCAAAAAGATGTTATGTTATTAAAGAAGAAATTGGAAAAAAATTGACAAAATGCGAAGAAGAAAATGCATATTGAGTGACTAGATCTAAAGGGCCTAAAACCTAGTGAGTGAGCAGAAGAATTAGCTGTTACTGTTCATCTTTTCCAGAGCTGCTGCACATGCATGCATATTTTTCATATGTGGTCTTCAGAGCTACTGTAATGACTGTGACATTCTATCATGTTGCTGTCCCATAACTTATTAAATCATTCACCTGCTGGTGGATATTGAAATTATTTCCCCTTTTTGCTGTTACAGGTAGGGTAACAATAAGTAGCTGTATTCATATATATTTGTGATTTGCTGGATGATTTCCTTGGGATAAGTTCCCAAGGTAAAGTTCCCAGTCCAGGAACCTGCCATGGACTATTGCCATGTTGTTTTCCAGAAGGGATGTATCTGTTAACATTTTCTTGAGTGATGCATAAATTTATCAGTTAGCCACAAGCACATCAGTGTTGAGCATTATCATTTTGAACTTGTTTTTCTTGTGAAACTTAAACTGTATTTACTAGTGCCATCGTGATGAGTTACCTAAAGGCATGGGGCTCAGAGAAGGGAAATGGGAAGTTCAAAAACCATTATGAGGGCTGAGAATCTATTTTTGTTTCAAAATTCTATTTTCCCATGGTCTTTTGCATTGGACTTGGCTCAGTCTCTTTCAAGTGCTGAGTTTCACATAAAAAAAGGCATGAGAAGACTTTATTTAAGGATACTCATTTACCATCACAACTTTTTGTCTTCTGTCTCCCAGGGAGCAACGATTATTAAATACTTTAATGTCCTCACATGAAAGGGACAGAGTGAGCCCAGAAGTGTTATTAATATTTTTAGTGTAATGCTTACTGTTCAGCGGCATGACTAATGACCCAGGGTGACTAATGACCCACCTCTTCCTCTTTACTGTGTCTGTTGAGGGATGATTCGTTACCATTTTCCCCAGATGCTTGTACATCATGGGGCACCAACCCAGTTGTTATTAAAATAGATATACTGCTATTAAACAGCTTGCTTCAAACCTCGCTGCGAGGGCGGCGTGAATCAAGTGCAGAGCATCAGGATGTTGATGTAATGAACGAAGATGATGTCCATGCCTGTCCGTTGTGCGGTTCCAAGCCGTGATTGGGTGTGCCCATGCATAGGCTTCAGGGTAGGAGAAGAAGTTTTCAAAGGAAAGGTTATTTAGCATGCTTTTGGCATTGGTCTTGAGCTGGAAGAGAGTGGTAAAAATCTAAAATGATTACCTAATTTTACCAATGGAGAATTGAGGCTTAGAAAGAAGTGAAGCGGCTTGTCTGAAGTCTCACAGCTGGTTTGTGGCTTAGTATCCCCTGTGTTAGGATAGTGATATAACAATGATATATAATAATGTGTGTAACAGTGATATAAAACAATACAGCATATTGCATATATAATGATTATATATTTTATATTTATATTATGTATTTACATGTTATAGAATATAACATGTTCAATATGTTGCGTTACAGTACATTATATATTGTGTCTACCATACATAAAGTATGCAATGTGATACAATAACAGATGTAATAATAATACAATAATAATATGTTGGGTATAATGTTAAAAGAATGCTGATAGCTTCCTATATGCCAGGCGTGGTACTAAAAGGTCTGTATACATCATGGGCTTCCATTAATCATTTTTTTTGTTAAGTGAAAGATCAAATGTAGGAAATGGAAACCATAAGTGTGAAGGAATTTTTCTCATGAGAAAGGTAGGGTGTTGTTTTGGGTGTGGTAAGAAAAGGGAAGGAAACTTCTCTTTGTCATCGGATATTTCCAAATTTAGAACAATATCTATCCCTAGCCATTGGTTTTAGGATATGCGTTACCCTGGGAACATGCGTAAGATACATTTCCGTATTTGGCTGTTTCTTTTCCAGCTGTATAGAGGGTGTCACCGCTGTGGAAGACGATAGCAGCGGCCACTGGCCACTTCATAGCTAATTACCTTTTGGCAGTTGCGTATAGGGCACTTGGTTTTGGAAGTCACTTCATGCTGAAATACCCAGATGATTATTTCTGGGGATTTTGTGGTCTGCAGCTGAGGAATGGGCCCCAGGATGGCACATCTGTGTCAGGGGTGGTTACACTTCTTAAAGAGCCAGATAGTGAATATTGTAGGCTTTGGCAGGGCCAGGAGGCACAATCTCTTGATTCCTATTATGTAGGAACTTATATTACCAGCGAAAATGAAACCATTTACAAATGGGAAAACCATTCTTCACTTGCAGGCTATAAACAAGGAATCGGCACAAACAACCAGGAGGCTGGCGGGATTTAGGCTGCAGGCACAAGTTTGCCAACCCCTGACCTATGGGGTCTTTTTGGTTTGGTGCTCTCTGCCATCGTTACTTGGGAACTCAGAAGCAGGTCACTCATCAGTTACCAAAAATATTCACATTTTCAAGCCAGAAAAAGGACTTAAATACCACCCTCCAGGTGACTCATTTTAAAAATTGGGATTACTTAAACTGAGCCTTCTGGTTTGTAGTCTGTCACACACCATTCAGGTCTTTATCTGTAAAAATACTTCTCGTCACTACGGTGATAAGAAAGGAGATCATGGAAGGTTTGAAGAACCCGGTGCTTTGCATATAGAGCCTTAAATAGCCTTCCTTTACCACTGAAGGGGGCACTATCCTAAAAACATCCCAAGCTTCTATACTTTCATTCATTCATTGATTGATGGATTTTCATTCGTTCAACAACATTCATTGAATGGGTCCTATGTCAGGCACTGTTCTAGGCACAGGGGGTACCTAATGAAAAATTAAGACATCATTGCCCTCTGAAGTGTATAATTTAATATAAACAGTAAAATATATAGTCTGTTAGATGACAGGCATCATAGAAAGAGGGCAGGGGAGGGGATAGGAAGTCCAGGACTAGGAGAGGGATTGTTAGTTTTACAGAGGCAGGAAAGGGAGAGTGCTCAGCTGTGAGGAATCGGGGCAGAAGTGCTGAGCCTTCCGGACAAGCGCACTCCAGGAGAAAGGGGAGCTGGTGCAGGGGGCCTGAGCCGACAGGAGGACGTGAGGTCAGCATGGCTGGAGCAGAGGGACTCGGGAGAGACCAGTAACACACGAGGCCAGGGAGAAGCGAATCACGTAGGGCCTTGTAGGTGATGGTAAGGAATTTGAAGGGAGAGCCAGTGGGATTTGCTAAGGGGTAAAGTATCGGGTGTGAGAGAAAAAGAGGTGTTTTGGTCTGAGCATTTTGTTAAAAACAGAAGAGTGCCAGAGGAGCAGATGGGGGCGAGGGGGGAGATGGGGAGTTGTGTTTGGCACAGGTTGAGTTTGAGATGCCTATTAGAGATCTAAAAGGAGGTGGCCGTTAGGCAGGTGAGTGTCAGAATCTGGATTTCAGAGAAAACCTAAGCCTTTCTGAGTTTTTGACTTTTGAGACTGGATGAGATTACCAAGGAAGTGAGTTAGAGAAGAGAAGAGGCAAAGGACTGACCCCAGTCAGGGCACTCCAGCATCGGGAGGTTGAGGTGACGAGAAAGGCCCTCTGGTGAGGTAGGAGGAAACTCAGAGACTGGCGCCCCAGGAGCCAGGTGCAGAAAATGTTAGAGCAGAGGGACCAGCGGTGACAGATGATGCTGATTTGAGCCAAATCACATAAGGACTGAGACTTGACCATGGGATTTAGTAACATGGTGTTCACTGGGGACCTTGACGAGACGTTTCAGTGCAGTGTTGGAGGTGAAAGAGGATGTGAAAGCGAAGGGACAGAGGGGAATTACACGCAGTGAGCATGCGCGGTTCTTTGAGGAGTTTTGCTGCAAGACAGAGCAAAGACAAGGTGGTAGTTATTGAGGGTAGTGGGGTCAAGGGAGAGCTTTTCTTAAAGGGAGAAGTAATGGCATGATTGAATGCAGATGTGAATGATCCAGTAGAGAAGGAAGAATTGAGGACTGGGGGCATTACTGGCGAAGAGAAGCTCTAATAGCTTTCGTATTGTGAGTACTGCTGTAGCAGTCAGTCAGTGCTAACACATCACCCCAGTATTTAGTGACCTAACAACGGTTAATTTAGTTCACGCTTTGCAAGTGCCAGTTTAGGCTGGGGTCCTGGTCTCAGCTGGGGTCCCTCCTGTGTCTGCCGTCAGCTGCCAGGAAGGCTCATCTCTGCCTCTGGCAGGCAGCCGGGATCACTCACCTGGCAGCTGTCGGCTTCCTAGAGAGCGAGGCGCACACGACCTCCCGAGGCCCAGGGTCGGAACTGGCACAGTGTTGCCTCCACTTCATTTCGTTGGTAAAAGCATGTCCCAACCAGATTCAAGACGGGAGAGAGACCCCATCTCTTGATGGAAGGTCCCTGAAGTCAAGGGTCGGGGTGGTTATACTGTGGCCATTTCTGCAGACGGGCAGCCACAGCTGTCTGTGAGCCGAGTGTATTGCGTTTGAGCCTCACAGAAGTTTTGTGTGGTAGGTAGTGTTTTATCTTCATTTCACAGACGGGGAAACGGGGTCAGTGAGGGTCTGGTATCTTGCTCAATGTCACACAGCTAGTCAGTGGCAGAGTTGGGACCCAAACCTTGGTCTCTCTGGTGTCAGAATCCCTTGCACTCTGTTCTACGTTCCTGAGAGTGTGGGTTTACAAGCAGACCAGAGTGTCGCTTCCTCTCTTTTCTTGTTAGGCAAGGGAATAATATTTTTGAAGATGACTTATCTCATAATTAGAATGGACTGAGGGAGGCGATTATCTTGTGATTTGCATGTTTACTGTGGGGATTGGACAGCTGTATTTATTAGAATCACAGTGAGGTCACAGTTGTGTATGTAATTAGGGCCTTTATTGACACAAATTCATGTCTCCACTATCAGCTGGACCCTCAGTGCCCTCTGACAGTCTTTGTGCGTGTCCTTGGTCAGGTGACTGTCCTGTTCCTTGTAGCAGCCTGTGCAGATAGTCACCACTGTCTACAAGACCCGATTCAAACCCCCTTTGCCTCCAGGCCTTCTGACTTCCTGTGTCTGCCGTTATCGGTGCCTCTCTCTTTCTGTCCCTGACACAGACACCCTGCCTCTGCTCAGGTCCTCCTCCTTCCAGAACCTGTTGTGGTCAACATCTGTCTCCTCAAGCAGCTGGACTTCAAGCTTTCCAAGAGCAGAGTCCAAAAGGTGGAAAAATTAGCCTTAGCATCAGGGAACTTTGGCCCTTCCACTGGTTGTATAGCCTCGGGCAGTCGTTTCCCCTGACGTTCATGAATCTGAGTGGACGAGCTGAGCCATCTTCAGGACCACTCAGGGAGAGTGAGGTCTGCTTATGTTCACATAGAAAGCCCTTGGCCAAGAGCTCCCTTCTCTCTGCAGTGGCTACCAGTGTGTCCCGAGTCCCGTGTGTATCTGACAGCCCTTCTGTTTGCTGCAGGAGCAGCAGCATTCTCTGCCCTGTCATCATTCCAGTGTCAAAACTTTGTTGGCCCCAGGGCTCGAGCAGCTGCCCTCCACTTAGCTCATTAGGGAAGCAGCTGGAGAGATGGCTGGGCTGGGTGCTGATTCCACAGTCTCAGAAAAGATATTTGGTTGGAAAGCAAAGACCATGGTGAAAATATTTTTTAAAGCTCTCTTTGGATAAAGGGAGCAATAAATGAGTAAGTAGGTTAAATCTAGCATTTCAGGTCTCTATAACCTCGCTTATAGGGAGCCCAGGAGCTTTGCTCTTCTCTGAAGTTCTTGGGTTGGGATTCCAGCAAGCTGGGCAGGAGAGAGAGCTTCCCTGGAGGAGAAGCCTGGGGCCAGTGAGGAGGGCTCCGTGTGTTGGCTGTGCTCTCAGCAGGCTGCAGCTGAGGCATGAAGATTCAGGATGAAGTTGGTCTTTATACTTACATACTTTGCTGTAAGAGTAAATCGTCCTGCTGCTTATTTATCATGTAACCTTGGGGAAATTACATAATTTCTGTTAGCTTTCACTTGCTCATCTGTAAAAATGGAGGCAGCTAATAACCCCTACCTCATAGGGCGTGAGGATGCACAAACGGGGGAGTATTTGGCAGGGAGTTAGCTATGATTGTAACTACTATGTAAAATTCACCTTTGGTCTTATGTTATAAATCACTGACTAAAGAGTTTTCATACTTTCATGGTTACTCTATACTTTCAAGATGTGTCCTTATAGTATTTCTTCTTTAATCATTCATTCACTGAGTTTATATTTATCAACCTTCTACTTATGGGCAAGGTATGGTTGATTGTTTTCTTTCTGCTCAGGTTATGATGAGCTGTTCATTTCTTAGTGGTTGACATTATAGTGACATTCAGAGCTGCAATTTGCAGAGTACCTATTTCAGTAGAGTTGCTTACCTAGGAGTTAGCTTCTAAAGTCAGGGCATAAGGGAAACATTGCCTGTAGTCAAAATAACCCTTGAAAACCCCTTAAGTCATCTATAATAAACAGTCTGCATTGGGGGAGGGTCATCAAACTTTCTCTATAAAGAGCCATATAGTAAATAATTTGGGCTTTGCAGGCCATGTATGGTCTCTGTCACATATTCTTCATTTTCTCTTTTACAGCCCTTTAAAATGTAAAAAACCATCTTAGCTCTGGGCCTTTTAAAAACAGGCCTTGGTCTGCATGAATAACTTGTGGTTAGCAGCCTCCAAGATGGCCCCAGAGCGCCGCCCCCCCCCCCCCCCCGCCCCCGTAGTCACAAGCCCAGGTGCAGCCCCTCCCCTTTTGTATCAGGGTTGGTCACATGACCAGTAGAAGAATGTGGCAGAAGCGATGGATGAGTTGTCACTTCTGACTGTGGGTGGGTTCTGCCTTCCTGCTTCTCTCTTGGATCTGCTGCTCTGGGGAGACCAGCTGCCCTGTTGTGAGGAGAGGCTCACAAGGTGAGGACCTGAGGCCTGCTGCTGACAGCACGGGGAATGAGCTTGGAAATGGCTCCTCCAGCCCTGGTCAAGCCTCAGATGATGCCGCCCTGGCCACACCTGAGACCCTGAGCCAGAACCACCTGGCTCATTTAAATCATTCTGTCTTTAGGTAATTGTAAAATCCTCAGCAGCGCAAGGGGGAACAGTGAGAAATTCTAAAAAATGCCTGCTTGCCTGCAGAGTTTAATCCATTCATTTTTAATATTAAGTGGTTTTTTTTTACCAATTATCCATGTCAACAAATCTGTTTATGGCTAGGATAGTTAAGTTACCTGAGAGTATGATGAAGCTCCTCTGGTGGGCCAGACATTGCAATGCACCACTTAATCCCCACAACAACTCTTGCTAAGGTCAGTGTTGAGAGCTCAATGTCTACTCTGATCTGACCCCTTCTAGGCTTTCTCTGACATTCACGATGGCACTCTGCTATAATACAGCAGTGCTCTTGTGATCTGTGGAGAGCTTGTGCTCCCACAACGAATAGCTCCAGATGGCTTTGCTCTTTTTCAGTTTTGCCCAGAGGACCTTCTGTACTAATGGCTCTTCCACAGGCAGCTGGCTGGCCATTGACCTGTGTCATGTGGCCTGCCTTAGAAAGATGAGCCAGGCCAATTGGTTCTGGCTCAGGAATTTGAGCCAGGACTCAGAGAGACAATCTAATCACTGGTGGGCACTGGAGCTAAAGAGTCTTAAAGAACTGCAAGTTAAATAGGGCGGACAGGGGTGGCCTCGTTGGGAAGGCGAGATTTGCGTCAAGACTTGGAGGAAGGGAGTTGGCCCAGCAGGTATCTGAGGGACAGACATTCCAGGAGGTGGAATGTCAGGTAGGTGTGTTCAAGGACTAGTGAGGAGGCTGGGATGACTGGAACAGAGAGAGAAGATCCTATCAGGCCTTGAGAGTCATTATAAGGACTTTGACTTTTATCATGAGAGAAATGGGTAGGTGCTGCAGAGTTTTGAGCCGAGTGAAACCATCTGACTTAAGTTTTCCTAGGATCACTCTATTGTGTGTATAGGGGAACAAAGGGGTGCTGGAGCACAGGTAGGGAGCCCTGCTAGAAGGTGCTGTAGTGATCCAGGGAGGCGCAGTGCAAATGATGGAAAGTGGTTGGATCTGAAGGATTTTGAAGATTAGGGCCAACAGGGTTTCCCGACTGCTTGGATAAGGATCCTAGGAGAAAAAGAGGAGTCAAGGATGACTTCAAGGCTTCTGGCCTGAGCAGAATGGAGTTGCCGTCCACTCAGATGGGGAAGGCTGTGGCCGTGATCAGGAGTTCAGTTAGACGTGCCTTCTAGATCTCCAAATGGAAGTACTGAGTGGACAGTTAAATATATGCCTTGAAAGGAGAAAGATCTGGATTAGACGTATAAACTTGGGAGTCTTGGTATAAAGATTGTATTTAAAGTCGCAAGAGTGGACGAGCTCCCTAAGGGAGTGAGCCTGGATGAGGCATGCAGCCGGCGCAGAGGCACCGAAGCAGGGAGAGATGGAGGATGCTGGTTCTGAGCTGCCTTCTTGGTTCTTACCCTTCCTGACGGTTGGATGTTGAGCTTCCCTTGGGTTCCCAGGAGTCTCCTTACACTCATACTTACCTTAAGCCTTCCTTTTTATTTGAACATGATTCATGAGGCTTCTGTCCCTTGCTACCAAAGAGCCATGGCTTAAATGGTGGTATCAGCCCCCTTTACAGGAAGGAAACAGATTCAGAAGTTAAACTTACTCAAGGTTTTACCCAGTGGCCTAACTGGGATTGGTGTCTACATCCCTCTGGCTTCAGTATGTGCAAAGTGTGTGGGATCCCATTGTGGTTCCCTGGCTGTGGATGGCTATTGGGCTGTAGGCAGTGATTAGTGTAATTTGAATGGTTTAAATTGTCTCGTGCAAATTAAGAGGAAGGGCAAGTCCACCCCCACCCCCCCAGCCCCTGTGCTGAGACTGTCATTGGCTTGAGTTTTAAATCTCAGGGGTCCCAGTGCAGTGAAAGGAATCGAAGCGTGGGTGGGGAGTTCATCGATTAACTTATTTCTTCATTTTCTATCAATGAATATTTGAGCACCTGCTATGTGAGATACTGTTAGGCACAAACCTTTCCAAACCTGAATTTTTCATCTGAACCACAGAACACAGAATTATTTGAGTGACTTTTCTCAGATATTCCAGGGTGGTACACAGCTAGAGTCATTCTAGATGAATAGGAGAATTCAGTTCATCCAACATGCCTTAGGGTCTTAGACTTCATTCTCTCCTCTCAGTTGAGAAAGGCAGAAACTAGAATAGTCCCCAGGTAGATACTAATTACAGACTGACAGATACTATGAAAGAGCAGAGCTGAAGTCGGAAGGGTTAAGTCAGAGTTAACCAGCTGAAATGAGGTGGGCCTTTGGGCGGGGGTGAGCGGGGACACACCACTGTCTGATGAGGAAACACCGTGTAAAGGCCCCAAGGACAAGGTCTGGGGGTGGTGAGAGGACCACTCAGTGGTGGATGACATGTACCTATCCAGTCAAAGCCTTGAGTGTAAGAGCACTGGCAAGCTGAAGAGACACTTGGTGTTTTAAGTGGTATGTGTGTGTATTTGCAAAAGAGATTGAGAGAGATGAGATTTGTGCTTTGAAGATTACCCTGACTTCAGTGGGAGAATGTACTGGAAAGGGCAAGAATGGACTCGGAGGCTGAGTTAGTCATCCCTGTGGGTGATGGCTGCATGGATGAGGGTGGTGGCAGTGGGACAGATACGCTGATAATTTGGAAGGTGAAATGGACAGGACTTGGCAATGGAAGGGATTTGGGGATAACAGGGTTGAAGCAGGTCAAAGATGACAACCGGGTTTTTGGCTTAATGTTCACGAGTGGTCACCATCCACTGAAATAAGAAGTACAGGAGGAAACCCATTGCTGTTTATTTGGTTTACATATAAACAGTGAATTGTGGTTCTTTTAGGGCTTTTTCTGTTTTTATTAACCACAGGAGTTAAAACCGTGGGTTGCAGGTGTTTGCAAACTCGGAATAATTGACTGAGTTCTCCCTGAAATTCCTTTATTTATTTTATTTTATTTTATTTTATTTTTTTTGGCTGTGTTGGGTCTTCGTTGCTATGCGCAGGCTTTCTCTAGTTGCAGTGAGTGGAGGCTACTCTTCATTGCGGTGCGCGGGCTTCTCATTGCGGTGGCTTCTCGTTGCAGAGCACAGGCTCTAGGCGCACAGGCTTCAGTAGTTGTGGCTCGCGAGCTCAGTGGTAGTGGTGTACGGGCTCAGTAGTTGTGGTGCGCGGGCTTAGTTGCTCCGTGGCATGTGGGATCTTCCCAGACCAGGGCTCGAACCCATGTCCCCTGAATTGGCAGGTGGATTCTTAACCACTGCACCACCAGGAAAGTCCCCTGAAGTTCTTAACTTATGGGATTTGGGAGCTTTCAAAGGGAGTGACTTAGAGGAACAGTGTCCCAAGTCCATCTTGAAAGGTCTTCCTTTTGCCTGGCATGGCATCTCTAGTGCCATCTCCTCAAGGTAACTCTGCCTGGGGAGATAACCGCACACGTCCTGACCTTCAAAAGGGAGAAGAGACCTGGCTGTGGCTCATTTTTATTTCTTTTCATGGGCAGTTGGGCTCCTAAGGAGAATGTTTTCCATTAGGAGGTCCCAGGAAACCTCCACGCACGAGTGACTCCCATGATTATTGGGAGAACTGCTGTGTCGGGTGTGCTCTTGTGGGTAGCTAACACTCGTACAAGCAGCCAGAAGGGTGTTGTCGTCCAGCGGTTGGGACCTGTGATGATGGAGTATCAAGATGGACAAGTTAATTTTCTATTTATATGAAAACTCACTTCTTTTAAGGCTTAGGGGTGGAGAGTCCTGGGCTGGATGGCCCGGAGGGAGAGAAGACAGGGTCTCCTACTTGGCATTAAGTATTTGCCAACTACATTTAAGCTTGTTATCCTTGGCACCAACCCGGGGGCTGGGCAAGCTCTGAGTTCTAAATAGGAAGGCGGTTGTGCAAATGGCTGAAGTCTTTCTATGTGTCTCCTTTCCTTCTTCCAATTAAGAAAAATCTGAGGACCGCCTCACTCTTGAGACATCTTAAAAAATGAATTCTGAAGGGAACATACTCAGTTGAGAACAGGCTTGTTGTGGGGGGGTGAATAGAATTCCCTCTGTAAGTTACTCAATTGGCCACTCAAAAATAATTGGTTATTAATTGAATCCTTTGTTCGGGCTTGCCTTCTCAAATTTTCCAGTATTGGTAAGAAGCCAGCGGCTAGCAATTTGCTTTAACATAACTGATACTGTTGGTAATTTTATTTTTGTATGATTTTGAACCTCAGCAGTTGAAATGTTCAGTTTATTTTATATCTTCCTTTTCACCCCCATTCATACTCCATTCACACCCCATTCATAGTTCGACTAAATAATTATAGTACAACTATGTAATTACATTCAAGTGCTGTGAATGAAAAGTATCTGGGGCTGAGGAGGCATGTAACGGGTCCTAATCTTTTACTTCATTCAGCGTTTGTTAATGAGGACTTTGCACGTGTCCAGCACTGTGCAGGGCCCTGGGAATACAGTCAGGAGCAGGCGAGACACAGCCATGCCTCTCACGGCCTAGTGAAAGAGAGGGGCAGTCAACGTACCCAGCAGTACAGAGCAATGAGCTTCATGCAGGGCCTCTAACTGAGTCACCTGGTCTAGGAGGTCAAGGAAGGTCAGTGAGAAACAACAATTATTTAAACAGGAGCCGAGCGTATTGTGTGTAGGTAGTCTGGGTGGTGACTTTACTTGGATTTCAGGGCTGATTTGACAGCTCTGTGTGTCGATGCTCAGTTATATAGTGGAGTTGCATTTTATAGAGGAGTCGGGTTTGAATAAAAGTACATAAAACAACAGTTACATATAGCCAAATTACCCTTGAGAATCCCTGTTAGAGACCAACAAAGTGAGCTGTCCTTTCGGCATTGATACAGAATGCTGTTTCTTTAGACCAGGGGTGTGCAAACCACCACCCCTGGGGCCAGATCCACTTGGCTGCCTGTTTCTGTAAATAGTTTTATTGGAACACAGCCACACCCATTCATTTACACATCATCTGTGCTGCTTTCCCATTAAAATGGCAGAGTCAAGTAGTTTGACAGACTGTAATGCCCCACAAAACCAAAAATATTTACTCTACTGCCCTTTAAAGAAAAACGTTGCTGACCCCTGCTTAGAGCAAATGTAGGAATTAGTTTTATATTTGGGCACCACATGGTAAAAAGAAAATTGTTATCTTTAAATACCGGAATTCTGTTAGTGAGGTGAGATGTTCACACCACAGAAGGCAGGAAGGAACTGAGGAAACAGTCATTTCACCGCTCCTATCTTACTTTCACCTGGGGTCATATACTCATTAACAGAAATGGAGAGTGATTTGCCTAAAATACGCATCCTTCTCCTTTTCCCTTCCTCCCTCCCTCTGTCTGTCTGTTTTTCAAGTGTACATAATTGAATTCATCTGAGGTTAATGGAGTCCATCATATTCTCTTTGTGCTTCAGTTGTGCGGGCTGAGGAGAAAAGAACAGGTAGACTTAATATGTAGATGGTGCGTTTCTACGACCTGAAAAGCTAAATGATGTCAAAGCTAAAATGATGTCATCCTGATTTCCCTGGAGAAAAGTGGTAAGAATGAGTCATCATTTTGACATAGTTAAGCATCTTGAACCCAAAGCACTATCCTGCAGCTTTCCACACTGTGTCTACATTGTGACTGGTGATGCAGTCTCAAGAAACCATTGTCCATGGGTTTAACCAATATTGTTAAATGTCTTTAATTATAAATTTAATTTGATTTTATAATTGTATGGGAGCTGTAAGCATGTGGCAGACAAACTTTCAGGTGGCCCTCGTGATTGTTACCTCCTGGTGTTCACACCTTTGTCTAATCCCGAAGTGTGGACGGACCTGTGACTCACTTCTGACCGCGAAAATATGGCAGAGGTGATGGGATGTCTCTTCCTGATTATGTTTTGTTATAGCAGACCGTCTTTCTAGCAGACCCACTAGAGGCATCCTCCCTTGCAAGCTTTAGAGAAGTCAGTGGCGATGTGTGTCACGGAGCTGAGGTTGGCCTCCAGCCTACCATCAGTAAGAAGCTGGGGCCCTTAATCTGATGGCTGCAAGGAAATGAAGTCTGCTAGCTGGGCTGCCCGAGGGAGCTTGGACACACAGCCTTCCCGGGTCAGGCCTCTGGATGAGGCCTCAGCCTGCCGACACCTTGGCCACAGCCTTGGCAGAGGGTGCGTCTGAGCCGTGCCTGGGCCCTGCCCAGCAGAGACCTCGTAACAATAACATGCGCATGTTTTTCGTTACACGGCGCTGGAGAACTACGACAAAACATAAGCAGTTTAGAGCAGCGTTTACTGGTTCATACTTAACATTGTAAGAATCCACGCTAACCCTGGGAATCTGCAGTAGGTGTTTTCCTCCTCAGAGCTTGTCCTTAAATTATTGGGCCACTTGACAAAATTGCAATATGAATGGTGGCTTAGATAACAGTATTGTATCTGTGTTAAATTTTGTGAAGCTGATTACTGCACTGCAGTGATGTAGAGTATCCCTATTCTTAGGAACTACTCAATGAAGTATTTTAGGGAGCCCACTTACTCTCATATGGTTCAGAAAAATTTGCATGTGTGTCAAATAAATCAATGTGTTTGTGTAGTATTTCTCCCCTGCTTTTTAAATGTGAAGTCAGAGAAGGTCTAGAAGGTCTTCCCTCTTAGGGTAGAGCATTTTACCTTTTGCTTTTGCTTTTGCATTTCCTGTATGTAATACCTCCTGAAGCAAAATGGACTGCCAAGAATGTCACTCGGTGTTTGTTATTGTTTTGCCTAAGCAAAAGAGGCTAGCAGTTGTAGGACCTCTATCTGATGTGGTTACTTGTGTAAAAAAGCTTAATTCTCAGGTAAATACATATTCTGTCATTTATTACTCACAGTAGCCCTTTGTAGTGGGTGCTATATTGTTTGTCTCCATTTTGCTAATGAGGATGTTAAATTAATGTCCGAGTTTTCAGAGCTAGTTAGTGGTGGAGCCAGGCTTGACCGCAGCCCTCTCCCTGCCTGGTTAGCACAGAACCTCAGCCCAGGAGTGCTGTTCTGCTCTTGCCCTTGTAAACTGGCCCCGGGAAGAGGTGGACCCCTCACATGATGCTGAGTCTGCAGCAGTTCACCTCCAACAGCACGTCTGATCGCAGCCTGGTGAGCTTTCATTCTTTAGTCCCTTTCTTTCTTTCTTTTATTTATTTATTTTATTTATTATTTTTGGCTGCGTTGGGTCTTCGTTGCTGCGCACGAGCTTTCTCTAGTTGCAGCGAGCGGGGGCTACTCTTCGTTGACGTGTGCGGGCTTCTCATTGCGGTGGCTTCTCTTGTGGAACATGGGCTCTAGGCATGTGGGCTTCAGTGGTTGTGGCTCGCGGGCTCTACAGCGCAGGCTCAGTGGCTGTGGCGCACGGGCTTGGTTGCTTTGCGGCATGTGGGATCTTCCCGGACCAGGGCTCGAACCCTTGTCCCCTGCATCGGCAGGCGGATTCTTAACCACTGCGCCACCAGGGAAGCCCTAGTCCCTTTCTCATCTCACCCGGCAAATCCGGAAGCGGCTCCTGTGGTCATTTTTACGGCCCTGACAAGGTATTTCTGGCAAGGAGCTAATGAGAGATGCCCTGCTCATGATGTTGCCGTGGTCATGGTGGAGGAGATGGACACCTCACACTGGCTAGCCCAGTGTTCTTCGGCCAGGGGACATATGGAGGATGGGCCTGTCCTCGTGCGTGTCCTCCCCAGAGTCAGTCTCAGCTTCCCAGCTGTTGGCACCTGGAGACTTCATAGTCCATCTTGCACACAGCTGCCTGGGTGCCCCCTTTTTGTCAGTGATGAGGTTTTGGCCTGAATTCTTCCCTTGAGTTTCAGTGGGGCCCCTACTTCCCACACTCGGGGGCCATGTTGGTGATGGCCTTTTTGTTCACCCCTTAACCTCAGTGCCGCTTCTCCAGACTGAAGGATTCCTGACTGCTTGATCTGTCTTATGCTGCTGTCCTCTTTGTCATTGTCCTGCCCTTCTAGACCTTATCCACTTTACTCACAAAAAGCTGGGGGAAATGGTAAAAGCAAACCTTCAGCCTCCCTGTGTAATCTTGGCTGCCTGTCTGAATGCGGGGCTCTTTGAAGAGAGATTCTCTGAGGAGGAAGTGGGCTGCTGGTTCTCCTCCCCCTGGTGGGGGCCGGCTCGCAGGTGCACCATTTGTTTGGTTTTTCTTGTGCACCCAAAGTCCCCGCTAGTGCCAGGAGTGCTTGATAGTCCTGTGGGTGCGGACGTGGGCCAGGTCATCAGTACTTTAACCGCACCGAGTTTAGGCCTCCAACTGACATCTCGTTTCTGCCAAAAATAGGTGGGGAAAGACCACATTTCCATTAAGTTCTTCAAGGGTTATTTCTATATTAAGCCGGAGCTCCTGGAAACAACACACCAGGCTATATTATTAGCTTACATTCCTAAGAAATGGCTTCCCTGATAAAGTTATTGGGTTATTGATTTTTTAATAGATAGCAGATATTAACTGGTTATATGAAGAACATTGTAGATCTTGTAAAGCCAAGATTGAAGACTCAATTCACAGTGTTACTTCACATCCTACTTGAAATTTCTTTCTAGAATGTTGTATCTGGAAAAGTTTCCCTCTTCTGTTGAGTTCATATATTTTCTTTGGATGGTCCAAAATTAACCTATCTTTTTGCCCTTTTACCTTTGCTACTAGGAAATTTAAGAACTGAATGATCATGGCTCAGTCACAGTAAATATTGTGTTCCAAGCTTTTGGTTATGTTCTATTTCAAACTGTCTTATTAGTTATGTGTTTAGTGTTGCCTAAATAAATACCTACGTAGGGGAAGAGTTGCTTTGTTCCTGCTTCTGAGTAGAAGCAGCTGTGAGGGTGTTACATTAATTATTAGGTACATGTTTTAACTAATGTAGACAAGAGCTTGTTGACCTGTGCTCTGGGTGAGATCTCTGATTTCTGCTTCTGCTCTAGAGGTCAAATCCCATGATGTAATTTTGCTTGAGGAGAATTCCATTCTGACGTGGAGTGTATCTGTGGGCTTGGTGCAGACCAAGGCTCTCTTCTGCAGCCAGTGTTGAAGACAAGGTCTGCAGCAGCCGGGCTGTTTGTTTGCCTTCTGGCCACGTTTCAATCACCCTCCCTGGTCACTTGGACCGAGGGGGGAGGAGGAAAAGCTCTTGGCTCAAGCTTTTAGCAGGACCCTTAGGCGTAAGGGAGGAAGCTAATTTTAGTTGTTTTTAATGTTATGGTAGTTGGGTTGCGTCTTACCTCTTAGAGTAGAGCATTTTAGCTTTTGTTTTTGCTTTTGCATTTCCTGTGTATACCTCCTGAAGCAAAATGGACTGCTAAAAATGTCACTTGGTGTTTATTTTGTGCCTAGAATAACAGTCAAGAATTGTAAACACTGTGAGTCACTAAAATAGTTTTAGGAGGAAAGAAATGTTATCTGTGTTACTCTTCTCTATATAGAAATTCTCCAGTAGGTTTTTCTATGCTTATTTTAATTGCATAATCTAGTTCTTTCATCAGTAGCCACACAGTAACATTTTATTTGCTGGCACCTTGCATCTCTGCTTGTATGCAAAACACCTTATTTTTAAAAGTGAAGTAAGTTTTGGAGGAAGATCGTGGGTAGAGGGGAAAGTTGCTGGAAAACGGGGTCGTGCTGCTGATCCAACAACCAGGAACAAGCCACGTGCACATCCGTTGTCACCAGAGCGTGCTCACCCACCTGCTTTCCACAAAGCGCACTTGGCCTTGTTCACCAGGTGTCCCCTAGCACACAGTAGAGGCTTCGTAAGTATTTGTTGGGTAAATGAAGTCAGTAGCACGGCAGGTAGGGAGAGGGTAAAGAATAGTGGACTTATACAACAATGAAGAAGGGAAATCAGCTAGGCCAGTGGTTCTCAAACCTGGTGTGTAACAGGATCACTTGAAAGGAAGGCTGGTTAAAGCAGAGCGCTGGGCCCCAGCCCCAGAGTCTCCCATCCAGTTAGGCGTGGCGCGGGGCCCAAGAGATGGCACTTCCGACCCGTCCCTCCTGGGCGAGGCTGCCGCTGCTGGTGGTTCAGGGCTGCACTCTGAGAGCCAGTGATCTATGCTTATTGCCCTTGTTTTCCAGATGAGACGACAGGCTTGGAGAAGTTGCGCCGGGCCTAACTGACGAAACTCATTAGTGGCAGAACTGACACTAAATGCCGGACCTTTCCTCCCGCTTTCTGGAAAGAGAAATGTACAGGAAGTCCCCTGTATACGAATGAGTTCCGTTCCGAGAGCACGTTCATGAGTCCAGTTTGTTCGTAAGTCCAGCGAAGTTAGCCTAGGTACCCAACTAACACAATTGGCCATATAATACTGTGATAGGTTTATAATACTTTTCACACAAATAATACATAACAAACAAACACAAAAAATAAAGGAAACATTTTTAATCTTACAGTCCCTTGAAAAGTCCAGTAGTACAGTACAATAGCTGGCATACAGGGGCTGGCACTGAGTGAACAGGCAAGAAGAGTTACTGACTGGAGGAGGGAGAGGAGGTGGGAGATGGTAGCGTACTATTGTACTCTATACAGTACTGTACAGTAAAGTACACAAAAGCACAACCACTTGTAGAGGATGCACGCACGTGACAGTGTATATGCCAGATACGTGAACTAACTTACATGGTTGGACATGCGAACGCACATTCGCATCTTTGAAAGTTCGCAACTTGAAGGTTCGTATGTATGGGACTTACTGTATTCTGATGTCTCTAAATTGGCAAACTTCTATGGTAACCACATTCCCCAGTTTCTCTCTTGGGAAGAAAGACAACTTGGGACAGAATAAGAGCATAAGGGGTATTGTTCCATATATTGGTTAGTTACTCCGGCAAAAGTGCCCTGTAGCAGCTGCCCATTTGTGACCAGATGGTATCCACCACCCAGCAAAAGGAGTGGTTTGTTTGGGAGCTGAGTAGTGTCCTCGCATTGTTGCCACTTCCTCCCTCATGTCTCTTGACTGTCTGGGAGATGTTAGCCCCGCCCTCGTGCTTGGTCAGCTGTGGATGGGACGCTGCCCTGAGGGAAAGTCAGCCACCTGCACAGGTGATTTCCACGCTGTGCTGTTGGTACTGAAGGTGGAGTGGAGGAGCACCCTTTTTGTTCTTTTTGGTAATTTATTTTTTTTGAAGTACAGTTGATTTACAAAGTTGTGTTAATTTCTGCTGTACAGCAAACTGATTCAGTTATACATATTTCTCTTTTTAAAAGATTTTATTTATTTTTTATTTTTGGCTGCGTTGGGTCTTACTTGCAGCACGCGGGATCTTTCGTTGTGGTGTGTGGTGCGTGGTGTTGTGGCGTGCGGGTTTTCTCTTCTCTAGTTGTGGCGCGCAGGCTCCAGGGCACACGGGCTCTGTAGTTGTGGTGCGGGGGTTCCAGAGCGCGTGGGCTCTGTAGTTTGCAGCCCACAGGCTCTCTTGTTGAGGCGCACGAGCTCAGTAGTTGTGGCGCACGGGCTTACTTGCCCCACGGCATGCGGGATCTTAGTTCCCTGACCAGGGATTGAACCCGTGTCCCCTGCATTGCAAGGCAGATTCTTTACCACTGGACCACCAGGGAAGTCCCCCATATTTCTTTTGCTGTACATTCTTTTTCATCTTCTTTTCCATTATGGTTTATCACAAGGTATTGAATATAGTTCTCTGTGCTATACGGTAGGACCTTGTTGTCTATCCATTCTCTGTATAATAGTTTGCATCTGTTAATCCCAAACTCCCAATCCCTCCCTCCCTCACCCCCTCCTCCTTGGCAACCACAAGTCTGTTCTCTATTCTGTAAGTCTGTTTCTGTTTCATAGCTAAGTTCATTTCTGTCATATTTTAGATTCCACAAATATGTGGACAAATATGGTATTTGTCTTTCTCTGTCTGATTTACTTCAGTTAGTGTGATCATCTCTAGGACCATCCGTGTTGCTGCAAATGGCGTTATTTCATTCCTTTTATGGTTGAGTGATAACTGCATTGTATATGTGTACCACACTTTCTTTATCCATTCCTCTGTTGATGGGCATTTAGGTTGTTTTCACGTCTTGGCTGTTGTGAATGGTGCTGCTGTGAACATCGGGGTGCACGTATCTTTTCAAAATAATAGTTTTTTCCAGATACATGCCCAGGAATGGGATTGTTGCATCATATGGCAACTCTATTTTTAGTTTCTTGAGGAACCTCCAGACTGTTCTCCATAGTGGCTGCACCAACTTACATTCCCACCGACAGTGTAGGAGGGTTCCCTTTTCTGGAGGAGCACTCCTGATGGACCTCGGAGTTCCATGGCTCTTTGACTCACAGCCCTTCTCTCTTTGCTCTGGCTGGGATGGTGAGGATCCCTGATGGGCAGCCAGGCTTGGAGCAAAAGCTGTTCAGTGTAGGCAGAAGAAGGTTACTGTAGGCGTTTCCTGTGCACACTTTTTCGTTTCCCATCACCCTGGTGCCACCTTCCCAGCACCTTCCCACTTGAAAAGACACAGTCACTGATAATGCTTAAAGAAGACACTTTCATGCATGATTGAGTCAGCTTGCAGCAAGATGAGCAGAGTCTGAGTTCAGGCCATTTCCCCAATTGCTGAGTGACTTTGAGCCTACTTATTTTCTCTGAGCCTTAGTTTCTTCATCTATAAAATGGATTTTACATTAATTTCTGGCATGGTAAGTGCTCAATAAATTATGGGCTGTTTTAAGGAGAATGTGTTGTGGAACAGGTTGCGTTATAGGCAATACATGGCTAACATTTGCCTTAAATTCCTGTTTACTCTTCCTGTGGTCTCTGCTGGCCTAAGGACAAGACAGGTGTGCCTGCACACTTGGATTTTGCCTTATGGCAATTTGCGTTAAGACAGGGTTGGGGGAATTCACTTTGTCTAAACAGCAAGACCACCAGTACATTGGTAATGAATCTCCTTGTTGAAAGGAAGATGGCTTCAGAGTGGCTGGCTTCTCACCCTGTTGGGGACCATATTTAGATTTCTGTAGCAAGTGAAGAAAGCACATGCTGGACCCTGTGCTACGTCACCCGCTGTAAAACGCACTTCCCAGCACCCTCAGGGGCTTCAGGCTCCCTAGTCCATCAGGGCCCATCTCCCCGGCATCGGCCGCCATACTGACCTTCTGTCAGGTCTCCTGATTCACCTTGACCCTGGCCTTCTAAACCTGCCCTTCCCTCTGCCAGGAACACTTTTCCGCAATCCACTCCTCTAGCCCCACCAGAAAGAAAATGAAAATCTGGCCAACCGCTGTGAATCTTTCAGGCTTCGGTTTAAACCGGCTTCCTTGCAGGGCTGCGTGTGGTTGCCCACCGTGAAAGAGGGCTTTAAAGCGCGCCTTTTAGTGGTGCCTTTCCTTCCCTGTCTCCTGCCCCGCTCCCCTGCCAGCACCTCCCACATAAGCGACTTGAACCTGAACCCTGTGTCAGCCTGCCTCTGGGGAAACCCAGGCCAAGGTTCAGGCACTCACCACCCTCCCCTGATTTGGTTAGTGGGCTTTGGCCCCCCTTTTGTAGCAGTTGTCATCCTTGCAATGGTGTATTTCAGGTCTTCCTTCCCTGTTCCTTTTAAGTATTGGTGCCATGTCTGTCTGACTCACTGCTGCATCCTGGGCACTGAGTACTTAGGGGTTTGAAAAGTGCTCTGTTAACCTCACGCAGTCATCCGTCTCCACAGGGTTCCTTCTCCTCTGAGGAGGAGCGAGGGGAATGTGACAGAGGATCTTCCTTGGCAGGCAGCCAGCTTGAGTTGGACTTCGCTTACAGGGCACTCTCTTCAGCTTGGGGCCTTACGGAGCAGGTGGGGCAACGTCAGGGGCATTTACATGCACCAGACAGATGCCGTCAGTTTACACCTCTCCAAGCTCCTGCCACGCCCAAGCCAGCAGAGTTACGTAAGTGCCACGGGCCACGCGTAGCTATAGCCCTGGAAGAGGGAAATCACGCAGGAGAGAAGTTTTTTCCTGAACCAAGTGTGGAGCTCTAGATTTCTTCGTGCCTGGGGAGAGGCCCAGAGTGGGACCTCTCATGCTTTGGGGAATTGGCCCAGGGCCAGTTGTATAGCACAGAGGTGTGAGCTGAGTTTTATGAGGTTGACTTCTTTAAGTAGGAGATCAGAATTTTAAAGCCAAACAGTGCTCCATGAGACTGGATAGAAGAGGCTGCCTGTTTCAGAACTGGCTTCTCCGTGGTTGGTTTTGGTTCATCGCCTCAGAAATGAATGTTGAAGATAAAGTGGGGGAACCCCGTACAGATGGACTTTAACCAAGCTTCAGGACACACAGTTGTGTGCTAATATTTTTGTTTTGGTGAAAAATTTAAAAACACTACTCTTGCCTTCTGAGATGGCCCACACTCTGTAGAGTGTGTTTCCCTCTAAATAAATCCACTTCTTACCTATCACTTTGTCTCTCACTGGATTCTTTTTGCAATGAGACATCAAGAACCTGAGCTTTGGGGCTTCCCTGGTGGTGCAGTGGTTAAAAATCTGCGTGCCAATGCAGGGGACATGGATTTGAACCCTAGACTGGGAAGATCCCACGTGCCGTGGAGCAGCTAAGCCTGTCTGCCGCAGCTACTGAGCCTGCGCTCTAGAGCCCGAGAGCCACAACTACTGAGCCCACACGCCTAGAGCCTGTGTACTGCAACAAGAGAAGACACTGCAATAATAAACCTGCACACTGCAACAAAGAGTAGCCCCTGCTCGGTGCAACTGGAGAAAGCCTGTGCACAGCAATAAAGACGCAGTGCAGCCAAAAAACAAACAAACAAATAAATAAATAAATAGAATTGAAAATAAAAACACTACTCTCAACCTCTACCACAAAGAATACAGAAATATTATTACAAAGAAACTAAATCTATTTTGATCCCTGCTCTGTGGTGATGTTTCAGTTTGTAAAGAAAGTTCGAACCAAAAATGTTTGAAAAGGTGGCCTTAAAAAAATGTGCCAAGCTTTCTGCAGAACGTAGACCCATTTACAGATTCAATCCACTGATTTTCATGCATTTTTCAAACATCCATGAGCTTTTTGGAAGCTGCGTATTTTATTATTAAGGTACCCTTAGTTCTGAGGACACCAGTGGCTGGCGGACACCAGTCACAGAACAAAAACTATCTTTTAGCAGATTTAAGTCATGATGAGTACATGATGGGCCCACGCTTCCTGGAAGAAATGAAGTGACATGTTTTTCTCTATGGCCGCTTGGTGGCTCTTGGAAACTTTGGTTGAATACCACCAGACTTTCTTCTGCCATACCCTCTCCTCCAAGGAAGGGGTCTTTGTAGACCCCACACAGACTGGGTGACAGGAACATACTGCTAGCTGTCACATCTCGGGGGACCTGTGCTTGGGGAGTCTGGGTCCTGGGCAAATTCCTTTCCTTCCCGGTTGATTTTGTTTTCCTCTTTAGGAAATATAAGATTTCCTATCTCGAATGTGAAATGTGGTTTTCATCTTAGAATGTGCTTGAATTTTAAAGATACTTAAAGGACTTTAAAGATACTTCATTTTCCATGGAGGAAACAGTTCATTCATGGTTGGGGTCAGTGTGGTGGCCTCTCACCCCCCCAGCCCTAACTGTGGTCGTTCGGACACCTCAGCCCTTCCACTTTCAGCTTCTGTCTATTTTGTCCAGGTTTGCTTTCTTCTGACTGCAAATGTGAATGTGTTGTATAGGTGTCTTGTTTATGCTTTTTTAGACCAAAACCTTGTCATTACCCACCTCTCTACCCTCTTGAGAATCACTGTCTTAGAGCAGTTACTTGAGGGCAGAAATCACAGATTTTTCTAGCACAAAGCAGATGCCAGGTATCAGTGAGCATGGCACTAAGCAGAAGGAAGAGCAGTGGTTGATCACTTCGGTCACCAGTTCCGCGTGAAACACGTGTCCCGAGAGCTCTGCACACGGTAGGTCCTGTTTTGTTTATCGTCTTACTTGTGCTCTGAGCCTTGTAGCTAAAGAGTCTTGCTTGGGGTGGCTGGTTGGAATTTGTCAGCTGAGACTGGTGGTCACCCCTTTCCCCCAGGCCCCCTGGCTGTGCTAATGCAGGTCTGTTCTAGGTACAGCATTTACAAATCCATCTCCCCATCAGGAGGGGCTTATCCTGAGGAATGTTCTGATCTGAGATGAGACCCTCCCCTTCTGTCAGGGTCAGAGGATCTGCCTGCCTATCACTTCATGTGTGCACTTGACTCTGCTGGGCTTGCAGTCAGCCCCTCCCCCTCTTTGGCCCAAGATTTGGAGTTTCTTATCAGTTTGACTGCTTTCCCCCAGATCTTTGTCTTCCAAAACAGTGCTTCTCAAACGTGAGTGTGCTGCAGAGTTACCTGGAGGACTAGTTAAAGCCCCAGTTCCGGGGTCCCTTCCGCATAGACCTCCATTCGATAGGTCCAGGTTGGGTGGAGAGCCAGCACTCTGAGCAGCTGCAGGTCACGGTGATGCCACCGCCGCTGGCCGCACGGTTCCTCCCACTGCTCCTTACTCACCATCCGGGGAGGGATTAAAACACTGGTTGTAGAATCGACTCAGTGGATTAAAAAGTGAAAGAGAATTTAAAACCTGTAGATTTTTGATATACTTCGTGTACTTGATTGCAAAATAAAATACATTTCTTACTGTGGTCAGAAAAGGTTTGAAAGCTACTGGTAAGCCTCCACCTTAGAAATGACCCACCTATTGGCGCTACACCTGTGCATGATTCTTAGTTCCAGACCCAGGTCAGGAAGCTCAACCAGTGTCCTGGTGACTTCGGGTACAGACTAGATTTGCAGTCTTGATTGCCCTACAGGACCCCTGACCTGTGGCTCCTCTTTGTCCTAGTGAGAGGGTTTCTCTACCCCGTGCTCCCCAGGGAGAAGGGTCTTTAGCGTGTCAAGTTGGTCGTAAGTGAAATAAGTTCCATGAAATATTTAGCCTTACTATCTGCAGTGCCCTCTGATATTTTGTATTCTGTTTCATGTTTTGATCCAGGAAATTGATTTGGGGACCTACTAGTGGGTTGTGACTTGCAGTAAACATTAGCAGGAAGAGCAGACCACACATCTGCCCCCCTGTGTAGCCAAGGCCCACTCAGCTTCGTCTCTCAAGGATGCCTTTTCACCCAAGTCAACCCTCATCCCTTTGCATTTTTCACAGCTGGATTCTGCAGTGTCTGCTTGGCTTAAAACTCCAGGGCTTCCTTCATGAATGTTTTGTGGCTATGTCAGGAAGTAAACCCTTTAATTCTTCAGCAGCTGTCTCGCTCTGCTGTGTTTTGGAGCCCTGGGTGTACAGCTTTACTTCCGTGTTAGCTGATAAACCACTTGAGGGCAGGGCCTACATTCCTGTTCAACCACGGACCCTCTGTGGTTCTAAATGCTTAGCATCTGGCTGGTGGAAGGAGCCACGTTGTGCTCCATGGCCAGGGCCTGAGCTCGGTTTTTAATAATGTTCCACTGGAAAAGTGAATTCTGAATGCAGACAGCCGACTTTGAGAAGACATGCCTCTGCCTTCCCCTCGCCATGTGGCCTGTGCGTGTTCTTCCTCCTTGGCTTGCTGAGATGGAGGCCTTTAGACAATCGGCAGGAAGCCGCCTCCTGTGCAAAGATTTGGTCCTTTAAAAGGAACTTCAATTCTAGGACACTTAAAGGATACGGCTGCTGAGGGAGAACAAGGGAAAATGAGATGTCTTCTCAAAAAATGCACACAGTTTCCTGCTCTGAGGATTCTAGAATGAGGCAATTGGATTTTTACGAAAGGCACTCACTGGGGTGGGGTAGGTTTTTGGAGAGTTCTGAACAAGGAGAGAGTTAGAGGAATGTTGTTTGGCTGAGTCCAAGATCCAGGAAAGGGGCTGGCCACCACTGAGGAACTGTCTTTTAGAAATACATATTGTGAGGCCATTTGTTATTTATCACAGACTGTAAAGGTATAAATTCCTTGAGAACTGAGAGGCCTCTTTGACTTCAGAAAATCCCCTTTCCAATGCTTTCTAGCCAAATGTTGGCAACTCCAGCAGTCACTAAAATATGTATTCTTCAGCAACCTGTTGTTTAAAAATAGTGTCTCGGTTCCATCCGTAATCCCACCTCTCAAATTGAAAGACTCAGTGTGTAACTTCGGCCTCTCTCCCTTAGGCTAAGGGACTGTGCCTGAGATTTCATCACTGAGGGTATTTTTAGCCCAGGTGCTAGCACGGCCAGGAGGTGGCCACATCTTTGATGTGATGCTGTGCGTGAGCCATCTTGGTCTTGGACTTTTCCAGAAGGGTGTGATTCACTTTTACAAGCAGTACTGGCCTGAAAGTCTTTTCTTCTACTCTTGTGGTGACTTGCTTCCCTGGTGATCAGAGTTGTGAACACATCTAATACACGGCATATTTGCTGGGCTCCGGCTTAAAAAAGAGGAAGAGGAGCCCACGCTGAGATGTGCATCTGAGTCGGCCGGGGTGGGGGCAGGGCAGTGGTGCTCGCAGGCGAGCACAGGGCCCTGCACCCATGGGCACTGGATTGTTACGAGTGGGGCACACGAGCCCTCCTTCCTCTGAACCTGTACTCTGCTTCATTTGAGCCATCTTTAGGGTACTTAACTCCCTTCTCTCTCTACTAAGTTTGGAGACTGCGTGCCTGGTGTGTGAAGCTGCACCGGGTTCAGATCCAGTCTGTCCCTTGTTCCTCAGCCTCAGTTTTCCTGCCCTGGAGAGTCACGGTGAGGATTAGCTGAGACAGACCCATAGAGTGCCTGGGTGGTGCTGGGCACTCCCTGCAAGCAATGGACCCAGCTATTGCTGTGTTGCTGTTGCCGGCTTCACGTGGTGTCTGCAGTACCTTGTACACGGGGGCCCATACATCTGACTGGAAACAAATTGGATTGGATTTCAGGCTGGAAGCTAATGAAATTCTGGCTTTAACTAAACCAGCCTGACGTCAGATTTTCGAGGCCGCTCAGAGCCTCTGGTGGGTGGTTAGACCATCTGTGGCTGAAGTAATTCATGAGCAGAGAGTAGGTGGGTGTCCCCAGCACTGGAGCGGCTGTCTCACGTTCTGTCTTCTTTGCATTTTTACTTACTATGCTGAAGTTGTCCCATGAGGAAGAGAAATGACTGGAAGCTGGTTAATACTTCTCAGCCATTACTGAGGAGGGAGCCCTGGACCGGCTTTGTTCAGGAGGCCTGGGTCCTAGGCTGGCGGGAAATCAGTTCCCAGGGCCTCGGCTTCCGCTGTCAGTAGACTCAGATCCTTTCAAGTTCCCACACTTCATGGAAGCTGAGAGCCCACCGCTCACTTGGCATCTGGTGGGGAGTGGGGCCTCTGAAGCAGGGCAACCAGGACCACCTTGGTCCTTACCCCGGAGAGACTGGGATTGATCAGTGCTTGATTCTGAATGTATAGAGCGGAGTGGGGTTTGTTTTTTACCCCATGCGTGTATGAACCGACATGATAAGACGTTCTTGTGAGAACAGAGCCCTGGCCGCAGATGTATTTGAGGCACAGGAGCAGAGGGGCAGGGTCTGTCAAGGAGCAGCCGAGTAGCCTTCGCTCGTTTTGCTCCGGAGAAAATGCGCTGCCTCTGCTTGGGTGAGAGCAAAGGCTGCCTCTCCTGCATACCTGCCCCCTCCCCCTCCCACCCCCACCCCCATGCCTGGGAAGCCAGAAGTGCGTCTTTGGAGAAGTGGTCATTTTCAGATTCCTCTGTGTCCTTCAGAGTTTCTTGCAGCCTTTTCCAAACCAGTTCCTGTTTGCCGACTCTGATGTTTTTCATTGGTCCCCATGTGAAACATCCAAAGCCTGTAGTCTCAGCCCTTTTTCGTGCCCTGGGGAGCAGGCTGGGGTTTCACTCGAAGCCCGTGGGTTCTAGGGCGCTTCCACCGGCACCAGGAGCCGTCCTCCTCCTGAGCGGGCTGTGAGCAGCTGGAAGCGTCCTGCCTTTCCTCTGCACGGCTGCATCCCAGGAGTCCTTGCTGCATCAGGACTGAGGATTTTTCTGGGTCTCCCCCACAAGATTAGGGGCTCCTTGGAGGGAGGAGCTGTGTCCTGCTCCTTTTTCTGACACCAGCACTTTGCAAATGCTTGGCATATCAATATGTATGGAACGAATGAGTGAGTAAATGAATGAGGGCGCCGCTTGTGCCTGCCTTGCATCATCTGATGCACCCTGTTTCTCTGAGGTGATAGGGAAGGGAGGGGAGTTTACAGGTGACCCTTGTCCCTTCTCTTTCTTCGAACTTTGCCCAGCGAGAAATCCCAGCAGTGTCCCAAACTGCTGGGGTTGTGACTCCCAGCTCCTTCTCCTGTTGCCTGGGAAATAAACAAGTGAACATGTGCTCACTGACAAATGCGCATGTTGTTTTTCCTCTGGAAGCCCAGAGGGTGGCCTGACAAATCATGAGTTCTCGGGGGTCCCTTAGCTGGGCCTAGAGCAGCTGAAGTGGATGGAGCCGCCGTCTGCTGCAGCCGTGGTGCTGTGGTGCCCCGTGCTGGGCCTGGTGCCTCACAGACACGACTTCCTGCCCCCACCTCGGGCTGCTGGGCGGGCGACACCGTGCTACACAGTAGGCTCAGCTGCCCTTGAGGAACGTTGTTTGAATTCTGAACTGGCACTGGTCCTAACATCCAAGTTCCTCTGAGGGACAGAGGCTGCTCCAGACAGCTCCACCTAAAGGACAAAGGTTAGGGTGGACCTGCTTCCTGTTGTAGCTGGGCTCCTGATGATGTGATGTGCTTCGGCTCTGCCTGCTTTCTGCCCAGCGTGTTGGTATGTTTACTCGGAATAAACTGATTTCTCTCCCTCTCTCTCTCCTCTCTTGTCTCTAGAAATAACACTCTGGAGAAATGACTAATTTACATCTCTGGAAGTCTGTGAAGCCTGTGCCCTTAAGAATCTCTGGGTCAATTCCAAACAGTCATAGAAAAAAAATCCTTCCTTGGGAGTAGGCCACCCTGGGGACAGGCTGACCTTGAGTGGTTCACAGCACGTGTTAGGGCTACAGTTGCCTTGTCTGTGATGAGTGTGTGCGTGTTCTGGGGGTGGGAGGTGGGGGATTAGGCCCCTGTGACTTGGTTTCCTCATTTGCCAAAGGGTGGTAAGAATCCTTCCCATCCAGTGTTGATGTGAGCATGGCCCTGGGCAGGGCCTGGCTTCCAATAGGGTGTTTACACACACAAGCTGCTGATTTAGCCACTTGATTGGGCTCCAGGAGGGAAGCAGCTCTCAATCCCAGAGGGTCCCCTTTCGTCTCATGGGATATCTGTTCGTTATTTGACGAATTTTTTATCATAGGAGTAAGTGTTGGGAAAACTCTTTGTTCAGTGCCCTCTCTGACAGGTAGGGGGTGGGAGGCTCCCCAGGAGGTCATCTCCAGGCTTTGTTCACATCAGAAGTTTACCTGGCGGAGGCTGGGCTTCTATTTAAATCCTACAGGGTACTTTAGTTACTGGATTCTCCTCTTTTTCTACTTTTTTCTTTTCTTTTTTTCCAAGTTGCTGGAAGTTGAGAGGCAGTTGAGCCTCAGACAAGTAAAACTGTATCTAACAGCCCAGACAACATCACCAAGAGTCCAGCTCCTCTCATCTCTGCTCTACCTTTCTTTTTTTTTACAACTTTTTTTAAATTAAAGTAAAACACACATGTAGAAAAATGCTCAAATCATAAGAGCACCGGCTCAATGAATTATCTCCTCCATTTAAAAATTCTACAGTGTTAAAAATAATAATTGCCCATTCAGAATGGTGACAGTTACCTCAGAACATTTGGGTAACAGCAGATAACATTTATTTAATGTTTGCGAAGTGCCAGTACTATGCTAAGTGACTTTACATGGCGTACTTTATTACATCCTTATAACAGCACCATGAGGTGAGGTAAGGATCATTATTCCCATTTTATAAATGAGAAAAGTGAGGCCCCAGTGGGCAACTTACTCAGAGTGACACACATTGAGAGTGTTTCACTTAGAGCTGCAGGTGGGGTGGGAATGAGTTCACAGGGCTGTCCTTGGCCATGTGTGGAGGTCAGTGTCACTCCTTTTGCCCCCAAATCATAGCAGAGGACATGATGTCACTGCCAGCATGAATGTCCTTGGTCCCTGCTGCCGAAGAAAATCGGTTTGCATTGTTGGGAAGCGATGATTGTCAGAAATTCCTTCTGGTCAAACAAAGTCTACCTCCTTTGCCCTACACCTCCCGCCTTGCACAGCAGGTTTCCTCACTCTCTGTCCCTGTACCACGTGGTGGGTAGAATGAGATCCTGCAGTACCTCCACGTAGGCAGTGGTTAGTGGAGGGCCTCAGAGCCTGGAACTCATGTGCTGCCCTGGAGCCCAGCCTGGGGGTGAGGGGTCCCCCTGTGGTGGGCCCTTCTGCAGCTGCACACTGTCTGCCTTTCCGGGGGAGGCAAAGCACCCTTAAAGACCTCAGCGGCACAGTCCAGAAGCACTGGAATCCAACCAGCCCAAGGTGCTTTCTTTCAAGAGACCAGTGGGCCAGCCTTCCTCACAGGGGTGGGGAGGGCCAGCCACTCCCAGGGCCTTGAGCTGCAGCAGTGCTGGAAATGTGTCTGGTCCAGCTGGAGACTGGATTCTGAAGACTTAGCATGAAAGAAAAAGAAGAGTAAAATGTCTTGTTGATGGTTTTTATTTAATTGCATATTGAAATTATAATATTATGGATAATTTAGGTTAGTTTAAAATCATATGTGGCTCTTGTTGTATTTCTGTTAGATAGTACTGGCCCAGGGAGTCCATTGTCCTCTGAAGACCTAGATGGGGAGACGGAAAGGTATGATTTCTCTCTTGTCTTCTCCCTGGAAGTGGCTTGAACAACATTCTCTTAACCCAGATGACCCAAACTGAACCACCACAGCAGAGAAAGTTCTTGATTGAGTTGTCTCTGACTCACGTGTTGGCATTCCTTAGAGAATTGTATTAAAAATCAGTATAAACCGTCCTGTCTACATCACTAATCGGATATTACTCTCTGGTATTGGTTGAATGTAGTAGTTGTTAGTTGTTGCAGAATTCATTCATTGATTCTTTTGTCTTTGTGTTTACTAACAATCATTTATTTATTTTCACTGTGTGCCGGTTTCGGGGCTATGTGCCGGATTCCAAAATGAATAAGATTTAATCCTGGGCCTCCAGGCAGCGTGTGCTCTGCTCTCGTCCTGCCTTGCCCTCCGCAGCAATGGAGGGAGGGTGCCCGTACCTCTTCATCCTCACCAGTGCTTAGTATTTCCTCTCTTTTCTTTTTATCCATTCTGGTGTGTATGTGTCGTAGTATTGCTTCATGGTTTTAATTTATTGTTTCCTGATGACAAATAGAACTGAGCACCTTGTCGTGTGTTTATTGGCCATTTGGATTTCATCTTTTGTGAAGTGTCTGTTCAATTCTGAATCTGCTTTTAATCCTTACCTGTTATGCAAGTAAAGCAAAACTGGTAGCTCTGTCGGAGTTGAGCCCAGATCCACGGTGAAGCCTGGGTTCTTCTGTAGGTGGCAGGGGCCCCCAGGCCTGGTCTCTTTCCTGCACCCCACCTCTTCTGCTTGCACCCCGAGTCTCACTCTTTGGCACAGTCCCTGCTGGCCTGCCTCCAGCTCGAGGCAGCTGCGTGGTCTCTTAGCAGGTTTTCAGTGCTTATGCCCTTTGGCCTAACAGTTCCATTTCTAGGAGCCTATCTCAGACAGGTGCTCAGAGGGCTAAGCCTGAGGGGGTTCTTCCATGTGCTGTTGTTTGAAGGGCAAGGGCTAGGAACTGGAACCATCAGTCAGGAGACTGGTGGCCTGTGTGTGGTTGGCCTTTCAGCAGAACATTATTCACCCGTTAACTGTGCTCACATGGGAAAATGCCCACAGCATATCGCTCAGTTGGAAAAACCAAGTCAGGGAGATATTTCAGCTCTGCCATACGTGGAGTTATGAGGGATTTTCACTTTCTAGATTATATATTTTTACAGTGCTTGGATTTTTATAATGAGGTTGTTTTACTTTTGTTACTGAAAAAAGAAAAAAGGATATGCTTAATATTTCCATCAGCACCCACAGCAGCATCATAGCTATCAGTCGACTTCCTGAACCAATGGGCAACATGAACAGATTTTCATGTCAAAAGAGCCTTTGGTGTTGCAGAACTAGAGAAATTATTTTCCCTGTTTTCCCTAACACGAATAGTTCTATATTAGGTAAGAAAGAGGATCTTTTAATATGGAAGTTGTTGGAAAAAATGAAGCATCAGGTTACTTTGCGCTCTACTAGGCTGGGATTATTTTTAGCCTTTGCCATACTGAGTGTTGGCAGAGGCTTGGCGGTGTTATCCCGTAACGGCAACGGGTGCCGTGTACTGAGCATTTGCTGTATATCGGGTCCTTTGCTAAATGCTTCACATGCAGGTTCACGCTTAACCCTCGCAACAACCACCCGGGCAGGTCGGTCCTGTGGTTATGCTTGCTCCACAGGCGAGGCACCTTCAGCTCAGAGAGGCCACGCGGAAGTGAGAACACCAACTGCCTGCTTCCAGAGCCCGCGGGCCGCCTGCCGTGCCCGCGACCCACTCACTCTCGCGCTGTCTTTGTCTTCACATTACAGTCTGTACGATTCTAGATAAGCAAACACACCTTTAAAAATCTGAAGTCCTTATGTTTAAAATAGTTCTTCCTAATGTCCTCGTGTCACTTCTCCACCCTAGTTGTCCTTTTAACACATTTGGGAAATGGTGTGGATGAAGGAAGCGGAAGTGTGCAACCAGAACTCGTGCGCGGATGAGCGGGCATCCTGCACACCGTCGGTACGAAGAACGAGCAGCCACCGTGTCTCCCAAGGAACTGCCTCAAAGTGTTGTCCACCCTGACCCTGACTTCGTGGTCCCTCGTATGGTTGATATGTAGAGACTCCCCCCATCCAAGGCGAAGTTAAGCCCTGACAGAAAGCACTGCTAAGTTGGGATCCCAGCTGCTGCTACAAATGACGTCTGAAAGGCCAGTTGATGTGTACATTTGTCAGCACCAAGCAGAGATCGTTGTTAAGCCTGGCCAAGGGGCAAATTGAAAATTTAAGAATGAAATATTGAACACCTGGCAGACTACTTGGAAGAAACTGGTTTGGCTTTGGTGTGTTTTTGGTTTTGCTTCAGACATGATTTTGTGAGCAGGCTACGTGCCTCTCCTCCAGCCCGTTCTCTCTCCCCCTGGGTAGAGAAGGAGGTTCATCTGACAGCCTGTCTGCAGCCTGTGATGGTTGCCCAGGAGAGTGCTGCTCTTAGTAACGTCGGGCCATCTCTACAGAAATTGATTGTGAGGTCATGTAAGCTTTCCTCCTCTGGCAGAAATGACTAGCAGATTGGTCATTGGGAGTTCCAGACGCTCCTTGGTATAAATGCCGTACTAAGTGGTGGTTGAGGGTTTTTCTTAAGTTCTATCCATGAGCTTTGAAGTTGTTCTGGCAGATTTGATAGAACACAGTAAGATACACCAATTTAAAGCATTTCCATGGGAAGGAGGGCTTTTGTTTCCTTTGTTTAGCTATGGCCCTATCGAAAAGTGTGCAAGTCTGGCAAGCCCAGGTATGGGGAGAGCAGCTGGGACTCAACCTTGCCCTTGGGGCTGCAGAGTGGCACAGACCCTTTGGAGAGTCATCTGGCAACATCCATGGAATGAGATGCAGTGTGTACTCTGTAGCCCAGCGGTTCTAGTCACAGAAAGCTCTTGCATGTGCTCCAGAAGGCAAGTATGAGAAGGTCCATTGCCATGTTGTTTATAAAAGCAAAAACACTGAAAATGACCCAGTATTCACTGGCAGGGAAGGGGTAAGTAAAACTGCTATATGTGGAACTTCACAGCACTGAAAACAAAAGCACTTACATACACTTCACCTGGCCAAACGTCAGACCTACAACTAAGTGAAAAAGCAAGAACATAGGAACATTTACAATGAAATACCATTTTAAGTTAACTTCACAAACCTATACATTAAACTGTACTTATAGATATAAACTATGACAAAATATAAGGGATGAGGGACTTCCCTGGTGGCGCAGTGGTTAAGAATCCGACTGCCAATGTGGGGACACGGGTTCAAGCCCTGGTCCAGGAAGATCCCACATGCCGCGTAGCAGCTAAGCCCATGCGCCACAACTACTGAGCCTGCGCTCTACAGCCCATGAGCCACAACTACTGAGCCCATGTGCCACAACTACTGAGCCCACGCTCTAGAGCCCGTGCACCACAACTACTGAGCCCGTGTGCCACAACTACTGAGCCTGTGCTCTAGAGCCCGTGAGCCATAACTACTGAAGCCTGTGCACCTAGAGCCTGTGAACCACAACTACTGAGCCTGTGCTCTAGAGCCTGTGAGCCACAACTACTGAGCCCGCGCTCTACAGCCCGTGAGCCACAACTACTGAGCCCACGTGCCACAACTACTGAGCCTGCGCTCTAGAGCCCGCACGCCACAACTAGTGAGCCCGTGTGCCACAACTACTGAGCCTGTGCTCTAGTGCCCACAAGCCATAACTACTGAAGCCTGCGCACCTAGAGCCCGTGCTCCGCAACGAGAAGCCACTGCAATGAGAAGCCCGTGCACCACAACAAAGAGTAGCCCCTGCTCGCTGTAACTAGAGAAAGCCCCTGCACATCAACGAAGACCCATCGCAACCATAAATCAATAAATAAATTAAATAATAAAATTTTCTAAAAAATAAGGGATGGATAAGCACAAAAATCAAAACCACGGTTTACCCATCGTCGGGAAGAAAGATATGATTATGACGGAGCATGTGGTGGCAGCAGTGAGATTGCTAATGTTCTGCTTCTAGAGCCGTGCTGTCCAGTACGGCAGCCACCAGTCTCGTGTGGCTGTTTAATTACATTTCCATAAAAACTCAGTTTCTCAGTCACACTAGGCACATTTCAAGTGCTCAATAGTCCAGTGACTGTCACGTTGGATGGTGCAGATATTCGTCATTGCTCACGCTTCTCTTTGATCGTCTGGGTTGGTGGATGCATGGATTTGATGAATTCTCTGTAAGTTGTACATGTGTATTATGAAATCTTTCAAAATTTTGTTTTAATTTCAGTACTAGAAAATATCTAAACACATACATTTACAACTTCCCAAGTGAAAAGTCAGAGTGGTCATTAAAGTCACCTGAAACTCTGTAGTAGTGTGAGAGTATCTCTTTAGCGTTGCCCTCTACCCCAGATGATTGATACACATGAGGAATGTGAGAAGAGGGGCAGGAAGTGTGTGTGTGTGGGGGTACTGTTGGCAAGATTACCCCAACATAGCTGCCACCTTTGCTTCCTTCCACTCTGCTGTCACTGGTCATTATAGTGCTTTATCAGCACTGAAATGCATAGTTTGAGTGACCTTGCAAGTCTCCTGAAACCTGTGTTGAAATCTGTGTTGCTAAGCTGTTGTTTCAAGGAAAAGGTGACAAGCAGCCTCCAAGTCAAAATCTTCCCTAGTTAGTGCTGTCCTTGATTTCCAGGCTTGAGGAGGTTGGTTGTCATTACAAAGAACCTGCTTCCTCCACTTGATTTATCACATCTTGTGCTAGAACTGGCTGCTCTGAGGCTGTTAAATACTACAAGGAGAGAGATTTATTGGTGGATATAACACTTTCTTTAAATGCTGATGTGGATTCCCAGCTGTGCGCCAAGACAGACCAGAGTCTCAGGCCGTGCTTGGCAAAGCAGAGGTTGAGAGAGTATGTTGTGATATACTTCCTGGGCTGTGTTTGCTCTCAGGTGGAGGTGTCCTTACTTGACCCCTGGGTCATGATCAGGGGTTTTGGGGAGCCCCCATACCTTGTTTGCCTACCCTAGTTCCACCCTGGTCATGATGGCAGAGATGTGAATCTGGCCAGTCCCTCGGCCCCCTGCCTACCCATATAGCAACTCGGGGCAGCAGACCAGAGGAGGCGGAAGTTGGCTCGCCCAGCCCATGTCTCTGAACATTTTTGACCACCAAAGAAATCATGCATCCTGCCTTTACTTCCCCATTTGTGTCTCCTTTTCTTGCCCCGCTTTCAGTCTTGCTTGCCAGGGTGGAAGTCACACCCTAACATCTGACTTGGGGAACCTGTCTGGTGAGGGATGTGCTGAGACTTTCGGGATGCTGAGGCCAGCATCCGAAGGAGGAGGATGGGGGCAGCAATAAAGGCAATATGGAAGGAGGCACCAGAGAGGGACACAGATGAACTTCTGGTCAGGACTAAAGGAAGAGGAGAGGGGCATGTGTAAGGCCCTCAGTTCCTCGGGATCGTGGGTCAGATGTTCAGTGCTGCAGAGTATCCTGATTCAGATCTGTAAGCAGTTGGGAAGTAAGAATTCAAAGTTTGGTCAGACTTGCTACCCATCCAAATCATATAGTTGGGTTAATTAGCTCCCTGCATTGAGCAGGTACTGTGTGCCCAGCACATGGCTGAGTACCTCACCACGTTGCCCACAAGCAGCATCTCATTTAACCTACATCACATCAGCCGTTTCTAGAACAATGTTATCAGCCCCGTTTTCCAGACAAAGAAACTTAAGACTTGGAGAGGTGCCGCTGAAGTCTGTTAACTCAAACAGACTGACTGCAAAGCTCACCCTCTTAACTACCACATGAATTATTAGACTGGTCACATCATTTCGAAGTATAAAGAAGGAAGTATAAACTGTACATGGGGCCCACCCTGCTTGGGTGGGGAAGGGGAAGAGGGGAGCTGGAGCAATCACACCATCCCAGTTTACCTGCTTGGAATCCCAGGGGTGATGCAGCGTTTGAGGACTGGTGCCGAGAGCCCCTCCGACCCTGCGTTGAGCCCTTCCAGGTGAGGAGAGAGGTGCATGAGCTTCCTGTGGATTTGTGTCCACACTGGGGCTCTAAGAAGGGCTTTCTGCAGTTCTGGCCAGCAGACAGACAGCTGTGAAGCTGTGTTTGGTTTGACTCCGCTTATGAACGAAGGTCAGGCCCTGGCTTTTTCTCTTTGGTCCAGAGTGCAGTGGGTTCCTAGATAATTGCAAAGGGCAGATCGTTTATCTGATCCTGCCTGCCACCTGGAAGGTCTTTGACAAAAGAATTGAACTTTGGCCCTATGAAGTCATATGCAACACTAGTAGACACAGTGACATACCTATAATACAAGGTGCTGTGTCATTTATTTGGAAGGTTTTTTGTTTTTTGGTATTTTCGTACTTAATTGCTGGGAAGATTGAAAGGGAGTGTATTTTTTATTTTAAAAATACAGATAGGGGACTTTCCTGGTGGTGCAGTAGTTAAGAATCTGCCTGCCAATGCAGGGAACGTGGGTTTGAGCCCTGGTCTGGGAAGATCCACATATCGTGGAGCAGCTAAGCCCGTGAGCCACAACTGCTGAGCCCACACTCCACAACTACTGAGCCCACGCACTGCAACTCCTGAAGCCCACGTGCTGCAACCGCTGAAGCCCACACACCTAGAGCCCACGCTCCACAAGAGAAGCTACTGCAATGAGAAGCCCGCGCACCACAATGAAGAGTAGGCCCCGCTCACCACACCTAGAGAAAGCCTGCGCGCAGCAACAAAGACGCAACGCAGCCAAAAAAAAAATACAGATACTTCTTTTTCCATTGCATAGGATCACGTTCTCCCTAATTTTCAATCAATTTCAAGTATTTCCTGTGAATTTCTGACATTGCCTAAAGAAGCAGTCCTTTTTTTTTGGGTTTTTTTTTTTTGTCCTTGTTGCTGCACGTGGGCTTTCTCTAGTTGCAGCAAGCAGGGACTACTCTTCGTTGTGGTGCCCAGGCTTCTCATTGCAGTGGCTTCTCTTGTTGTGGAGCGCGGGCTCTAGGTGCGTGGGCTTCAGTAGTTGTGGCACACAGGCTTCAGTGTGGCTCGAGGGCTCTAGAGTGCAGGCTCAGTAGTTGTGGCGCATGGGCTTAGTTGCTCCGCAGCATGTGGGATCTTCCCAGACCGGGGCTCGAACCCATGTCCCCTGCATTGGCAGGCGGATTCTTAACGACTGCACCACCAGGGAAGCCTTCGTGGGGTATTTTTTCGTTGGTTGATTTGTTCATTTGTTGAATTAATGTTTCCTGAGCATCTTCTATGGGCCAGGTACCATGTTAGCACTGGAGATGCAAGCTTGAACAAGGCAGGTACAGCCTTCAGTGAGTTTGCATTCTTGTGAGGAGATAAACACATAAGTAAATAATAAGATGGTTTCAAACACTAGAAAGTGCTATGGTAAATGGCGGGTGGTAAATGAAGGAAGGCTGCTCATTGGGTTAGTTTTTTTTTAACAGCTTCATTGAGATATAATTCACATAACAGACTCCTTTAAAGTGTAGAATTCAAGTTTTTTTTTATAGTAATTCACTGGATTGTATAATGGTCACCAGATTCTAATTTTAGAACACTTTTAATCCGCCACCAAAAGAAACCTCTTACTCACTAGCAGCCCCTCTCCGTCCCTCTCCACTCTCTTCAGTCTTAGGCAACCATTAATCTACTTTCTATCTCTATAGATTTGCCTGTTCTGGACATTTCAGATATATGGAGTCATACACTGTGTGGTCTTTGTGACTGGCCTCTTTCACTTAGCATAATGTTTTCAAGATTCATCCACGATATAGCATATCAGTACTTCACTTAAGTGTAATTTTATGCCTAAGTATTTTATTCTTTTTGATGATTGTGAATGGAAGCTTTTTAGACATTCGTTTTTTATATGTTCCTTGCTAATGTATAGAAATACTGATTTTTGTATATGATCTTGCATGTGATTTTGTATATCATCTTGTATCCTGGGAGCCCACTAAATTTGTTTATTAGTACTAGTAGTTTCTTAGTGGATTGCTTGGGATTTTTCATATACAAGATTATGTCATCTACAAATAGAGATAGTTTTATATCTTCCTTTCCAATCTGGGTGGCTTTTATTGGAGTAAGAGAGTACAAAATTGAATGACAGTAGTAAGAACGGACACCCTCATCTTGTTCCTGATCTTGGCGAGAAACCACTTAGTTTTTCACTGTGTCCCCGAGGGTTTCAAACACCTTCGTTCTGTTTCAGTCTCCACTGCCAGCTCTGAGGCCTTACCCATGTCACTTGTTGCAGTTCCCTAAACCAGAAAACGAGAAGGTTGATTCAAAAGGGCCTTCCTTTCCAGTTCTTCCATCCAGCACTTCTGTGATTCTACTTTGGTATTCTTTCATCTTAGCCGGTTCCCTTGGACATTGGTTAGATCATCAGACAAACTCTATAAGGACACTTGGAAATATTTGCACGTTCGTTTTCCAAAGCCATTTTGACTGCTTTCAACCTAGACTAGATGGAAATTGCAAAAAATTGAAACATGCAAGCAGAAATGGTTAATGGATCCATATTTCCTTTTCTTTGTAACCCTGAACAGCTAGGGGGAAAGATTTGTTTGAGGACGATGCTCATTTCCACAAAAGGTCAAAGAACCACAGCTTCTTCCCACTGTACCTCTAAAAATCATTACCTTCTTTGTTTTCAGACTCTCAGCGTTCTCATCTCTCCTCCTTCACCATGAAGCTGATGGACAAATTCCACTCACCCAAAATCAAGAGAACGCCATCAAAGAAGGGAAAACCAGCTGAGGTGTCTGTGAAGATTCCAGAGAAGCCTGTGAACAAAGTAAGCTGACTGTCTAGGTGTTTCTCCTGGCCTTCACCTGCTTTGAGCAATGAGTTTGTGCTGTTTTTTAAGTTTATTCCCTGGGGATGGAACTTTCAGTACAGAACACCTATTCCATAGCATTCCACGGCTCCAGGCGGAGCTTTCATTGTCCCTGTGGAATATGAACCTTTAGGATGGTTGAGTGTTTCTCCTGTTAATCAGAGTCAAGCTTGGTTGGCTAGAACAGTTCTTTTCCAGCTGTGTCATCCTCTGGGCATTTAAAACAGCTCAGCTCATCATGTTCACACTCCAGGATGCTGCCTCTGTGCCCCAGAGAGGCCCACGTTGCCCACACATACTCTCTCTCTCTCTCTCACACACACACACACAGACACAGACACACACACACACACACAGACAAACACACACACACACACACACACACAGATTCATGATGTCCAGAACACCCATCATTCGGCTTTAGGGCCCATGCTCTGAAACTTGCTAAACCCTTGAAACCCAGCCAAAGATGTCCTCAAACACCAGTAACCTCAGCAGGGCCAGTCAAGCCAGATGTGTTGGAACAGCTGTTGGTTTTCATCAACCCCTCCCTTCAGCCTAAAACGGCCATTTCAAGCTCTGTAGGAATCCAGGTTTCCTCTCTTCCAGGAGGCAACAGACAGATTTCTACCAGAGGGCTACCCTATCCCCTTGGATCTGGAGCAGCAGGCAGTAGAATTTATGTCCACCAGTGCTGTGGCTTCCAGGTCTCAAAGGCAGAAGGTCAGTGTGATGTTAAGAACAATTGGGTTTGCCTTGCCCTCTACTGCAGAATCCTGGCCCATGGTTTTGGGGATGGAAAAAAAATCTATTGCAATATCATTGTGTTCAGCTGGGTGGCAACTGTGGGCTTAATTGTTCAGGAAACAGTCCAAGGAGCCTTGGATAAATGTAAGAGTTTATCCAAGCCCCCATGGCCTTTGGAGAGAGCTCAGTACTCCATGGCGAAAGCTCCGGGATTTTGGGGATTGGTTTGGGTGTGCTGCTTGGGTCCAACGGGTTCGGGGGAAGCGGGTGAATCTCATCTCTTAAGACCAGCTGTTCTTTCCTTGAGTTGCTAAGGTGATCTGGATAGTTGAGAAAAGGAAGGGCATCTAAAGTGTAAGGTACTCTGTTAACTATCTCCCGAGACTCCTGAGTGTGATGATACTGTGCGGAACCAGCGCTCTCAGAGCCAGGGACACCTTTTGTGCCGCTAACATGTACCAAGCCTTTTTTAGCCCCATGCTATGTGCTTTACACTCGTTCTCTCACTTAATTGTCATTATAACCCTGGAAGGTGGAAACTTATCTTGCAGAAAAGGAAGCTGGGAGTATGGAGATATTAAACGTTTGGGCAAAGTCACACGAAGAGTAGTGATGCTGAGATTTGAACACAGGTCATCTGACATCAAGTCGAAACTCTCTCGATGCTACAGTTACTCTTTATGAAAGTCAATTTATTTTTTAATATCTAAGAAATCTAATGTTAGCTCCCACACGTAACTGAACATAAAAACAAAATTAAACTCAGCAGTGTAAAATAAAGACAAGCCTTGTAGATAAGTAGATTCTGAACCCTTCAGTGACTGTCCACAGTGTAGTTTGTAGAACTGTTGTCACAGCTGTCAATTTAATGCCACTAGCAAACACTACCCTGTTATATAAACACATAACTCTTGAATTTTGCAGTGTATCTACTTTTGTTTTTATGTTGACCAGCAGAATATCTTAAAAGTCTAGTTAAAAGTGGAGAAAATAGGTTTTAAGTCCAGAGTCTTTGTTGAATAATCGTTTTTCCTGCCCCATCTGTTAAGAAAAAGAGGCTATAGAGAGCAAGAATGAAATATACGGTGTTTGCCAGATTGATCTAAATTCCAGATTGAAGAAGAGTAATAAAGTGGAAGATTTGGTCTGTACCACAATTATTTTTTATTGCAATCTGTTTAGCAACCCCTTGGAACTGGGTTTTATATTAAACGCCAGGAAGAGTGTCACTTGTCATCTGACACTAGTCCAGGCAGCCCGGAGTAAAATGATTTACTAACCACTGTGTTTTGCTAGTGAACTCTGATAAGAAACTGTTTCAGCCGCTCACTTCTTGGAATTTTTCCCCCTTTCTTCATCACTCCAAGAGAGGTCATAGGGGAAATTTGATGCTCAAGTACCCTTTCCTTAGTGGGGGTTTCTGCAAACTCCAGGGGACATTTGGCAATGTCTGGAGACATTTTTGGTTGTCACAACTAGGAGATTGAAGCAGGTGCTACTGGCATCTGTTGGCTGGAGGCCAGGGATGCTGGTAAACATCGTACAATACAGAGCACAGCAACCCTGCCTCCCCCCCCACCCCAACAAAGGATTTTCTGTCCTAAAATGTCAGTGCCATGGCTGAGAAACTGTTCTCTGGGAAGGAGCTATAGATGTGATCTTCACCCAAGGAAGAGTGTTACCCTGGTTTCTGGTCATTGCCCTTTAAGAAGGGTTGAATTACTGTGCTCTGCCCCAGGCCACCTGCATGAGACAAAGTGAGTATAAACCCATGGTGGAGGCCCACAGTCAGAACAGGAAGTGTTGGGAAATCTGCCAGGGTGTGTGAACTTAGCCGACTCTGTCATTTGCCATCATCCTTAATTATCACTTACTAGCTGTCTTACGACTTAGTATTTCCATATATATTCTCATTTTCCCCAGGTTATTACATGGGAAATTGCAACTCAGGTAGACAGAAATAGATTTGGATCCATCTACAACTTACTACAGGTCTCTCTTTGCCCGGGCCCTATCCTGGGTGATTTCACGCGCCGTCTTACTTACTCCTCACCTTGACCATGTGCACAAGCTTTCACTCTTCCCAGTATACAGAGAGTGTGGGCTCTGGCCCAAGTTTTCTTAATCAAAATCTCTTCCTTCCTTAATTTTATGAAGTGCTTCCATATGCATTCTCACCCAGCCCCCCACACGAACCTCTTTAGATCACCCAGGGCAGGCGTTATTCTCCCCATTTTGCAGATGAGGAGCCTGAAGCCCAGCAGTGCCTTTGGGTCGAGGCCCTTCCCCAGCACCGCTGGCCTCATGTAGTTTCCAGGTTTGTTTGCACCAGTGGTGGCATCTAACCCCTGATGCAGGAGCCGGTGTGCAGGTGGATGCAGCTGCCTCTCTGAGGCCTCGGCCTCAGGTTCCCTGTTCCTGGGGGTGTTCGGTCTGGGTGTCTCATTGTAAACTCTTCCGACTGCTGGCTGTGTTTTGCGAGAAGCCATAGTTTAACAGCTGATGGGCTAGGGGAATGCACAGCGTTCAGAGGCCATTAATTCTGGGAGTGGAATTTGCTGGAGAGTTAATGGATGAAACCTGACTCTGCCAGGTTGTCGGCTCCTTTATTAGGAGCCCAGGGCAGCCCGGCTCTTCAGTGCCTCATTTGATCTCTCTGCAAATGACAGGAGAGTTCTCTTTTTTTCTGTGAAGTGCCTTGCCGCTTTTGGACGGCTCCCATCTCCAGATTAGCCCCTTTCTCCCTAGCAAGCCTCGTGACACATTTTCTTAAAATGTTTCCTGCTTCCCCCCCAACGTTTTGTCACTGCTGGCTCCTTGCGCGTCCTGATGTGCTGAGATGGCAGTGTCGTAGCCAGAGTCCTCTTGCTCAACTGGCCAGAGTGGTTTTAGTCACATTTGATGTCTGCAAGGCACCATGAGTTCCTTCATACTGAGGTTCCTCTCAGCCCCGTGTAGGCCATGGCGAAGCAGAGCGCTCTGGGCCACGAGGTGGAGAAGCAAGTGCCTGGCTCTTGGAAACACACAGTAAATAAACAAACGTGTCAGGTAGTGAGAAGAGAAAACTAAGTGACAGCAAAGAGGCCACAGTGATGGAGATGGGGAAGGGGTGTCTCTTTCCTCCCTTGGAGAAATGTATCATGGTGGCCTGCAGGGTACCTCTTGGGAAGTGCCCCCACTGAGACAGATCAGATCGGGTTTTTGAAAGTTGTCTGACGAAAGGAGCTAATTATTTCCTGATTCCATTTATATATTTTTCCTTTGATATTCCCATAAAATCCACTATTGAAATTTTTTATTTAAAATGACATTCCTCATTATTTTAAAAGAGCTGGTGTTCAGAATCATAATCACTTTTCATTGTGTATCACTTTTTTATATATTTATATAGTTGTGTTTGTTTTTTGTTTTTTGGGGTTTTTTTTGCGGTACGCAGGCCTCTCACTGTTGTGGCCTCTCCCATTGCGGAGCACAGACTCCGGACGCGCAGGCTCAGCGGCCACGGCTCACGGGCCCAGCCGCTCCGTGGCATGTGGGATCTTCCCAGACCGGGGCATGAACCCATGTCCCCTGCATCGGCAGGCGGACTCTCAACCACTGCGCCACCAGGGAAGCCCTTATATAGTTTTAAATCTACTTTTTCTAGAAATTATCTTCTTGTTCTCGGTAGTTTTTATTTGAATATTCTCTGGAGCTCAAAGAGCCCACAGGTGGCAGTTTTCCTCATACGTACCACTCGTAATTTGCCCTGGACGTGTAATCAATTCTACTTGAGTAGATTATCCATTTTTGGATTTATCCATTTTATAGATTATTCTTGATCTCCCTTTCCCTGCCAGCCAGCTGGGACCTGGGTTGTTGACATTAGGGTCAGTATAAGGAGAGGTTGGAGAAAGAAACCAAAGGGGTGCGTTTACCCACTGTCTGTGCATTCAAGGTATCCCACAGTCAAGGAGAAAAGGTTTGGGTGTGGGAATGTGAGTGCTGGGAAGTACAGGACTCTGTGTTTTATTTTCCTCCTAGGCGGGCTTTCCTCAGGGGCAGAGGGACCCTGTGTGCTGTTAGCACATATGCTGCAGGAGTAGTGATTGAATTGTTGCCATCTGTCCAGCTTCTTCACCTTTTCACCCCAGCACGTCCTGCCCCTTCTAACCCCAGGGTTTCCAGGTCCTTTGGGAGAGCCATATCATTTCATTGAGAGGGGCTGCATCTCTGGTCAAATGTGGGAATCTAGTGAGGAGTCCTGGGAGAGTGGATTCTGAGCACTAATGCCTCTGACCAGTCTTACACAGCCCCTAGGACCTTGAAAGGCCTTGATTTGACTTACTGGATAGATACACACGTTGGGACTTAACTGTTGGTTCTGTAAGCATCCTGCAGCCATCAGCAAATTAGTCCTCACTACACTTACTGAGTTTAGTGGTGACTTCTCAGTGTGGTTGAGGCGGAGACCCCAGGGCAAATCAGTCTCTGTCCGGGAAGGGAATTAGGAATATCTAAACAACCTTTCTCAGTCAGCCCCTTCTTCTTCCTTCAAGTCTAGCCTCTGTATCCTGATTGCAATCCTTAGAAAAACAATTTGGCTTGCTTTCTGCAGCAAGAAGCCTTTTCCATTGGTGTCAATCTCAAACTAGTTTGCAGGAAATTTTATTTTATTTATTTATTTTAAAATTGCTCCCTTTAATCTCTCTCCTCCCTCCTTACTCTTAACGTTTCCTTTCAGAACCTGAGCTGGCTGGAAGAGAAAGAGAAGGAGGTTGTCAGTGCCTTGCGCTACTTTAAGACCATTGTGGACAAAATGGCTATTGATAAGAAGGTACTGGAGATGCTTCCAGGGTCTGCCAGCAAGGTGCTGGAGGCCATCTTACCCCTGGTGCAGAGCGACCCTCGAATTCAGCACAGGTGAGTTGCTCTGGGCTGTGTCAGAGCAGTGGAGGCCTAGTGGCACCTTGGTTCAGGGGCGTTTCACACTCAGTGTTTCTAGGACCAGTGAGGAGTGCCAGGAGGAGAAGGAGCCCTCCCACGCCCTGCCCCCACCCCTACCCCATGGCTATCGCTTGGTATTCTTCCAAGGTTGAGGTCATCATTGTTACTCATGAGGCCTCAACACTGAGGAAGATCGCCACCATTGCTAGGGATGTAGCCACGCTGTAAGTCTGTGGTTATTTTTTCGTACTAGCCAGCTCATTGGCAATAATCACATTGATTTGGACCCATTTTTCCCAGTACCCTATGTTAACCATAGTTTATTATGACATTAAATCCTGCCAATATCTAACCTATTGGAGACCTTGGCTGCTTAGATTATTAGGCCAAAAGAGGTAGAGAAGAATCCCATTAGAGCATGGATTAGTGAAACATTTAATTGTATCAAGCCAGGTCCTCCCAAACAGCACCTGGATTCATTGGAAGCCAGGTATGGAAGTGTAGTCAGCTTTTGTGGGGTAATGCTTTTATTGCTAGAGTTCGTTTTCCTCTGAAAGGTTAGTGAGCGGCTTGCCCCTGTGTTTGTTGTTAAATACAGAAAGGAAAGCAGTATTAAATGTAATCTTCAGCGAGAGCCTATCAGGAGCTTCTTCCTGAGAGGCTGTCAGATGCCTGCTGGCGTTGTTTTTCTTCCCTGGTACCTGTTCAGGATAAACATCTCTCTGTTTCAGTTCCTCAAGATGGTTTAGTGTCCTTGTAGCCCCATGAGGCTAAGCTTTTGTAAACTGCTTTCAGAACTTGACAGTGAAGTACATAGTTTTCTTCTTCTGGGAGATAAAACAGTATCTTTATTTCCAAGAAGCTCTCTGCCCTGGAGCTTCTGCTGACCCCTGTAGATGGTGGTCTTTTGGCTGGAAGCTCACTGAAGCCACTTGGCAGGGAAGGATAAGGCGTTGGTAGGGCTTTGCTCTGCCCTGTCTTCACTTTCCAGGCCAGGCTGCTGTCATGTACAAGAAGCCTCTGAGGAAGCGAGTCCCTTTGGTGCCTTGTTCAGTTGCTCCATATGGAGGACTCTGTGAGACCAGCACCATGCTTTTCCAATAGGTAGCCCAGTGCCCAGCTTGTAGACAGGCCCGGGGCTGTTCTCCTTTGAGGAAACGTGCTTAACAGTATGCTGGGTTTCAGACGCACAGGTAGCTTTCATGAAATGCTCTCATACACTTCTCATGGGATGGACCTACCGTGGGAGAGTTCAGATCTGAAAAAATCAACTCCCCTACTGTATGACAGTGCTGATTTGATGGTACCGAGTGGAAGCTCTGTTTGACTTTGAAGGAGGGAGACTTACAAGAGTTGCACTTCCTGGGGGAGGATATGCTGCAGCTGGACCTGAAGGAAGGGCAGGATTTGAATTGGCAGTGGGGGCAGGAGAAGGAGAAGAGCAAAGGAACTGAGGCCAGCGGGCACAGTGTGCCCGGCAGGGACGAGACCAGCCGTCCTGTGAGCAGAGTGTGATCACACCAGGGCGCCGACGGGCGGCGCTGTGGGAAATGAGGGCGGATCCCCTCACGTGCCAGGCCTCTTTGGGAGCGTCCAGGACAGTCACCTTCACTGAGCCCTGTAACAGCGTTGACAGGGCACTGCTGCTAGGACTGTCGCTTCCTGCAGTGTCAGCCAGCAACTCTGCTTGGGAAGTTACTTTCTAGACATGCAGGCCCTGGAAGAATTGACCACGTAATAGGACAATGGTCTGGGGCATTTTTTGTCCATGGGGAGGTTTTGTAATTACTTTATAGTTGACAAAAATTACTTGCTGTCTATAACAGTTTTCTAGAGGGGAAAGGAGAAATGCCTGGGTGTGGCCATAAGGAATAATGTTTTCTTTTTTTTTCTTTGTAGTCCTTTGGCTAATACCATTGGATTTGTTCCTCCTGAAATTCTTCCAAAGCCCGTTGATGATACTTTTATTGATCTCCCTGAGATGATCTAAAATGCTCCTCAAATGTTTCTTTTAGCTTCCTTCCATCATCTCATCCTCCTGTGCATTTGTTAGCTGGGAGGGTGTTTTCTTGCCTCTTCTCTGTGGGTTGGGCCCTAGCAGGTAGGCTCTTCGCCACGCTCCCCTAGGTTCCGAGGGCAGTGGTGACGGACCTGTGAACAAGCGGCTGGCTGTTCAGTGTGGGCAATGAATGGAGGCTTTTCCTAACGGTGGAACATTCAGAGATGTTTGAGAGCAGGATCCCTGCTTGCCCTCAGTGCAGACAGCTTTGCTCCATTTCAGAAACAGACCAACGACTGGTCCACTGGACATTTTGATGGTACAAGACCCTCCTTCCTTTTTTAATGTCCTTCCCGTGACATTAAGACACAGGAATATTCTTCTTGCAAGCTCACAATGTGAAGGGTGGACACAATTACCAACATTTTTAGGTGCTTTCAGGGAAATGTTAACATCCAGTGCAGGTAGGAATTAAGTATCACGTAAAAGTGACCCCTCCCACCTCTTTCATTTAATAATTGCGGGTGGGAGGCCACAGTCTTTGTTTCAAGAGGCCTAGCCTGGCCTTGCCAGGGAGGAGGAACAGAGCTGCTAGAAGCACACCCCCCTTCAGGACGACGCCATCTATGGTCCGGCCCCCCGGCAGGTCTGCAAGTTGTGTTTTATTCTCTCAGTCCTCCTTCGGAAGAGAATAGGTCTGACACCAAACACTTTTCGTTTGTGTCGTCCTCTAAAGCAGCCAGACCCTGGCTTTCTTGGGGTTCCTTTTGTAAAGTTTTCTTGTTTTTAATGGGGCTTGAGGAGCTGCTTTCATTCTTTCTGACTCTTCTTTCCTCCCGCCGGAACATGCACGGAGCCGAGTGAATGGCTAAGTGGAGACTTCAGACCTCCTGGAAATTCTCTTCCTCCTTACCTGATTCTGAAGAGCTTCCCATTAGAGCATTGTTTGGTTCAGGCTTTTTTTTTTTTTAATGTCTTTGTTTTTAGAACCTGTTTTAATCATATCTTACAGTATTATATATTTTTCTCAAAATTATATCTTTGGGGAAAAAGTATATCTTTGGCTCCTAAATGTCTGCCTCATTCTTTTTTTTTTTTAAGTGGAGGAGGTAGCATCCCACATATTTTCTACATTTTTGCTCTACCTCTGTTGTAATACATAATATTTAAAATGGCAAAATAATCCTTTCCATAAATCCTAGGGAAAAGTATCTTTAGTTGTTTAAAAATACGTGGAAGATATAAAACTTCTTCATTTTGGCCTCCACTCTACAGTCGTTGGGGCCTCCAGATGTGCTCAGGGCTTCTGTTTTGAGTTGTTGGCGTCATAGTGAAGTTGGTACCTCCTCCCCCCACCTACCGTCACCACAGGTCACCTCACCTCTGACTTGTCCTCCTTAAAATACTCCTCATTAGTGCATTCCTCTGACATCTCAGCCATGGTTTATTGCAGGGGATGGTGAAGCTGAGCCCATGTTAGAAGGAATTCTAGTAAATTTCAGATCTCTTTGAGCTCATGTTTAAAGACTGTTCCTTGGGACTTCCCTGGCAGTCCAGTGGTTAAGGCTCTGTGCTTCCACGGCAGGGGGTGCAGATTCGACCCCTGGTCAGGGAACTAAGATCCAAAAAAAATTTTTTAATAGAAATAAAGGCTGTTCCTTTAAAGGATCCTGCCTGCTAAAGTTCCACAAACCTGTTGACTCCTTGTGACACAATATAACATGAATTTTTATCTAATTCAGAACAAGAAGTGTACAACAGTCTGACCTACTAGAAGGAGAGGAAGATGAGGCACTCCTTGAGAGATGTTATCAGAATCTCGTGGAGGATGTGAAGTTTGAAAAAGCATATTAACTATCATGGTGGAATTTTTATACATTATATATGAGAAATGAAAAAAACTTTATAACAGACTGGAAGATAAAGCTCCACAAAATCTTCATGGGATGTAAGGAAATAGATTCAGGGAGGAAAAGTTTATTAAAAGGAGGTGCAGATCTTATAGGAAGAAGGGTTGAGAAACCCTAGTCACTGAGAAGCTAGTTCTCTGCTAAACAGATGACGTAAAGTGATGGTCACGCTTTAGATTTTTAATATTCTTTTAAAAATCTTCTTCTACCTCTAGCTCAGCCCTCTCCTCCTGCTATAGCCGAGTGTACCAAAGTCTCGCCAACCTCATTCGTTGGTCTGACCAAGTGATGCTAGAAGGTGTGAACTCAGAAGATAAAGAGATGGTGACAACCGTGAAGGGGGTCATCAAAGCCGTGCTGGACGGAGTGAAGGTACGTGCAGGTTCCAGACGGTCCTCATCAGGGGCTGGGAGCACCCTCCCTGCTGGGTGTTTGTCACATGAGAACTTGTTCCTGAACTTTGTACATTAGAGTGCACGTCTTCCAGTGTTTCTGCTGTTGGGTGCTGCTCTGTCCCACAGCTGTTTCTCCGTGGTACAGGTGACTCTTACAGGAATATAACCTTTGGAGTACTCGTCCTGATAGTTAGAAGAGCTTCCAGAAGCAGTCAGCCTTTACTGGGCCTTGTGTTAAATCTACAGGTAGTCTTTATACTACAGCTCTGGCTGTGCACGCTTGCCGGCTAGATGAAGTCCAGTGGAAATTGCTTTTGCACTGACTTTTAGCAAAACTCCCAGCATGTCAACTGCTACCTTTTCAGGTTCTAAGAACTTCTGGGATTCTTAGTAGAAAAGCAGGATTGACGTGAGTAAGAAATGAAACCAACTGTACTTGGAATCCATGATGTGGTCTGTGTATTTACTACCCAGGGAAGTCAGAAATGGCGGAATAGGAAATTATGAATCATCGCTACGGCGGGAAGTGAAGTCCTTGGAGGTTCTGGAATTGAGGTCCAAGGGACAAACCTTAATTGAGAAAATAAGTCCCAGTGGATGAGGAGCAGGGGATGATGTAGGGCGTGAAACAGTGAGATCCTGTGGGTTGGGACGGGGCTGTGAGCGGTGGGAATGGGAGGCCGGATAATGTAGTGGAAAGCGGGCTAGACTAGAGTAGAGCCCAGCTAGATTGGAATCCCAGGTTCACCACTTACTAGTCTGTGAACTTGAGCAATTTACTCAAGTGCTCCGTACCTTAGTTAACTCATCTACAAAATACATGCAGTTGTGGTACCCTGTGTCATGGGGTTGTAGGAAGGATTAAATTAGTTAATACATATAAAGCTTTTAGAACTATGCTGGGCATACTAAACACTCAGATCTTAGCTGCTGTTTATTATTAATTATGTGGTGCTAGATGTATGCTTTGCAAACAGGTCTCTTGGCTTGAAAAACTGTGTTCTCTTCCTTTCTAGACCCTCCAGTACAAAACTGTGGCCAAGGTACTTACCCTAGGTCCAAACAATTCCTTCCCCACTCAACCATGCCATTAGACTCCTGAATGCTGCCTCCTTGGATTGACATTCCCCAGAAGCTCTGGAGAGTAGAATAAGGACCCCCAACGGGTAAAAATTACAGATGGGAGGCTAAGAAAGCATTGCTGGACATTACACACTGCTCCGGAATGAACCGCGTTGGCTGGTGCGGTCTGGGCGGCTCCCCACCTCCAATACTGTGTGAACAGGGCTGCTGTGTCTGCTGGGGCTTTATGGAGCTCACGTAGAGGGAGGCTTGACCGGGCGGCATCATAGCGTGTCCTCCGACAGTTCCCCGTTCTCTTCACTCCCCACGGTTACTAGGTTACTAGGTCACTAGGTCCTGCACGATCGGTTTTGGCTGGTGAGACTTAAGGATGTAGCCCAGGGTGGCTGCTGTGTGGGACCTGACGTTGCTTTCCAGACCTGGCGCCCAGTCACACATTCTCCCATTCCAGCCTCCCGGCGGCTCTCTGAGGTCAGCAGGGCAAGTGAGACGTGACCTGGGTCCCACTTCACCATGGGGGGGTGTGCGCTTCGGGCTCGCCTCACCTGGCTCTTCCTGTCCAGGCTTCTGGAAATGCTGTTATTGGCAAGTGTTATTTTTCAGGTGACATTGTTAAGGCTTCCTTCTACCAAATTGATTATAATTAGATGTTTCGAAACAAGTCAGAACATCCAAAATAGAAGAGAGAGAGTTAAGCGTGAAGCTTTGTGACATTCCCAAGTGCATTTCCTTTATGGAATCATTAACGTGCCACTGTATCAGCTGAAAAATTGTCTAAAAGAAAAGTTTCTCAGAGTTTTCAAATTGACCAGGATAAGAGAGGGGGAGGGAGAGAGAAAGCGAGAGACACCTATTGATTATGAACCTGTCAGCGTCTGAACTTTTCCATAATTGTTTTTAAAATATTGTAACCAGAACAAAGATTCTCTAGGTGAGGAGCTCTGTACGTTAAATTTTGTTTCATTTATTCAAGAAGCGTTTATTGAGAAACTCCTGTGTGCGGGGCAGCGTGATAGAATTGGGAATATAGTGATAAACAAAACTGGCACCGTCCCTGACCTGATGGAGCTTAGAATCTAAAGGCGGAAAAGGACAGCAATCAAAAACTTGTAATTGTATAATTATAACCAGGACTGGTGCTATAAAGGAAGAATGGCGTGTGGTCTTACTTGGGTGTAGGGGGGACCTTCAATTTCAGGGTGATCAGAGACACTTCCCCAGGGAGAGACAGGCAGGCTAAAGCCTAAAGGATGAGCAGGAGCTGGCCTGTGTCGCTAGGAGTTTTTCATAGTTGGAGTCAGTCAAGGCCACAGGGACGATTTAGACACTGTAATGTTGGCGTTTGCTGTTAAGGTCTCAACTGTAATCATAGCTAACGTGTATTACCCACTTAATGCTTATAACGACCTCCAAGGTGGGTGTGATCCCCTCCTTCACAGATGTGGAAACAGTCTCAGGCAGACCAGTAGTCAGTGGCAAGGGCATGATTCACACCCAGGCCTGCTGGACCCCAGACCCTGTGTTCTCACCATCACCCTCAGCTGCCACCCACAAGGAGGAAGATTCATGGTTCGGCCCAAGGGATTCAGTGTGTCTCCCCTCCAGGCCAGCTGGCCTCCAGCCGCTCTCGCTGTCCCCGTCAGGCTTAGGACACCTTATAAGCTCCTGTCCTCATGGTGTGAGGGAGCTTCAGTGGGCTGGGAGGGACAGGACTGTGCAGAGGTGAGCTACATCCATGAGGGTGTCATCATCCCACTTGGAGGGAAAGTGTTGGCATGTTCCTGTAAACTGACTCACCATCTTCCAAGTTACTCATTCACTCGTTAAATGGAATTTTGCTTTTGAGGGTTGTAAAAGTGTTGTAAAGCAGGATTACTTTGTTTTTGTCCCTGAATGTGCAGTACCATCTATCATTTAAACCCCCATGTAAATGCCACTTGTTAGCTCTGTAACCTTGGGCAACTTAACTCAGGTCGAAGGATGGACCTCTCTTATTATCTAATCTGACCCAGGCAGGTGCTTTACCAATGGGAGCCTGAGACTCAGATGGTCATGACCGTCTGGTAGGAATTCAAAGGCCCTCACTTTCCCTTTGCTGTAGGAACCACCTCCAGCCTAGGTCTTGGCTGTTGGAGGATTGAGCTTCTCAAGGTCAAACAGATACACGAGTTTGTCCTTTCAAAACCAAGACCCCAACTCTTCCTAATTTCACCTTTTCTTCTTATCTCAGATGTACAGCTTCTTAACCCATCTCTCTGGACTCTGCTTTACCATCTCTGCAGACCTTCTTGGATCTCCCTTCTAAGACCTCCAGCCTCTTCCCCCACGAGAGAGAGAGAGAGAGAGAGAGACAGACAGACAGAGACAGAGACACACACACACACACACACACACACGTTTTTTCAATTGGAAGAAAAAAAAACACTGACCTGGGGGGAAACTTTGGAATACTTGCAGTTCTGTCATTTAACCATCACCACCCAAAAAATTAGGCTTGTATACCAGATTCACCTTGAATAGCAGGAATATTTTGAAAGAAATATTTTCCTGACTGTATCAGTTAGGGTTAGACTTGACTGCAAGAAAATCCAGAATAATACTGGCTTCAAAAGATAGAACTTTATTTCTCCTTCACGTATAAGAAGCCTACAGATAGGCAGACAGTCCAAGGCTAGCGTGGCATTTTCACAAAATGGCCAGGGATGTGGTCTCCTATCCTGCTTTCCCACCATCTTCACACATGGATTCCACCTCATGGTCCAAAATGGCTGTTACAGTCTCCATGAATTATGACTCCATTCCACCTAGCCAGGAAGAAAAGAGAGTAGGAAGTTGTGGCTTCTCCATTTAGGGGTGCTTCCTCAAAGGCCTCACAGAACTTTCACTTAACATTTTATTGGCCAGAACTTGGTCATATGCCCAAGTAAAATTCTGTTAATAAGGAAGAGCAGATACTGTGGGGCAACTAGCTATCTCTACCACACTGACATTTCAGATGAGCCACCTCTTTTATTCCTTGATCAGCCTATTTTAAAATTCTTATTTATGGGCTTCCCTGGTGGCGCAGTGGTTGAGAGTCCGCCTGCTGATGCAGGGGACACGGGTTCGTGCCCCGGTCCGGGGGGATCCCACATGCCGCGGAGCGGCTGGGCCTGTGAGCCATGGCAGCTGGGCCTGCGTGTCTGGAGCCTGTGCTCCGCAGCAGGAGAGGCCACAACAGTGAGAGGCCCACGTACCGCCAAAAAAAAAAAAAAAAAATCTTATTTATGATGAATTTCAGACATTTGCAAAAAAGAGAACAGTATAACGTAGCCCCATCACAGAACTTCCACAGTTGGCCAGTCTTGTTTCTTCCAGACCTCTTCCTACTCCCCTGGATTATTTGGAAGCGAATTCCAGGCATCATGCCCATTCACCTGTAAATACCTTAGCGCATATCTCTAGAATAAGGCAAACTTTTTCTGTAAAGGGCCAGGTAGTAAATATTTTAGGCTTCTGGGGCTACACATAGTCTCTACTGCATATTGGTCTGTTGCATATTCTTTGTTTGTTTTAATTTAGTTTTTTTAAGCAAAGCATTCTTACCTTGAGGGCCTTACAGAAGCAAGCCCTGGGCTGGATTTGGCCTTCAGGGTATAGTTTGCTGATTTCAAACAGTTTGGTTTTCAATTTCAGATCCAGATAAACTCCAAACACTATAACTCATTAATATTTGTCTAAAGTTCTCCCTTCTCTGTATTTTTCTCCTTGCAACTTGTTTGTTTTTTTTTTAGGGAAGGATTCTTTCTCTGAGAAGTCTCCCACACTCTGGTTTTGCTGATTACATCTATGCAGTGTTATTTAACATGTTCCTCTGTCCCTTGAATTTCCTGCAAAACTAGGCTGAATCAGGTTCATGTTTTTGTATCTAGAAGAATGTTTCCTAGGTGCTGCCGTGCACTTCCTTCTAGAGGCATCTTTCCTTTTTTGATGTTAATAGCCGTTGATGGTTATTGCCTAGATGGGTTAATTCCTTGGGAGTTGCAAAATGATGACATTATACTTCTTTCTGCCATCCCTTCCTCATTCCTTAGCTGGAATACACTAAAAGAGACCTCCCCTTGTCAGTCAGGGTTATCCTGTGTTATAATTCTCAGGGGGAAAGGCAGGATCAGTGCTTAATTCCTTCCTTCATTTACCAGTTATCAAAATGAGTGTTTCTTAGTATCATCTAACATGACCATTGGATCGAGGTTTTGGGTTTTTTTTTAATTTATTTATTTGTATTTATTTATTTTTGGCCGTGTTGGGTCTTCGTTGCTGCGCACAGTCTTTCTCTAGTTGCGTCGAGCGGGGGCTACTCTTCATTGGGGTGCGCGGGCTTCTCATTGCGGTGGCTTCTCTTGTTGCGGAGCACGGGCTCTAGGCACGCAGGCTTCAGTAGTTGTGGCACGCAGGCTTCAGTAGTTGTGGCTCGTGGGCTCTAGAGCGCAGGCTCAGTAGTTGTGGCGCACGGGCTTAGCTGCTCTGCGGCGTGTGGGATCTTCCCGGACCAGAGCTCGAACCCGTGTCCCCTGCATTGGCAGGCAGATTCTTAACCACTGAACCACCGGGGAAGCCCTGGATTGAGTTTTTTAATATAGCATTCTGAACTCAGGGATGTAAATAAACATAGTTTATATGTCCCGTCCATTGCAGTTATTATCCTTAGTGATGCTCAAGTCCCATCTTTGAACAGTGACAGCTTCTTCACATTGTTTCCTGAGTTCATTTTGACGTGACCCCAGAAGTCTTTGATCGTTTTCTCACTTTGGGATATGAAAAGGTGTTCCAGGTTCATCTTACTTACTTGTGTGTGTATGTGGTAATAGCTTTATTGAGATATAAAGCCCATACCGTACAGTTCACCCAGTTTAAAACGATTTAGTGATTTTTAGTATATTCACAGAGCTGTGCAGCCCTCACCACAGTCAACTTCAGAACATTTTCATTGCCTCAGAAAGTAACCCCATACCCTTTGTACTCTCCCCATACCCTGCCCCCATTTCTCTCCATTCCCCCAGCCTTAGGCAGCCACTAATCGAACTTTCTGGCTCTATAACTTTGCCCCTTTCTTTTTTTTTGACCATGTCACACAACATGCGGGATCTTAGTTCCCTGACCAGGGATCAAACCCGCGTCCCCTGTAGAAGCGCAGAGTCTTAACCACTGGACCACCAGGGAAGTCCCTAAACTTGCCTCTTCTAGATACTTCATATAAATGGAATCATATACTGTGGGTCCTTTTGTGACTGGCTCCTGTCACTTAGCATAATGTGTTCGAAGTTCATCCGTGTTTTAGCATGTATCAGTACTTCATTTCTTTTTATTGCCAAATAATATTCCATTACATGGATATACCACATGTTATTTATTCATGGACATTTGGACATCTCAGTTGTTTCCAAATTTTGAGTAATGCTGCTGCAAACACTCGGGTACAAGTTTTTGTGTGGGTGTATGTTTTCATTTCTCTTGGTTATACGCCTAGGACTGCAATTGCTGGGTCATATAACATCTCTGTGTTTGATCTCGTAACAAGCTACCAGACTACTTTCTAAAGCAGCTGCACCATTTTACATCCCTACCAGCAGTACATGAGGGTTCCAATTTCTCTACATCCTCACCAGCACTTGTTATCACTGGCTTTTTCTGATGTAGCCGTCCTAGTGGGTGTGAAGTAGTATCTCACTGTGGTTTTTGATTTTCGTTTCCCTGATGGCTAATGATGCTGAGCATCTTTTCATGTGCTTATTGGCCATTTGTATATCTTATTTAGAGAAATATTTATTCAAGTCTTTTGCTTATTTTTAAATTGTGTTATTTATCTTTTTTTAATTATTGAGTTATAATTACCTTGTACATTTCTTACCACCGACCTGGAATCAGCCATTCCTTTAAGGAGCTCTGGTTCCCTTTATTGGGGAATGATGTTTAGAGACCTCACTCCAGGGTTCCTCATTGCTACTCATTGATCACATGTTTAGTTTCTTTAAGAGAAAATACATCTTGAGTTTATACTGGTTTTTACTTAACCTCATCAAGCTTATATCTTAATTTTCTTCCTCCCACACTGAAAATCCCTGTTTTAAAAAATATCAACATTTGTTTTTGACTCGTTTTTTCACAATACAAACACAACAGTCTCAGAATAACACTAACCACCTCCATCAGTATGATCATTAGAAAGTATTAAAGATGTTTCAAAGTTATTTTTGACCTTCAGGTTATCCATCATTTTGCAGTCATTTGAAATAGTTCTTCTTGGTGTGTCTACATGGTCCCTCTTATGTGACATGTATTTGAGTATTTCCTGTGTGCAGTGGTCTGAGTATTCCACTGCTTTACAAAGGAGGAGAAGGAGAGGGAAGAAGAAAGGGGGGGGCTTCCCTGGTGGCGCAGTGGTTGAGAGTCCACCTGCCGATGCAGGGGACACAGGTTCGTGCCCCGGTCCGGGAAGATCCCACATGCCGCGGAGCGGCTGGGCCCGCGAGCCATGGCCGCTGAGCTTGCGCGTCTGGAGCCTATGCTCCGCAACGGGAGAGGCCACAACAGTGAGAGGCCCACGCACTGCAAAAAAAAAAAAAAAAAAGAAGAAGAAGAAAGGGGGAAGAGACAGCGGGTTATGTGTAGTAGGAAATTGCCATGTAGGAATGTTGTGGATATACTTTCATACGTCAGAGAAATCATCACGCTCCAATTTCAGCTTCATACGCTCAGGGTTTACGGGTACTTTTGTTGTTGTTTTTTCAAAATAATAGGGTGGCTTAGAGTAAGATAAGCCTTCCCCAGCCTACTTTCTGAGCAGTTCACTAAGTATTTTTTCTAGTAAATCTGCTAACCTGAAGAACTGCACCAAACATTTACTGCTTTTTCATTCTCAAGTGTGTTGGGAGTAGAAGGACATCCTATCCAGCTAGGAGTTGTGGCAGCAGCATCTCCTTTCTGGGCCCACACGTGTTCTACTTAGTTACAAATGTCAAGAGAAGGTCTTTCAATAATCTGTAAGCTTGTTTAGGGCCTTTTTGGGGGGTGAACCCTGAAAACTTTTATTGTTCGAGTTGTAGTGTTTGGCCCCAACTCATTATTTTGAAGACACAAGTGCCCAGTTTTAAAATTATGCCCCTCCCCCCATGCCATCCGGGCCTGGCACTGCTTCTGGGCTGGTCTCTTCAGCATCTTTCAGGGTGGAATTTGAGATCTCCTCTGGCTGCCTTGTTTTCAGGCTGCTGTGAGCCTCCAGAAGCTGATGTAAGGAGTCGCCGCCAGGCCAGTGCACTCTGGCACCTCGTGTGCTTTAGTGTTCTGTCTCCCTGAGCACATGTGAGAAGGAAGGCACTTCCTCTGCTCTGTCGCTGCCTCAGCCCCGCTTAGGATGTGGGCAGGGAAGGTCCCTTGTTGTCACCATAAAGGTCATACTGGGGCTGGACAGCCCTGTGACTGCATTATGCCACTTCAGTTACAGGAAACTCCCCACTGGCCTGTACCCAGTGTCTTTGGTGAAGAACTCATCTTAGGACCACTCACCGGTAGAGGGGCCATGTCATGGCCATAAGCACAGGAGCCCATGGTGATAGAGGACAGACAGTGACAGGTCGGGATGCGGCCTGAGCAGGGGCAGCGGGCCCAGGCTGCGGGCGGGGCGCTTTCCAGTTAAAGTGCGTGTTCTCTCCACGTGAACCTGGAGGACTTGGGCCTCTCCTCGTGCAGCCCGTGTCCCCTCTGCCGGGCAGGGGCCGAGGAGACAAAAACAGATAGGACTGTTTCTTACCTGAGCACCGAGCTGTGCTTTGACTGGATGAAGGTCATCTAAGATGGAAGTGTCTCTGTGATCACTCTCAATATGAGTAAAATGAGCATGGAAATAAAGTATTGTGTATTTAGAAAGATGCTCTTCCGGGTACCTTTCGGGCTTTGAAAACTGCTTTTCGGTGAACTGACGGTTGTCTGGTTTACAGCTGCCGGCTCTGGACACAGCCTCATGTGCCGTCTCTCTCAGTCTTTCCTAACCTGTGCCTCAGGAGGATTGGAAAGTCTGACATCCTCTCAGAAATCTGGCTTCAGTAGGGAGAGTTGAGCTCTGGCCAGGTTACAAACGGTCGGCTCTGAAGGAGATGAGGGTGTTGGCACGGTCGCCGGGTACGTGCACATTCTAAGGGTGCCCTTCTGCCTGTGAGAGAGAAGCCAGGCTGAGAGTGAAAGACCTTCTGGCCGGTGTGTTTGTGTTTGGGCTGGAAGGTCGTGGTGAATATGGAAAGCTGCCCCCTCCTGTGATGGTCTTTTGGGCCTGGGGTGAAGGAGGGTAAGTTCTGGGATCTGACTTTGTCTTGGAATTCGGGTGCCCACTTGCACATGTGTGCCTTTCATTGCACGGTTCTTTTGCCATCGTTCTTTAGTTGAGTTCACACAGCTGCCTCTCCAGAAAGATGGCATTCTAATTATAATTGCTCAGGAATCAATGAAGAATTAGTGGAATTTTGTCCTGCCTCAGCAGATGCAAGCGTACAGGCTCCTCCCTTTTCCTTTGCCCTGCTTGTAAAGAGAGTGAGCTTGAGTGTGGCACTTCCAAGGCACTTTGACTCCCTCTGATGCTGTGATGCTCTTCTGTGTGGCCTGGTGATGGGCTTCTTGGATGAACGGCCTTCCCCACCCTCCTCTAGGCGATGGGGTGCAGGGGGCCTGCCTCCACGCCACTTGCTCTCTCTTCTAATTACGTCATCTCTTGTCTCTCCACCTTGTCTGTAATCACCAGCTAGTTAGCTGTTCCTTAAATATTTGCGAGATTATGTTTAACTCCTAGATGGTGATAACAGGAAAATGCCAACCTTCTCCTTTCTTCTTCCAGTACTTGATTCTTGGCGATCTCAACCCTCCACGTTTCTCCAGGAATAGGCATCGAAACTATTACAGAGTGGGGTGACACTGATTCTGATTATATGGAGTATGCCTTATTTTTCTTTTAATTCGTATTTCAGAAGTAATACATGTTCATTGTAGCAAAGTAAGAAAAAGCAGAGAAGCAAAAACAAGAAAATAAGGGGTGTTTCATAGCCATATTTTTTCCTATACGTGTGTTCTTGGTTTTGTTTTGTTTCCAAAACATACTGTGTATACACCAGTGTACCGTCTGGGCTGTTTTTCCACTTAACATTGTATTGTCTTTCAACGCTATCATATATTCTTGTGAGGTTTTGTTTTGTTTTGTTTTTTTGCCGTGTGTGGGCCTCTCACTGTTGTGGCCTCTCCCGTGGCGGAGCACAGGCTCCGGACGCGCAGGCTCAGCGGCCATGGCTCACGGGCCCAGCCGCTCCGCGGCATGTGGGATCTTCCCGGACCGGGGCACGAACCCGTGTCCCCTGCATCAGCAGGCGGACTCTCAACCACTGCGCCACCAGGGAAGCCCTCTTGTGAGTTTTTTAATGGTAATATAATGGTCCATTGTTTAAGTCTATCTTAATTTATGTAATCAGTACCTAGTATTGAATATTTAATTATGGAATATTGAGTCGTCTGATTACCTGTTACACGGAATGCTGCAGTGAACGTTCTTTGTGGCTTAATTTTTGTACACATCCGTGTCATTTTCCTTGGGCTAAATTACTATAAAACGTATGCAAATATTTAAAGCTTTTTATGTATACTGACAAGTCATCTTTTAGATAAGCTATCCAAAGCATTACTTCCATCCATCATAGTAACTCTTTGCCTTACCACACTTGTCGGGATTCCTGTGTGGGGTGTTTTGAGTTGGGAGAGGCTTTGCAGTCTGATTTGGGGGCACACTGCTGTATTACCCACCTTCTTCCGTTGCTGCCTCCTCTGTAACTTTAGAAATAGATGTTCATGCTGAAAGCCTGAACTTCTCATGTGACACAGGTAGGTCCTACCCAGGTGTGTATCAACAGGGCAATGAATGAAGAGATTGTGGGTTTATCCATATACTGGAATACAGCTCAGCAACATCAAGGAACACACTACTCGTGCACACAGAGACGTGGGTGTCTACACTGAGCAAAAGAGGATCGACGAATAGAGATAGAGAGTGGATTAGTAGTTGTGGGTCCGGGAGGGCTGGGGAGACATGAGGAGGGACCACGGAAAGGTCCGGAGTTTGTTTTGGAAGTAATAATGAGTCCTAAAATGGATTGTGTTGATGGTTACACAACACTGTGAACAGACTAAAAACCATTGCATTGCACACTTTAAATGGCTGAATTTTGGGCTTCCTTGGTGGCGCAGTGGTTGAGAGTCCGCCTGCCGATGCAGGGGACGCGGGTTCGTGCCTCGGTCCGGGAGGATCCCACATGCCGTGGAGCGGCTGGGCCCGTGAGCCATGGCCGCTGAGCCTGCGCGTCCGGAGCCTGTGCTTCACAGCGTGAGAGGCCACAACAGTGAGAGGCCCGCGTACAGGAAAAAAAAAAAAAAAAAAAAAAGGCTGAATTTTATGGCCTAAAGCTGTTCAGAAAAAGAAGATGGACACCAAAGAGTACATACTGTATGGTTCCACTTATTTCAAGTTCTAGGCAGAAGTGATCCAAGAAACAGAAGTGAAAAAGTGGTTGCGATGGGGCAGGTTGACTGGAGAGGGTGGTGGGAACGTTCTGTAGTTTTGAGTGATTCTCATATGGTGTATGCAATCACCAAAACTCATCACATTGGAGGAAGATGCATTCTAGTTGAAAAAACCAAGTAGGCCCTAATCACCTTTTTTTTTCCTATTTAAAAAAATATTTTCTAAAGTCATTTCTCTGCTGGGTAATATGCCCTAAACTTTCTGTCCATCGACAAAGATTTCCACCAGTCATTTCAGGATACCAGCTGCTGCCACACCCATGGCCAGCTCACCCTGGGAAACCACCTTCCCCAAGACCAGAGGTTTGATTGTTAGTAAGCAACGTCCTGCACATCGTATAATGGCTTCAGAGAACTAAAGGGTAGTAGTTCTTCCTCCACAAACCGACTGGCAGTTGTTCTGCCAGGAGTTTGGTCTGTGTGATGAACTTAGTCATTCTGAGACAGTGGGGCTTGTCATTTCCCCCTTCCAAAAGGAAGTGCCTTTATGCACTTGAAGCTTTCGATGTGCTGTGCAGGTATTTTTGGAGGGTAGGAGACGTTTTGGGAAGCCAGGCAGATTACCTAAGTCAAATCATACTCGCACTTATGGTGAGTGAGGAATCTGTGGGCAGTGGAGGACAGACAGCTGACCCACCTGGTTGGGAACATTCACGGTGAGGAACCTTCCTCGTGTCTCACTGCTTTTCTCTTGTGTGGGATGTAGGAGCTTGTCAGACTTACCATCGAGAAGCAGGGGCATCCGTCTCCAACAAGCCCAGTGAAACCCAGTTCCCCAGCCTGCAAACCAGACGGGTGAGTGCTGACCAGACCCTCCAGTATCTGGGGTCACGGTTGATATACACTTGAGAAAGAAGGGGAGCCAGGTCCGGAACCCACATCAGGCAGGCCCTGTGAGGCCCACATTCCCTTCTCAGTGAATTCTGGGTAAGAGCCTGCATTACTTTAAAGTGTGTGTAGCTCACACCCGTTCTGAAGAATTGCCTGGTCTCCAGGTTAACAGCGTGACCTTTTCTAAGGATAGTGTGTGATGTCAAAACCCACCTATACTTTTCTTGACCAGCTTCCTCCCATAATTAGAAAGAACTTTGAAGGGTTGGGTTTTAGGGGTTTGACTTGAGAGCATTTAACTTTATCAAGAAAGGAAACTGAGGGTAATGTGGACAGTTACAGGGCCTTGCAATAATTTCTACTACAAGCCCCTAGTAAAAATATAAAACCTACACTTGGAGCATTTTAGAACATCATCTAGTCCAGAGATTCCTCTTACAGATGAGGAAACTGAGGTGCAGAGGCAGGGGGACTTGGCCAAGCTTCTGCTGTTTGTGGGTGATCGAACCAGACTTGAAACCCCATCTCTGCCTTGGAGCCCAGGGCACAGTGTCAGCTCTGTGTCCAGGGCACCTCCGTCCCTGTCCCCCCATGACTTCCCTGCCCTGGTCACATCCTCATGCTCTCAGGACCTTCTCTGTGGCCTTCTGTAACCCCGAGTTCTCTTCAACTCTCCAGCCAGTCTGAGCTCCCCTTGACAGATCGAGAGATGGAGATTCTAAACAAGACGACCGGCCTGTCGCAGTCGTCCGAGGGGCTCCCAGATTCCACGGATGAAGAGGTCGCGCCCCCCAAACCCCCCTTACCTGGCATTCGTGTGGTTGATAATAGGTAATTTTCTGTTTTTCTAGCACCCTCCTCTATTTATGTCATAATTTCATGAATGGATGGGTAGGATGAACCAAAAAGAAGGCGGTGCCATTAGGGTCAGAACCTGCTCTTTAGGCACCTTGGCAGTTTGACCTTCCTCTGGAGGGGCGTCTCCAGAGGACGTGAGCCTGGCTCAGCGCCCTCCCTTGCCCCGCACCCTGAGAACTCCCAACCGCTTGCCTTTTAGCCTTAACCAAGCAAAAACTGGTACCATTTGTTACGAAAAGAAAAGCAAGAACTTTGGATACTAGTTTTTTGGCACTGATGGGATGGGAGTTGAAAGTGTGAAAAGTAGGTGTGAAGTGTCTGATAATGAAAGAACCCACCTCCCATACCCCAGTATCTGTTTAAAGCATTTTGTGGGGTGTCTGGTTTGATAGGGTTCCTTGCTCTGTTTCAGTCCTCCACCAGCATTGCCACCGAAGAAGAGACAGTCGGCTCCATCCCCTACCCGAGTGGCCGTCGTGGCCCCCATGAGTCGAGCCACCAGTGGCTCCAGTTTGCCTGTTGGAATTAATAGGCAGGTAATTAGCTCCATCTAGAAAGGCAGAGGAAGGCTTCAGGTCTGGGGATTTGGTTCCTGAAGCTGAGAGAAACCCAGTGGTCTTCAGTCCCTGGCGTTGGTCAGGAGGAGCTCTCCGCACTGGGGTGGAAGTTCCCTCACGGGGTGGGGAGGCCGAGACCGGCCCCAGGGCCTCCCTCACACTGAGCTCTGAGCGCTGGCACAGGCCCTCTTTCTCAGGAGGCGCAGAAGTGGCGTTCACAGCCTACAGCAAAGACGGGCCTTTCCAGCAGGTTGCTGAGCCTGCCGGTATCTCCTTCTCCGAGTAAACGTACCGGCTCCCTCCCCTGGTCTCTGCCACCATTTCCCAGGAGTGACTTGGTTTGTTTTCGTTTTTTGCCGGGAGGATTTTGACGTGGACTGTTACGCACAGAGACGACTTTCGGGCGGCAGCCACTCATATGGCGGCGAGTCGCCCCGCCTGTCCCCCTGCAGCAGCATAGGCAAGCTCAGCAAGTCGGACGAGCAGCTGTCGTCTCTGGACAGGGACAGCGGGCGGTGCTCCCGGAACACAAGCTGTGAGACTCTAGGTGAGCTGCCGGCGTCGCGGCCACCACTGCTGGCTCATCGTCTCTCCGGGGCTGTTTTGGGCTCAGACAGTGATGCCAGTCATTGGCTCTGTTGACCTTGGCCAAGTCACTCAAAATCCGAGCCTCAGTTTCCTCATCTGCAAAATGAGGATACCAGTGTCTGCCTCTGAAGGGGGTTGAAAGTTTAAATGGAGTAGCAGTGTGAAACCCCATGGGAGATACTGAAATGGTAGCTGTTACTTCAGTTAGTCTGTCAGTGTGTCATTTGACTCCCTTTGCCAGAATTCAGAGCCCTCTGTGCTCAGAGCTCCTGCCCACTTCTGACGGAGGGCGAAGGCAAGGGAGCTGGCCTCGGGCGGTGGGGCCCAGTGAGGGTCTGGCGTGCAGTTTGGCAGGAGGCCTACAGAGCACTGAGCTGTCCATGTCCCGCGAACTAGATACTTCACTTCTGAGAGTTTATCTTAAGAACATAATCAGAGATTTATGGCAAGATTTCTGTCCAGAGACATTAATCTCAGCATTATTAAGAGTAATGATGATAAACTGGAAAGAATCTACTACTCAGTGATAGGAAATCAGGAGACTTATGATACATCCATTTGGTGGAATAATACATAGCTGTATTAAAAACCAATTATGATATAGTGATCAGCGGACAAAATCCACGACCACTTATATAGTGTTTTCTCAGAGTTTAAAAAGGAAAAAAAATCCAAGGGAAAAAAGACTTTTAAGGAAATATATCCAGTAGTAAGCAGAGATTATAGTTAGATTATGGGATTGTGGGTGATTTTTATTTTCTCAATAGGGTTTTTTGGCCACCTTTTCTACAGTGGTCATGCATTTTTCTTTTTTTAAGTAAGAAACTTTTAAAAATCCAGGAAAGTACAAAGAATTGGATAGCAAACAGTCAAATTCCCATCTGGTTTTACTTTTATAAGCAGGAGAAAAATGAAAAATATAAAGTAAAGTGAGAGTCTTTGCGGATGAGATGGGAGATGTGTTTTGGTCACTCTAATGAGCAGCACTGGGTCAGGGAAGAAGCGTGGGAGCTTTTCTTTCTGTGGGGGCTGGTGGCTCACAGTATGTTTCTCCTGTTGTGAACGCAGATCATTACGACCCTGACTACGAATTCCTCCAGCAAGACCTCTCTAACGCAGACCAGATACCTCAGCAAGTGGCCTGTAACCTCAGCCCGTTGCCAGAGTCCTTGGGGGAGTCTGGGTCTCCGTTTCTCGGCCATCCTTTCCAGTTGCCTCAGGGCAGCTGTCCCCAGCCAGAGGGGCCCTCGGCCCCAGGGCAGCAGATGGATGTGCCGCCTGCTCTTCCCGAGAAGAAGCGCAGGAGTGCGGCCTCCCAGACGGGGGACAGCTCTGGCTGCAGGGCGTCCTACGAGCGGCATCCCTCGCAGTACGACAACATCTCCGAGGAGGACCTGCAGAACCCAGCCTCGGTCCAGTCCGTCCCCTTCACGCCCTTTGCTGCTATTCTTCCCTTTCAGCAAGGAGGTTCCTCAGCCTCTGTTGAATTTGTGGGTGATTTCACTGTTCCTGAATCAACGGGTGACCCAGAAAAACCTCCTCCTCTACCAGAGAAGAAAAACAAACACAGTAAGCTTTTGTTGAGCTATTGTCGGGAAGCACCTTTTGTAACCTAAAGTGGTGTTTTATTGAAACATTAGATCAGAATCAAACCAGTGGCCTCGTAATTTCATAAAAGGTAAAACCACAGGTATGTGGACACTTACAGGAGCCTTGCGTTGTCAGTACTGGGGATCATTTTTAAAGCCTGATAAGCTGACATCTCCTTTTGGTCTCGACAGAACCTCAGGTCTGGTCTCCACAGAGTATTTGGCCTCTTGTAGATGGCAGTCAGTTGACCTTCTGGCCCGAACACGTGGTGACAGAGAGAAACAAATATCACGGCATTGCTTCTGGGTAAAGCAGAACAGACATTTGAATTAAAATAGCCCTGATCGCACCCACAGGGGTTTTCTAAGGCTCCCTGAAATGCAGGGGGCTGTTTAGAGAGAACCCTGGTACCGCTCTGTGTTCTGTTTGCAGACGCTGAAATGTCACGTCACCACTTGGAATCTGAGATTTGCTTGGTTGGAGTTGCTGAGGACACTTCTTGGACCAGATGATCTGATATATGATGTTATTAGGGCCCAGGGGTAGAGCTGAAATTTCGGATTTTTGTATTTTGAATATTTTCCAAGGTCCTAAGTAGAGTTCTGCAGGGATTTGCTTTTCTGCTGGCTCCCCGACTGCTCTGTGTTGCCTGTCTCTCTGCCCCGCCCTCTCCCCACGTCACCGGCACGGCTCTGCCTCATCTTCCTTGGGCAGACTGGCTGTCAGTGTTTCAATATGTGTGTGGCCACATCAGCCCACAGCCCCAGGATTCCCTGGCCTCAGTGGAAACATCCGGCAGATGACTTCTGTGACCTGGAAGTTGAGTATCCATTCTAAATTCCCAAGTGAGAGCGTCTGACTGGCCCTGCCGAGAGCGGCCCATTCTCAGAAGGGGAGACCTGGCCTTAGTTACCGCACTGGGTGTCGCCCAGCTTGTATAATGGCCTCGGTGGTATGGTCCCCCAGCTGGAGGGAGAGCTGGCTCTGTAGGGCTAATGATGATGTTCCCGTCTGTCACGTAAGTTCACTCACTAGAAACCAGGCCGCTAGTAGAGGGAGCTGCAGGCGGCAACGCCAGGAACGTCTCCTTCTGCGCCTGTCTACACGCACAGGTGTCTAAAGAGCCATTGCCTCTCCCCTCCACCCACCTGGCCTGACTGAGCAGCGTGCCCTTGAGGGCTCGCACCCTTGCCTGTCCTTTCCTAGGAATCTTCTGGACCCAGACCAAGAACAGGCTTGCATCTGTGCAAACCACAGCAGACTTGTGGTGCCGCCTGGCTGGGGAGCCAGGAGCCTCGCCCTCTGAGCTCTTAGACCAGGTGTGGGCAGCCGGCTTCAGGCAGAGAAGAAAAGGAAAGGGGGAGGCGTCCGTTGTTGCCTTTTGAATAGCCTCAAGTCTCCTGTGGCTGAAAATATTTCCTATTAATTTAGGCATCCATTTCTAGGCTCTATGTCATCTGTAAATGTCTGTAGCTCTTGTGCCTGCAAACCTTTAAAATCTACTGAGCGCTTCCGGTGTGGCACCCTTGACATACTCTGACATACTCTGTCGTATTCGTCCTTACCAACCTCCTGGCTGGCCGGGTGTCATTAGCCCGCTTTTTATAGCTGAAGAAACTGGAGCTCAAAGGAACTGAGCCTCTGCCCAAGATCAGATCAGCAAGGAAGTGGGTGGCAGATGTGGGTTTCTGAGCGGTGTTTTCCTAGCTCAGCTCACTGCCTCCCAGGCTGAGGAGGAAGGCCTCCCCCCACTTCCCTGAGCCCTGTGCCCGCTTACAGTAGGAACCCCTGCGCAGCTGGTGGTCTCCTCGGTGCCCTGTGAAAGGACCCCTGACTTGAGGCTCCCTGAGGCTTAGTCCTAGTCTCAAGTCTGCTCTTCACTTCCCGAGAGGACCCTTGAAGAGTTCCAATCTGCAGCCCCGCAGAAAACTCCTCACAGAGTTGCTCTGAAGGAAAGGAGGAGATAATCATCACCTTTATACTTGGCTAGCGCTGGACAGAGCTTGTGCACGCGCAGCCTCGGCGTCAGAGAGCATCCCCGTCCTGTGGGTTGCTCCGAGGGTCCCCGGCCCTGGGAGCCCCTTGTGCCAGACAAGCTTCCTCATCGCTGTCTGCCCATAGCCCCAGGTGCCCACTGGGCCTTCCCAGTGATGCCGGCGGCTGTAGTCTCTGGGCCCTTGTGCTGGGCTACCTTTGAAGTGGACTGGTCCTCCTTGATTCTAGAAGGTGGCGACCATCGCTGCTGCTTCTCTGTGCTTGGTTAGCAGCTCTCTACAAGGACCTCAGCATCAAGGAGTTCATGGCGCTCCTGAAAAGATCGCAGCCTTGCTGAAGCTTTCGGTTTGGGTCAGGCAGAGGCGGTTGCATTCAGGCTCCTTAGGGAGAAATTCGTGGGCATTTGGGGTCATCTTCATGGTTTGCATCTTGCCCTGGAACCCAGTGGTATTGCTTGTGCAGTGTTAGCGAAAAGGCGATGTGGGGTTCCAGGGGGACTGCAAGCTGCGCTTCTCTTTGAGAAGCACTGGTTTTATGGGGGAAACCACCTTTTACAGCCAAGCTCCACTCTGTGCTTTCTGGAGCTGAGATGTTCTTACTGATTCCTTTAAATAAAGAAGGTAACTTTGAACCCCTCTTTCAGTGAAGGGTGCTAGAAAGACGTATTTGGAGAAAGGCATTTCCTGTTTACCTTGACCCCCATTGAGGTACAGAGAAGAGAAAGACCATCTCCCTACCTTCACAGCTGCCTTCCCCAGCCAAGTATCTCTGTCCTTTCATTTCTGACTGGTTTAGGTCTCCAGTTAAGCCCAACTTTCTGGTTATTTGAAAATACGAAGTTAAGCCCTGCAAACTTGTTCTTGCCATGGTGTCTTAGTGTCTGAACTTTGGCTTCACCTAGCAGGTGCTCGCATCCCTTCACCTCCCTCTTAGTTCGTGCGCGGTAACTCTGTAAATAAGTTAGTACTTATTTCTGACGCAGGTATTGAGGGGCGCAACGGTGCCTTTCCCTCCAAACACGCGTCTGTATAGAGGATGCCCTAACACCCAGGAGCTTCCTCCGCTACCTAGAGAAGGGGAAGGGCGGAGCAGTTCCGGCCTGCCTTGACCTCGACTTTGCGACAGGGAGTGGAAAGTGCGAGATCCCATCCACAGAGGTAGACTGGGGTTGGAGAAAGGGCTTCTGCTCCAGTCCAGCCTCACAGCTACGGACACCAGATGACGGCTCTGTCAGGTCCAGACTGTCACTTCTCCCAGAACCCTCTGGAGTCTTCAGAAAGGCCTGGCTCAGAAGATGGGCTTGGATCACTAGCCTCCAAAAGTCAGAAATAAAGTATACGCTGATGCCCTCACGGGAGGGCTGAGGGCTTCACACCTGCCGCGGAGCTGCTGCCTGTGGCCAAAGGCTCCGTCGGTGGCGCCACAGTGCCGGTGAGGGAGCCTGCCCGCTGTGCGGGCGCCGCAGGTGCAGGCAGCTGCGCCGTGAGGCCGCGGCTCCGCGACAGATGGCCGCAGTGGCAAGGGCTAGGGCTGCTTTTTTTTTTTTAGCATCTTTATTGGAGTATAATTGCTTTACAATGGTGTGTTAATTTCTGCTTTATAACAAAGTGAATCAGCTATGCATGTATCCCCATATCCCCTCCTCCTCGCGTCTCCCTCCCACCCTCCCTATCCCACCCCTCTAGGTGGTCACAGAGCACCGGGGCTAGGGCTTCTTAAAGGGCTTGTAGAGAGGCGGATCCTTATGTTTCAATGTGAGCACTTCTTTTCTCACTGTTCGTCCCTCTGTACAGAGGATGTTCCATAGAACCTCTGGGCTTGGAGGGGGAGAACTGAGCTTAGTGACTGTTATTTCTCGCCTACCCAGCGGGTGCTCTGCAAGACCCGCCCCCGGGGCTGCAGCCTGGTTCAGCAAGTCACTGAGCAGGGACAGATGCGGGGGGGACATGCGTTCTCTTCATTCGTTCATTCTGTAAATATGTGTGGACGCCTACTGTGTGTTAGGCACCGCTGATACAGCAGCGGACAGGACGGACAAGGTCCCTGCCCTCCTGCAGCTTCAGCTCTTGAGTGAGAGGCAGTAAGTCCTGTTGCACCTGCTTCGGAGATTCTTCCTGAACCAAACCACTCACCCCCACCCCCACCTCCACCGCGGCCTTTCACCTGAGCAAGACAGCCGCCCAGAACCGTCTTCCCAAGACGAAGCAGCTCCGGGCACACCCGGGGTGGGGGTGGGGGGCTTCTGTGGGTTCCCGCCAACTCAGCATCAAGCCCACTTCCTTACCCCGTTCACACAGCCCCATGCAACCTCCTGGGTCATCCCTCTCCCCTCACCAGCTGTGCTCTGCCAACCGGACCCTCGTCCTGGCTGTGGACCTCTGCCTGGCCGGGAAGCCTCTTCCACCCGTCCTCACCCTTATTCTAGAGAAGCACCCCCATCGCCACCCCATTTCACTGTCCTCCATGGGACACGCATACCGCACCTCGGCCTGTTTTCTGTCTCCCTGGGGAGGGTGTGAGCACCACGCAGGCGAAGGATTCGCTTTGCTGGCCCCTGTGTAGTCCCAGCACCTGGGTCAGGGCCCAACACATAGTAGGTGCTCAGAAAAATCAGACGAAGGAGAAAAGCCCAGCTAGCTCGTGATGCGCAGTGGGAAGGCCTCCGACGGAAGGGAACGCGGGGCTGAGGAGGGGCTGCTGGGGCAGAGCCGGCGGTGAGAGGCCTCCACGGAAGTCAGGGAACCTGAGCCCGAGGCCCAAAGGAGGGAGAGAGTCGGGCCTGGCAGCGTAGCAGCAGGGTTGCGGGAAGAGCAACTGGAACAGCGCTGTGGAAAGCCCCGAGCATGGTCCGGGAACTGAGAGAGCCAGAGGAGCGGGCAGCGTGCACTGGGCGCCCGCTGTGCCCTGAGCCCTGCGCACGGCCCACAACCACGGCCCTGGGGAGGCTGGAAAGCCCCGAGGGCTTCTCAGCACGGAGTGGAGTGCCCCCTACGCCTTTCTAAAAACAGACTCTATTCCCTAGAGCGGTTCTAGGTTCCCAGGGACGTTGAGCGGAAAGTACAGGGAGTTCCCATAGATCCTTGCCCTCCCTCCCCGCACACACGGCTCCCCACCACCACCCCCGCCCCCCGTCACCACCTCCACCGTGACCCCCCGTGACACGCCATGGTCGCCGAGTCAGGGTTCACATCGCCTTGACACGGGTGTCCGCGTGGTAGTGTCGTACAGAGTGGGCTCTCCGGGCCCTCACCCTGGCCGCTGTGAGGGGGTAGGGTGGGGATCTGTGCACGGCGGTCTCCAGCCCAGTGCCCCCCTGTGTCCGCAGTGCTGGCCTACATGCAGCTGCTCGAGGACTACTCGGAGCCGCAGCCCGCCATGTTCTACCGGACGCCGCAGAAGGAGCACATCTACCAGCAGAAGAACAAGCTCCTCATGGAGGTGTATGGCTTCAGCGACTCTTTCAGCGCCGGGGATGCCCCGCAGGAGCTCGCCCCGCCCCCCGCCCTGCCCCCCAAGCAGCGGCAGCTGGTAAGCGGCCCCTCCCGGGTGCCCCTCGCTGTTCCACCCCCAGCAACCAGTCTCTCATCCTGACGGGTCTCTAGGAACTGGGATGGTCCTGGGGCAGGTTTCGGCACCTCTCCTTCCGAGCCAGGGCTCTGGGCCGTGCTCTCGTGCCCTCGCTGCGGCCTGTCTCCTGCTGCACCATCTCCCCACCCTGGGGGGTGGCACCTTTCTTTTCCAGAGCAGCCCCTGCAGCTGGGGCTGGCTTGTACTCAGAATGTTTGCTTTCTCTGTTGACGGTCCTTTTTCTCTCTTCTTTGGCTCCAATATAGACCTCCCAGAAAGGAGGGACTCAATCAGAGCACAGGGCACGGTCTGTGTAGGGCCATCTGTGGACTTGATTTACATAATGGGCCTCACTCTGCCCAGTGGTTTAACACCCCGCCCTGGCCGGGGATGGCCCAGTGAGAACCAGCTCTATTGAAGCAGGATGACTTTGCACAGAGCCGCTTTGTGTTTCAGGCATGGCGCACCGTTCGTCCTTCAAAAACCCCTCCTGTGTAAGGACTCCGTGTAGGTGGCACAGAGGCAGGCTGTCCAGCCGTGGGCAGGCTGTGAAGCTCTGGGACCAGACGAGGGGCACGGCGGGTGCGCCTCTCAACCCTTTTCTCTTTGCCACCAGTTTGCTAACTGAGTGGGCTCTGGTCAGGGTGTGGAATCCAAATGTCCCATCCAGCCGTGTTCTCCAGGAGAGGAGACCCGACTTTATCAGAGCTGCATGTGCTGTCTTGCTCTTACGCTGGTCAATCTGGTAGTGATTTAACCAGCGAGGGGCCCAGCGTGGCTGGCCAGGCCGCCTTTTATCCATTGCGAGAGGACGTGAGGTACTGCCCCGACTTTTCTGGGAGGCAGCTGCCGACCGGACGACAAAGGTCCCTGGGTGACTCCTCGAAACTGTCTGGGCCTCAGCAGTGCTGTGATCGGGCCTCGAGCATGCCTGGCCCCAGGCATCCCCGAGCCTGCCTACACTCAGCGGGCTCTGGGGCTGGCCCCGCAGAGCCACAGCCAGCCTCTTGGGGGACAGCCTGGTCTAGTAGAGGAAAGGCCAGGCTCGGGCTGGGAGTCGTGGGTCGCAGCTCTGCCACTAGCTAGCTGTGTTTCAGCAGTTGTGCTCAGGGTCTTAGTTTTTCACCTGTCCTGCTCACCCCACAGACACCTGAACATGCCCGAATATGAACAGAAATTGAAAATTGATTCTAGGATTTCAAGAAGAAATTGTCACCACAGAAATATAAATGCCTGCCCCCGGGACCTCTGACCTAAAATGTTTGTTGGACAGCTGGGCCAGTTAGGTTGAAATGTGAAGTTCTCTCATCCCCTCCTGCCGGAGTGCACGCGTGCCTGTCGGCCGGCCTTGGGCATCTTCTCTGTACCGTGTAGCCCATAGGCGTCAGAGCACTGGGGAGAGATCCCTAAGGAGCGCACGCGAGTCCCAGCCCGCGTGAGAGAGCTGTCAGACGGCCTCACCTGTGGCAGGGCGGCGGTGAGGGCAGCTCTGGGGAGAGGCCTGCCGGGGGCCCGGGAGGTGGGCCTCCGCCCTGAGTGAGCACCTGGGCTTTCGTATGGTGTCGCACGATTCTCCCCACGGCCCCTGGCACCCCCATTTTAAGTAAACTGAGGCTGAGAGAGCTGGCGAGACTGACTCAAAGCCCACTGCCAGAAGTGGAAGATTTGGGAGCCGCGCCCAGCTCTGACTGAAGCCTGGGCACACTTGTGCCATGGCCTGTGCCGGCTGCTTGGCATCCCTTTTCCAGGGCAGACGCAAGAAGTGTGACCCCATTTTTCCAGACAGAAGTGAGAGTGCTGGTTACACCTGCTGGTCCGCGTGCGCCGAGGGAGGCTGGTTCTAAGTGCTTTCCGTGCATACCGCCCAGCACCGTGTTCCCCACATCCTACAGATGACAACCTGGGGCACAGAGAGCTTTGAGTAATGCCCAGGGCCAGGCAGGTCATGAATGGCGGGGCTCAGATTAAACCCAGGCAGCCTGGCTCCCCCTCTGCACTCTGCCGGAGCACAGCCACCCCACAGAGGGGGGTCTGGGGCCCGAAATAAGCGGAAGAGCAGGGACTCACCCAGAGGAGTCTGTGTGGCTCCTCCCACCTTACCGCCACTTCCAGCGGACCCAGAAGTGAAGAGGGCGCCCACTCACCCAGGTCACCTTTGGCAGGCATCCTTAACCCCTGAGCTGGGCCGGGAAGCCATCCCTCTCCAGAATGTCCCAGCAGAGTCGGGTAGCAGCCTGTTTAGCCTTTATGTGTACATGCCTGACTGTTCTCTGCTTTTCTCCCTCCTTCCCTGTCTTCTCTCTCCTTCCTCTGTCCAGCAGGCCTCCTATGCTGCTTCTTCCTTCTCCTCTGTCTCCTACTGTGTCCAGCAAACTAAAGTGGCCTTCACTCCCGAGGACGGCAGTGCCACTCAGGGCATCAGTGTGTCCGTCTCTAACTCCTTTCTCAGCCGGCACGGCAACTTACCTGTGCCCTCGGTGAGTCGCTCCCTGCTGCTCGCTACTGGGAAACTGGTGAGCGAGATCTTTCCCTTGTCGCTCCTGCCTCCCGACGTGTGTGCTGCTGCCCATCGCCGGCTCTGTCTCTCCGCAGGCCCCTGCACTAGATGGGAAAGGGTATGCGTGGTTGGCTGGCTGTGGCCCAAAGGACTGTGTGAGCCGGTGGGGCGGGGATCATTAGCGGCCACGCTTGGAACGTCATCACCCAGGCATAAACTGGCAGGGATGTCTTGGCCTTTTTATTCCATTCTCACACTGGGCCTTGGGTCAGCCCTGTAGTGTTCTGTGTTTAAAAAGGAATAGTCCTCACGTAGGAAGCAAAGCCCCAGAGAGCAGGTTATACCCAGCATGACGGAGTTTGAGTTTGAGAGCTGTATCAGTTAGCTTTTGCTAACTCTTGCTACGTAACATACCACCCCAAAACTTTGTGGCTTAAAGCAACAGTAACTGTTTGTCATTGCCTAGGACACAGCTTAGTAGTGTGGCTGTGCTGACGCAATTAATCTGTTCCAATGAAACTCCGGATGTCAGGGGAAAGAACTTGGCAAGGGGGCACATTTGGGCTCCACTTAAAATCGGTTTATCCTCCCCAGGCCTCAATTTCTGTCCCTTGGGATTGTACTTTTCCTTGCCTCTTATAGCAGTTCGTGAATGGGAGGATTAAGTAAAATCACAGGAGACTTCCAGGCACACAGTAAGCCTAGAAAGTTTATTACTATTGCGCTTTCTCTTAGAGGTCTGGACTCTGGTCTTGGCTCTGCTCTGATTCTGTACAGGAGAGCTTGGGCAAGTGGCTTAACCTGCTTGCACTTCCCTTTCCCTCTATGAATGACAAGGTTGACCTGGTGACTTTTGGAGACCTCTCCAAGCTTGGGTTCCCAGTGTGGTCTTGTCCAGTTTCCGTATTTGGGAGCCATCCAGCGCCCGGCTTAAGCTGCGCCTGCCCGTTGTGAGGCCCTTGGGGCGCAGTCCTCCCTTCAGTGTGCTAGGGCCTAGCTTTTTAGAGCCGGCACCAACCATACGTGCTGTAGAAAGGCTAAACACCACTCGCCCCACCCCCAGCCCTGCCCTGGTGCACAGACGCCCTCTGTTTCCTCAGCACGCACCTCTGGCAAGCTCCTTTCACAAATCTTGCTAAACTTGGCTTGTAGACAATCCCAGCTCTTGACAGTTTTCCCCCCCTCTGTGAACAGAAAGTAAGTGTGAGTTTTCCTAAGGGTGTCTACAATATCCCTTTTGAGTAGTTTGGGGTAGAAGACTGTCAATGCATTGGACTGTTTACTACGGAATTAAAGAAAATTTGAGGGCATTTTAATTAAGTTTGGGTATGAGTACGTCATGGTTTTCAGCCCTGGCACGTAGGGGAGTCTTACGGCATCTTGCAGCAGAAATGTTGTGTTCTCAGCGGCAGCTCCACAAAGGAGCCTGAGGGGAGTGAGCTAAGAAAGGTGCTTTATTTCACTTAAAGGAAAGTCCCTCCAGGCCTCAAGAGCTGTTAGTAATGGCCTAAATGTATGCAACACTTGACATTTGAAATGCTGAAACCCCGGAGAAATGACTTAGTGTAATACCAGCGTATTCTTCGCATATTCTCTGCTACGTTCTAAGATGAGCCCCAGACGGAAGGGCTTTGACATGCTCTCAGAGCAGCCCTTTATTCCCGAATGTCCCTGGGCCTGTGTTGTCAGTCCAGCATGGAATTCCCAAGGGCCTCCTCATAGGAATACAGCAGGTGCCAGATCTGAAGACACCGCACACAGTTCTTGGTCCAGTGACCTGTTACTTCTGCCGTGTAACAGGAAGATCGAAAACCTTGCCAAGGGAATTGTAGAGCAGTACACCTGCATTGCTCAATGTAAAATGAAGTAGGTGCTGAAAAAGCATTCTTGTTCCCTCTTCCCAGGATCCCAGGATAAGTTTAATTCAATAAGCACGGAGCCTCTCCTAGTGCGGGTGAGGCAGCAAGAAGGATCCAGAGCGAGTAGGATGGCCCCATCATCCTTGAGAAGCCCTTGCAATTGAGTAGGCAGAATAAGTTGGGCATAAAAGAGACTCCAGCCCGGGCAGAGTGTGAGTAACAGCGTGAGAGTCGCAGATGGTCTGTGGAGCCAGGACAGTGCCAGGCAGCGCTTCGTGGGGAAGGGGCGCTTGAGTGGTGGTGTGAAGGACAGTTAGGATTTCAGGGAGATAAAGGTCAGGGAAGTCTAGTCAAAGTTGTTCCACACCGAGGGCCCTGCCTGAAGATGAGGCCGGGAAGGCCTGGCATACATTCTGGAAGGAAGATTGTCTCAAGTATAAGCACGCAGGACTGAGGTCCTGGGTGAGTGGGCTGGAGGGTAGTGACAGTAGCCAGCCCTTCCACGTGTCCTGCCCCTTACCCCAGACCAGCTGCTCCCCGAGCTGCCTTGTGGGTGCGGCCCTCCGGGTCTCAGGCCAGTCTTGAGCTCTTTCCCCACTTGTGTGCCAGACACGTTCCTGCTCCCGTTCCTGCCTGGCGCCCACCCTCCTCTTCGCGGTCTCCAGCTGGGTCTGCTTAGCCCCCCCGTCCACAGACTCCCTGTCCTTCCTGCCATGCGCTGTGATCCTAGGAGACACGCAGCCGGACTGACGTGTGGTGTCCAGGGTATTAAGACCAGTTTGATAGGAGAAGGCGTTCAGGGAAACGATGAGTGACCGTGAGACCAGAATGACGTGGAGAGCTAGGCGCAGCCTCCCCCGGGCTGGGAGGCCGACGCCCTCGTTCCTGTTCTGATTGTGCTGGGCCTTGCAATGGGCCTGCCCCTCGGTGACACTGGTAAGGGTTTGAGTGGCGGGCCCTCCTAGAAACAGCTCTCAGACGTGGTGCTGGCGTCTGCTCCTGTCCCTGGATTCTCCTCCATCACTTGTACCCCCTGGGCTGCCTGCCCTGTTCTCACTGCGGCCCAGCCCGTGCTGGCTGCCCGCCTTCCACCTCCACCCGCTTCTCGTCCCTCCAGCACCAGCCCTTCCCCCCCTCACCCTGAAGTCCCACGTGCCGTTTCCTCACCATCTCCCTCCTCTGGCTTACGTTTTCTGTCATTCTGAACCCTAGTGGTGCCAATCTTGAAAGTTTTGGGTTGGGTCCATATTCACCTTACCTTTGACCAAGGTGTTACTGAGAGTCTGTCAGTAACCGTTGGGGTTGCCAGTGCCCTCCAGGTATTGCAACGGCGACATTAGAAAGCTCCGCCGTCTCCTGAACTATTTTCTGGTACATCCTTTCTTTGCCAACCGATATTTACTATCACCAAGAGATCTATCTGGATGCTAGGAATCTGCTGAAATACTTTCTTTACCGTCTTGGCTTCCGAAATGATTCTGGAGAAGTAAAACTACTAGAAGACCCAGGTTTTAAGAAGAACTTCGGAAATACCCGTAATAACTGTCATCTGTTTTTAAAAATCTTTTGGGTAACAGAGTCAAGGGTGTGTCATGTTGAGGACTTCAGTTTAAAGGGGGGAGATGTGTGGAGCTGCTGACAGTGACTCTCTGAGGGCTGGGCGCAGGCTCTCGTGCCGCAGCACGTGTGTCCTTCAGGGCCCAGCCGGGGGAGACTGGCTCTGTCCAGCCCCCTCCTCGACCTCCCGTCACAGGCATCCCGGAGACCGGGGCACTCTGACAGGTCTGGAGGCCAGACGGGGAAGGGGGAGGAGGCGGGAAAGAAGAGACGACGGAGCCGGGTGAGAAAGGGATTGTGGGCCGGAGTCACGAGCGGGCCGGCCGCTCAGCACGTCACAGCACAGCGTGTGCCCTCCTGCTGGGAAAAATGTGTTCCTGCCTCCCGTGCCTGCCTCTTGTTTCTTCCTGCTGCCACCTTCTCCTTATGGCTTCCTGCCCTGCTTAGAGAGAACTCACTCTGAGAGAAGAGGGCGTGTCTGTGGGCAGCACTGGGGCCCAGGGACGGGCAGGTGTGTCCCCGAGCTGACCTCTCCTGGGGGCCGTTGTGCCGTCGGCCTGCCCGACTCTGTGGGCTTTCCTGGAGAGCAGCCCCGGTGCCATCAGCATCGGGCAAGCCAGGGCCATGATGCCGCCCGCCAGAGAGTCTCTGCGGGCGCCTCTGCGGCTCGCTGCGGCCCAGGCAACCCGGGGGCCACTCAGGTGCCCGGAAGCCGTGGACTCTCAGGCTCTGCCCCATTTTGGGGGGCCTCACCACGGAGCGTAGTGGGCAGGTGCTGGTGTCTCCTCGCTAGACTCTGGGCCCCCTGGGATTAGGGATCCACCCCCGCCACACGCCTGCCTCGCGGGATGGGCCAAAGCCCTCGGCCCCCCGTCCCGGTGATTTCTGTGCGTGTTCCCCCATCCACTGAGTTGACCAGGTGAGAACTGAGCTCATCGTGTCCCCCCAGCCCCACGTACGCACCTCATTTTCACGGGACACGTGCACACCCAGTCACCAAGCCCTGTGGCCCGTCCCGTTGCCCACCCCACGCTGGTCCTTCTCTCCACCCCATCGCCGCCCCCGGTGTGGCCACCGTGGCCTCCTTTCCAGCCTTGCCGCCACAGCCGGCCGCCCTCCTTCCCCGCAAAGCAGCACAGGCAGACCAAAGTGTCACCCCGTCCCCGCAGGGCCAGGCCGCCCACCTGTCCCGGGCCCCGCCTTCCTTCCGCTTTCTCCTGCCCCCCTCCCACCCCACCCCTGGGCTTCTCTCCTCTGCCCCGGCCCTTTCCCACTCCCCCAGTCCCTTCCCCACCAGGCTTTGTCCTTACTTGCTGCGTGGACCTGAGCGTGCCACCCCAGCTCCGCTTCCTCCTCTGTCACTGGGGGCGTGAAGTTGTCGGGAGGATTAAAGGGAAAACACACATAAAGAGCATAACGTAGTGCAAGATGCCCGCCGGCATCAGTAAAAAGGGAGGAATTAGCACAGTGCTGCCGCGTTGGGTGGTTTTTCTTTCTTCTGCAGGGCTCAGGCTCTCTTTCTCTGCGAGTAGGGATTGGGCTTTTTATGTTCTTGGACTTTGTACCTGGGTCAGGGCCCAGCAGCAAGTCGCAGGTGCTCTGTGACGCTGACCTGACTAGGAGCGGTGACAGGGAGGCGTCCAGCTCTCCCCCACCCCACCATCCCAGCCGTCTTTCCCTGCTTCCGAGCATTTCATCAGAACAACCTGAGCGGACTCATCACGGGAGAGGCTCTCCGTTCCCACGAATCAGAGGCACTGATCCCAGGCTGTGGCCGAGAACCCTCTTTCTTCCTCTTTTTCCTTCTCTGCTGACCCAGGAGGCCCTGGCTGCTGGCTCTCTGGCCCGAGAGACTCACAGGCACTTCTTGTCTGCTGGGCCCTTGAAATATGATTTGGCTTCTCCGGGAAGTTCACCCTGTGCTTTTCCGCCCTTCCTCAACGAGCCGGGGTGCTTGTGTGGCCATCGCTTCCCCGAAGTGTGACGCCCGAGTTCACTGCCCCTCCGAGCCTAGACACAGCTTTGAGGCAGGAGGCACAGGCAGCCAAGCACCCACCAGGTTTCTGCTGCCCACAGGGGAGCGGAGAAGCCCGGCTCTGTGCCGAGCCCCCACCCTGGAGGAGATGGTCACCGCCTGAGTCCAGGAGTGAGCCTAGCGCACCTGCTGTGGACAGCAAGGGCCGAGCGAGGAGGCGGGACTGGTCGTAGCCCAGAAGCAGGACCGGGGCTTGGGGATCCTTGCCCCAGGGGCTCGCAGCAGCAGCCACTCCACCCAGCTGTTTCTGCCCCTCCTTCTGAAGGTTCCCTGACTCTGTTGTTGGCGCTCACGGCATTGTGGATGGTCAGCGCCCGCAGGCTGCTTCACACACAGGAACTTCCCTGCAGCCCCTCACTGCACGTGTACGTCTGACTCAGTCCGTGACAGTCGACTGGTCGGGTACCAAAAGGAGCCCCTGGTCCTCGTGAAGGTCCTGTGTGATGTGAACCCAAAGGGTGCTGTTCCTACACTGACAGTTGCCTTTACATTCATGTTTTCAAGCTGCTTGTCGACTTGTCAAAGGCCCTTCCTTCCTGCTCTGTGATGGAATGTTTACCCCTGTTCTGGAGATGGAGGCACCAGAATAGAGAAACTGAACCATTTGATCAGAGTTTTAAGTCAGAGCTAAGGTTAGAATCCAGATTCCCACCCTGTGAAATACAGTGTCAAGTTGACATTTATGAATTGCTTAATGGCCAGTAAGCATTGAGACCCGATGAGGCTGAGTAGAAAGAAAAGCCCGTGCACGGGCTGGACGTTGAGAGGCGTGCTTTTGTCCTTTGTGTTCTGACACAGAGTGTAGCTACAGGCTCTAAATAGTGCTAAAGATAAGTATAAATTAGAGCCCTTGTCGTGCTGTTTAAATCCAAACTGAGTACAAAGTAGTTGAGTCAGATTTCTAGAACTAAGTTCAGACCATTTTGGAATCTCTACTAAATTTTCTTATGGAGAGTTGATGTTATTAAGGTTAATATTTAATGAATATGCAGAGCATCCTGAAACGTATTGGAGGTCCTCACAAGAATGTACTTAGCCACGAAACCGTGGGCCAAAAGCGTAGTGCTTTCGAGGAAGGTCTTGTGATTCAGCTTGCAAAAATATGGAACATGAGAAGAAACATAGTAAATTTCTACTTACATCTGTCCTAAAATTCTCCTGAGCAAAACATTTTTGTTCTTTTACATCCTTTGTTATAAAATTACAGATTAGAATTTTGAAATGAGTTTAAAACATAGACTCCACCAAGAATTTTATTCAAAAAGAGAGAAGGTATTTTTTGAATCCAGCATGAAGCTGATGTTGCCTTTCTTGGGTGAGCTGAGCGCTGTCTCATTGTTCACATGATGGGACCAACAACAGTGTCTGTCCTCGCCTTGAGCAGAGAAATCGCAAGTGCAGAAGGTTGTGGCCTTGGCCTCAGAATCTGCCTCTTGGCTTCGGAAACTCATCTTTGGACATTCTCTAACATGTAGTTGTTATAAATTAACAAGTGCATCAAAGATGGAAGTTCCCTCTGGACCTAGGATAGACCCAAAGGATGACTTTCATAAACACGTAATTAACTGGGACCAGGAAGGAGAGAGAAGACGAGCAGTCTTCCAGCCAGTTTGCCACATGGAGTGACAAGGACCGTTATCAAGAATCCTTCCTGGTGACCTAGGAGTGATCACGTCCCATCTAAGAACCAAATCTGATGTGGTTCTTTCCAGGAGATTCCTCCCCAGGAAATCATGGACATGTGTGTTTTGCAGCAGCTAAAAGCTTTACTTCCTTCCAAGAGAAATAACTGACACCCATATCGTGTGAACACTCGCAGGCCCTGGTTGAAAGAAGCATCCTCAGAGCCCAGGACTGGCCCTGGGCTGTGGTTCCCACTGGCTCTCCATAGGGGAAGGAAGCCCACACCACCCTAGAAAAGCACCTTCCCATGAATATGTTTTCTCACAAATGATGGATAAAAATTTAAGCCCCCAAACAAGCTGACCAGTAGCTTATCTGTTTTGCTAAGTAGCGTCCAAAAACACTGAAGTCATAAGCCTTGTTTGAGCCAAGAGGATACAGTAATGACTGATCTCTGGAATTCTCTATACTTCCAAACACTTGCCCGCAACAATACGTCCATTCACTCCGATGAGCGCGTTTTCCCCATGATCGGTAGAGCTGAACGTTTTCCAGAGCTTGCAGCCCAAGTCACCGTGGAGTAGCTGTACCAGTCAAGGTCCTCTGGCCTGTGGCTCCAGCTCTCAGCTGCTGGCTCGCTGGCTGCCCCCTCTGGCTCCCCCAGCTTTCTGCTAATCAATGGAATTAAATGGAACGTCTGTCATATTGAGGAATCAGAATTTTTCATGTGAAGATCTGCTTTCCTGTTTTCTTGCCAACACAACACAGGGCCTGTCCCTAGTCGTTTTTCATGCCAGGATATGATGGAAAGGAAGTGACCCTGAAAACTGGTGCCTGGCCGGCTTCGGGTGGCTTTGCTTTTTAGCATGTGACTGGCCACACATCACATCAGCCTCCCTCATCCTTTACACCCAGAAGAACTCTCTCCGCGGTTCTTTCAGGTGTATGTTTTCAAAAGAGTGGGGTGCTAGCTCCTGTGTCTCCCACGAGGGCAGATCTTTTTGCTGCGTCCCCGGCTGCTATATCAAGCCGTGGCTCACTGCCTTTTGCAGGCTGGTCGCCCCTCAGGAGGTCTCCGAGTGGAGTGAGCCGGCAGGATTCTGCAGCGCTGCGGGACCGCGCGCTTAGGGCCTGTCACGTGCCCAGGGCACTCCCTGAGTGTGAGATGGCTGCCCCAGCACCGTCTCTGCTGAGCCGAGCCATGTGTTACTAGGTACGTGGCTTTCCCATGCAGCCCGTTTCTCCATCCCTGTAAGGATCCTAACAGCAGCACTTCGTGTGGAGTAAACGAGGTGATTCAGGTAAAACCTTTAACACCTCACCTGACCAGCAGGAAGCATTCTGTAAGAATAGCTGTCATCGTCATCGTCACCATCATCATCATGAGATGGTTCTTGCCGGCGCTTTGATTGTGTGATCAGGGCTGGTGTGGGGGCCAGGTGCGCCCCCCTCCTGACTGCTCTCCTCCCCAGCACCTTGCACCAGCAATCCTAGATCTTCTGCAGAGATCTGCCGTCTCCAGACAGGCAGCCCTCACATCATAACTCCTCCTCGGCCCAAACAGCCTTACTCTGGCTATAAATAAAAATCCCTGCCGCGGAGCGCAGCAGCAAAGCCGGGCACCAGCCAGACCCTAAGATAATCTCCAGGCTGTGGTGCAGGGGTGTTTCTGCTCAGCGGCCAGCCCTGCTTTCTCCCTGCCCGTGTGAATAAATATGATCTTAAAGGGCCTGGAAACATTTCTCTGGGGAGTCAGTGGAGACCGGGCTTGTTGACCGTGGTATGGGAATGAGTGTGCAGGGCCGCCGGAGGGACCGCGTCTCCCCGCCCACTGGAAGGTGATTTTCCGGCTTGGCTCCTGTCCCAGCAGGACTGCATAGCTTGAATACCAGAGCTGCTGCAGCCTTGTTGCGGAGGGCGGCCTGGACGCTTTGTCCGAGAGACGGGCATCTTCCTTCCCTTTTCCTTGGTGGCTGCCCGCTCCCCTGCAGTCCGCACCCTTGGTGGCCCCCCCGCTTCGGACCCGCACCTGCACAGCGAGGGAAGCTTGTCCACTACTGTCCACACCCGCAGTCGATGCTCTGCTGAGTCAGGTGATAGTCTAGGCACTTTAGTTAATAACATTAGAATCTATCCCTAAGTATTCCCTCATTCAGTAAATACGTATTGAATTAATTAATTAAATGCCTTGGCTGTTTTTAGAGGAGTTCCTGAGGGTATTTTGGAGGGCAGGAGAGGCTAGCAGACATTGATGGCTTGTCACACAGCGGGACTTCCGGGGCGTCTCAGTAAATCCACACAGAGACCCTGTAAGAGAAGAACTGTTGTTTCCATCCCCATTTTAAAGAGGAAGTGACTGAGGCTCGAGAACTTACTTCACCTGCCCAAGGTCACACAGGCAGAGAGAGAGCCCAGGACCCAAGCCCAGGTCTGTGTGACTTGAGAACGTGCCCTCTAGGCAATTCTTCCGCCTCCCAGAAAAGGCCCCGCCCTGCGTGTGCGTGTAAGCGGGTGCTTGGTTACTGCGGGGCTCACTTGAGTGCTCGACACATTTACGTGGGGCGTGGACAAGAGGGGGCGCCAGTGAGGACGTGTCGGGACTCCAGAGTTGGCATTTGCCTCACTTCGTTCGGGCTGCTGTAGCAAAATACCAAAGCCTGGATGGCTTATAATAACAAGTCTATTCCTCACGGTTCTGGAGGCTGGAAGTCCAAGGTCAGGGTGCCAGCATGGTTAGGTGAGGGCCCTCTTCCTGGTCACAGATTTTTCGTGGCATCCCCCTGGAGCCTCTTTTCTGTGGCACAGATCCCATCATCCCTGGGGGTTAGGATTTCAACATAAGAATCTGGGGGGACTCAGACACCCTGACCGTAGCGGCATTGACCATGAATCATAAACTAGACGGAGTCACGGCCGAGGGAGAGGTATCTGTTAGCATATCTCACAGCAGCACCTGCGTGCTGGGAGTGAGCATCCCACAGGCCCGGGGACCGGACTCCTGCGTGAGAGAGGCCTCAGCCACGGCCCAAAACAGGCTGGCCTCCCAGGACCGGGCCGTCCCATCCCTCCATCCCTTGGCTGGTGCATTTCACTCAAGGTCTTCTCTGCGCACCTTGCCAGCCAGTGAGAGAGCCTTACTGTGAGCGGAGCATCCTCCAGAGGTGAAATGGAGAGTCCCCAAAGCCAAACCCGTCACCTCTCTGCCATCCCCAGCAAGGCCAGGCCTGGATGGCTGCCCTGAGAGGCCAGGTGAAGCATGGTACCTGCCGGGGGAGGGCACTGTGGATGCTCAGGCCCCACAGCCCTCGGTGGGCAGAGCAGCCGAGCCAGGGGTCCACCACCCCCAGCTTCTCTCAGAAGAAGGGATGTGGACGAATCAGAACTGGTAGGAATCTAAGCCTTCGGTGTCGGTACAGCACTTCCACTAATTCACCTGCCTGTGTCCAAGGGTCGGCCTTGAGTTTGTAAGTTAGATGGGGAATGAAATGTGTAAAGATGAGTCGGTTCCCAGGCAGTATCCTGGGTCTGATATAAACCAGCAGCCAGTGGGGCTCATGGGGTGAGAGGGCCTTGGCCTCACCAAGGAGGGGGGAGGAGCTCTAGACTGATCCACACAGCCTAGGAGGGCAGGGCGGGCAGCAGGGGGACAGAGGGAGGCTGTGCCTGTCCCTTGAGTGGCAGCAGCTCTCGGTCCAGTTAACCTGTAAGCACGTAGCTTCGCAAAAACACTTAAGGGTAGAGTGGCTTTGACCTCTGGCTAGTTTAAAACTTCATTTCTTCTTCCTCCTTCTTGGCCGTGGGTTTCAGAAATCCTGAATTTTGTACCAAAATGCAAAGGACACTTGAGTGAGCAGTGTGCATCTTTGTGCTGGGTGGGCTGTTGTCAAGTTCCAGCACCTGTGGTGGGAGTGAGCCTGGCAGGGACTTCAGATTCAGGCCCTGCCTCACTCTCCTCCACGTTTGGCAGGTGTCGGCAGACCCTTTGCAGGACGTGATGACACTATGGGATTCTTGTCCCAAAGCTCGTCCATCTGTCCTGCCGCAGCAGAGCCCAGGCCCGAGTGCGCTCACGGGCTCTAAGGAGCTGTGGGCATCTGCTGTCGCGCCCCAGCCTGACCTCGGGCTTTTCTCTCACGATGAGAATCTCGAAGAGCGTAGCCTGGTGGTTCTAAGGTAGCGTCAGAGGCATTGCACTTCATTTGTTACAAAAAGAAAGAAAAAAGTTTAGGCAGAAAGGGAGATGAATTCAGAAATTTTTAGCATTTTGGTAGCACAGTTCTTTCAACCATTTTTTAAGGCTTATGCCCTTCCCTTCCAAAAGGATTTGAAGTGATTACAACATTTAAAAGGCTGCAGTGTTTGACTTCCAAGGAATAAAACGAGAGAGATTCAACCAAAAAACTCAAAATAAGTAAACATGACCAGGTGTCTGACTGCACGCACTGAATTTAGCACCAGGTTCCTGGAAGGACAAGAGGCATAGATGGGGTTGCGAGGGTTTCATTTTCTGACAAAGAGGACGGGACCCCCATACGGTGGGGGGAGGCTTGCTCTCCTTTGGGGGTACCCGCATCCTGCCCCTGAGGACAGGGTAGACACTGCCCCTTAGACAGGGGCAGTGAGGACAGCACTGGTCAGTCTTCAGGCCCTTCTCAAGGGACCCGTGCCAGGGTGGGGGGACCTCGGGCCAGAGGAGCATGGGGGTGGTTTGGCCTGAGTGGTGGTCCTGGTTAGAATGACTGTGAACGGCCTGTCACGGCTCAGCTGAGTTAATCTAATTACTTTTTCTTTTGTCTGTTTTCTTCTTCCCATCCTCTCGTGTTCGTGTCTGTGTTCCACTCTGACTCTGTAGTATAAATCTGTGTTTAGGTCCTACTCCCAGGATTTCGTGCCTCACAGCCAAGCTTCCGTCCAGCCTTTCCTCCCGTCTACCTCCTCTTCCTCTCCACATTTCCCACCTGTCCACCAGTCTCAGAGCTCTGACTTAGCGGTGCCAACCGTAGCCAGTCCGCCTCCCAGCACCCTGGACGGGCCTCTTTCATCTTCTCAGGAGAGCAGCTTTCATGGGAACACTGTCTGCCTTCCTTCCGAAACCTCTTTCACTGACTCGCCCCAGACGCCTTCGGTGAGAACTCAACACACACACGCCTCCCCGTGGGGCTGCGCCTTCTGAAAAAGCCTCCGCCCTCACGAGCGGTCAAGTCTGTTGCTGGCGTGGGCCCAGTCGCGGCGTGGCTGGACTGAGGGGTGCACAGGTCACCAGGTGAAATCGTAGCCCGTCTGTTTCCTTCTCTGCAAAGTTCCCATCAAACTAGGGATCTGATTTTCCACAAATGGGTTAGTGACCATTTAGAGACAACAGGTTGTCATAAGCATAAGATAGCAAATGCTACTGGTTTTCTGTGTGATTGGTTGTTTCTAGAGGAAGGTGCAGAGATCTCCGACAGCTCAGAAGGCAGTTGCGTGTTTAGTTGCCGAGGTGCTGAGGGTGGAGGGCCTCTTTGCTGTGCTGCGAGATGGGCCGCAGCGCTGCATCCGGGCACAGGGAAGTGCTGCCGTGCGCGTGGGCGGGGACACGACAGGCAGAGGGGCAGAGCAAGTGCAGGCACGTGCAGCCAGCGCTGCAGCGTGGAGCTGTCTTGATGTGTTGCCTCCCTCTCTCCATGTTTGGCCCCAGCACGGCAGAGTGGGGAGGTGTACACCTCCACCAGGACAGCCTGAGTGGCCCTTGACGCCTTTGGGGAAGCTCCAGCAGGAAACGTGGGTCCCCTCTGACAGAGGCAGGAGGTGGCAGAAGCAGCTTTGTTCCCCGACCCTGGGAAGGCATCCCCGGAGAACGGAGGGCACGCCGCCGCCGCTGCCGTCCTCTCCTCCGGTCAGGGCCAGCCCCGTGGCGGGGGGCCGTCACATGTGCGTTCCCTCTCGTCCTGTCTCCCCCAGAGCGAACGCGCCAGTGAGGGTGAATCCGTCAGTCTGTATGCCTCTGGCCAGAGCAGCGAGGAGTAAGTAACCGCGGGCTGCCTCGTGCCCGCGGCCTAGCCTGGCAGGGGTCGGGCCCTGCTTCTGTCTGGCTGAGCCTCCCGGTCACCAGCAGCCATCCTGCGTGAGACCTCAGCCACTGCCCGAGCCAGGGGCCGGCTTGGCTCCGCGGGGAGAGGACAGGGCTTCCAGCGGAGCCTCCTTTGCTTTCGCTCCCGCGGTGTGCTGCTCCTCCAGCCTGGCCGGTGGGCCGTCTGGGGATCACGGGAGCAGCCTGGCCTTGGCCCTGGCCACGTGTCCGGTTGCTCTCAGGGATTTCTTTCTACCCCATCTTCTGGTGTTGGGGCCCGTCTTCTGTCCCTCTCCCAGAGGCAGGGACTCCTCTCTCCCACACTGAGCCTTCCAAGCCAACATCCCCCTCCCACCCAGCAAGCTCCAGGCCTACAGTCCCTGCTTCAAGGAACCTGGTGACTCCACCAGGCCTCCCTCCTGTCGTGGTTGCCCTTGTTTTACTGCCCTCCCAGCGCCAGACGGTCAAGGTACAGTGGTTCTGTTAAGCAGTCAGCTTTCCAGGGTTTGCTGCAGCAACACCTGAGCAACTGCAAAACCTTCGAAACGAACCTTCCCACCGTCCCGGGTGGGGGGCCGGGTCCCTGGAGGGGGCACCGTGAGGACTCCGCCCTCCTCAGGGGCCAGCTCAAGGGGCCCAGTCCATTAAAAGCGTGCTCACTCTCGTTAGGATGGCCCCCTAAGGGGGCCCCCAGAGCACCTAGATATCCACGTGAGGCAAGCCCCACTTCAGGTATTAGCATGTTGTAGAACACTGTGGAATTTTCACTCCAGTGGGTTCAGCCCCCTCCTTGGGAGGTAAGCTGTTTGTCGCCTGGTGTTCCCACCTCACCTGTCCCCTCTGGTGACCTCCCCCACCATCATCCAATTCAGCCTCTGCACACGGAGTCCATTCCAGGCTGGCCTTCCAGAGCTCTCCCTCCACCTGTGACCCCATGAGGTGCTGCAGTGTCCTCTATGAGGACGTGCTGCTTCTTCATACTCCCCCCCCCCCACCCCACCCCGTTCTCTGTTGTGGCCTCGGTGGCAGACCAGGGATGCCGGGGGGCCGTGTCGTCATTGAGTGGATGGGCCCAGGTTCCTAGGAAGAAGCAAGGCTGCTGGAGGATGGAGGGACTGCCTTTGTGCACTCGAGCAGCTAGGCCCTTGGGAAGCATAGCTGTGGTGCTGAGGGCGTGCTGTGACTGGGAAGCTGGCGGAGGCCTGCTGCACACCTGCAGGGCATAGCGGGCAGGGCCACAGTCTTCCAGCTCAGGGGGTCTGGGGCCGGGCCCTTCACTTCCCACAGCCTCTTTTTCTTTGTGTGACCGGTATGGTGATGTCGGCCAGCAGGTAGGGTGTTGGTCAGGGCCAGGTGAGGAAAGGCACGCGCAGCGCCTCGCGGAGCTTGGCCGAGTGGTAGCTCCTGCGATGGTCCTTTCTTCCAGCAGGTGGTCGGGATGGCTTCCTCTAGGTCGGCAGCTGACAAAGGTTATAAGTAGTGGTGCTTTTCACTCTCCCCAGAGGAAAGATGCTAGTCTGAAGAGGGCCCGTGCTTCCTTTGTAATGGACCGCGGTCACGGTTGACGTGTTTACATCTCAAGTTCCTTAGGAACTTGCACTCAAAAGCCACTTGCAGGCAGGAATGCTGGGAAGCAGAGCAGCCCAGCGGGGGGCACCTGTCACACACCCAGCACTGCCTTCTCTTTTCAGGAATCACCAGCTTCGAAGGACGGACATCCCAGAGATGCCTCGTCAGCCGGCAGTGCACCTGGGAAGGAAAGCAGGGACGGCGGGGACAGGTAGGAAGTTACCCACGTGGAGTCGGGTGCCCTGAAAGCATCACGTCTGCCCGCCCAGTGAGAGCTGCCCCAGCTGCCCCTGCGGCAAGCACGCCAGGCCTGCTGGGGCTGTATGTTTACACTTGCGCTGAGCCAGATGTGTTTTTTACAAAGTGAAGGTCTGTAGCAACCCTGCATCAAGCAAGTCCGTAGGCGCCACCTTTCCAACAGCATTTGTTCGCTTCATGTATCTGGTAATTCTCCCAGGATTTCAAATTTTTTCATTATTACTATATTTGTTATGACAATCGGTGATCTTTGAGGTTATGATTGTGATTGGGGGCACCACAAACCATGCCCATATAAGATGGCAAACAATCGATAAACATCGTGTGTGTTCTGACTGCTCTACCAAATGGCTGTTCCCCCATCTCCCTCCCTCTCAGGCCTCCCTGTTCCCTGAGTATTGAAGTTAGGCTAGTTAATAACCGCACAATGGCCCCTAAGTGTTCAAGCGAAAGGAAGAGTCACACATCTCTCACATTTGTTTTTTGTCTGCATTGGGTCTTCGTTACTGCATGCGGGCTTTCTCTAGTTGTGGCGAGCGGGGACTACTCTTTGTTGCAGTGGGCGGGTTTCTCATTGCCGTGGCATCTCGTTGCGGAGCGTGGGCTCTAGGCACACAGGCTTCAGCAGTTGCAGCACGTGGGCTCTAGAGCTCAGGCTCAGTAGTTGTGGTGCACGGGCTTAGTTGCTCAGCAGCATGTGGGATCTCCCCGGACCAGGGCTCGAACCTGTGTCCCCTGCACTGGCAGGCGGGTTCTCAACCACTGCGCCACCAGGGAAAGTCCCTCTCACTTTAAATCAAAAGCTAGAAATGAAGCTTAGTGAGGAGGGCATGTTGAAAGCCAGGAGAGGCCTAAAGCTAGGCCTCTTGTACCAGCCAAACAAGTTGGTTAGCCAAGGTGTGAAGGCAAAGGAGAAGTTCTTGAAAATTAAAAGTGCTGCTCCAGTGATCACACAAATGATAAGAAAGCAAAACAGCCTTATTGCTGGTATGGAGAAAGTTCGAGTGGCCTGGATAGAAGATCAGAGCAGCCCAACGTTCCCTTAAGCCAAAGCCTCATCCAGAGCAAGGTCCTAATGCTCTTCAATTCTGTGAAGGCTGAGAGAGGCGAGGAAGCTGCAGAAGGAAAAGTCTGAAGCGGACAGACATCGGCTGAAGAGGTTTAAGGAGAGAAGCCGTCTCGTAACGTCGAAGTGCCAGGTGAAGCAGCAAGTGCTGATGGAGAAACTGCAGCAAGTTATCCAGAAGATCCAGCTGAGATCATTCATGAAGGCGCTACACTACGCAACAGATATTCAGTGTAGACAGAACAGCCTCTACAGGCAAAAGACACCATCCAGGACTTTCATAGCCAGAGAGGAGAAGTCAAAGCCTGGCTTCAAAGGACAGGCTGACTCTCTCGTTAGGGGCTAATGCAGCTGGCGACTTTCAGTTGAAGTCAGTGCTCATTTACCATTCCCAGAATCCCAGGGCCCATGAGAATAATGCTAAATCTACTCTGCCTGTGCTCTATACATGGAACAACAAAGCCTGGATGACAGCACATCCGTTAACTACATGGTTCACTGAATATTTCAAGCCCACTGTTGAGACCTGCTGCTCAGAAAAAAAGATTCCTTTAAAAATAGTACTGCTCATGGTTAATGAACCTGGTCACCCCAGAGCTCTGATGGAGACGATATACAATGAGATCAGTGTTGTTTCCTTGCTGATAACACAGCATCCGTTCTGCAGCCCCTGGGTCAAGGAGGAATTTCCACTCTCAAGTCTTATTACTTAAAAAATACATCTTGTAAGGCTATCGCTACCATAATTTGTGATTCCTCTCATGGATCTGGCAAAGTAAACTGAATCCCTTCCGGAAAGGACTCACCATTCTATATGCCATTAAGAACATTCATGATTCACGGGAAGAGATCAAAATATCAGCGTTAACAAGAGTTTGGAAGAAGTTGATTCCAACCTTCCTGGATGACTTTGAGGGGTTCAAGACTTTAGTGGAAAAAGTCACTGCAGATGTCGTAGAAACAGCGAGAGAACTAGAATGAGAAGTGGAGCCCGAAGATGTGACTGAATTGCTGCAAGCTCATGATAAAACTGTAACAGAGGAGGAGTTGCTTCTTACCGGTGAGCAAAGGAAGTGATGTCTTGAGATGGAATCTACTCCCGGTGAAGAGGCGGTGAAGATTATTGAAATAACAACAACGGATTTAGAATATTAGCGGCAGCGTTTGAGAGGACTGACTCCAATTTTGGAAGAATTTCCACTGTGAGTAAAATGCTAGCAAACAGCGTCGCCTGCTCCAGAGAAGAGTGTTTGTGAGAGGAGAGCCCGTCGGTGCGCAGACTCCACTGCCGTCTTGCCTTAAGAAATCGCTGCAGCCCTGGCCTGATCAGTCAGCAGCCGCCAGCATCGAGGCAGGCCCTCCACCCCCAGGAAGGTTACAGCTCACCAGTGGCTCAGGCGGGGGTTAGCATTTTTTTAGCAATAAAGTATTTTTTAATTAAGGTGTATGAACACTGTTTTAATTTTTATTGATTGATTGATTTTTAAGATTTAATTTAATTTTTATTTTTGGGGGCTGCGTTGGGTCTCCGTTGCTGCATGCAGGCTTTCTCTAGTTGCGGCGAGCGGGGGGCTACTCTTGGTTGCGGTGCGCGGGCTTCTCATTGCGGTGGCTTCTCTTGTTGCAGAGCACGGGCTCTAGGCACGCGGGTTTCAGTAGGTGTGGCTTGCAGGCTCTAGAGCTCAGGCTCAGAAGTTGTGTCTCGTGGGCTCTAGAGCGCAGGCTCAGTAGTTGTGGCGCACGGGCTTAGTTGCATGTGGGATCTTCCCGGACCAGGGCTCGAACCCGTGTCCCCTGCATTGGCAGATGGATTCTTATCCACTGCGCCACGAGGGATGTCCCTACTGTTTTTTTAGACATAATGCTATTGCACACTTAACAGATTACAGTATAGTATAAGTATGCCTTTTATATGCACTGGGAAACGAAAAAAATTCACGTGAATCACTTTATTGTGTTATTTGCTTTACTGCAGAGGCTGGGAACCGAGTCCACAGTATCTCCGAGATATGTGTGTACACTCTTCCCTTTATTCTGATTCTCAAAATTATGCGTGCTCAGGGTAGAGAACATGGAAAGTATAGAAACGTATAAGAAAATAAGAAGGATAACCGCAGCCCTCAGAAGCCCTCCTGCTGGCACCAGGCTGCCTCTGCTTCTTGAGCATCTCCACGCCTACTCTTCACCTCACACGTTACCCACAACACGTTACCCTAGGGTTTCCTTCTCAAACCCTAGGCCAGCCTTCCTTCTGCCTCTTCCAAGTTCAAATGTAATAAAGGAGTGTAAAAGATTCCCCCCACCAAACTTTTTATTGTGAGTTTCTAGATAGTGTGTGAATTGTATGTAGTGTGTATTTGAAAGTAAGTCACAGACATGACACTCAGCCCCTAAATATTTCAGCATGCCTCCTAAAAAAATTTTAGACACCTACCTGATTACGATATGATTATCACACCTAAGAAGAGTAATAAATTCTTTACATTATCTGATATGCAAATGATCTTCTATTTCCCTAGTTCTCCCTATGTCTTATAAGGCTTATTTTTTGGAACCAGGGTCAATCAGGAGTCATCTCTGCATTTAGTCATGTGTCTCTTTCATCTTTGGTAACATTTCAACATTAGCATGAGTCAAACCTGCCCAGGTTTAGAAATATGTAGTAAATTTCTCCAGTCCACACATGGGAAGGATAATGTGCAGGACCTGGGAATCAGCCCTGCCACCTGCGACTTCACGTTGACTTCCCCTTCGTTGTGAAATGCTCCGCAAATTCAAGCTTTTCCTCCCTCTTTAGGCTAAGGTTCGGCTACTTCTGGAGTCCTGGGTACAGAGCTAAGCAATACCCACTTGCTATTGTCAGGCCTAAACATAAATGGTTAAAGACGTGGTAAAAAGAGCAAGAGACAGGAAAAAAAATAGAAAGCAGTCTCTAGGGGCCTGTCGGCAAGGGCTGCCTGCCCAGCCTACTCTGGCCACCCCTCAGTACCATCCACACGGAGTCTGATTCAGCAGCCCAGGCTCAGGTCTCCCCAAGTGTTAAGGGGTGATGGGTTTTCTAGTCTAACACGTAGTGGCCGTCTGTACCAGACAACAGCAGCTCATGGGCTCCAGCTCCATTGGACCCAGGGGTGCCATTTTTCAGAGTTCAGGTGGCCCCTGCACAAGAAGCAGAGGATGAGCACGCTGACTGGCTAGAAGCGGTCGCTGGGACGTTGTCCTCTTTCCGTGAAGGCCAGGCCACGACTGGACGCTGACGCGCAGCTGAGGCTTCGTCCCAGGACTGCGCGTGGTTTTGCTCTGGCCCATCCACGTTGCCTTACTGAAGGCCCAGGGGTTTTGTTTGTTTGTTTTGTTTTGACTTGGGTTTTTTCGCCCGCACCGCGCGGCCTGTGGGATCTTAGTTCGCCAACCGGGGATTGAGCCCAGGCCCTCAGCAGTGAGAGCGCGGAGTCTAATCACTGGACCGCCAGGGAAGTCCCAAAAGGCCCAGGTTTTAATGTCTCAGATACTTAGGGTTAAAAATGAAGCCTGCGACCACAAGGCCACTCAGTGGCTCACGGGACTGATCACGAGAATGATGGGAATATGGGAGAAAATGCCGGGGAAAGCACGGTGCCCGCAGACCCCACATCCATCTGCCTCGTGTCCCCCCTCTGCAGGCTCCCTCTGTGCTTCGTCTGTTGGAGGTTCTCTCCTCCCCCTTCATCCAAACTCCTACTCAGCGCCTCAGTCTCAGCTTGCCTGTCCCATCTTCAAGCCCTCCCTGCCCTTGGCTCAGGCTGGACCCCTGCCCATGCTGCTGCCCACCTGCCCACCGGCACCTGCGGACAAGGGCCTGCTTCATGCTCCTCTTCAGTCCACTAGAGAGGTGGCCCTGGGGAGAGACCTGGGGATGGCACTGAGATCATGCTGGCTTGTTCCCCCATCCCGCTGGCCCTTTGCCATTCTCTCCTTGAGTACTGACAGTCCGGGCAGTCTGTGGGCCTTGACACAGGTGACTGAGACCATTACTTTTTCAAATTGCTCAGTGGAACCTTCTTGCTCTGCGTGCTTAATCCCTTCCACTTACTGAGGGAGTGTCCGGAGAGAGCAGGGACTGTCCCCAGGTCACACAGCTTATCAGGAGCAGAGCTAGAAACCCAGTCTGCATCCCGGCCTCTTGTCTACCTCCCGGGCCCCTTGTGGAGGGGTGGGAAGCGGGTCTGGGCTTCTCGCTGGAGCCGCAGTCCGGGGAGGACTCATTCAGGGGAGCGGCTGTACCACAAGGCCCCACGCACGGGGCCACGCTACCTTGGCCCCCGGGAGCCGTGGAGCTCAGGGTCTGTTGACACAACACAAACCATTTCTCTCTCCAGGGCCCCAAAGTCACCAGATGCTCCAGAGGCTCAGTCGGAGGAGGAAGTGGACGAGCTGTCCCTCATTGACCACAATGAGATTATGGCAAGGCTGACGCTCAAGCAAGAGGTGGGCTCCTCACAGGCCTTCGCGTGCAGGGTCTGGCCCAGAAAGAGGGTGGGGGGCTTTGAGCAGGGAACCTGGAGGTGTCCCAAACAGAAAGGCCCAAGCCGAGTGCTGACCACCCCAGGTGGCCCTCCTGGGCGGCGGGCTCTGGCATCCCGTTCGTCCTGGCCCCATGCCTGGGCCACCGTGGGTGCTCTAAGACCCTGGGCACATGGGTGACTTCCAGGAGGAAGTGTGCCGTCCCCTTCTCTGACACCTCTGGAGAGTGATCTTGGGCAAGTGACATGTCCTCTCTAAGCCCCAGATGACAGGACTCTGGAGGGTGTTGTGAGAACGAAATCCACGAGGGTGCTCAGCACGGAGCCCGTGTGTGGTAAGCCCTCGCTAGTGCAAGATATTTTTATGTTGTTAATGACAGAATGACCCCAGTGTAGTGTCAGCGTGGGAAGCACAGCTAATTAAGAAATTCCAGGCCTGGCCACCGAGGCTGCCTCCATCCCATGTCTTGTCAGGAGAGCCTCATGGGTAAACGCGGTGCCCGAACCCGGCACAGTAAGAGGAGCTGACCTGAGAGGGCCTCCCGCCCCCTGCTGCCGAGCGGTTCCGGGGACACGCAGGAATGGCTCCCGGCGGTAGCCTTGACCCCCGCCGAGGAGGCGGCCGTGCTCTACACACACACACACACACACACGTGGCTAGGCTGCAGCAGAGAGGAACCGGGAAGGCAGGGCTGGCTGCTGTTTCATGACTCTTGCCAGAAATTTCTTCTGAAAAATCAGGTCCTGGGCGGAGCTGCCCCGTCTTAGCTGGAAATCCAAGACACTTCCAGCGTAAAAACCTTGAAGCTTTGGAGAGGCAGATGCATCTCCAAGAGCTAGAGACACGAGGAAGCTCTCGCGGGGCGTGGTCTCCTTCGGAATTACAGCGTGTGAGGCCGGTGGCTGCAGGCCAGGTTTATGGGTTAAGGCCTCAGTTTGCTCATGTGAAAATAAGACTTTTCCCTTAACTGGCAGGCCACGGTCAGTGTAAGCAACATCGGATATATTGAGCATCTTTGTGACACTTTTCACTCCTCTAAGGAGGGCTCCCTGGAGGAACATGTTATGTGACAAGTGACTCCCCCCACCTGAGGGAGCAGGTGTAGATTTAGGGCAGGTTGCTGCAGCTTCGCGGACATGCGCACACCTGGAAGTGGTCTGCCGCCTCCACCACCATCCTGGGAAGGGCCGGTGCCAGTCCTGCCTGCCTCCCCGTCGGCTCCCTCCGTCCCCTCTTCCGCCTTGAGCCGTGGGTCGGTGAACAGGGAAAGACTGACTGGAGCCATGCCCCCCTGAGCCAGTGGTGTCCTCAGAGCGCTGTGCCACGCGGTGGGCGGGCTGGATGGGCGCACCTGGCCTCTGCAGCCCGGCCACGCTGCTCCCGGAGTGAGGGAGGGCAGGGCAGGGCAGAGAGGACCTGGCGTCTCTGCAACACCATGTCTTTGTCATCTCATCCCTGCTTGTGACTCCCTAAGCGGACTTTCTTACGGCTGCGTTCTGCTCCACGCCCTCCTTTGCTGTGGTTTTGCAGGGCGACGACGGACCAGACGTCCGGGGAGGATCTGGTGACATCCTACTGGTCCACGCTACTGAGACGGACAGGAAAGGTACGGCAGCGCTGGCCGCGGCAGCCTCTGTGCCCAAGCTCCCCGGAGGGGGCTGGTCCCGCTGAACCGAGACGTTGCTCGGCTCCACTGCCCTGCCCTCTCCTCTCCTCCAGCCCTGAGCAGGTCAGAACAGCAGTCCTGGTGCTGCTGGGTCACCGTAGGGAGTGCCGACGTGGGGGACAGGTGACCTGCATTCAGAGCCAGACCCTCCGCTTCCCAACCCCCTCAGAGCGTGTCCTCTGGTGGTGCAGGGTAGTGAGGACCCCAGGATCATCAAGGGGCAAGTTTCAGGTGCAGAGCCCGGCACCTGGTAGGTCTCCACAGATGGTACCTTGAGTAGCGACATGTTCAACGATAGTGCTAAAATTACGTTGATGTGCAGGTGGCTTTTTACGCTTTTCCCGATATTTTGCCCATTATGTTATTCCAGACCGCTGGATTGGGTTTCCTTTATTCCTCCTCTGGGAGCTTCCTGGGGCAAAGGTCCTGTCAGGAGCATCCAGTCTTCCAGCAGCGTTACCTGCACAGGATGGGATTCCCCACTCTCAGCGCAGAGACACCCCTTCGCGTCCTGATCCTTCGAGCGGGCTGGAAAAGCAGGGCCTGTTTTCTGTTGGGTGGACTCTGCTAGCAGAGGAGCTGTCTTTCCAAGTTGTGTTCTGGAAGGAGGAGGAAAAGCAGGGGCTGTAAGGCCGGTGCCGTGACCTTGGTCAGGCGGGAGGGGCCTGCAGTGCACACGCCCCACAGCTGGGCCCGGCCTCTCCCCACACACACTTCCTTTTTACATTTTTTAAATTATTAAAAAGATGATGGAACAGCAATGGTAAAGTAAGGTGTGTAGGAATTAAAACACCCCGGTCATGAAACCCTAACCCACCAATTTCATTTCTGTAAACAACCTGGTCCCTATGTTTTTACAGCAGATTTCCCAAAGTATGTTACACAGATGATTCTGGGAATTTTTAAATTATGAAAGTAGTACAAAAATAATTGTTTGCATTGCTGAAAATTTGAAAATTAGAGAAAAAGAAGAAATGGCTCCCACAGACTCACCACAGCCACGCTTTTGCCCTCCGGGTTTCTTCTGACCCAAGCAGAGTGCGGTCCTGGACACTGAATTTGAATCCTGGCTGTGCGTTCTCAGGCTGGGCCGCTGCTGGGCACGTCCCTTCTCGGCCTCAGCTGACTCAACGTTGTGAAGAGGTTCAAAGTGCCCAGTGGGTGTGAAGACTGAGCGAGTTGGCACATAAGAAGTGCTCGGGGAGTATCTGTTTACATCCCCAGGAACAGCCCGTGCTCTGCCTTCTTCAGTAAACCCTCCTCCGTGCCGGACAGGTCAGAGCTCCAGCCTCAGCCTGGCATGAGAAACAGCTCTCATTTTTCTCCAGTAGTGAAAGGCTGAAGTGGGAGCTGGCCCCAGTCCTCAGCCCTGAGCAGTAAACTGCTGACCTGCCAGGTGCAGCCGGCTGCGGCCCAGGCCAGAGGGAGCCCTGCAGGCAGGGCAACCCGAGGACCTTCCAGTCGGTGCCGACCATGCCTGGGAGAGGAGGCTCTGCTGCCCGCTGGGGCTTGCGCTCGGTTTTATCAGTGGAAAGATGTTGAGGCTGCAATCATTTGTCCCTGGGATGGGCGGTTGAGGCAGAGGCCCTGGGCCACACAGCAAGCTCCTTGGGCAGGTGGCTTCCTGCAGACCAGAGACCACACCAGTGGCTGGGAGACCCCATGGCTCAGGGGGTGCAGCCTTGGACCCCTTCTTCCAGTGGGCCTTGCCCTCCCCTGGACCCATCTCTGCTTCCTTGCCCCTCTTTGAACAGAAGCCCAAATTTGACAGTGAGCTAGGTGGGCTTGGGGTCCAGGAAGGAGCCTGAGCCCAGCACCACTGGCCCCCTGCTGCACCTCCAGTCCGTAAGCTTCCCTCACGGCACCGCACCGCCAGCCAGATCACCCAAGCACACCCCAGGTGCACGCGCAGGTGTTTCTTCTCCTCTCGTTGTCCAGGGTTTGAGCAGCAGGGGCGGGGGACAGGAGCCGGGCTCTGCAGGGCGGGGCTGCCCAGCCGGAGAAGTGGGGTCCTTGAGGTTCCTCCACCCGATGAGTCGTGGGAGGAATGAGAGAAGACAGGGGAAGGTGGTCTGTGTCCAGAAAAGAACACTTAAGTAATGTGTGTGCATGTGCCCAGCTTCACGGTGAGGGCCACAGACTTTGGAGCCGAATCAGGACTCGAACCTCAGCTCCAGCACAGAATAACTCTGAAGTTCACAAGCCTGGCCAGGTCATTTGTCTCCAGGAGGGACCTGCATTTAAAACATGCCCCCCCTTTTTTCCTTAGTGTCGGAGACTGCGTGGTTGGGAGGGTGTGTCATAGCCATAAATAAACAGGGGTCTGTTGTGAATGTGGAAAGGTTGGGGATCCCTGGCTAGAACCAGCCCCTGCAAAGGGAAGGAGAGGCGTTGGGTGGGAGCTGCCAGCCCTAATCCCACTTGACTTCCAGGCTGGCCTCCTCCCAGTGGGCCTTGCCCTCCCCTGACACCAGAGCCCGCACACCTGAGGGTCCAGCGGCGTGAGGCTGAGCCCCTTCGGCCTTCGCTTAGGTCTCTCGCCATGTGGAGATTCCCAAGGCTTTTGTTCCTGGGCTTCTGCCACCTAAAGTGTTACCTGTGACTCGCTTCAGAGTCCTGATGATGAGTTTGAATTGTATTCTCTGTGCCCATGATGATTAAGACTCTCTGCATCACTGTCTTCACGCAAACAAGAAGCTCTCTGTGTAATCAGAGGTGGCATGTACTTGCAGCAGGTGTGCTGCCTGTCTGTGCCCTGCGCCAGTGGCAGGCCTCACTAATCAACTGCTCTTCCCTCCAGATCTGGTGTTGTACTGCGAGGCCTTCTTGACCACCTACAGGACCTTCATCACCCCTGAGGAGCTCATCAAGAAGCTGCAGTACAGATATCCTTGCCTGTGCCTCAGCCCTGGCGCCACACCTCTCACTGCACAGAGCCCCCTGGAGCCGGGAGAGGGGCCTTCGTGCCCACACAGCCCTCGCGCACGGAGCTGCGGGCAGGAGTGATGGAGGTGCTCAGCCCAGCTCTGCCATGGCCCAGCTTTGGGACCTCAGGCAAGGCTTCTTTGAGCCTCACTCCTCGTCTGTAAAAGGGCTGAGTGATGTTATATGAAGTGCCTGGAACATAGGGTGCTGCCTAATGGCAGTTGTGATCACTGGGTGATTCTGAGAAAGAATCAGAAAGAACTGGCACACACTGAGAGGGTGGGAGTGTGCGGGCCCCTGCGGAGACCCAGGTCACTGGCACCTGCGGCTTTGCGGAGCTGAGCCCCAGGGCATTAGGGGTGATGGGTACGAAGTGTGCAGGGTTTGAGGGAATCAGGACTCCAGAGAACCACCTCAGGGGCAGGCACGGCCACTCCCCCAGATGGCAGACCCAGCAGTGGAGCACAGTCGCCTCCTGCCCCTCGACCACATCTACCCAACGGGCTCACCCTTTCAGATACGACTCCCCACAGTAGTGGCCAAGGAAGATTCCCGAGGCCTGGAGGGATGCACTTTCATTGCCTCTTTCTCGGGTCCAAACCTGCCCATCCTGCCAAGGCTAAGGAGCTACTGTTGCAGCCCAGGGTCCCCGCCCCTCAGTGTCCTCCCTCGTCACAGCCCATGACTGCCATCTGCTGGACAGCCGCTGTCCCTTGGGGCAGAAGTCCTGAGCCCTCCCAGCTCTCCCACGCTCTCCCACTCCCTCCCGTGTGCCTGCGCCTCCTCTGCCTCCTGTCCTCCTCTCTCCCGTGCCCCCCCCTCGGGGCCCTGGTCCCTCAGAACTGGACGGCCCCCACGTGCAGAGACTTCGTTCCCTCCCGCCTCACACCTTCAGTGCCTCACAGGCCTCTGGCTCAGCGAATGATAGTAACTCACACTTGTTGAGAACGGCCTGGTGTCGGTTATGATGCTGAGCGATTGCATGGGTAATCTGTCTCCGCTATACCATTTCCTACACACATCACTACCATTTGTTATGTGGCGCCATGATGTTATTTCCTACCGTGTAATTAAGGAAACTGAAGTTCAGCGAGGTTAAGTGACGCGCATGGCAGCTTGGAGGGAGAGTGCCCCCCAGGCCTCTCTGACTCGGCGTCTCAGCATCTGCCCTGCTTGGCGCTTCAGGCATGTTAACGGACGTGTTGCAGCATCGAGATCCTGGGCGCAGCTGGCTGGTGGGTCCTGTGTGCTGCCGGCCCTCGGCGCTGTCCCTGGTGCATGGCTCCTTCCTGAGAGCAGGCGGTATGGAGCCATAGAAGTGTCTGGAGACTTGATGAACACGAGGGCAGCCACGGCCTCAGGGAGGAAGTAGCCAGGTGTTTGAAGGGCAGATGCGCAGGCAGCCTCTGATGCTGTGGAAGGGTGATGGGAACTCGTGACGGGAGCGGAGGGAGACCCCTCTGGGGGGCTGTGCACCTTCCCCAGGGACCCGGGGATTTTAGGGCAAGTGCTTTCTGACCACCTTTCTCTGACTGAGCTCAGCGATGCAGCCTTCAGCGTTTCAGTGGTCACAGGAACCTTGGGTTGATCCCAGCAGAGAGGCAGGCCTGGGAGTGCAGGGAGGAGGTTCTGCAGGCAGGAGAGGTTGGTGGTCGAGAACGGGGTCAGAGAGGTCTGGGCTGAACCTCACTTTGCAGTTCCGCCACCTCGCACAGGTCCTCTGCCCTCCCCGTGCCCTCGTTCCCAGGGTTCGCTCAGGGAAGGGGGTCTGGGGGAGGGCGGCCCTCCCGCGCACTTCCCCGTCCCTACCCGTGAGGGTGGTTGTTTCTTTAACCTGCGCCCACGTACGAGAAGTTCTCTCCTTTTGCCGACACATTCAAGAAGCGCGTCAGCAAGAACACGTTCTTCGTGCTGGTACGGGTGGTGGACGAGCTCTGGTGAGTCCTTCCGCCCCGGGGGATGGAGGGTGGAGGGGCCCAGCAGGCCGCGGGCATCTTGGGGTCCCCGCCGGGGTACAGGCTTCCCCGTAGAGATCTGGGCCTCCCGTCATATTTCACCTGCATCTCCTGGGCTCTGTGCCCACAGAGCCCTGCCCAAGGCCCTGGACAGGGCTCACTCCTGCGCGCTTTAACACAACCCCTGGGGAGAATGGCTTGTCCCCTCAGACCCGCCCTGGCCCGGCCCGGCCCAGCCCTGATTTCCTTGGGGGCCATCCCTCTGGCACGTGGCTTAGACCTTGGCTGCCCTCCTCATCTTTCCACGGTCCCCTGAGTGGCATTTGCCATTTCCAGTCATTGAACAAACACAAAGCACAAGGTCCCTTTCCTAGGTCTAGAGAGCCCTTGGTAAGGAAGCCACCCAGGCCCCGCCCTCCAGGTGTTTACCTTCTGCTGGGCGGTGGCCTTGGTGATTACGGGGTGGGGCTGTGAAACACCGTGTGTGGAGAATACTGTGCAGGGGCGTCCTGGGGCTGTCTGTGGAGCCCAGACCTCATGATGATTCATCACCCCCGTGGGATCAGGAGCTCCCCTGGGGCAGGATTTGTCTCCATAGCCCAGGCCGCAGCGCGGTCCCTCGTGCTTATCCAGTGCCAGTGACCATTTGCTGAGAGAATGGCAATGGGACCACTCCCGGCACTCTAGGATGCAGACAGCCATCCCAAGACCTTCTCTGGCTCTCTTCCCACGAGAGGTTTCCCAGCTCTGCTGGTGGGTGTCTCAGGTGTCTTGAGGGGCTTCTAGACCCCGTGGCACCAGCCCTCTTCTTATGCTGGCATCCCTGCCCCTCACCGCATGGCCCTTGGCCCTTTAGCCTAGTGGAGTTGACGGAAGAGATCTTGAAGCTGCTGATGGAGCTGGTCTTTCGCCTGGTGTGCAACGGGGAGCTCAGTCTGGCCCGTGTGCTCCGGAAGAACATCCTGGACAAGGTGGACCAGAAGAAGCTGCTCAGGTGTGCCAACTCCGACCAGCCCCTGGCGGCCAGGGGCGTAGCAGCCAGGTGCGCCACCCGCCGTCCATCCTGGGCTTCTCCGGGCCCTGCCTCTGGCGAGAGCCGTACCGGCAGCCATCTCTCCATTCCACTTCCTTCAGTGCCCCCCTCCCCGCCCCCCGCCTCACAACCTCACCTCCCGGTTCTGCCCAGGCCCTGCGATGAGGTGCCTCAGGGACAGCCCAGGGGTTCCCCCGGGGCTGGGCCTCTTCTCCAGGGTTACGTTGTATGACTGATCACTGTTTTAGTAGGAAGTGGGGCAGCAGGGCGTGTAGGGGCTTACCAGGACAGGGGACAGGAATGCCTTTCAGGCTGTGGTCAGCACTTAATTCTCTTCCCGGCGCTAACGTGGCAACTTAATTCTTGCCACCCCCTGTGCCATCCTGACGGTTCCTGAGAACCTGTGTAGAGGCTCCACTGGCCCTCTCCCGGGGCCACTGGAGGTTTGTTGATTTATCACCTCTTTGTTGGTGTCTCAGCTCCATTCACATGGCACCATCTTTGTTCCCACTGGGCCCTGAAGGGGGGTTGGGCTGTGCGTTCTCAGGAGCTGAGCTCGCGGGCTTGCGAGTGGAGCCACCCAGCCTGCCGGGCGGAGGCAGGGGGGAAGGCAGGCCCCGTGGTCCCAGGGAGACGAGTGCAGTCCGGTCCTGACCCGCCCCCGACCCGCTGCGTGGCCTCCGTGCTGCGGTGAAGCAAGTCGTGTTCCCTCAGCTCTGAGGCCTGAAGTGCAGCCCCCACCCAGCCCCCACCATTCCATCCACTGACCACTCATCTCGTGCCTCTGTCTTCCAGGCCCGGGACCTTGCATGACTTTCACAGCCATGAGATAGCTGAGCAGCTGACACTGCTGGATGCCGAGCTCTTTTATAAGATAGAGGTATGGCCACGCGTGGGGCTGGGGGAGGGCTGTGCCCGGCCCTGGTGAGTGCAGCTGCTTGTCCCCGAGTGAGAGAAGCCACTGCGTCACAGCAGAGCCAGCGGGCCCAGGCTCTATCCAGTCTACCTGCTTTTTCAGATTCCTGAGGTTTTGCTTTGGGCAAAAGAGCAGAACGAGGAGAAGAGCCCCAACTTGACCCAGTTCACGGAGCACTTCAACAACATGTCCTACTGGTAAGAAGGGGCCTCAGTGCAGAGCACTTCTGGATGGGTGCCTTGTGTGTCCTTCGCAGAGAGCGCCCATGGCAAGGACAAAGGGGTGCCCTTTCATTCCTCCCAGCTCCTTCTGGGGCCCTGTGGGCATTCGTTGTGAACCAGAGACAGGACAAGGGCAGGGACAGGACAGGGCGTGTCTTGCACGTTGGAAGGGGCCACCTGGGGCGGGGGGGGCGGGTTGAGGACTCAGCCAGGATTTATTAGTAATGTCTGCTATCGATGGCGGCAGAGGAGCGGGTGTTAAACTTGCCACCCTGCACTGGTCGTGCCAGTCTTCCCACTGCCAGGTGGCCTCAGGACTGGTCCTCACACTGACTCTGCCTGAAAGAGAGGTAGAGCAAAGGAGTGGCTGTATTAATACTTTTATTTAGCCTTCAATTCTTAAAGCAAAGTGAAGTGCATTTATGTTGTAACATACAGCAGAACTGTTGACTCTTAAAGACGCGACTCAAGGGTGTCCACAGCCTCTCGGCCTCAGTAGGGGATGGTTGGGTGTGGCGGCCAGTAGCAGTCTCATACTGACCCCCGGACACACACACAATCCGTCCCCACCACCAGGGAAACGTCTGATTTGTAAGTGCTCTAAGGATTGCTCTTTGGAGAGTTGGGTCCTCTCCCACTTGCCCTGCTTCTCTCTGCACCACAGGAAGCGTTTCACTCGTCAGCAGCACATGCTTAGCGTAGCAGCCCAGCAGAGGACGAGGTGGTTTCCAGGGCAGACAAGCCGTGCAGCCCTGAGCATGGCCTCCAGCCCCGCCCCTTGCTGGGCGCTGGGGGCTCCAGACACACCCCCTGGGGCCTGCCTAGGAGGAGATGTGGGTGGAGCCCCTTCAGAGACCCGGTGCTCAAGGTGGACTCGGTGCCGGTGCCCTTTAATGGGTCAGAAGAGGGGCACGTTCTCTGGGCGACGGGCGGTGGCCCCTGTGAAAGCACAGGCTGTCGAGGCCACCGTGAGGTCCTTGTGCGAGGCTGGCCTTTGGCTTTGGTTGCTGCGAAGTTTCTGAGAGGTGCCCTCCCTCGTGGCCAGCAAGGTGGCCTCTTAGCCCACACGCCTACTCGTCTCCGAGCCAATCCTGAGGCCACACTCGCTGAGCGTTTCCAGCCGCCGTGGTGCTCACGGTCAGCGCTCACCGGGAGACCGTCCCTCCGCACAGTCAGAGGTCCCAGTCACTGGATCTCTCTGTGGCCTCTTACCTATCCCTGGGGTGCCATGAGCTCCTTCAGAGCAGAGACGGGGGTACACCTGGTGCCTCCCTAGGCACGGGCTCCTGGCCAGCTGGTACAGGTGCCCCCGTCCCATTGCCACCAGAGGCCTGAAGAGAGACGGGTCAGCTCAACTGTCTCTTTCTCCCCTTGGTCCGTGCAGGGTTCGGTCAATCATCATGTTACAGGAAAAGGCCCAAGACAGGGAACGGCTGCTCTTGAAGTTCATCAAGATCATGAAGGTAACTGTGGGCACCCTCCCCAGAGCCCGCCACAGCTGCCCCTGCCTGCCTGCCCGCCCGCCCATCCCTGCCCCCACCCTCTCTCTGCAGCACTTACGGAAGCTGAACAACTTCAACTCCTACCTGGCCATCCTCTCAGCGCTGGACTCAGCCCCTATCCGCAGGCTGGAGTGGCAGAAGCAGACCTCAGAGGTGGGCGGCTGGGAGGGCAGCCGGGAGGGCAGCTGTGGGACGCGAGGCCCGGCTGTGGTGGGACGAGCTCTGCCCCGCCCTGCCCTAGTTTCCTGTCTCTAATCTCCAGTCACTGGGCCCTGCGGGGCTTGGTGTTAGTGAGTGCCGGGGTTGTCACATCACGTCACATCCTGCTGCCTGTACCGCAGAACCGTGCCTGGGTCCCAGCTTCACCTTCTGCTTCCTGCCCTCGACCCGGGCTTCTAGAGGGGCTCCTTTGGGTGCGGGCCGCACTAGGCATTGGGATGTACTGTGAACAGGCTAGACCCGTTATTAGGTGGAGCTCCTCAGGGCAGGTACTACAGGGAGAAGGATGGGGATGGGGTGCTGAGCAAGCATGTGAACGAGGCGTCTGGGCCAGCCTGGGGGTCAGGGAGGCCCCCTAAGGAGGTGTCGATCACACCATGACCCGAATAGGAGCGTCCTGGGAAGGGAGGGGAATTCCCCATCAGAGGGGACAGAGGCCAGTGTGGCCACATCACTGGGGAGAATGGCTCTGCATCACAGGGGTCTTGGGGGGCCTGGCAAGGAACTGGACCCTTATCTTTGTGTGGGTGCTGTTCCTGGAAGAGAGACAAAGCCCACAGGGTTGAGTGTCGCCTGGGCTACCTGGGGGTCGTCTCGTGGGGCAACATAAAGGGACAGTTACGAGACAGTGGTGTATGGAGAAATGGGACATTCACACCAGCTGTTCCAGGAACACATAACAGGCCCTGAGGAGGCAGGGAAGGCTTCCTGGAAGAGGTGACACATCAAGGTGAGAGGCACACAACAGGCGAAGGGGCAGGACAGGCAAAACCCCACCCACGCTGCGTGCAGGAGCAGCGAGCTCGCCCGCCATCCCTCGTGGACTCTGCCTTGAGCGCGGTGAGGCATGAAGGCAGGCTCGGGGCCGGGAGCGACATGGTCCGGTGTGTGCTTTTGAGGTTCAGGCGGGCTGCAGCGCTGAGCACAGCCAAGCAGGAGCCCAGCCTGAGGTCCACCACACGGGGCGCTGGCTGCTCAGAGACGCGGTTCTTTGTCAGCACCACGGAAGGCCTGCCTGTGGCTGGGGCAGGGCGGGGTCTGGCTCTGGGTTGGTGGGGGGAGGGGCCGGGGCTCGGTGCCCCAGCGTTGGCACCGTGCTCACGGACTGCGCGCGTCCCTCCTGCCAGGGCCTGGCGGAGTACTGCACGCTGATTGACAGCTCATCCTCCTTCCGCGCCTACCGGGCCGCCCTCTCGGAGGTGGAGCCGCCGTGCATCCCATACCTGTGAGTACAGCCTCCCAACTGGGTTTGCCCCTCGTGTGCTCTGGGGAAGATACAGTGGGCCCCCATAGAGAAGCCCTCGCTTAAAGGCTTCCAACCCAGACGTTTGTGCTTGTTTGAACTTTAAAAGTAAAACGTGCTCCTTGTTAAACAACTTAGATGAAAGAGGGGCCCAGGGAAAATGGTTCAGTCTCCCCCACTGCCCGGTCCTCCCACGCCTCCTCTCTTCCCTCATCTGCCAGTGGGCTTGTTTAGGCGCACGTGTGGACAGCCGTGTAGCATCTCTCTTCCCCCACCAGCAGCAGCGTGCTATAGTCCAGCTGTCCCCAAGCTTAGCTGCACATCACAGCCACCGGAGGGCCCTCCTGTCACCCCAGGAACCCTGAGAGTACTTGGCGTGAGGCAGCTCAGGGAGCGTTTCCCCAAGTGTGGGCCACGGGCTAAATAGGTATTCACCAAAAAGAATCCCACGTCACATAAGCTTGGGAAATAGCAGAAAACATTGAAGCTAAACAGTTTTCTTTGTGCGGGACTCACCGGACCCCTTAATATGCTAGTGGACGGTGGGAATCTCCAAGAGGGACAGGAGACTCAGCGCTGTCCCAGGCTGAGTGTGCGGCGGCATGCCCCTGGCCTCCACGCTCCGAAGTGTACATCTTGCAGCCACCGGCCCTGCCGTGATCCCTAGCCATCCTGCTCTGGCCGAGCGCGACAGCCCTCCCCAGCCGGGCTGCTGGGGTGGGCGTGGCCATGCCCCTCGGGCTGGGCTATCCCTGTGCAAGAACCGCCCCCACTCACCGCGGGGCTGCGCACCCTGTTTGATGACAGCATGTGACCCCCACCCCGCCACTCAAGTTCGGGGTGGCGTCATTCTTTCCTGCTCATCTGTTACCTGTACCGCTCTGCTGGGCTGGGACGGCTGTTGAAGAGGCTCCGTAGCAGGTGGGCCTGAGCCCGCTTTCCGGAGACCAGAACCTGAGTCGAATTCGCGCCGCCCCTCCCCGCAGACGCGCCTGCGGGTTTGGCAGCGGCTCGGGCTCCGGCTCGCCCAGCAACCGATTACCTGCCAGGCCACCCTCCAGAGTCTAACCTGCTTCTCCGTCCTCCCAGGGGGCTCATCCTGCAGGACCTCACCTTCGTTCACCTGGGAAACCCGGACTACATTGACGGGAAGGTGAATTTTTCCAAACGGTGGCAACAGTTCAACATCCTGGACAGCATGCGGTGCTTCCAGCAGGCGTGAGTGCTGCCGCCCTGAGGGACCGGGCGGCAGGGCGCACTGCGCAGAGGCCCACGGGGATCCAACAGCTGCTCCTTCCAGTGTGGCACAGGGCCTGCACCCAGAGCTGGCCGCCAGCTTGTCCTGCGCGATCCCGTGGGGGGGAGGCTGGCGAGCCCTGGCCCTCCTGACTCCGGGGCAGTGGGGTCTCCCTGGGACCTCCTGCGGAGGGGAGCCTGGCTACAGGGTGCTGCTCCGGGAGCCCTTGCACAGAGCAGAGCACAGCTCTGGGGTGCAGCTCACGCTCTGAGCACCAGCGTCACACGTGGACGCCCCTGCCCCGTGAGTCTGCTGAGGCGGCACACGTGGCACCTCCAAGGGGTCTTGGGGCTGTTTGGCCCACACTGGCTCTCACCGGCCACCCTCCTCCCTCCACCAGGCATTATGACATCCGGAGAAACGATGACATCATAAACTTCTTCAACGACTTCAGTGACCACCTGGCGGAGGAGGCGCTATGGGAACTCTCTCTGAAAATCAAACCCAGGAACATAACACGGAGGAAAACAGACCGGGAAGAGAAGACCTAGGAGCGGGTGCCGCAAGCGAGGAGAACGCGAGGCTCAGAGCGCCGCTCCGAGGCCGGAAGGGACTTTGGACCTGTTACGTGGCGGCGGCGCGTGTCCTGGCCTCAGAGCCACCGGGCCCATCCAGGCCGCTGCTGTGCCGGGCAGGCGTCCGGAGCCGCAGCAGCTTCCTGCCCCTCCCCCGCAGGAGCAGACCCCCGGCCCGGGGGGGCCAGCGGGCGGTCTCACTGCTGATTTGTGAACTGGGGGTTGGGGTTTCTGTTTTTGCTCTGTCTTCTGCTCTCCCTCTCTCCCCCTCCCCCCAAGCCTGGGAGCAGCACAGGGACTTCAGCAGCAACCCGGGAATGGTGGGAGTCTTCTGAATCTCCTGCAATGACAGATGAGTAGAGGCCCAAGGACCCTCGGGGCGGGGGCTGCTCTCCCCGTAGCCTTCAGTTGGGTGGGCAGAAAGTAGAGGAGACCCGGGAAAGACTCCTTTCACTTTCCATGTCCTACTTTTTAAGTGGAGGATGGTGTGAACGTCTCACCTGGCCCAGAAGGGACGGCAGGTGGCCTTTCAGCAGCCCTGGGGCTGGTGCTCCCGTCGCGGTCCTGGCCCGCCCTTGCTGGGTCACGAGCAGCAGCCGTGGCCATCGTGTTTTCGCCCCTTCACTTCCTCTGCCCCGTCCCACCGGCCCTCCCCATCCTCTTGGCACCGTGGGAGCTGGGCAGCAGCAGCTGGAAAGGAAGGACTTGACCATCCAAGAAACACACTTTATCTGAGTTGGGGCCAGTAGCTCTTGGTGAGTTAACCCAGAGAGAGGGGAGGGGCATTTCTGTTGCGGGGAGGGCCGGCAGCCCCCTCCTCTGTCGCTTGCCGTGTGCCTTAAACTCCTCCTATCCGTCCCGCCCTGCGGGCTCCCCTCCTCCCTGGCGCTGAGCCTGGTGGGCCCAAAGGGGCCCCTCTTTGCTCATCAGACCTTCTGCCAGCCTGACCGGCTCTCCCGTGGGAAGGACAGGGTGTCCCTGAGAGGCAGGGGCCTGGCGCAGAGGCGTCCCCTGGGGTTGACGGCCATGGCTCACCTGCTGGCCGGCAGTGAGGCGCAGCGGCTTCAGAAGCAGGTGCTCTTTCCAGCCTCGCTCTCCAGAGCCAGCCCCGCTGCTGAGGTGGACGAGCTGAGGGGAGGGCTGCAGGGGCTCTCCACACCCCCTGGCCTCCGTGCCAGCCCGACGTGGGCCTGCGGGCAGGCTGCCCCCAGGCCGCCCGCCTCCTGTTTTGTTCGTTTTACATAATTGAGAGCTCACTCCTCCTGGGTTTGGGACTCGGGCAGGCGAACACCAGGCTCAGCCCGGGCTTAAACAGAAGTAGAAAGCACCATCTGTAACTGTTTAAAGGAACAGCCCCGTCACTTTGAGTCCTTCATGGGCCTTTGAACAGCTTTTATCAAGAAGCTGTCGGTCCTGTGCACAGAGGGGAGGAATCTGTGAAATGTCAGTTACGACCCCTCAGGCAGCGATCCTGCGGCAGCGGGCGGAACGCGTCACTTTATTATTTAAAGAGTGTGTGTATAGAGTCGCTGGTTATGAACAATATTGTGTGTGGGGTTGGGTTTTAGTTTGTTCCCGCTTTTTTAAGTCCTCTCATTTCAGTCTTTCCCTCCTTCCCGTCTTCCTCCTGGCCTGGCCCTGCTCTGCTGCTGCTTTGCGCAGCTGCTGTGTGCTCAGGGCCCATGGGCTGTGTGGACTGCGGTTCCCTGGGGCCTCCCTCCATAGGCGGGCAACTGTCGACGCCGCGCTTCCGCTTCAGGCTCAGCGTCCCAGCCGCGAGCTGGACGGGGCTCGGGGGCTTCACCGTCCCTCAATTCAGAACAGACCCTACACCCACGCCTCCCCTCCTTGCCGGGAGCCCTGGCTCTGAGCCGAGGCACTGGGCAGGCAGCGCAGGTGGACAAGGGGCCGGCGTGGCCAGGTGACCCTGCATGAGGGCAGCAGGTGCAATGTGTGTTTTAACTTATTGGCTGACAGGCTTCCCTACCTTGACCTCATGGAGACACATTCTGGCTCTGGGAGTTGCCAGCCTGGCTGTGGTTTGTCTGTCTCAGGGGCCAGATCAGCTGTACGAATCTGTCTTTACAACAAAGACACCCTCGGGAGGATTTGTTCTCTGCAGAGGCAGTTCTCACCTGCAGGTGTGGGTGGATCAGGGCAAGGGCAGGCACGCGCCAGGGCTGAATTAAAGCCCGATTCTGAGCAGCGCCTCCCTCCCACGGCCCCGCGCCTCCCCAGTGTTGTTACATTGTAATATATCCCCAACTAACCTGGCTGATGGTGGCATCTTCCTGCAGACATTTCAAACCTGTAACTTTTATATGAAAGGAAAATAAACACAGATGAAAGCCGCGGCCACCTGTGTACCACATGCCGCGTGTGTCAAAGTGACAACTGGGCTGTCTCCTTTCTGTGACCTCCTTGTGGGCTGGGTGCCTGGCAGGTGTTGGGGGGGGGTCTTTTGTCCCCATCTCTGTGGTCCCTTCTCTGTTCCCCAGTTTCTCCATCTGGAAGTGGGGGTAAGGACAGCTCTACCTCATACAGTCTGTGAAGGCTCAGCAAGTTATACCTGGAACAGTATCTGGTGAGCTATCGCCACTATTATTACTTAGCATATATTGAGTACCAAGCACTTTGCAGGCAGCTCTACCTCACTGAATCCTCTTAATTGAAAAATGATACAAGTGAAATACTGCAACCATAATAAGTACTACAAAGAAGAGGTACTTAACATTAAAGAAATTAAGTTGGATTTGAAATCCACTCGCAAACATCAGGTCCAGACAGACTTAACAGGTAATTTATGCTAAACAGGTAGCTTCAGTCTTAGACGAATGCCCCTGAGAACAGAAGAAGGGAAACACTTCTCAACTTGTTTTATGAGTGGAATACAACCTTGACACCAAATCCAGACAAGGACAAGAAGGAAAATTATAGGCAAAATTACTGATGCAAAAATTATAATCTTAGCAACCCCAAACCAGTGAT